>NC_134557.1:30735021-31410021 GCF_025594145.1 Primulina tabacum
ACCATATTCAGGAACATAATCAACATGAATCAATATAACTGTCAATTAGACTCATGACGTCACATTTAAGACTAGACTCAATCCTAGTCTAGGGATCCCGGTTTCCAAATGTGGTATTCCTATATCGAATTCCGTAATAGAAGGAACTCTGTTCCTATTACTCGATATAACCAAATATGGTGTTCCTATATCGAATTCCGTAATAGAAGAATTCCAATCCTATTACTCGATATAACCAACATCCGGTGTCCTGACCTATCCATCATGGACTGTAGCTCTATCGCTAATATACCATCTTGAGACATCGTGCAATGTGCCCGTGGCGATCCCGCCACTGTCAGGCACTTCCGTCCCAAGATGTCTACACTATCCTGTAACATCGTGCAATGTGTCCGTGGCGATCCCACCACTATCAGGCACTTCTGTCACAAGATTCTCGTCAAATACCTGCTATCTATCAATCAAGAGAACAAGTATATCAATCAAATCAATACAATAAGGTAAAGTATGTGATTTAGGGAAACTCGAGCCAAACCTCACTCGAGTTGTGCAATCCCAACTCAACATTAATTTATACCTTTATCTTCTCGGTCTGACGAAGAGGAAGTCCTGAATTCAACTCTGTCCATTCTCAATCTGGTAATAACAATACCGAACAGACACAATATCAATATGTAACTCAATTCAGAACATGTTCTGATCAATAATCAAATCAACATACTATCTGATCAATGTCAATCGACATAAAGTACAACAATACAATCTCAGTCAATCGTAAATCTGATCAATATCAATCTACTGAGGTTTCGACGACATAACAATACAGTCTCGATAACCCCGTAAATCCCAACATCTCAGAAATAATACCAGAACTCATAATCAATACCGGTATAACTCATAATTTCAATGATAATACAAATCCGATATCGAATCTCAGTCAAATCGATTCCGAAAATCATAACAATTACAGAAATAGCCTGTTCTTTAATCTGACTTCAATTATACGATGTCTACTGTATCAGAAACACCATATATGATTCCTATTCAATTCTGACAACATCATAATTTCAAATCATATCTAAACGTAACAAAACTTACGTCCTGTAGAAGCATGTGTCGATAGGAACACAGTACTGAAGTCAGATTCAAAATCAGACAGGCAGATCGATATATAAAGGCGTAAGGATTTTTCAGCCGTTTCTCTCTTCCCTTTCCTCGTTTCATATGTTGGAAATGAAGTATATATGTATATATATATCTTAAGTTGCATGTAAAGATACAGGTCATCATTCTCTATGATTTTCAGTCGGCGCTCGGGCGGTTATAAACTACCGCTCGGGCGCCGAACACTCTGCCCGGTACTCGGCTTGTTATCCATTGGCGCTCGGGCGGTCACAAACTACCGCTCGGGCGCCACATCCTCTGCCAAAAACATGCTCCTGTTGAACATTGGCGCTCGGGCGGTTATTTTCTACCGCTCGGGCGCCAATAGTTCTGTCTAAAAATTGCACCCTTCATATGTTTTGGCCAATCTGGTCTCGTAATAGCCCGTCTATAATTATATCAATTCATAATCAATAATCTCATATTAACAGAATCAAAATCTCGGGCATTACATTTCTCCCCCTCTAAGGTCTGATTTCGTCCCCGAAATCACAAGCAATCAATTCATATCAGAAGAAATGTATAGCAGAAACTGAATCAAAATACTCACATCAGTGAAATAACTCAGGAAATCTCTGTCTCATATCAGACTCAGTCTCCCAGGTAGCTTCTTCGATATTCTAACTACTCTATTATACTTTCAACAACAGAATAGTCTTCATTCTGAATTATCTTTCTTTTACTGATTCTGATCCCCGACTAGAGGAGTCATTTAAGAAGTATAATATCAAGATTCTGTTCAAAATAACTTGTGATAGAATCAATCACAGCTATTGGCTATACAACATCCGTATATACTAATCAACAACTCGAAAGCAAATTAATATCATCATCTGCTAACCCTATTCAAGGATATATTCAATCTTCGGCCTTCCATACCAACAGTCCTCATCCGACGTTGGCTTATTTCATATCCATTTCCGAGCTATCTTCATTTGATTCTGAATCAGTTTCATTTTCTTTACCAGATCTCTGATCCTATCAAATCCAATCTAAGATATCACCGTAATATCATTCCCATTCCGAGGAAATCCGCAGTACTCATTGTACAACGTCTTATCTGTGGCTATCTCAATACTCATTTGATAGCTATCATTATACAATAATTCATAAAGTGACAAGACATCAGGTCACTAGTGCTAAAATCCAGCACTACAGTTCCTGGATAGCCTCCAGTATCTAGATAGTTCGTTCCGACTATCCGTCAATCTATAACCCATAGATAAAAATCATGCTATACATTCTGTCAAAAGTATAAAATCAACCAAAATCAAGGTATGATATACTTAACTCTGGCATTCAATACAATCTGACCCCCTGTTCTGACTATCGTAATCAAGTTCTGAACAATCTGATCACTGTCTCAACTGTGCTACAAACAATCAGTATAATATCTTCAGATATCACAGACTCTGAATACAATCTGTGGCAATCTAAATTCATAGCCGAACCATTCTGTATACAACAATCTCAGTTCCCAGAATATTCCATACAAATTTCAACTGTTCGATTTAATCAATCATACGCTGCGAATATATCTAAATATCATAGATAAAACGAGCATAAGGTCATCAGAACACTTCGGAACACAGGATTTATCAACCCATACACAGAACTGAAATATTCCTCAGAGAAACACATAATAAGATGTAACTCTAATTCTCAGGCAGTAAATCTTCTAACTGACATTTCAATTCTTTCAATTCAATCAATATCATTTTGTACAGAAGCCTAAAATGAAATTCATACCTGATATCAAATCAAGGCTGAAATCGCTCTCTCGGATATAAGACAAACCCGGAATTTCATCTGGAACGACTATAGCAACTCTCCTGCTACTGACAAATCATTTCCAAATAGGCTCAACTTCAGTAATCAACTGAATACATAAGAAATTACTCCATTCTTTTCGAAAATCATCGAATCATACATAATAAGGATATCAAGGAATTCAAAATCGAGAATCCTTACCGTATATCTTTCGTTCATCGGCCATTTCAGGTCCGAATCTTACCATCTCCTGGCAAGAATCTATAATAGTTCTGTACTTGTTAGCATATCAATATTAGTAATGTAATTAAAATCAGATAACACAAGTACAATACAATCTAATTCAATCTCATTCTCTTTTTACTGCAGTACCCAATATGTCACAGAATTCACTGATATCAGTTCCTCTCCCCAAGAGGTACAAAGATCAATACTACAGTAATACAGACCCAGCAGATACAACATATATCAATATAACTCAGTCAAAGATAATTGTAGGGAATGCATTAGTATATATCAATACATATGCAGTATAATCATAACAGATTATTATCTGCCACTATATCATCACATGTGTCCTGGGTCTGTTCCTCGATCACTATCACCAGATGATTCTGTTCCCTGAAATCTTCGGGAACCTTTCTGTGGACAGACTCTAGCAAAGTGTCCTTGCTGTTTACAGATATTGCACCAACCAGTCACTCCCTGGCACTGCTCCATGGGATGTCTCCCTCCGCAAGTCCTGCAATAAACTCCAGTATAACTCGGGCTAGAACCACTGGAGCTAGAAAAACCAATCGGTCCACTTCCTAACTCCTTAAACTGTTTCTTTCGAGCTTTCAATTGTTCTTGCTTTCCACCATTGCTGTTGCCAATCTCGAGTTTGGACGGCAGTAGTTGTGGTATCGATGTTGGAAGAACATATGAAACTTCTTTTTGTCTTATCAGAACGGTTTCTGCTCTTCTAGCTCGATTCAGAGTATCAGCAAAATTACTCGGTGGTTTCACATTCACCAATGTGCATATCTCCGGATTCAATCCCTGGATAAACTGATTAGAGACAGCTGTATCATTTCTAGCCACTTGAGGAGCAAAATGTAGTAAGGTAAAAAACTGGGCCAAATACTCATCGACACTCAATTGACCCTGTCTTAAATTTGTAAACTCTGCACCTTTATCCTCTCTGTATGATAGAGGTACAAATCTGTGATAAAATTCGACCTTGAAAATTTTCCACGTAATCATGGAACCACGCTGTGCTAGGGCTTCCCTAGTTACCAGCCACCAACTCCTAGCGGCTTCCCGTAGTTGATTCCCAACCAGTTTAACTCTACAATCATCTGTGAACCCCAGAAATTCAAATAACATTTCTATATCCTCCAGCCAATTCTCACAATCGCCTGGCACCTCAATACCTCTCAGAATCGGCGGTTGAAATGACTGAAATCTCATCAACTGTGTTTCCATCAGAGTTTCTGATACATCCATCAGATCAGTCGAAGTACTACCTCGTTCTCGCACTCTTCTAGGAGGAATATCTCATAATCACAGATGTTAGTGGTAACAGGAGACAAATCCGTCTCAATCCCAATCCTGATCAGCTTACCTCTGATCAAGAATTGGTTCTGATCCAGTTTCAACTAATACATATTACCAAATCAACTCAGATATTCAGGTAACATGTAGCTTAATAGCCAGTAAAAACATACTGAAATCTTAGCATATACAATGTAATTTCAACATTATATTCAATCATATGCTATATAAATCCAGGTAGTAACATATAATATCATGCTAGCATACACAATGTAAATCAACATTATAAGTAAATCACATGCTAGCAATCACATGCAGGAAAGATAACTCAATCTACCCCGCTCACTCTATTCTACCTCAGTCTCAAGAACCTACAGTTCTAGAACCTACTGTTCTGGAACCTAATGCTCTGATACAACCTATTGTGGGGACCCGGACGCTAATTCATTCCTTAATCGTCTTTAGGAATAATTCAAACATTTATAATAAACAGGGTCTAAACAGGTGGTATCAGAGCATAGATCCTGTTGTGGGGACCCGGACGTTAATTCATACCTTAATCGTCTTTAGGAATAATTCAAACAATTATAATAAACAGGGTCAAAATTTTTTTGTTAAAAATACAAAGCGGAAACGTAATGTAATTCAATTCAAATTACATATTAAACATAACCATACAAATCTTGTACTATCTACAAGAATTCAACTATGTTCAACTATATATCAGTGCTGAATCCTAAGTTGCTTCGAAGCCCGGATCTCCACGGTATCTATTCCAGCCTCTTTCTCTTCTTGACACTGATCCTATCCCACCTGTTGCCATGCACACATACAAACAAGACAACAACCGGATAACTCCGGTGAGAATTACATTCTCAGTATAAACAATATAAACATGCAATCATTTAAAAACATATACAAAAGCATATAACAAATATCATTCACATGCAGCCAATCAACAAACATGTATGATATCAAAACTGTAAATCAACTAGTTGTATCAGACTTGACTCAAACAACGCGTCGTCTCAGACTCGACTTATTCCTAATCTAGGGATCCCGATTTTGAATATTGAGAATTATATCGAATCTCAGTCGATAGGAATGACTCAACCCTAAATGGCATCGATATAATTCCTATATCCAGTGTCTGGGCGAAACAGCCAGAGAATTGACGAATCAGTCAAGAATTAAGCGAATCGGCCAATAACTAGATGAATCAGCCAGTAATTAAGCGAATCAGCCAAAGTTTAGACGAATCAGCCGGTGACTAGGCGAATCAGCCAATGACTAAACAATCAGTAGTCAATACATGCAGTGACTATAAATCAATAGACTACAAACATCAATCTCATCAATTACAAATATCAATGCAATAAACTAAGTATGTGATTTAGGGAGACTCGAGTCAAACCTCACTCGAGTTGTGCAATCCCAACTCAACATTAGTTTATATCTTTCTTTCTGATACTCTGACTCTATCGAAGTCTCGAACTCAGAGCCTGTCAATACTCAATCTGACAATACAATATTGAGGGTACGACATCAATACACCACTCAATCAATACTGGATATAATCAGAATTCAATCAAATTCTGTTTCAACAATATGATGTCATAATTTCAATATATCCAGCACTACCATATCAGTCAGATATCAATTCCAACACCTCATAATCGATAACAATTCAATTCTGATATCAAATCGACTCCAAAACTACTCCGAAAATCATAACAATTTCATATGATATATATTCTCCAGTCCGATTTTGATTATATGATGTCTAACATGACAAGAACATCATATATGAATCATATCAGATTTTGACAATACCATAATTTCAAATCCTATCAAAACGTAGCAAAACTTACGTCCAGTTGTAGCCTACGTCGAAAAGAACTCAATACCGAAGTCGGATTCAAAATCGGACGGGCGGATTTCTCACAAAAGGCGTAAGGATTTTTAATACAATCATTGAACCCTTTCTCTTTCCTCGAGCTTCTCCCTCCATTTCTTCTGAGAATTACATGAATATATGTATATATATATATCCCAAGTGCATGTAAAGATATGTGTCCCATTCTCCATGATTTTCAGTCGGCGCTCGGGTGGTTATAAACTACCGCTCGGGCGCCGAACACTCTGCCTGGTACTCGGCTTGTTATCCATTGGCGCTCGGGCGGTAATTTTCTACCGCTCGAGCGCCACAGGTTCTGCCCGAATGGTATTCTTATTGAACACTGGAGCTCGGGCGCCAACAGTTCTGTCCAAACATTGTACTTTTCATATGTTTTGCCCAGTCTGGTCTCGGAATGGCCCGGCTATAATCACCTCAGTTCATAATCAATAAATCATCTCAGATTACAATAGTCAAATTCTCGGGCATTACACTTCTCCCCCCCTAAGATATGATTTCGTTCTCGAAATCACAGGCAATCAAATCATATCATAAGAAGGTATAACAGAAGAAGCTAGGTAACATAATTCACATGTTGTGAAATAACTCTGGAAACTTCCGCCTCCGATCTGACTCAGGTTTCTCAGATAACTTCTTCAATGCTATTACGACTCCACTGGATCCTCATAAGTGGAATAGTCTTCGTTCTAAGTTGCTTATTCTTTCCGATCAAGAATCTGAATCGGCTTTTCAAAATAGCTCAATGTCTCATTCAATTCAACTTCGTCTGGTTGAATCATATGTGAAGTATCTTGCATGTACTTCTGCCATAAAATTACTTGAGAGACATCATGTATTCCGGATAATGAAAGCGGTAAAGTGAGTCGATAGGCACGATCTCCTATCTTTTCAAGAATCTCATACGGCCCAATCTATCGTGGAGACAACTCCCCTTTCTTGCCAAATCGGACAATTCATCTGAAAGGTGAAATTTTCAAAAATACTCGGCTTCCAGCCTCAAATACTAACGGTCGTCGTCGAACATTGGCACATTTGGCTTGTCTGTCTTGGGCTGCCTTCATTTTCTTCTGAATCAGCTTCACTTTTTCAGTCATATCTCTGATCATGCCAGGTCCGATCTCAGGAACCTCAGAGATATCATCCCAAATAAGAGGGGATCAACATTTCATTTCGTACAACGCTTCGAAAGAAGTCATTTCAATACTCGTGTGATAGCTATGGTGGTACGATAATTCATAAATGACAATGAATCATGTCAACTAGTGCTAAAATCCAGCACTACCGTTTTTGGATATTCTCCAGTATCCGGATAGTTTTCTCCGACTATCCGTCAATCTATAGACGATAGGTGAAGGAGTTTATAATATATTCTGCCAAAAATACAAAATCAACCGAAAATCATGGTATGATATAGTCAATTTTGGCATTCAATGCAGTCTAATCACTCTTCTGACATAACTCTTAATCGTCTGATCTTATCTGTACATCATCCTGTACACCTAATATATGCAGATTCAAGCATTCTATCAACACCTTTTTAGCTATCAAAATGCATACCGCATAGATTATTGCACACTTTCTGGCAATATTTATCATTTTAAATTCGGAACATCTGGAACAACATGTTGGTTATTAATATACAAAACAGTATTACTTACCTGATTCAAACACGGATTCAAAACAACAGCAAGCTTCAATTAGGTTCAAAACATCACTCATCAGTAGTGATCTGCTAAACTCATAAACCGCAAATGTTTGACACTGATATCCAGCTCGGCCAACTAATTCCGGTTTAATTCTGCTAAATTCAGCAGATATATCATCTTCAGATATAACACACCCTGAATGCAATCTGTCTCAATCAGGATTCACCATTTCAACAGTTTCTAATATCAAATCAAGGTTAAAATCAATCTCTTTGACTGAAATCAGATCTGAAGTCTTATTGGGGAAAACATCAATAACTTTCTTATCATTGGTAAATCAGCCAATGATAGACTCAACTTCAGTAAATCAACTGAATACATAAGGAGTCTCTCTGCTCCTTTCTGTAATAATCGAGTCATAGGTAGTACGGATTATCAAAGGAATTCTCAATCTAGAATCCTTATCGTACACTATTCATCCCTTGGCCATCTCAGGTCCGATTCTCACCATCTTCTGGAACTAATCTAGGGTAGCTCTGTACTTGGTCAGCATATCAATATCAATAATGCAGTCTCAAAACCAGACAACACTAGTACAATACAAGCTACCACACGATCTAACTCAATCTCATTCTCATCCTACTGTAGTATACGATATTTTATAGAATTCACTGATATAAAAACTCTCCCCAACTATTCAAGAGATACACTACAGTAGAATAAAGCCTCAACAGGCAATGCATGACTCAATGCAAATCGTTCAGAAATAAACATATGGGAAGCATCCGTATTTATCAATACAAAAGCAGGATAACTACATCAAGAACAGTTACCTGCAACATCATCATCTGGTGCTTCCTGAGCCTGCTCCTCAGTCAAAGCAAATACTCTGGCCTGCTGTCTAGGAGGCTGGCCAACTGTTTGGCTTCCTCCTGGCCTCTGCTGTGACTGAGATGGTGCTGGCTGAAATGAAGGAACAGCAGCTAATCGTTTACTCCACTGTGCCGCTGATCCAGATGATTCGGCTCTCTGGGATCCTTGAGAACCCTTCTGTGGACACACTCTGGCAAAATGTCCCTGTTGTTTGCAGAAGTGGCAACTACCAAGTATTCCTTGGCATTGCTCAGCGGAATGTCTCCCTCCACAATTTCCGCAGTAAACTCCGGTATAACTCTGTTCGAAACCACTGGAGCTAGCAGAACTGCCGCCAGACTTCTTAAACTGCTTTCCTCTAGCCTTCAGAAAATCTTTCTTTCTACCACTGCTACTGTCACTCTCGAATCGGGGAGGTGGTTGCTGCTGTCTCGATTCTAGGGGAACAGATGCAGCTACTCTCTGCCTTATCAGGCCCGCTTCAGCGCCCTTTGCTCTATTCATGGCATCAGCAAAGTTATTCGGTCGCCCTGTGTTCACCAATGTAAATATATCGGGATTCAAGCCATTGATGAACTGATCAGCAACGGCTTCGTCATTTCCAGCCACATGGGGAGCAAACTTCAATAAGGTAGAGAACTTGGTCACATATTCTTCAATGTTCAGCTGACCCTGTCTCAAATTGGCAAACTCCGCCCCCTTGTCTTTTCTGTACGACACTGGGAAAAATCTTTGATAAAACTCAGTTTTAAATACCTCCCAAGTAATAGTCGTACCTCGCTGCTCCAAGGCCCTCTTCATTGTAATCCACCAGTTCTTTGCAACATCAAGCAACTGGTGCCCAATCAATTTAATTCGGCGCTCATCACTGTACTCCAGTGAATCAAACAGCATCTCAATGTTACCTAACCAACTTTCACACTCAACTGATGTCTCAGTACCCTTCAGTGTCGGTGGTTTGAATGACTGAAATCTTTTCAATAACGTTTCCATCGGAGTTGCTGTAACATCCATGGGAAGATTCAATGTACTACCCTGTTCTGGTATTCTTCGAGGAGGCATATCTGATAATCAAATGGATTAGTACCCCAATCCAATAAACCTGTTTCACTTCAGTTCCCTCCTCCGATCATCTTACTGCTGATCGAGAATCGGTTTAAATTCGTTCCCAATAATACATATTACACAATCAAATCAGATAAGTCAAGTAACATGTATTATATAAAGCAGTAAAACATAATCTCATGCTAGCATACACAATGTAAATCAACATTAAAATAAATCTCATGCTAGCAATCACATGCAAGGAAAGAAAACTCAATCTACCCCGCTCATTCTCTTCTATCTCAGTCTAAAGGATCTATTTGCTCTGATACCACCTGTTGTGGGGACTCGGACGCTAATCAAGTTCTTAATCATCATTGGGACTAATTAATCAATTAGTAATACAGGGTCTAAATTTTTTTTAAAATGCGGAACGTAGTGACTTAAAACATATATACATCTCAGTATAAAAGTACAAGTCTTGTACTACATACATTTATTCAACTAAGGTTTAACAGCTAATATCAACTGTCCAACCCTATCTCTAATCCAAGTCTGGAGCCTCCACTCTAATCACGATCTTTCCTCATCTCCTCGACCTTCTCCCTCCATTTATTCTGAGAATTACGTGACTATATGTATATATATATATCCCAAGTGCATGTAAAGATACGTGTCCCATTCTCCATGATTTTCAGTCGGCGCTCGGGCGGTTATAAACTACCGCTCGGGCGCCGAACACTCTGCCCGGTACTCGGCTTGTTATCCATTGGCGCTCGGGCGGTAATTTTCTACCGCTCTGGCGCCACAGGTTCTGCCCGAATGGTATTCTTATTGAACACTGGCGCTCGGGCGGTCATTTCCTACCGCTCGGGCGCCAACAATTCTGTCTAAACATTGTACTTTTCATATGTTTTGCCCAGTCTGGTCTCGGAATGGCCCGACTATAATCACCTCAGTTCATAATCAATAAATCATCTCAGATTACAATAGTCAAATTCTCGGGCATTACATTTCTTCCCTCACTGAACACTAACCCAATCTCGATATTCTCACTGAAAAAAAATGGGAATTTTTGAAATCAAGTGAGAAATGGTTCTTAGCCAACGGTGACCGGCTCAATGAGCACCTTTGGGGGACCCGGACGCTAATTCATTCCTTAATCGTCTTTAGGAATAATTCAAACATTTATAATAAACAGGGTCTAAATTATTTTTTTTTAAAATACAAAGCGCAAACGTAATGTAATTAAATTCAAATTACATATTAAACATAAAAATATAAATCTTGTACTATCTACAAGAGTTCAACTAGGTTCACTATATATCAGTGCTGAATCCTAAGTTGCTTCGAAGCCCGGATCTCCATGCTATCTAGTCCAGCCTCGTTCTCTTCTTGACCCTGATCCTATCCCACCTGTTGCCATGCACACATACAAACAAGACAACAGCCGGATAACTCCGGTGAGAATTAAATTCTCAGTATAAATCATGTATACATGCAATCATAAAAACAATGTAACCGCATATAACAGATATGTCTACATGTATTCAAATCAGAATATAAATCCATATCAAGAATAAATCCTATTCTAAACATGTACCATCATCAGGAACATAAATCAATATGTACCATATTCAGGAACATAATCAACATGAATCAATATAACTGTCAATTAGACTCATGACGTCACATTTAAGACTAGACTCAATCCTAGTCTAGGGATCCCGGTTTCCAAATGTGGTATTCCTATATCGAATTCCGTAATAGAAGGAACTCTGTTCCTATTACTCGATATAACCAAATATGGTGTTCCTATATCGAATTCCGTAATAGAAGAATTCCAATCCTATTACTCGATATAACCAACATCCGGTGTCCTGACCTATCCATCATGGACTGTAGCTCTATCGCTAATATACCATCTTGAGACATCGTGCAATGTGCCCGTGGCGATCCCGCCACTGTCAGGCACTTCCGTCCCAAGATGTCTACACTATCCTGTAACATCGTGCAATGTGTCCGTGGCGATCCCACCACTATCAGGCACTTCTGTCACAAGATTCTCGTCAAATACCTGCTATCTATCAATCAAGAGAACAAGTATATCAATCAAATCAATACAATAAGGTAAAGTATGTGATTTAGGGAAACTCGAGCCAAACCTCACTCGAGTTGTGCAATCCCAACTCAACATTAATTTATACCTTTATCTTCTCGGTCTGACGAAGAGGAAGTCCTGAATTCAACTCTGTCCATTCTCAATCTGGTAATAACAATACCGAACAGACACAATATCAATATGTAACTCAATTCAGAACATGTTCTGATCAATAATCAAATCAACATACTATCTGATCAATGTCAATCGACATAAAGTACAACAATACAATCTCAGTCAATCGTAAATCTGATCAATATCAATCTACTGAGGTTTCGACGACATAACAATACAGTCTCGATAACCCCGTAAATCCCAACATCTCAGAAATAATACCAGAACTCATAATCAATACCGGTATAACTCATAATTTCAATGATAATACAAATCCGATATCGAATCTCAGTCAAATCGATTCCGAAAATCATAACAATTACAGAAATAGCCTGTTCTTTAATCTGACTTCAATTATACGATGTCTACTGTATCAGAAACACCATATATGATTCCTATTCAATTCTGACAACATCATAATTTCAAATCATATCTAAACGTAACAAAACTTACGTCCTGTAGAAGCATGTGTCGATAGGAACACAGTACTGAAGTCAGATTCAAAATCAGACAGGCAGATCGATATATAAAGGCGTAAGGATTTTTCAGCCGTTTCTCTCTTCCCTTTCCTCGTTTCATATGTTGGAAATGAAGTATATATGTATATATATATCTTAAGTTGCATGTAAAGATACAGGTCATCATTCTCTATGATTTTCAGTCGGCGCTCGGGCGGTTATAAACTACCGCTCGGGCGCCGAACACTCTGCCCGGTACTCGGCTTGTTATCCATTGGCGCTCGGGCGGTCACAAACTACCGCTCGGGCGCCACATCCTCTGCCAAAAACATGCTCCTGTTGAACATTGGCGCTCGGGCGGTTATTTTCTACCGCTCGGGCGCCAATAGTTCTGTCTAAAAATTGCACCCTTCATATGTTTTGGCCAATCTGGTCTCGTAATAGCCCGTCTATAATTATATCAATTCATAATCAATAATCTCATATTAACAGAATCAAAATCTCGGGCATTACATTTCTCCCCCTCTAAGGTCTGATTTCGTCCCCGAAATCACAAGCAATCAATTCATATCAGAAGAAATGTATAGCAGAAACTGAATCAAAATACTCACATCAGTGAAATAACTCAGGAAATCTCTGTCTCATATCAGACTCAGTCTCCCAGGTAGCTTCTTCGATATTCTAACTACTCTATTATACTTTCAACAACAGAATAGTCTTCATTCTGAATTATCTTTCTTTTACTGATTCTGATCCCCGACTAGAGGAGTCATTTAAGAAGTATAATATCAAGATTCTGTTCAAAATAACTTGTGATAGAATCAATCACAGCTATTGGCTATACAACATCCGTATATACTAATCAACAACTCGAAAGCAAATTAATATCATCATCTGCTAACCCTATTCAAGGATATATTCAATCTTCGGCCTTCCATACCAACAGTCCTCATCCGACGTTGGCTTATTTCATATCCATTTCCGAGCTATCTTCATTTGATTCTGAATCAGTTTCATTTTCTTTACCAGATCTCTGATCCTATCAAATCCAATCTAAGATATCACCGTAATATCATTCCCATTCCGAGGAAATCCGCAGTACTCATTGTACAACGTCTTATCTGTGGCTATCTCAATACTCATTTGATAGCTATCATTATACAATAATTCATAAAGTGACAAGACATCAGGTCACTAGTGCTAAAATCCAGCACTACAGTTCCTGGATAGCCTCCAGTATCTAGATAGTTCGTTCCGACTATCCGTCAATCTATAACCCATAGATAAAAATCATGCTATACATTCTGTCAAAAGTATAAAATCAACCAAAATCAAGGTATGATATACTTAACTCTGGCATTCAATACAATCTGACCCCCTGTTCTGACTATCGTAATCAAGTTCTGAACAATCTGATCACTGTCTCAACTGTGCTACAAACAATCAGTATAATATCTTCAGATATCACAGACTCTGAATACAATCTGTGGCAATCTAAATTCATAGCCGAACCATTCTGTATACAACAATCTCAGTTCCCAGAATATTCCATACAAATTTCAACTGTTCGATTTAATCAATCATACGCTGCGAATATATCTAAATATCATAGATAAAACGAGCATAAGGTCATCAGAACACTTCGGAACACAGGATTTATCAACCCATACACAGAACTGAAATATTCCTCAGAGAAACACATAATAAGATGTAACTCTAATTCTCAGGCAGTAAATCTTCTAACTGACATTTCAATTCTTTCAATTCAATCAATATCATTTTGTACAGAAGCCTAAAATGAAATTCATACCTGATATCAAATCAAGGCTGAAATCGCTCTCTCGGATATAAGACAAACCCGGAATTTCATCTGGAACGACTATAGCAACTCTCCTGCTACTGACAAATCATTTCCAAATAGGCTCAACTTCAGTAATCAACTGAATACATAAGAAATTACTCCATTCTTTTCGAAAATCATCGAATCATACATAATAAGGATATCAAGGAATTCAAAATCGAGAATCCTTACCGTATATCTTTCGTTCATCGGCCATTTCAGGTCCGAATCTTACCATCTCCTGGCAAGAATCTATAATAGTTCTGTACTTGTTAGCATATCAATATTCAGTAATGTAATTAAAATCAGATAACACAAGTACAATACAATCTAATTCAATCTCATTCTCTTTTTACTGCAGTACCCAATATGTCACAGAATTCACTGATATCAGTTCCTCTCCCCAAGAGGTACAAAGATCAATACTACAGTAATACAGACCCAGCAGATACAACATATATCAATATAACTCAGTCAAAGATAATTGTAGGGAATGCATTAGTATATATCAATACATATGCAGTATAATCATAACAGATTATTATCTGCCACTATATCATCACATGTGTCCTGGGTCTGTTCCTCGATCACTATCACCAGATGATTCTGTTCCCTGAAATCTTCGGGAACCTTTCTGTGGACAGACTCTAGCAAAGTGTCCTTGCTGTTTACAGATATTGCACCAACCAGTCACTCCCTGGCACTGCTCCATGGGATGTCTCCCTCCGCAAGTCCTGCAATAAACTCCAGTATAACTCGGGCTAGAACCACTGGAGCTAGAAAAACCAATCGGTCCACTTCCTAACTCCTTAACTGTTTCTTTCGAGCTTTCAATGTTCTTGCTTTCCACCATTGCTGTTGCCAATCTCGAGTTTGGACGGCAGTAGTTGTGGTATCGATGTTGGAAGAACATATGAAACTTCTTTTTGTCTTATCAGAACGGTTTCTGCTCTTCTAGCTCGATTCAGAGTATCAGCAAAATTACTCGGTGGTTTCACATTCACCAATGTGCATATCTCCGGATTCAATCCCTGGATAAACTGATTAGAGACAGCTGTATCATTTCTAGCCACTTGAGGAGCAAAATGTAGTAAGGTAAAAAACTGGGCCAAATACTCATCGACACTCAATTGACCCTGTCTTAAATTTGTAAACTCTGCACCTTTATCCTCTCTGTATGATAGAGGTACAAATCTGTGATAAAATTCGACCTTGAAAATTTTCCACGTAATCATGGAACCACGCTGTGCTAGGGCTTCCCTAGTTACCAGCCACCAACTCCTAGCGGCTTCCCGTAGTTGATTCCCAACCAGTTTAACTCTACAATCATCTGTGAACCCCAGAAATTCAAATAACATTTCTATATCCTCCAGCCAATTCTCACAATCGCCTGGCACCTCAATACCTCTCAGAATCGGCGGTTGAAATGACTGAAATCTCATCAACTGTGTTTCCATCAGAGTTTCTGATACATCCATCAGATCAGTCGAAGTACTACCTCGTGTCTCGCACTCTTCTAGGAGGAATATCTCATAATCACAGATGTTAGTGGTAACAGGAGACAAATCCGTCTCAATCCCAATCCTGATCAGCTTACCTCTGATCAAGAATTGGTTCTGATCCAGTTTCAACTAATACATATTACCAAATCAACTCAGATATTCAGGTAACATGTAGCTTAATAGCCAGTAAAAACATACTGAAATCTTAGCATATACAATGTAATTTCAACATTATATTCAATCATATGCTATATAAATCCAGGTAGTAACATATAATATCATGCTAGCATACACAATGTAAATCAACATTATAAGTAAATCACATGCTAGCAATCACATGCAGGAAAGATAACTCAATCTACCCCGCTCACTCTATTCTACCTCAGTCTCAAGAACCTACAGTTCTAGAACCTACTGTTCTGGAACCTAATGCTCTGATACAACCTATTGTGGGGACCCGGACGCTAATTCATTCCTTAATCGTCTTTAGGAATAATTCAAACATTTATAATAAACAGGGTCTAAACAGGTGGTATCAGAGCATAGATCCTGTTGTGGGGACCCGGACGTTAATTCATACCTTAATCGTCTTTAGGAATAATTCAAACAATTATAATAAACAGGGTCAAAATTTTTTTGTTAAAAATACAAAGCGGAAACGTAATGTAATTCAATTCAAATTACATATTAAACATAACCATACAAATCTTGTACTATCTACAAGAATTCAACTATGTTCAACTATATATCAGTGCTGAATCCTAAGTTGCTTCGAAGCCCGGATCTCCACGGTATCTATTCCAGCCTCTTTCTCTTCTTGACACTGATCCTATCCCACCTGTTGCCATGCACACATACAAACAAGAAACAACCGGATAACTCCGGTGAGAATTACATTCTCAGTATAAACAATATAAACATGCAATCATTTAAAACATATACAAAAGCATATAACAAATATCATTCACATGCAGCCAATCAACAAACATGTATGATATCAAAACTGTAAATCAACTAGTTGTATCAGACTTGACTCAAACAACGCGTCGTCTCAGACTCGACTTATTCCTAATCTAGGGATCCCGATTTTGAATATTGAGAATTATATCGAATCTCAGTCGATAGGAATGACTCAACCCTAAATGGCATCGATATAATTCCTATATCCAGTGTCTGGGCGAAACAGCCAGAGAATTGACGAATCAGTCAAGAATTAAGCGAATCGGCCAATAACTAGATGAATCAGCCAGTAATTAAGCGAATCAGCCAAAGTTTAGACGAATCAGCCGGTGACTAGGCGAATCAGCCAATGACTAAACAATCAGTAGTCAATACATGCAGTGACTATAAATCAATAGACTACAAACATCAATCTCATCAATTACAAATATCAATGCAATAAACTAAGTATGTGATTTAGGGAGACTCGAGTCAAACCTCACTCGAGTTGTGCAATCCCAACTCAACATTAGTTTATATCTTTCTTTCTGATACTCTGACTCTATCGAAGTCTCGAACTCAGAGCCTGTCAATACTCAATCTGACAATACAATATTGAGGGTACGACATCAATACACCACTCAATCAATACTGGATATAATCAGAATTCAATCAAATTCTGTTTCAACAATATGATGTCATAATTTCAATATATCCAGCACTACCATATCAGTCAGATATCAATTCCAACACCTCATAATCGATAACAATTCAATTCTGATATCAAATCGACTCCAAAACTACTCCGAAAATCATAACAATTTCATATGATATATATTCTCCAGTCCGATTTTGATTATATGATGTCTAACATGACAAGAACATCATATATGAATCATATCAGATTTTGACAATACCATAATTTCAAATCCTATCAAAACGTAGCAAAACTTACGTCCAGTTGTAGCCTACGTCGAAAAGAACTCAATACCGAAGTCGGATTCAAAATCGGACGGGCGGATTCTCACAAAAGGCGTAAGGATTTTTAATACAATCATTGAACCCTTTCTCTTTCCTCGAGCTTCTCCCTCCATTTCTTCTGAGAATTACATGAATATATGTATATATATATATCCCAAGTGCATGTAAAGATATGTGTCCCATTCTCCATGATTTTCAGTCGGCGCTCGGGTGGTTATAAACTACCGCTCGGGCGCCGAACACTCTGCCTGGTACTCGGCTTGTTATCCATTGGCGCTCGGGCGGTAATTTTCTACCGCTCGAGCGCCACAGGTTCTGCCCGAATGGTATTCTTATTGAACACTGGAGCTCGGGCGCCAACAGTTCTGTCCAAACATTGTACTTTTCATATGTTTTGCCCAGTCTGGTCTCGGAATGGCCCGGCTATAATCACCTCAGTTCATAATCAATAAATCATCTCAGATTACAATAGTCAAATTCTCGGGCATTACACTTCTCCCCCCCTAAGATATGATTTCGTTCTCGAAATCACAGGCAATCAAATCATATCATAAGAAGGTATAACAGAAGAAGCTAGGTAACATAATTCACATGTTGTGAAATAACTCTGGAAACTTCCGCCTCCGATCTGACTCAGGTTTCTCAGATAACTTCTTCAATGCTATTACGACTCCACTGGATCCTCATAAGTGGAATAGTCTTCGTTCTAAGTTGCTTATTCTTTCCGATCAAGAATCTGAATCGGCTTTTCAAAATAGCTCAATGTCTCATTCAATTCAACTTCGTCTGGTTGAATCATATGTGAAGTATCTTGCATGTACTTCTGCCATAAAATTACTTGAGAGACATCATGTATTCCGGATAATGAAAGCGGTAAAGTGAGTCGATAGGCACGATCTCCTATCTTTTCAAGAATCTCATACGGCCCAATCTATCGTGGAGACAACTCCCCTTTCTTGCCAAATCGGACAATTCATCTGAAAGGTGAAATTTTCAAAAATACTCGGCTTCCAGCCTCAAATACTAACGGTCGTCGTCGAACATTGGCACATTTGGCTTGTCTGTCTTGGGCTGCCTTCATTTTCTTCTGAATCAGCTTCACTTTTTCAGTCATATCTCTGATCATGCCAGGTCCGATCTCAGGAACCTCAGAGATATCATCCCAAATAAGAGGGGATCAACATTTCATTTCGTACAACGCTTCGAAAGAAGTCATTTCAATACTCGTGTGATAGCTATGGTGGTACGATAATTCATAAATGACAATGAATCATGTCAACTAGTGCTAAAATCCAGCACTACCGTTTTTGGATATTCTCCAGTATCCGGATAGTTTTCTCCGACTATCCGTCAATCTATAGACGATAGGTGAAGGAGTTTATAATATATTCTGCCAAAAATACAAAATCAACCGAAAATCATGGTATGATATAGTCAATTTTGGCATTCAATGCAGTCTAATCACTCTTCTGACATAACTCTTAATCGTCTGATCTTATCTGTACATCATCCTGTACACCTAATATATGCAGATTCAAGCATTCTATCAACACCTTTTTAGCTATCAAAATGCATACCGCATAGATTATTGCACACTTTCTGGCAATATTTATCATTTTAAATTCGGAACATCTGGAACAACATGTTGGTTATTAATATACAAAACAGTATTACTTACCTGATTCAAACACGGATTCAAAACAACAGCAAGCTTCAATTAGGTTCAAAACATCACTCATCAGT
The DNA here is from genome assembly GCF_025594145.1 of Primulina tabacum. NCBI lineage: Eukaryota > Viridiplantae > Streptophyta > Magnoliopsida > Lamiales > Gesneriaceae > Primulina > Primulina tabacum. Next base: position 30,754,711 of record NC_134557.1, read on the forward strand.
AGTGATCTGCTAAACTCATAAACCGCAAATGTTTGACACTGATATCCAGCTCGGCCAACTAATTCCGGTTTAATTCTGCTAAATTCAGCAGATATATCATCTTCAGATATAACACACCCTGAATGCAATCTGTCTCAATCAGGATTCACCATTTCAACAGTTTCTAATATCAAATCAAGGTTAAAATCAATCTCTTTGACTGAAATCAGATCTGAAGTCTTATTGGGGAAAACATCAATAACTTTCTTATCATTGGTAAATCAGCCAATGATAGACTCAACTTCAGTAAATCAACTGAATACATAAGGAGTCTCTCTGCTCCTTTCTGTAATAATCGAGTCATAGGTAGTACGGATTATCAAAGGAATTCTCAATCTAGAATCCTTATCGTACACTATTCATCCCTTGGCCATCTCAGGTCCGATTCTCACCATCTTCTGGAACTAATCTAGGGTAGCTCTGTACTTGGTCAGCATATCAATATCAATAATGCAGTCTCAAAACCAGACAACACTAGTACAATACAAGCTACCACACGATCTAACTCAATCTCATTCTCATCCTACTGTAGTATACGATATTTTATAGAATTCACTGATATAAAAACTCTCCCCAACTATTCAAGAGATACACTACAGTAGAATAAAGCCTCAACAGGCAATGCATGACTCAATGCAAATCGTTCAGAAATAAACATATGGGAAGCATCCGTATTTATCAATACAAAAGCAGGATAACTACATCAAGAACAGTTACCTGCAACATCATCATCTGGTGCTTCCTGAGCCTGCTCCTCAGTCAAAGCAAATACTCTGGCCTGCTGTCTAGGAGGCTGGCCAACTGTTTGGCTTCCTCCTGGCCTCTGCTGTGACTGAGATGGTGCTGGCTGAAATGAAGGAACAGCAGCTAATCGTTTACTCCACTGTGCCGCTGATCCAGATGATTCGGCTCTCTGGGATCCTTGAGAACCCTTCTGTGGACACACTCTGGCAAAATGTCCCTGTTGTTTGCAGAAGTGGCAACTACCAAGTATTCCTTGGCATTGCTCAGCGGAATGTCTCCCTCCACAATTTCCGCAGTAAACTCCGGTATAACTCTGTTCGAAACCACTGGAGCTAGCAGAACTGCCGCCAGACTTCTTAAACTGCTTTCCTCTAGCCTTCAGAAAAATCTTTCTTTCTACCACTGCTACTGTCACTCTCGAATCGGGGAGGTGGTTGCTGCTGTCTCGATTCTAGGGGAACAGATGCAGCTACTCTCTGCCTTATCAGGCCCGCTTCAGCGCCCTTTGCTCTATTCATGGCATCAGCAAAGTTATTCGGTCGCCCTGTGTTCACCAATGTAAATATATCGGGATTCAAGCCATTGATGAACTGATCAGCAACGGCTTCGTCATTTCCAGCCACATGGGGAGCAAACTTCAATAAGGTAGAGAACTTGGTCACATATTCTTCAATGTTCAGCTGACCCTGTCTCAAATTGGCAAACTCCGCCCCCTTGTCTTTTCTGTACGACACTGGGAAAAATCTTTGATAAAACTCAGTTTTAAATACCTCCCAAGTAATAGTCGTACCTCGCTGCTCCAAGGCCCTCTTCATTGTAATCCACCAGTTCTTTGCAACATCAAGCAACTGGTGCCCAATCAATTTAATTCGGCGCTCATCACTGTACTCCAGTGAATCAAACAGCATCTCAATGTTACCTAACCAACTTTCACACTCAACTGATGTCTCAGTACCCTTCAGTGTCGGTGGTTTGAATGACTGAAATCTTTTCAATAACGTTTCCATCGGAGTTGCTGTAACATCCATGGGAAGATTCAATGTACTACCCTGTTCTGGTATTCTTCGAGGAGGCATATCTGATAATCAAATGGATTAGTACCCCAATCCAATAAACCTGTTTCACTTCAGTTCCCTCCTCCGATCATCTTACTGCTGATCGAGAATCGGTTTAAATTCGTTCCCAATAATACATATTACACAATCAAATCAGATAAGTCAAGTAACATGTATTATATAAAGCAGTAAAACATAATCTCATGCTAGCATACACAATGTAAATCAACATTAAAATAAATCTCATGCTAGCAATCACATGCAAGGAAAGAAAACTCAATCTACCCCGCTCATTCTCTTCTATCTCAGTCTAAAGGATCTATTTGCTCTGATACCACCTGTTGTGGGGACTCGGACGCTAATCAAGTTCTTAATCATCATTGGGACTAATTAATCAATTAGTAATACAGGGTCTAAATTTTTTTTAAAATGCGGAACGTAGTGACTTAAAACATATATACATCTCAGTATAAAAGTACAAGTCTTGTACTACATACATTTATTCAACTAAGGTTTAACAGCTAATATCAACTGTCCAACCCTATCTCTAATCCAAGTCTGGAGCCTCCACTCTAATCACGATCTTTCCTCATCTCCTCGACCTTCTCCCTCCATTTATTCTGAGAATTACGTGACTATATGTATATATATATCCCAAGTGCATGTAAAGATACGTGTCCCATTCTCCATGATTTTCAGTCGGCGCTCGGGCGGTTATAAACTACCGCTCGGGCGCCGAACACTCTGCCCGGTACTCGGCTTGTTATCCATTGGCGCTCGGGCGGTAATTTTCTACCGCTCTGGCGCCACAGGTTCTGCCCGAATGGTATTCTTATTGAACACTGGCGCTCGGGCGGTCATTTCCTACCGCTCGGGCGCCAACAATTCTGTCTAAACATTGTACTTTTCATATGTTTTGCCCAGTCTGGTCTCGGAATGGCCCGACTATAATCACCTCAGTTCATAATCAATAAATCATCTCAGATTACAATAGTCAAATTCTCGGGCATTACATTTCTTCCCTCACTGAACACTAACCCAATCTCGATATTCTCACTGAAAAAAAATGGGAATTTTTGAAATCAAGTGAGAAATGGTTCTTAGCCAACGGTGACCGGCTCAATGAGCACCTTTGGGGGACCCGGACGCTAATTCATTCCTTAATCGTCTTTAGGAATAATTCAAACATTTATAATAAACAGGGTCTAAATTATTTTTTTTTAAAATACAAAGCGCAAACGTAATGTAATTAAATTCAAATTACATATTAAACATAAAAATATAAATCTTGTACTATCTACAAGAGTTCAACTAGGTTCAACTATATATCAGTGCTGAATCCTAAGTTGCTTCGAAGCCCGGATCTCCATGCTATCTAGTCCAGCCTCGTTCTCTTCTTGACCCTGATCCTATCCCACCTGTTGCCATGCACACATACAAACAAGACAACAGCCGGATAACTCCGGTGAGAATTAAATTCTCAGTATAAATCATGTATACATGCAATCATAAAAACAATGTAACCGCATATAACAGATATGTCTAACATGTATTCAAATCAGAATATAAATCCATATCAAGAATAAATCCTATTCTAAACATGTACCATCATCAGGAACATAAATCAATATGTACCATATTCAGGAACATAATCAACATGAATCAATATAACTGTCAATTAGACTCATGACGTCACATTTAAGACTAGACTCAATCCTAGTCTAGGGATCCCGGTTTCCAAATGTGGTATTCCTATATCGAATTCCGTAATAGAAGGAACTCTGTTCCTATTACTCGATATAACCAAATATGGTGTTCCTATATCGAATTCCGTAATAGAAGAATTCCAATCCTATTACTCGATATAACCAACATCCGGTGTCCTGACCTATCCATCATGGACTGTAGCTCTATCGCTAATATACCATCTTGAGACATCGTGCAATGTGCCCGTGGCGATCCCGCCACTGTCAGGCACTTCCGTCCCAAGATGTCTACACTATCCTGTAACATCGTGCAATGTGTCCGTGGCGATCCCACCACTATCAGGCACTTCTGTCACAAGATTCTCGTCAAATACCTGCTATCTATCAATCAAGAGAACAAGTATATCAATCAAATCAATACAATAAGGTAAAGTATGTGATTTAGGGAAACTCGAGCCAAACCTCACTCGAGTTGTGCAATCCCAACTCAACATTAATTTATACCTTTATCTTCTCGGTCTGACGAAGAGGAAGTCCTGAATTCAACTCTGTCCATTCTCAATCTGGTAATAACAATACCGAACAGACACAATATCAATATGTAACTCAATTCAGAACATGTTCTGATCAATAATCAAATCAACATACTATCTGATCAATGTCAATCGACATAAAGTACAACAATACAATCTCAGTCAATCGTAAATCTGATCAATATCAATCTACTGAGGTTTCGACGACATAACAATACAGTCTCGATAACCCCGTAAATCCCAACATCTCAGAAATAATACCAGAACTCATAATCAATACCGGTATAACTCATAATTTCAATGATAATACAAATCCGATATCGAATCTCAGTCAAATCGATTCCGAAAATCATAACAATTACAGAAATAGCCTGTTCTTTAATCTGACTTCAATTATACGATGTCTACTGTATCAGAAACACCATATATGATTCCTATTCAATTCTGACAACATCATAATTTCAAATCATATCTAAACGTAACAAAACTTACGTCCTGTAGAAGCATGTGTCGATAGGAACACAGTACTGAAGTCAGATTCAAAATCAGACAGGCAGATCGATATATAAAGGCGTAAGGATTTTTCAGCCGTTTCTCTCTTCCCTTTCCTCGTTTCATATGTTGGAAATGAAGTATATATGTATATATATCTTAAGTTGCATGTAAAGATACAGGTCATCATTCTCTATGATTTTCAGTCGGCGCTCGGGCGGTTATAAACTACCGCTCGGGCGCCGAACACTCTGCCCGGTACTCGGCTTGTTATCCATTGGCGCTCGGGCGGTCACAAACTACCGCTCGGGCGCCACATCCTCTGCCAAAAACATGCTCCTGTTGAACATTGGCGCTCGGGCGGTTATTTTCTACCGCTCGGGCGCCAATAGTTCTGTCTAAAAATTGCACCCTTCATATGTTTTGGCCAATCTGGTCTCGTAATAGCCCGTCTATAATTATATCAATTCATAATCAATAATCTCATATTAACAGAATCAAAATCTCGGGCATTACATTTCTCCCCCTCTAAGGTCTGATTTCGTCCCCGAAATCACAAGCAATCAATTCATATCAGAAGAAATGTATAGCAGAAACTGAATCAAAATACTCACATCAGTGAAATAACTCAGGAAATCTCTGTCTCATATCAGACTCAGTCTCCCAGGTAGCTTCTTCGATATTCTAACTACTCTATTATACTTTCAACAACAGAATAGTCTTCATTCTGAATTATCTTTCTTTTACTGATTCTGATCCCCGACTAGAGGAGTCATTTAAGAAGTATAATATCAAGATTCTGTTCAAAATAACTTGTGATAGAATCAATCACAGCTATTGGCTATACAACATCCGTATATACTAATCAACAACTCGAAAGCAAATTAATATCATCATCTGCTAACCCTATTCAAGGATATATTCAATCTTCGGCCTTCCATACCAACAGTCCTCATCCGACGTTGGCTTATTTCATATCCATTTCCGAGCTATCTTCATTTGATTCTGAATCAGTTTCATTTTCTTTACCAGATCTCTGATCCTATCAAATCCAATCTAAGATATCACCGTAATATCATTCCCATTCCGAGGAAATCCGCAGTACTCATTGTACAACGTCTTATCTGTGGCTATCTCAATACTCATTTGATAGCTATCATTATACAATAATTCATAAAGTGACAAGACATCAGGTCACTAGTGCTAAAATCCAGCACTACAGTTCCTGGATAGCCTCCAGTATCTAGATAGTTCGTTCCGACTATCCGTCAATCTATAACCCATAGATAAAAATCATGCTATACATTCTGTCAAAAGTATAAAATCAACCAAAATCAAGGTATGATATACTTAACTCTGGCATTCAATACAATCTGACCCCCTGTTCTGACTATCGTAATCAAGTTCTGAACAATCTGATCACTGTCTCAACTGTGCTACAAACAATCAGTATAATATCTTCAGATATCACAGACTCTGAATACAATCTGTGGCAATCTAAATTCATAGCCGAACCATTCTGTATACAACAATCTCAGTTCCCAGAATATTCCATACAAATTTCAACTGTTCGATTTAATCAATCATACGCTGCGAATATATCTAAATATCATAGATAAAACGAGCATAAGGTCATCAGAACACTTCGGAACACAGGATTTATCAACCCATACACAGAACTGAAATATTCCTCAGAGAAACACATAATAAGATGTAACTCTAATTCTCAGGCAGTAAATCTTCTAACTGACATTTCAATTCTTTCAATTCAATCAATATCATTTTGTACAGAAGCCTAAAATGAAATTCATACCTGATATCAAATCAAGGCTGAAATCGCTCTCTCGGATATAAGACAAACCCGGAATTTCATCTGGAACGACTATAGCAACTCTCCTGCTACTGACAAATCATTTCCAAATAGGCTCAACTTCAGTAATCAACTGAATACATAAGAAATTACTCCATTCTTTTCGAAAATCATCGAATCATACATAATAAGGATATCAAGGAATTCAAAATCGAGAATCCTTACCGTATATCTTTCGTTCATCGGCCATTTCAGGTCCGAATCTTACCATCTCCTGGCAAGAATCTATAATAGTTCTGTACTTGTTAGCATATCAATATCAGTAATGTAATTAAAATCAGATAACACAAGTACAATACAATCTAATTCAATCTCATTCTCTTTTTACTGCAGTACCCAATATGTCACAGAATTCACTGATATCAGTTCCTCTCCCCAAGAGGTACAAAGATCAATACTACAGTAATACAGACCCAGCAGATACAACATATATCAATATAACTCAGTCAAAGATAATTGTAGGGAATGCATTAGTATATATCAATACATATGCAGTATAATCATAACAGATTATTATCTGCCACTATATCATCACATGTGTCCTGGGTCTGTTCCTCGATCACTATCACCAGATGATTCTGTTCCCTGAAATCTTCGGGAACCTTTCTGTGGACAGACTCTAGCAAAGTGTCCTTGCTGTTTACAGATATTGCACCAACCAGTCACTCCCTGGCACTGCTCCATGGGATGTCTCCCTCCGCAAGTCCTGCAATAAACTCCAGTATAACTCGGGCTAGAACCACTGGAGCTAGAAAAACCAATCGGTCCACTTCCTAACTCCTTAAACTGTTTCTTTCGAGCTTTCAATTGTTCTTGCTTTCCACCACTGCTGTTGCCAATCTCGAGTCTGGACGGCAGTAGTTGTGGTATCGATGTGGGAAGAACATATGAAACTTCTTTTTGTCTTATCAGAACGGTTTCTGCTCTTCTAGCTCGATTCAGAGTATCAGCAAAATTACTCGGTGGTTTCACATTCACCAATGTGCATATCTCCGGATTCAATCCCTGGATAAACTGATTAGAGACAGCTGTATCATTTCTAGCCACTTGAGGAGCAAAATGTAGTAAGGTGAAAAACTGGGCCAAATACTCATTGACATTCAACTGACCCTGTCTTAAATTTGTAAACTCTGCACCTTTATCCTCTCTGTATGATAGAGGTACAAATTTTTGATAAAATTCGACCTTGAAAATTTTCCACGTAATCATGGAACCACGCTGTGCTAGGGCTTCCCTAGTTACCAGCCACCAACTCCTAGCGGCTTCCCGTAGTTGATTCCCAACCAGTTTAACTCTACAATCATCTGTGAACCCCAGAAATTCAAATAACATTTCTATATCCTCCAGCCAATTCTCACAATCGCCTGGCACCTCAATACCTCTCAGAATCGGCGGTTGAAATGACTGAAATCTCATCAACTGTGTTTCCATCAGAGTTTCTGATACATCCATCAGATCAGTCGAAGTACTACCTCGTTCTCGCACTCTTCTAGGAGGAATATCTGATAATCACAGATGTTAGTGGTAACAGGAGACAAATCCGTCTCAATCCCAATCCTGATCAGCTTAACTCTGATCAAGAATTGGTTCTGATCCAGTTTCAACTAATACATATTACCAAATCAACTCAGATATTCAGGTAACATGTAGCTTAATAGCCAGTAAAAACATACTGAAATCTTAGTATATACAATGTAATTTCAACATTATATTCAATCATATGCTATATAAATCCAGGCAGTAACATATAATATCATGCTAGCATACACAATGTAAATCAACATTATAAGTAAATCACATGCTAGCAATCACATGCAGGAAAGATAACTCAATCTACCCCGCTCACTCTATTCTACCTCAGTCTCAAGAACCTACAGTTCTAGAACCTACTGTTCTGGAACCTAATGCTCTGATACCACCTGTTGTGGGGACCCTGACGCTAATTCATTCCTTAATCGTCATTAGGAATAATTCAAACATTTATAATAAACAGGGTCTAAACAGGTGGTATCAGAGCATAGATCCTGTTGTGGGACCCGGAATGTTAATTTATTCCTTAATCGTCTTTAGGAATAATTCAAACAATTATAATAAACAGGGTCTAAATTTTTTTGTTAAAATACAAAGCAGAAACGTAATGTAATTCAATTCAAGTTACATATTAAACATAACCATACAAATCTTGTACTATCTACAAGAATTCAACTAGGTTCAACTATATATCAGTGCTGAATCCTAAGTTGCTTCGAAGCCCGGATCTCCACGCTATCTATTCCAGCCTCTTTCTCTTCTTGACCCTGATCCTATCCCACCTATTGCCATGCACACATACAAACAAGACAACAGCCGGATAACTCCGGTGAGAATTACATTCTCAGTATAAACAATGTAAACATGCAATCATATAAAAACATATACAAAAGCATATAACAAATATCATTCACATGCAGCCAATCAACAAACATGTATGATATCAAAACTGTAAATCAACTAGTTGTATCAGACTTGACTCAAACAACGCGTCGTCTCAGACTCGACTTATTCCTAATCTAGGGATCCCGGTTTTGAATATTGAGAATTATATCGAATCTCAGTCGATAGGAATGACTCAACCCTAAACGGCATCGATATAATTCCTATATCCAGTGTCTGGGCGAAACAGCCAGAGAATTGACGAATCAGTCAAGAATTAAGCGAATCGGCCAATAACTAGACGAATCAGCCAGTAATTAAGCGAATCAGCCAAAGTTTAGACGAATCAGTCGATAACTAGACAAATCAGCCGGTGACTAGACGAATCAGCCAAGGACTAAACAATCAGTAGTCAATACATGCAGTGACTATAAATCAATAGACTACAAACATCAATCTCATCAGTTACAAATATCAATGCAATAAACTAAGTATGTGATTTAGGGAGACTCGAGTCAAACCTCACTCGAGTTGTGCAATCCCAAATCAACATTAGTTTATACCTTTCTTTCTGATACTCTGACTCTATCGAAGTCTCGAACTCAAAGCCTGTCAATACTCAATCTGACAATACAATATTGAGGGTACGGAATCAATACACCACTCAATCAATACTGGATATAATCAGAATTCAATCAAATTCTGTTTCAACAATATGATGTCATAATTTCAATATATCCAGCACTACCATATCAGTCAGATATCAATTCCAACACCTCATAATCGATAACAATTCAATTCTGATATCAAATCGACTCCAAAACTACTCCGAAAATCATAACAATTTCATATGATATATATTCTCCAGTCCGATTTTGATTATACGATGTCTAACATGACAAGAACATCATATATGAATCATATCAGATTTTGACAATACCATAATTTCAAATCATATCAAAACATAGCAAAACTTACGTCCAGTTGTAGCCTACGTCGAAAGGAACTCAATACCGAAGTCGGATTCAAAATCGGACGGGCGGATTTCTCACAAAAGGCGTAAGGATTTTTAATACAATCACTGAACCCTTTCTCTTTCCTCGAGCTTCTCCCTCCATTTCTTCTAAGAATTACGTAACTATATGTATATATATATATCCCAAGTGCATGTAAAGATACGTGTCCCATTCTCCATGATTTTCAGTCGGCGCTCGGGCGGTTATAAACTACCGCTCAGGGCGCCGAACACTCTGCCCGATACTCGGCTTGTTATCCATTGGCGCTCGGGCGGTAATTTTCTACCGCTCGGGCGCCACAGGTTCTGCCCGAATGGTATTCTTATTGAACACTGGCGCTCGGGCGGTCATTTCCTACGGCTCGGGCGCCAACAGTTCTGTCCAACTGATAGTGAAGAAGAAGTTCACATCAATCGAAATATTCTTCAAATACCAGAACCAGAAGTAGTGGATCAAACGGTTGAACAAGAAATTGTTCCTAAAAATCAGTTGGTGGGACAAGACGATGATATCCAAATGCCAACTAAAACCGCATAAACTGAAACTGAAAGAGACATTCAGTTACAAACTGAACCAGTTGCTGAAGTTGACTAATCCCAACTACAGAATGAACAAATCACATCCACAAGAATTGACGATAGGTAATCCATATTATCCGGTAAGAACTAGAAACAAATGTTTAATTTATTTGTTCATTCAGCATTTGTTTCCAAACTTGAACAGAAGAAAACTGATGAAACTCTATGTGATCCTAACTGAATAAATGCTATGCAAGAAGAGATAAATCAGTTTAACCATAATAATGTATGGACTTTAGTTCCAAGATCAGTTTCTAAAACTATTATAGGTACAAAATGGTTTACAGAAACAAACTGAATGAAGATGGTTCAGTTGTGCGCAATAAAGCGAGATTGGTAGCACAATGATATAGTCAAGAATAAGGAATTGATTACAACGAGATATTTGCACCAGTTGCACAACTGGAAGCAATCAGAATATTCCTCGTCTATGCCTCTTTCAAAGACTTTAAAGTATACCAAACGGATGTCAAGAGTGCGTTTATCAAAATTTTTAACCGATCATGATTTTGTAAATCACTTTTTTCCTAATCATGTTTATTACTTGAACAAAACTTTGTATGGTCTTAAACAAGCTCCGAGAGCTTGGTATGAGACTTTATCAAAATTTTTAATTGATAATGAATTTACTGTTGGAACAATGGATAAAACTTTGTTCAAATTTTCAAAAAAAGATCATATTTTACGTGTGCAAATTTATATTAATGATATTATTTTTTGGTCAACTAACCCCAAATTATGCGAGAAGTTTGCCAAGTTAATGCAGGATAAATTTGAGATGAGCATGATGGATGAACTGACGTTCTTTCTTGGTCTACAAGTGAAGCAACTGGAAACTTGTACATTTATCAGTCAAACAAAATATACGTAGGAATAGCTTAAGAAATTTGGCTTGGAGACATTTTCAACTACAAATACTCCCATGTGTTCATTGATTAAATTAGATAAAGATGAAGGGGGAATATCAGTTGAGACGGCAATTTACAGAGGTTCAATAGGTTTTTACTTTATCTAACTTCTAGTCGTCCTGATATTGTGTTTGTTGTTTACATGTGTGCTAGTTTTGAGGCAGATCCTAAACAATCGCATTTTTCAGCTACCAAACAAATATTGAAATATCTTAAAAGCACACAAAATGTGGGTTTATGGTTTGCTAAGGACTCATCTTTCAATTAGTTGGCTATTCAGATGCAGATTATGGAGGATGTAAACTTGATCGTAAAAGCACTAGTGGATCATGTCAGTTTCTAGTAGACAGGCCGATTTCAAGATTCAGCAAGAAGCAAATATCCGTAGGAACTTCCACACTTGAAGCCGAATACCTAACTACTGGAAGCTGTTGTGCCAAAGTGCTCTGGATTCAGCAAGAACTGAAAGACTATGGAGTCATTGCAGAAGAATCACCAATCTTCTGTGATAATTGAAGTACCATTACAATTACATACAATCCAGATCTTCATTCAAGGACCAAACATATTGATGTCAGATATCACTTCATCAGAGATCGTGCTCTCAAGGAGGAAATTAGACTAGAATACATATCAACTGAACAACAAGCATCTGACATCTTCACCAAGCCATTTCCTGAGACTAAGTTTTCTTACTCACAATATTCTTGGCTTAATTGATTTGTCTTAATATTATTCGCATTATTATATATTCTTGTTGTTATTCAGTTATTACCAGTTTGTATGCAGAATAACAAAGCAGTAAAATAATGAAAAACAATGAACAAAAATATGAATTTTATTGATAAAATTGAGTTGCTATTACACGGTTCATTTCCCTATCTACTGCATCTTGCCAAAGGGACATCCAACTGGACATCTCCTCAGAGGAAGTTCTCCTGAAACCTTCTGAGAAGGAAATTCTTCCCAGAACCCTCTACTCCTTGATGAGCATCGGTAAGTCGAGACCTTCATCTGTGGCAAGGTTTGAATTATGAAAGACACAGACCTTCATCTGTAGAGATGCCGCTTTTCACTTGCCTTTTGTTCACTTGTGGCAACTAGTCCATCTCTTTGGAGATATTGCAGCTCTTGAATATTAGTCCAAGTGGACATTGTTTTCGCGAAGACAAATTATTTTGCATCTAATGAGTTTGATCTTATTTATAGAGAGATTCAAACCAACTGAAGTAACGAATAGAAGAATATGAAGAGACTTCAGTAAAACTTATACATCTAGATTATCGAGGATGAGATTCTCTTACTCTATTTTTTTCATACATTTATTTAAGGAGAATGTTGATTTTTAAATTGGTTAACTAATAAAACAATTATCAGTTGGTCCTAAACTGAACTAATCAATTTTAAACTAATCACTAAGTTATTGACCTAACTGATCTTATCACGTAGGTTAATTAATTGTCAATATAATTCCACATTAAATGTTGTGACTGTCAAAATTACGTCATTAATTATAATTCCTTGTACAGTGATTGACAACGTGGCCCCACGAAGTTCAATCGACTTATTTACAGTTACACATCACGTACACATGTTTTTCTTTATTAAAATTAGTCTTGGACTGACACATGTCCAAAACTTTGTAAAGTCACCAACATTAATAATCGTACATCCCTTATTTAGTTTTTCTTCACGTTATTTCATTTTCTCAGGGCTTCTATTCACTCAGAGCATTCAAACTTTCAGAGTACTCTTCTTTGCAGAAATTCACAACTCGAGCAAATGGAAAGCCAAACACCAGCTTTCATTCTCAATGCTACGGCTATCGACTTCAAATCTATTTTATCGGTGACAGATGAAGCATTTCGGAGTGTATTTCTGAAACTTAAAGCTGTTGGCTTGAAATTTCTTGGACTGACAAACTAGGCGATTTACCAAAAGGAAATTCAAGAAATCAATGCCAATAGCGCTATCTCTTATGACGAAAAAATCATTTCAATTTTCAACAATCAGATGTTGACCATGGATAAAGATTCTTTCAGCACCCTCTTCCAACTACCCTCTGAGGGTTTATCTACTTTCTCTAAGATACAAATTGCTGATATTGAGAAAATGCAGAATCTACTATCTACTGATGGGAAGAAGATCAAGGTATCTGATACCTAGAAAGAATTGAAGCCAGAGATACAGTTTCTGGCTGTGCCAAGGGTGTTCTTGCCAAAGCAGGCTCATTTGCTGCCCTCACCCTTGAGAAACATTTCAGGTTATGATAGCTATCATGAATGGCAGTAGACTGAACCTGTCGAACATCATCTTCAACATACTGAAAAATATGGTTCAGTCTTCCAAACAAACCAATGGTTTTGCTAGGCCACTCAGCTACCTGCTGAAGAAATCTGGTTTGGTGGATGACACAGCTGAGAAGTCATCCAAATTCAAGGTCTTCAATGCCAAGAACGTTCAGCAACCAAAGATAAAGATGGACATCTCTCCTGAGCAGTTTATCAAGATCAAGAAGGAGATTGAGACGCTGATAGCTCCCAAATCAGTCAAGAAGGACAAAAAAAGGATTTGGCGAAGACAAAGACAATCAAAAGGAAATTGATAGTCAACGAAACTGAATCGGAGAAAACTCCTTCTCCGAAAATTGTTAAGAACCTAAGGTCCCAGAAGACCAAGCCAGTTGTAGGTGAAACTGTTCCAGCTGATCGCCTTATGCCAAATGGAACTGAACCACCGGTAATTGCTATACAAATTCGAGCAGTTCCAGTTGCATCATCAGCTGAAGAACCTCAGCAAACGAAGCAAACTGCTCATCCAAAGAAAATTATCACCGAATTTGGTGAAAAACTGACATTGGATGGACTTCGCGCACCAACCATAATTGTCAATAGACCAGTTGTTCTACCAGTTTCTCCACCTAAGGGTGTGGTAATTCTAGAGAAGGTGGATGCCACTACCTCAGGGCTGAGTATTTCTCACGCCCTAACTGATCCAAAAGGTAAGGGCAAGTTGATTGAAGAGCCCAAACCTACCATCCTAATTCAAACTCACATCGATCTCATATGGAATGAAATCAATGAGTTTTCTGAATAAAAGTTGGAAACTTATGATGAATGGGTCAGATATAGGACTAAAGTGTTTGCCACATGTTTGAAAAAAACATCAGTTTTAAATAATTTCATCACCCTTGAGACAATAGTCCTAAAGACAGTTAAAGCTGTCACAATTGCACAAGCACTGGAGATGAGAACCTATTTTTTGATCTGATGCGGGTGAAAAAGCTAGCTGAAGTAGTAGCTCAGTTGAGAATGAATTATGATCCGATCAGTCCAACTGCCTATAATGACAGAGTAGTATTTCAGCAGTTGGACTCTGATCTTTTATCGTTTCAAATGAGGATCAACAAATGTACATACCAGTTAATTCCCAGAGGCCAACATCAGGGGAGCAGGCTGAAACATCTACAACTCAGCCAGAGTCATCCAAGGAACCAATTGCTGAACAAGTTTCTGAGCAAGTGATTGTTCCTACTTCTCAGGATGCTCAACCATAATTTCCTTCAGCTGTATACAAATGCTGAGTTGTCACTGCAAATGTCGACAAACTGATACAATCAGTTGCCACTGAAATTCAGCTGAATCTTTTAACTGATTAATCAATTGAAGACCAATGCACAACAGAACAACCAGACCTAGAGGCTGTATTACAAGAAGCTGAAGAACTAGTTCAGTCGGCTGTCACGACCGAACAAAAAAATCCAGCTGAAATGGCTCAGTTTCACTTAGACCAAATAGAAGATGTGCAAGTGCAAACTGAAGAGCCAACCAGCTCAACTGCTACTCAAACTTCTACCTCTGCTCGAGACACGCATCAGGAACCAGTTGAAGAAACTATTGCAACAGAACTAGCTCAAGCTGAGATTGAAGCAGTCCTGTCAAACTTTTGGATAAATTCCTCCACAGATGAGACCCCCTAGCAGAGACTCATAAACTCCCTCGTCAGACAGCCCCTGACGTCCGCTGGAAAATACTTTCTGTAGAACATCTCCTTGAATTTATCCCAGGTGAGGGTGGCCAAGTCCACCGCATGCGCGGCTCCCTCCCACCATAGGGATGCATCGTCTTGCATCATATATGTGGTGCACCTGACTTGGTCGCCATCTCTCATCTGTAAGTACCCAAATTGCAACTCCAGAGATTGAATCCGTACCTCTACCAAGAATGGATCGGTTTTTCCCCCGAACACCTCAGGTTGAGCCTCCTAAACTGCTAATAAATATCGGTCTGTGGACGGGGGAGCCTGTTGAGCCTGCACCAAAAGTCGAGCCATGCCCTCCAGTACACAGGTGGCTACATTCATTTGTGGTGGTGGCGGTGGAGGGCCTCTGCCACCTGCAGGAATATCGTCATGTCTTTCTACGCTGTGGTCGTATTTGGAAGACATGATATCTGAACACAGTCCAAATCTAAACATAACCCATCATGAAATTAATCTAGTTTTTCAAAATAATACATCCTTAAATCATAAAAGCAGCTAAACATGCACTGTAAATCATCGTAAAACGTAAATCATGTAAACATGCAGGTGATAGCAGTAATTTATTTAAAACATTTAAATCATAAAAGCTTACAAACTTGAGGTTTGAAGACTGAGCTGCAGAAGCTGGCGGTGGCAGAACCCTAAACATGATCCTTGCTCTGATACCAACTGAAACATCTACTAATTTTAAAATGCTGCTAATTTTTTTAAAAAAAATAGCTCACATTTTCGAAAATAAACATCTAAATGTTTATTACATGCAAGCAACTTACTGAAAAATATATCATTTACAAATAATCATAAATATTTGACAATTTAAAATAGTGCAGTTTAAAATGACCAAACTCGTCCAACAGAATATGCGTAAGCATAAACGAGTAAAAATCCTAGTAATCATCAAGGTATCAAAACCAATGTATAAAAATGTTCTAATCATCTCAAATCTCATAAAATCGTGATGTGCGGAAGAAATTCGTCACCTCCAGTCCCTCCAGTCCCCTAATCGACACCTCCAGTCCCTCCAGTCCCCTACTCAGAATTCGTCACCTCCAGTCCCCTAATCGACATGCTCACCTGCATCATTCACACCTAGTGAGTCTAAAGAATCAACACACCTATACCAGAATAACAAGTATATATACGTAGCACATAGCATTGAAAAATATACTGTAATAAACATACCTTTCATGAACTAAAAAAAACGTAAATGTATACGTGTCATATGAAATCATAACTTGTCAAAACAGCTAATCGTATCATCATATACTTATACATTTACTTTAGTTAAATTCAGCTCACTAGTTGTGACTTTCGTATTAGCTTTATCATTTCATCATTATACGATGGATCCATCTAGATAATCAGATAACAGCGACAATATTACCCATCCACTGTGCGCCTCATCATTAGCATTTACATAAACATAATAATCATTTACATATACATATTTAGTCACAACTAATTCCCATTCTTCAAAACATCATTATTTTCATCACTTAACAAAATCATGCATATACAGTAGATTTTCTAAAAATCAAGCACGCAAAGTAATTTTCATAATTTCATAAAAATCATAATCATGATGCATAAACATTTAAAAGCATGATAAATTTGTGCTCAAGGCGCTGCTAGGACAAAAAAATCACCTCGGGTGCAAAATGACCATTTTGTCCTGATACTCGAAATGTCTGTTTTATCCCTAGACCTTTAAATTTCGACCCGAAACTTAATAAACTCCTTA
The DNA here is from genome assembly GCF_025594145.1 of Primulina tabacum. Classification (NCBI taxonomy): domain Eukaryota; kingdom Viridiplantae; phylum Streptophyta; class Magnoliopsida; order Lamiales; family Gesneriaceae; genus Primulina; species Primulina tabacum. The sequence continues at coordinate 30,771,846 of NC_134557.1, forward strand.
AAACATCCCAAATCATATTTATAAGCAATTTTGATAATAATCCTATTAAGCTTAAAAATAAACCATCAAGTTCAAACACACTCCCAAAAAATATTTCGTTTAGGTAAGCTTTTGAAAATATTGCTCGATCCCTAAAAAGTCTCTATTACGTTAAAATTTGCATACCGATTAAAAATACGACCCGGGGAGTAAAAATACCCACCAAGGCCAATTTTTCAAAAACACCCCATATTAATTAATTAATATTAATCATGTAATAAAAAATACTTTTCTTGATAATCTCCGGTCTCTGTTCCTCGTCTGAGCGCCAAATGCATATAGAAACCCTAATGCATAAACTTTTAAAGTAATCATGAAATGAATTCTATCATGCTATAATTATGCATTAAATGCATAGAAAATCATTAAACACATATTTAAATAAAATCCTAGATTGCATTCGGGCTACGAGACTTAAATTTCCTAGAACTTACAGATTATTTTTAATTATTTAATATATGGTATATTTTATATGATATTTTTGAAAATGATGCTTTTTGAGATGTTTTTACGTGCTGAGTCGTATTTTAAGTCGGTAATCGATTTTCGACAAAAATAAGGACTTTTTGGGAACTCGACTAATATTTTCGAAAAATTTCTCAAACAAAATATTTTACCTACACTATAATGGCCTAATGGGCCTATTATGATAAGATTATTGGGCTTAGCTTTCTACCCAATTATTTATATCAAGAATAGAGCTTCCTAAACCCAAAACACTTCAAACCACATCTTTAAAACACTAGAAACCTAGGGATTTTTCCACCATCAGCACACAAACACACACCACAAGTTTTTTAAATCTATTCACATGAATTTGAAGGAATTTTGGCAAGGTCTTCTCCAACGTCTCTCCGTCAATGTTCTTCACGTCAAGGATTGTTTTTCTTGCGTAAAATAGACAAAGGCACGCCTTAATCTTCCTTCACTCATCTTTCATACCATATTATGTGTATTTAACATGATTGCATGAAAAATATGATACTCTTTCTTATATTTTAACTTTTATGGCAAAACATGAACAAAACTTGAGATTTTATATTTTTAAATTCGTGTTTATGATGCACAAAGGGGCTGCCATGGTAGAGATATGGGAAGGGACGTTTTTCAACATGTTTTAGAGTCCATAGAATCTTGGCTAAGGGCTGGAAAGCTAGGGCTGGAAGGGAGGTTAAGGGCTATACGTTTTTATGGGATTCAACAAGAGCTAGGGCACATTTTTGGAAGGTTAAAAGAGAGATGTTGGAACATTTCATGTTCGCAAATTTTATTTTTATGATCACAAAACTTGGATAAACAATCGATTCAACTAACATATTTCTCCCCCTTTTCGTGTGAATCAAAATCATATTTTCAAAACATTTTAAGCCCAAAATTTTCTCCCCCTCAATATTTAAAAATAATATCTCCATTAAAATTATAATGAGTTCTCCCCCTATATTTTTGAAAGTTATGAAAATTATAAAAGAAGAGGGATAACTAACCAATTTTCTCCATGGCTCATTTTCTGCTGCAGCACATATGCTCTTTCTTCAACGAATAAACTGCTTTCTCTCGAGCATAAGTAGTTACAAATTTTATACCACTGTAAACCTCTATGAGTCTAGTTTGCAACGCAAAACGCGGTTTGTCATTTGCACACTCGAGCAAGGAGATATGTCATTTTTCCTACGGTCGCTGCAAGCTGCACGAAAATGCATTTTTGCACATATAAGATTTTAAAAAAATCTAAAATTTTCGAATTTTAAACATCAAAACCAGTTTCAATGCTCTTTAAAGAACCACCCGCTCTGATATCATTTGATATGATCGATTAACTGGTGAAAGAGTGTTTAGAAGGGGGTTGAATAAACACTCACGATTTTCACAATCTTTTCGAAAGTTGAGTCAGTTTAGTGACAAAATGAAATTCAGAATCTTGTCAGTCGATATCAATCAGTTAACAATAAAGTACGGAAATAAACTAACTGATAGATAGAATAACAACTGAAATGAGAATACACGAGATTTTGTGGATGTTTGGAGATTTCAATCATTCCTACGTCACCCCTTCTATCACAAGGATATGATATCCACTAAAAGACTTTGATCGATACACACACTTGTACAGGCCCACTTCAGTTTGGACTTAACAATGTCAAAACTGAAACTCTTAGTTTACAATATGTTTCACAGTACTCAACTGGACTTAGCACAACTGATCTCTTTTAAGATCGAATTTACAACAAGATGATTTGTGCTAGTAAGCTCGAAAGATAGCCTAGAATGCTGCAAATATATCTGATAAGTGTGAGCTTCTATTTCTTTTGAATATGAGTAAGAATTTCAGCAGAGTAACAGCAAGATTGATAGAATAGTGAATCGTTAATTGTTAGGATCATTTTTCGATTGCCCTTCTCTGCAATTTAAAGGCTTCTCTTCAATGGTAATAATGAATGTAATTTGAATCTTTATATCTGTTGCTTGCCAGACATTCGTACACTGCAGCTTTGCGGCGTTCCCACTATTTTTTTGCAGTCTGCTTTGTACTGTTGTCGGTTGAATGTCCTTTTTGTTAACTGATGACGTGTAAATTTCATGTTCGCAATCTTTATTTTGATGTTAACAAAACTTGTTATTGTGTTTCTAACATATTCACTCAAGTGTGAAGTTATTAAAACAAGAAGCAAGCTGAAACTGAATTCTGCACAAACTGAATTTCTGGCGAGCTTCGGTGTTTGGAAGATATCTCTCAGCTGGATGATCCAAATGACAATCCGCAAACTGGACTGATCAAAAAACGCAATTTTTAACAAGTTGTATTTCACGTTAGTTGGGAAAAATCGGATGTTATCTAGGTCAAATTGATCATAACTGATCGTAACTTATAGCACAAAGACATCAATCAGTTGGGTTCAAGCAGATGCGGTATTTTAGTCATATCTTTCATCTCGGTTATCAAAATGAAGTGATTCGGTATTTGTTGAAAAGATAAGACAATGATCTACAAATCATCTTCAAAAGTCAAAGTCTGAATCGAAGCTTAAGATGATGATAAATGACGATGAAGCTACTGGTTCTGCACAAACTGAAATCAGCTAGATGATTTCAACACACCAGCTGAAACTGAACCAGCTGCTGACCAGCTGGCCAACCAACTGAATTGAATTAGCTGCTGACCATCTGAAATTGAACTAGCTGAAACTGAACTGAACCAGACCTGCTGAAACTGAACCGAACCAGACCAGCTGAAACTGAATCGAACCAGTTGAACTAAACCAGACCAACTGAACTAGCTGAACTGAACCGAACTAGCAGCTGACCAACTGAACTGAACTGAACCAGCTGCTGACTAGTTTAACTGAACTACCAGTTGAGTTGACTAGTCGGGAGAAAGTCCAGCAAGACGAATTTGACAGAAACTTTTTAAACGATAATACTTGTATCTAACGTATATAATTGTTGGACCCAATAAATAAAATATCTAGAATATCAAATAAGAGCTTTTGAAGAGGATTAAAAGCATGGGCAGTTAGCATGAAGAAATCAGCTAGTTGAGAGCACAGGCCCTTTTTTGAGGATACATTTGAGATGTACACTATAAAAGAAAAATTCCTCACACACAATCACTCACACAAATACAAGAGAGTTGAAGTTCAAATATTAGTTCAGTGAGTCTTGCACAAAGACAATAAACTTGTGTATGTAGTCTTTGCATATGAGACATAAAACAATATGCTGATTGTGAGGTATTGCCTACAATCTTAAGTGCTAGGAGTTCACTTAGGCAGTAGCGTAAGTCCTAGCCGAATGGGTTTGTACAAAGTGTTGTATAAATCAAAGTCTTCTAGTGAATCATTTCCAAGGGGAAGAAAGGGTGACGTAGGAGCATTTGAAGTCTCCGAACATCCATAAACAAATTCGTGTCTATTTATTTATTGCACTTAGTTATCATTTTCATAGTTAAAGATGCATTGTTGAAGCATTTTATGTGTTCTTCAAATACCAAAATATTGCATACAAAGTGTTTTATAAAATCCTTCAACTAAAATATTTTTACTCATTCAACTTGCATATATTTTAAATGCTTTACAAAATATTTAATCGGTTTCTACGAAGGATTATTTCGAGTGTTTTCTGCTTGGTTTAAATATCAAACTCGATTTAATTAATCGGTGTTGAATATTTCAAGAACCGAGCTATTGTAGCTCAACGATGATCCCCCCAATCGAGCCTAACAGGAGAGGGCGCGAGGGGTGCTTTCCAGGAAAGGGGTTGGGCTGAGGGTCCTAGCATCAAGCCATGGTGGTCCACACAAGGCTGGAGAGGCTGGTAGAGGAGAGGCGCATGACTAGGGCACAACCTAGCTGTGGCCACGTGCAATAGGAAGAACCATGCACGTTCTCATGCATGTCTCGCTAGGACTGGCCCAAGTGTGTCTTAAAGGGTTCAGTCCAAGTCTTAGGAGGGTTGGTCAGGGTCTGCTTGAATCGTTTAGGGTCTAGGATCAAAGGGATTGATGAATTATAAGGGCTACGGTTTGTTCAACAAGGTCAGAAATTTTCAGTTGTATTCAAGGCCTTCCTATGGGTTTTAATTGGCTTGATTTGATATGGAAAAGGGTTAGTAAGGTGTTAATAACCTATGGTTCAAGTTTGGTAAATTTTGGTTAAGTTTCGATTCGATTCGGGTTAAAACCGGGACGTAGGTTCAACTGTTAAAACAAATGGAAAATTAATCTATGAGCTTAAGTTTACGTCTAAGAAATATTTATGGACGTATTTTATGGAGTAATGTTTAGTTTGTATGGATTTGGGTCGTCGTTTTAAGGTCTAAGGGTAAATTGGGAAAGTTTGGGTTTCAGAGGCAAAACGGTTATTTTACACCTGAAAAATGTTAGACTTTGTGGAAGTGCCCTGAATGCTATAATGAATGTAAAATTTTTATTTTAAAATATTATGGAATTTTATAATACAAAACGATAAATGTTAAAAGATGTGTTGTATACTTGGTTTAAAAGAAAATGATATTAGTGCATGTATTTTTATAAAGTGATTGAAACTAGGAAAAGGTTTTAAAAGAAGTGATTTAATTATGATGTTGAGGAAATGGGGATTCGTGAGGGACGAGGCCCAGAGGGAGCCCGGTAATGGGAGAAGGCCCCAAAGGGAACCCGACGATCGAATTTCCATCGAAAGGATATGATGATATGTAAGGCCAAGGCTCAGTTGATGGGTGAGAGTGTCGCTGATGTCTCTGCCGACTATAGGCCAAGACACATAACGGAAAAGTGGTTAATGTTGGCTCGCCGCTTGATACCGATGGTTACAGCTGTAGAGCCCAAATTCAGTACACGTAAAACCCATGCATTTATTTAAATTGTTAAATAATTTATTTAAGTTTAAAATGATCTAGAGTGATGCATGATCTATTTAAATTGCATTATTTTAATTACTTATGTTTATGTGATGCACGTTAAATATTTTCTTGAGTTTTATGTTTCAGACAGTTATTCGATGCGGGATCGAGGAAAAGAGACCGACGACGATTATGACGATTTTAAAATGTGGTATTTTATTTTAAGTTAGGATTGGGGTATTTTAAAAGGTTTATTTAGTTTTTAGCATTTTTAAAGCCTAATTGATTTAATTAGTGATTTAGAATTTTAAAACTTTTAAAGTTTAGCAAGTGTGCATTTCATTTTAAATTAAGGGATTTTATTAAGTTAAAAGTGGGTTAGCATTTTTAATTGTTTGCTAATTATCAATTTTAGCACAATTTAGCCCTTATTTAACCCTATTATCATCTCACACAAAAACACACACACACACATTTTTACACACACTAAACTTACGATAGACACACACATATGTCATTTGTGTTGTTTTAATTTTTGAGAGCAAAACCTAGGGTTCATAGAACTTCAGCAGCCGCCCCTCTCCTCTCTGATTTTCTTAGCGATTTCGTTGGCTTTTCTTCAAGAAAATCGTGCCACGTTCGTCCCTGATCGTCCCTAGCATCTTTCCCGCTTCGATGTTGTGGTTTCGATATTTTTAAACATCAAAAGGCATGTATAATCTTTTATTTCTGCTTCGATCTTGTTATATTATATGTTCTTACGTTTATTATGCGCAAAAATCCATGATTGTTTTAAAAGTTTGAGCAAAAATTTGTTAGATCGGTTTTGAAACGATTTTAGATATGAAAACTCAAAATTTGCTGTCATTTTAAATACTGCGACTTTTCGGTCAATTTTCTTGAAAACTTTTCAACGTATAAAAACGTAGAACTTTTTGATACCTTCGATTTGACAGTAAATTCGAAATGTTTGGATAAGAAATGTGTGAGTTATGATTGTTTTCGTGGGACTGCTCAAACTGCAATTTTCGAAAAATGCGTTCTTGAAGTTTTATTGTTGCAGGCTTCGTTGGGGACCGATGGGTTATCGCTGCTGTGTTTAAGTATGTAGAGTATGATGTTGGGATGATTTTTGGTGTGTCGGATCGCGTCGATAGGCACTTGTTTGCATTAGAAGTGGTAGGATGTGTTTTGGTGTCAAATGTCGAGTTCACGGATTGAGTTGCGTTGTTTGTGATGCGTATTTGTTTTGGGGAATTTGTTTGAGTTTGAATCAATGTAATAGCATCCTAGGATGAGTCTCGAGGTGTTGGTTCATGGTCCCTAAGCTTGGATTGGAAGAATGAATCAATAAGTTAGTGAATTTTCGCGAGTTTCCAAGTCCAGAGGCTACCGGACCCCTACACGGAGTCCGTGTCCATTTTTCCTTCAAATGCGATTTTCCAGCCTCTACACGGACCAGGGGTCCGTGTCACTTTAAAAAAAATTATTTTAAAAAAACATTTTTTTTTATAGGGATTATTTTGGGATTTGATGTTATGATTTAGTACAATGATAAACGAGGTCAAGTCCCGAGAGATTTAGAATGTTTTGTCATTTTTGGGTGTGAACATGACGATACGTCTAAGTTATGCAAGATAATGATTCGAATTTATGTTAGTATGTGCAGCAGTGGCCCCAAGTGAGATCCAACGAATCCCTCAACGCCAAGTAAGTATGTTCGACTTGCAATAAAATATTTTAAATTTTTGAGGTATGCTAAATGTCTTGTGACCAAATTATGAATGAGTTTGGAAGTCGGTGAATGTGGCCGAGGACCTCTCCACCCCGGTAAAGTAGGACCGGGATTAGATCAGAATTGGAAAGCGGTAAAGTATGACCAGGGACCAATCCACCTGTTAAATTATGAACGGGGATCTCATTTATATAGTAGCAGACTTTCTCTGTCAGCCTAGTACTGTGGTTTAGTCTGATCAGGCGTATTTATATATGGGTCACTTGCTTTGAAACATATCTCTACGCAAAATGATGTTATGTATGCTCAAGTATATATGATGCAAGTATGTTTAAGAAAATTCTTATGATGATGGCATGTCTACGTTTATGCTACTACGTTTATGTTTCAAGTACGTTTATGCTATTACGTTCAAGTTTCAAGTATGTACGTCTTATTTTAAAGATGCATGTGGTTTTATTACGTATTACTTGTTATTTCCATTTTATGCATGTTGAGTCTTTAGATTCACTAGACTTGATCGATGCAGGTGAAGATGAATTTGAGGAGACGAGAGGTGAGGACCAGTGAGTTGGCTTGGACTGAGCGGGAGGCTAAACCCGAGGACCGCCCATGTTTTTAAGTTTTTATTGCAATGCTTCAACTACTCTGATTTTACGTTTTGGTTTATGATGTTTAAACAAGTATTTTTCTTTAGCAAACTTTATATGTGATCTATCTTATTGCAACTACTTTTGATTGGACAGTTTATTTATGATCACAATTTGAAAGTTTATTTTATATTTAAGAAAATTTTTATTTTTACGCAAATTTCAAGAAGCTCAAAATACGATACGTTACAACAGCTTAGATTGATCAATCGACCGAATGATGAAAGATGGTCACAACTAATGAATGGAATTCACGTTAAAGGGAATGTATATGTATATGTTTATGATGAAAGGAAAGAAGATGATGAAAGAAAAAAGGTTTAAAATATGCATATTCATTAAAAGCTAATTTTATTAAAGTATTTTCACAGGTGTGTGTGAATGTATATGTATTACTTGCTATCATGGTTAAGGTTTAATGAGTCATTAGAGTTACTAGGTGTGATCGATGCAGGTGAGCATGATTTTGATGATGTTAGAGGACTTTATGGTTGAACTATCTGGACTGATGGTGCACATAACCGAGGACCTTTGCTAGTTTTCTGCGTTAGTATGATTTTAAAGATTTTGATGACTTTTATGCTTTTGAGGGTCTTGAGAGGGTTTAAGAGTGTATGTTACTTTGAAAAAATGGTAGTTTTAGGTTTGCTTGACGGTTTATGATTTTGTGTTTTGCACTGCGTTCTTTTGGATTTTCAAATAAATAATTGGTAGTTTATTTTAAATGGTGCAAAAATATATACATTATATATATATGTATGTATTTTTGGCCGAAAGGTTAACAGATTTAAAAGAAAAAAATTCTATAGTATATTTTTTAAAAAACGAGTAGTAGACGTTTTAATTTGTTTTGGTAATCTCGTTTAAAATAATTTACAATTATTTTATTCAGTGCAAAAATAATTATAGTAACATTTGATGTTTTCATTGTAGGTAAATTGGCGGTATTGTTTTTTCAGAAATCATATTACAGAACCCCATCAAAACTAGAATAAGAGTTAAATATATTTCAGAATTTTTACACCTAGAATAAGAGTTCTATATGTTTCAAATAAGTCACTACAACAAATATGGGTTTTCGCAGCGCGCATATATGCAATTCGCAGCGTACAATGCACCGTGCACAACTATAAGCTGTTGAAAGTTTGAAGATAACAACGGCGTGTATCGCGTACGGCAATTAATACTTTTGGCGGCGTGCAATGCACGCTGCGGTTAATATTATTTGCGGCGTTCTAACGCGCGCGGCAATTAATAATTTTGGCGGCCGGCAATGCACGCTGCTATTTGTATTATTTGCGGTGTTCTATGCACGCTGTCATTAGTAGTTTACCACGGCAAGCAATGCGCGCAGTTTACCATGGCACGCAATGCGCGCATCATTTAGTATTATTCACGGCAGGCAACGTGCGCTGTTATTGATGTTTATATTCGGATCATTCACAACGTGCAAATTTGCACGCTGCAGTTAAAGTTATTCACAACAAAAAGTATATGCTGCTCATGAGGGGTTTGTATTAAGATTTTTCATGACATGCGAGATGCGTGCTATTGAGGTGTTTGTATTAAGTTATTTACGATGAGTGCTACAGGTTTCATTAAGGTTTATTCACGACTTGCAAATTGTTTTGTTAATAATGCATTAATATCATGAATAAAAGTGAAACGGAAAAATCTAAACGCAAATAATTAGCATAACATGATCATCAAAGAGGAATAATGTCTATTAGTTCATTTTCTAATAAGAGAAGAAAAATTTTAAAACATAACAATAGTTCACTTAGTAACATGATTGTTATCCAAAAAAATGTAAATCTTTCCAATAAGTAGAATCTATATCAGTCACACAAAACTATAAGTTTAGACATCCATGCGACTGTGCTATCTATTGCATCTTCGAGATAAAGCATTTCATCATTTGGGCGTATCAAGTCTACCTTCTCCACCAAAACTTTATCAACCCAAACTTTCCAGCAAGACCCTCCAAGAGGAATGTGATGCACTTTTGCTTTTGGATCTGTTGATGCAACTCGACCTTCTGCAACAACTTCATCCCCACACCAATGAAGTAACTTACATTTAGTATAATCATGGATACCTTCACTATTCACATTCTTAAATTTTGTCTGCATATAATTAAACAATAAAAAACTATTAATTCTTTCATTTTACTTAAGCAACAAATTTGGTTTTGAAGTCATACAATTTAAAGATAGTTACCCGAGCAATTGCTACATTTTGCATAACATTATTAACATTACCAATTTTTTTTGCACCATTGATATCACTACTACTTCCAATATCATTCCCAATGCCACTATTAATTCCACCACTAGCAACCTAATTTTGACACAAAAATTATGTCAATTAATGTCACAATGTAAATCCAAGAATTTAATTGTACATACTTAACTTATTTTTTCTAAAATTGGTTAAATACTAACATGTTCTTGATCATTTTTTTGCCTCATACTTTGGAGAAATATGGACCTCATTTCTTGCATTTCTTGTTGAAAGTTATTCATCATACTTTGAAGTTGTTTAATTGTTCCATTTTGTTGAATACAAGCACCAACTTTCGATGGTGTAACTCCAAAGTCCATCCCACGCACTCTACCTCGAGCTTCCTTACCAAATACAAGCCTAATTGCATCATCGGCAATGTTAATTGTATTTAGAGATTCGAGTGGACATTCTTCTATTTCTCTCTACAAAATATAACAAAGATATATTTTTTGAGTAAATAACAAATTTTTCTAACTTTCTGCAAATAACAAAGATATCATAGATTTATTACCATTCTTTCTCCAACAGCTTGACTACTAGGTTGCCCATTTTTTTTCTTATGAGCCTCAATCCAAACTTTTGATCTTGTAATTGGTGCTTCTGCGGGACTTTTTTCTCCCTTAACAAAGAAACATATAAAATGTATAAAAAAGTCATTAGAAAAGAAATTTAAAAGATGCATCATTACGTAAATATGAAATTTTTTTAAAAAAAGTAGATGAAATTTTTTATAAATAATAATATTTACCATCACGTGGGCCAAACGTGCATAACTTCTCCGGCTCATTGTGTGATTGTAGTCTTGTTTTATCCCCATTTCTCTAAATTTTGCACTCTTCTCCTGAGAATCAAAATATATCACAATAACTCATTATATATATATATTTATATATATCAATCACAGACTTAACTCTATTTAGTAGCTTCAAAACATAATAATCTAATCAAACATACTGTAATAGTAACTATGAGTGTGATAGGTTTGGGCTTTTGTTGTCCGAACTCATTACACTCCAACACTTTGGGCTTTTGTTGGCCACTATGCAAAATCAACTTTGATCGACCTCTTCTGTGGGGACCCGAACCTAATTCGTCTTCTTAATCTTTATTAGGATCATTTATTTAATCTGGGTCTAATTTTTTTTTAAAAAAATACATAAGTACGGAACATAAAGAAATCCATCTGATATACATATCAATATAAAGTAAAAGTCTTGTACAACATATGTTTATCTCATCTAAAATTCAGCCACTACATCAAGTACTGAAAATCAATCTACTCTAAGTCCGGATCTCCACGCTAATCTTGAATCTCTCATCCTCGTCGTGACCCTAATCCTGTCACATCTGTTGTCATGCACACATACAAACACAACAACAGCCGGATAACTCCGGTGAGAATATAATCCCAGTATAAAAAATGTATACATGCAATCATATAAACAGATATAAAAGCATGAAACAGATATCCATAGCATGTATCAAATCTGAAAGACATGAATCGATATAACGCTGTAAATAACTCTGGACTCGTCATCTCAGACTCGACTCATTTCTAATCTAGGGATCCCGATTCCTGAACATTGGCACAATATACCGAATCTTCGTAATAGAAGCTGATCCGCTCCTACACAACATCGATATAAACCAAATATCCAGTGTCTTGGCATATCTGCCAAAGACTTGGCATCTCCGCCCATGACTCAATACACCATTTGCTATAACTCAATAGACTAAGCATATCAATCTCATAAATTGCAAATATCAATGCAATAAATAAAGTATGTGGTTTTTGGGAAACTCAAGTCCAATCTGACTCGAGTCGATCTCCCGGTTAACATTGATTTATGCCTTTCTCTGTCAATCTGACGAAGTCGAAGTCTCGAATTCGAATCTGGAAATGATAATATCGAGGAGTATAATATCAATATACCATTCAAATAAATACCGGATATAATCAGAACTCAATGTAATTCTGTTTCAACAGCATAACTGCACAATCTCAATATACCCAACAATACAAATCAACAGATATCAATTCCCACAACTCATAACCAATAACAATACAAATATGATATTAAATCTCAATCAAATCCATTCTGAAAATCATAACAATTTCATACGGTATCTGTTCTTCAATCCGGTTTCGATTATACGATGTCTAATATCGCAAGAACACCATATAACCATCATATCTGATTTCTTCAATATCATATTTCCAAATCATAACAAAACTTAGTAAAACTTACGTCCAGTTGAAGCTCTTATCGATAGGAATACAGCACTGAAGTCGGATTAAAAATCGGACTGCCGGATTTTGCAAAAATAGCAACTCTATGATTCAGGGAATTTTGAGCTTTTCCCTTTGAGCTTTTCTCGTTTTGTTCCTTTCCTGAATTCTGAGGCATGAATCATATATATATCAATGCATGTTAAGGGGCAAGTGGCTTCATCTTTAGGCTGCACGTCTCGTGCATATGCGCGACCCTTATGCGCGAGACACTATGTCTCGGCACGTACCTTCACGGCATCTCGCGCATATGCGCGCCCTCGACCGGTGCATTTGCGAGAGATTCTCTGCCATACTCGCGCATATGAGCGGATCCTATCGCGAATATGCTCGAGGTTCTCTGCCTACCTCGCGCATATGCGCCCGGCTGGGTCGCGCATATGCGCGAGGGCTCATCCTCGCACATAATTCCAGTCTTCTTTCCGGCTTTTTCGGTCCGAACCATTCCGTCTATAATCACATCAATTATCAACAAATCATTTCAGATTACAATAACACAATTCTCGGGCATTACATTTCTCCCCCCCAAAATCTAATTTCGTCCCCGAAATCACAAGCAATCAAATCAGATACAATAATGAATGGAGAATAGAAGCTAAACAAGAAGACTCACATCAATGAAATAACTCGGGGAATCTCTGTCTAATATCTGGCTCAGTCTCCCAGGTAGCTTCTTCAATGCCATGACAACTCCACTGAACTTTCACAAGCGGAATAGTCTTCGCCCTAAGCTAATTTTCTTTACGATCGAGAATCTGGATCGGTTTCTTGAAGTAACTCAGTGTCTCGTCAAGTTCTGCCTCGTCTGGCTGAATGACATGTGAAGCATCGGGAAGATATTTCCTAAAAACCGATACATGAAAGACATCATGTATTCCAGATAGAGAAGGCGGTAATGCGAGTCGATAGGCACGATCTCCTATCTTCTCGAGAATCTCGTACGGCCCAATATATCGTGGAGACAACTTCCTTTTCTTGCCAAATCTGACAACTCCTCTGAAAGGTGAAATCTTCAAGAATACTCAGTCTCCTGCCTCAAATACCAACGGTCTACGTCGAACATTGGCATATTTGGCTTGTCTGTCTTGAGCTGCCTTCATCCTCTTCTGAATCAGCTTTACTTTTTCTGTCATATCTCTGATCATATCAGGTCCAATCTCAGGTACCTCAGAGATATCATCCCAATACAGAGGGAATCTACATTTCTTACCGTACAAAGCTTCAAACGGTGCAATCTCAATACTCGTCTCATAGCTGTTGTTGTACGAAAACTCACAAAGTGGCAAAGACTCTTGCCAACTAGTGCTAAAATCAAGCACTACAGCTCTAAGCATATCCTCCAGTGTTTGGATAGTCCGCTCTGACTGTCCGTCGGTCTGTGGATGAAATGCGGTACTCAGATGTAACTTAGTACCTAGAGCCTGCTGTAAACTCTGCCAGAAGTGCAAAGTAAACCGAGGATCACGATCTGAAAAAATTGACTTCGGCACTCCATGCAACCTGACCACCTCTCTGACATAAATCTCTGCCATCTGGTCACGTCTGTACGTCATCTTATACGGAATAAAACATTCTGATTTGTTCAATCTGTCAATCACGACCCAAATCGAATCACAACCTCGGGAGGATCTCGATAGCTTCGTTACAAAATCCATGGAAATGTGATCCCATTTCCATTCAGGAATAGATAAGCTCTGTAACAGTCCTCCTGATTTCTATCTTTCGGCTTTCACATGTTGGAAATTCAGACATTTGGATACAAATTCAGCAATATCTGCTTTCATCTGTTTCCACCAAAACTGTCTTTTCAAATCATTGTACATCTTTTTGCCACCAGGATGAATACTGAATCGACTGCTATGCGCTTCTGACAATATCCGTCGTTTCAAATCTGAAACATCTGGCACAACAAGACAATTATTCACATTGAATACACTGTCACGAACCTGATACTCTGATCCATGCCCTGCTCTAACCATCGCTATCGAGTTCTGAAAATTCTTATCAACTTTCTGAGCCGCTTTAATTCTCAAAATCAGCTCTGGTTCAACTTGAACAGCATATAATCTCAATGGTTTACAATCTGTCTCAAATACCAATCCAGACAAACAGCAATCTTCAATCAAATTTGAAACACCAATCGTCGATAAGGACAAAGAACATACCTTTCGAATTAGTCGATAAGGACAAAGAACATACCTTTCGAATTAGTGCATCAGCTGCTGCATTCGATTTTCCTGGATAGTACTTGATTTCACAATCAAAATCTTTCAATAAATCAAGCCATTTTCGCTGCCATCTTATTCAATTCTGACTGTGAAAACAGATATTTCAAGCTTTTATTATCAGAATAAATCTCAAACTTCTCACCATATAGGTAATGTCGCCATATCTTCAGTGCAAATACAATGGCTGCCAATTCAAGATCATGAATTGGGTAGCGAGATTCATGTGGCTTAAACTGTCTCGAGGCATAAGCGATAACATGTCCTCACTGCATCAGAACACAACCCAACCCTCTGTGAGAAGCATCGCAATAAACCACAAAATCACCAGTACCTGACGGGATAGTCAATACAGGAGCACTGGTCAATCTCTTTTTCAACTCAAGAAATTTGAACTCACACTCTTCAGACCATACAAATGGAGCATTCTTCTGAGTCAACTGAGTAATCGGTTTAGCAATGCTGGAAAAATCTTTAATAAATCGACGGTAATAACCTGCTAAACCCATAAAACTACGTATCCCTGGCAGAGATGTCAGTCTCGGCCAACTGATCACAGCCTCAACTTTGCTAGGATCAACAGAAATCCCGTCTCCAGATATAATGTGACCCAAAAATACCACCTGTCTCAACCAGAATTCACATTTCGAAAGTTTTGCATATAATTTCTCAACCCTAAGAATTCTCAACACAGTTCTCAAATGCTCAGTATGATCGATCATATTCTTAGAATAAATCAAAATATCATCAATGAAAATAATCACAAACTCATCAAGGTACTTCTGAAACACACGGTTCATCAGACCCATAAATACAGTTGGAGCATTAGTCAACCCAAACGGCATGACAATAATGTAGTGCCCAAATTCAGTACACGTATAACTCATGCATTTATTAAATTGTTAAATATTTTACTTAAGTTTGGAATGATTTTATTGATGCATGATTTATTTAAATTGCATTATCTTAATGTTTATGTGATGCACGTTAAAATGTTTTCTCGAGTTTCATGTTTCAGGCGATTATTCGATGCGGGACTGAGGAAAAGAGACCGGTTACAATTTTAGGCAATTTTAAATGCGGTATTTTATTTTTGAGTTAGGATGGGGCATTTTAAATAATTTATTTAGCTCTAGAATTTTAAAAGCCTAAATTATTTATTTAGTTGTTTTAGAATTTTAAAACCTTTAAAGTTACCAATTGTGTGTCTTATTTTAATTAGGGGACCTTACTTAGTAGTGGCAATTAGCATTTTATTAATATTCTAATTAGCACTTTAATTAGCATTGTTAATTAAGTGATTAGGAAATCATTCCCCTAATTTACTCTAAAACTCACGCGACA
This sequence comes from Primulina tabacum, assembly GCF_025594145.1. Lineage (NCBI taxonomy): Eukaryota > Viridiplantae > Streptophyta > Magnoliopsida > Lamiales > Gesneriaceae > Primulina > Primulina tabacum. The sequence goes on from NC_134557.1 coordinate 30,787,752, forward strand.
CACACACACTACACGATTTACACACACCAAGAGCCGTAAAACACACACACACATTTAGATTTCTATTTCTTTTATTTTTTTTAAAAGAGCAAAACCTAGGGTTCTTTGCTAGAGAGCAGCCGCCCCTGCCCTACGGCTTTCCAGCGAGTTTTCGTGTGTTTTAGTGCAAGAAAAATCGAGCCACGATCGTCCCGGATCAAGCCTCGCTCCTTTCCCGCTTCGGTATCGTCGTTCGGTAACGTTTAAAAATCTAAAGGCACGTATATTCTATTATTGCTGCATCGATCTCGTCATATTAGCGTTGTGTTGTTATTTATGTGTAAAAATACATGTGCGATGCGTAGAGTTTGAGCAATTACGTTTAGAATACTTTTGAAACCATTTTAGATCTAAAATTTTCGTTTTTCGCTGTATTTTTAATTACTCCGATTTTTCGAGCGCGTTTTTGAGAAAACTTTCAACACAAAAATTGTAGAACTTTTCGATACCTTCGATGTGACAGTAAATTCAAAATTTTTGGATGAAAATTGAGTGAGTTATGATGTTTTTCGTGGGACTTCTCAAGCTTCATTTTTCAGAAAATTATGTATTAATGTGTTTTTGAGATTTTATTGTTGCAGGCTTCGTTGGAGATCGACGGGTGATCGTTGCTGCGTCTAGGTATGCGTAGTATGATGATGGGATTTCATTTGATATGTCGTTTAGTGTCGCTAGGTAATTGAATGCATTAGAAGTCGTAGGAAACAAGTTGGTGTCAATTGCCACGTTTTTGAATTGTATGTGTCGTAGGGTGGAAATCGATGCTTTGGGTGCTTGTACGAAGTTGGGTCGATGTTATGGCATGCTAGGATGGGTCTCGGGGTGTCGGTTCATGGTTCGTACGATCGATTCTAGAATGATAAGCATAGCATGTATTGGAATTTCGTGAGTTTGCACTTCCCGCAGGTACACGGACCTTGGCACGGGGTCCGTGCCTACGTTTTCTTCTTGGTGCCATTTTGCGAGCCTACACGGACCCCCACACGGACCTTGGCACGGGGTCTGTGCCTTTCCCCTTCTGCACGACAGATTTTCCTGAGTCTACAAGGACCCGGAGCCGGGCCTGGGCACGGGATCCGTGTCCCCTCCTTTTGTTGGTACTTTCTTTGTGCACACACACGAACCCATACACGGACCCAGTCCCGGGGCCCGTGCACTTCATGTTTTGGAAAACTTAATTGTTTGCTTTGGGATTTCGTGTGAGGGTTTAGTACCTTGATTTAAATGAGGTCAATTCTCGAGCTTTTTAGAACGTCTCAAGTTATTTATGGAGTTTGGTGGTGAGCATGAGTACCTACGTCTAAGCAATGCAAGTTAAGTATTTTGAATTCAGTTAGTTAGTGCAGCAACGGCCCAAATCGAAGTCCAACGAATCCCTCAACGCCAAGTAAGTACGTTTGACGTGCAAAGAAAATATTTTCAAGTTTTTGAGGTATGCGAAATGTCTTGTGGCCAATGTATGTATGGGGTTGGAAAGCGTTAAATCATGAACGGGGACCAACCCACCCCTTTAAAGCATGAACGGTTTAGATCAGGATTGGAAAGAGTTAAAGCATGAACGGGGACCAATCCACCCGTCAAAGCATGAAGGGGGATCTCATGTATGTGGCAGTGGGTTCGCCCCTTTCATCCCAGTATTGTGGTTTAGTTTGATCAGGCAATTATGTTATGAGTCACTTGCATTGAAACATATCTCTACGCAAAATAATTAAGTTCTTGTATGTTTATGTATGTACAAGTATGCAAGCATGTTTATGAAAGTTTTTACGTTATGGCACGTCTATGTTATGTATGAATGTTCATGGTTACATCAAGTTCAAGTTTCAAGTATGTATGTTCTATTTTTAAGCTGCATGTGGTTTTACTATGTATTATTCGTTATTCCCAGTTTATACGTGTTGAGTCTTTAGACTCACTAAGCTTGATCGATGCAGGTGAGGAGTTTTATGAGGAGGCTGGAGGTGGGGACCAAGGAGCAGGCTTGGACTGAACGGGAGGCTAAACCCGAGGACCGCCCACGTTTTGAAATTTTTATGAAATGATCAAAAACTCTGATTTTATGTTTTGATTTATGATGCTTTGAACAAGTAATTTCTTTAGCAAACTTTGTATTTGATAACAATTTGAAAGGGGATTTTATGTTTAAGAAAATTTTAAATTTTTCCGCAAATTTTTTTAGTAGTAAAAGTACGGTACGTTACAGTTGGTATCAGAGCGGTGTTCTTGTAAAGGGTTACGCCTACTGCCAGTCGCAAGAAGCTCACGAAGTCACACCTCAAGTCTGTAAGTTTTAAAGTTTTAAATTTATGTTATGTAGTAAGCATGAAGTTCTGATTTCAGCATGTCCACGTTTTAGTTCAAATTACGTGCATCCTAGTCTATTGTTATTATATTCATGCACATTGGGTTTACGTGTTGGGAAATTTATTGGAACAGTATGCCTCCTAGACACTTGATTGACCGAGAAGCAAGGGAAGAGGACAGAGAGGGCCAAAATGTAGAACCCGTAACTTAGACGACGTATAGGCCATGCATAATTCTAGTATTTAAATTAAAATGATTTTATTGCATGAGTATTTAAATTTAATTATTTTATTATTCTATGCAGTCGTTTAGATTTTTATCATTTCAGTTAATTCAGAGAGGCCGGACTGGAGTTGGAGTTTAGAGATAAAATTTAAGATTTAGGAAAACATTCCCAGAACTTATTTTTGCTAATTAATAAGTTAATTTAAGTTAAATGGAAGTTTAAGGAATTATTTAAGTTACTTGAGGTGAGTAGAAAATAAATTCATTTAAGTTCCTTAATTGAGGGGTTAGTTCACTAAATTATTTAAAGAATAGGTAAGGCTTTTAAGGGTTATAAATTTAGTAAATAATCAACATTTCCCTTCATTTTATTCCAAGAATTCGGCCACCCCTTAGTAGATTAAGTTAGGACATGCCAACTCACCTTTGACCCATTCTTTGTCATTTTTAGCATGATAACCTTTTTAATTGTTAATCAACCTTAATTAATTTATTAGTAAGCAATATCCTAGTCTAATTATCATGGATAAATCGGCCATGCTCCCCCCAAGAAGACTTGTTCAATCAAATTCAAAATTTAAATGAGTGGTAGACTTGGTCTTGCATTTGAATCCCTTTATTAGTGGATCTTCCCCATCACCTTTCCAACCATCATTCTCCCCCCTCCATCACCGAAATTCAGAGGATTTTAGAGACAAAAATCGCGAGGTGCTAAGGGAAAAACAAGAGAGAAAATCGAGAGCAAGAAAGGTAGAAAAGTAAGCACTCCACCTCCTCCGCGCCGGATCGTTTTGTTCTTTCGTTTTTCTTTCAAAACGAAACAAGGCATGCATATATTCTTCCATGACTCTTCAATCAAGTCCTATTATCATTATTTCTACATTTCACGATCATCACTTTCATGCTAAAACCGAAATGTACCAACAATTTTCAGAAAATTTAACATGCAGAATTTTCGGTTCCATGACAAGCTTCACGGTTTCTTTTGTTTCCATGGTTTCAGGTATTGGCTCGATTCCGGGCTCCTAAACCGACATCTAGACATGTAATAGGATGCATTAGGACCATGTTGGTCCATTCATTTAACCCCATGCAGGCTGGAAAACACGAAAACGACAGCAACTCCACCTCTTGTCCAATTGAGCTTTTCGAAAATTCAGTTTCTGTCATTTGGGAAATGAATCTGATCATGGCTGCCACAAGGCCTATATCCATGGTTAGATCACCTCCATAGCATGTCTAAGACGTGACTAAGTCACCTTTTTGGTGGCTTGGTCCATGGTTAATCGGTTTTTAAATTAAAACAACAAGAACAGCCCCTTCCCCTTCGGCTTCTTCCTTTCTACAGCATGTATGTTTCGAAAATGGTGGAATGGTGTGGATCTTGGTTTGCCTATGGCCCTTCGCCACGGTTCATACCATACCCCTAGATGTCTAGATCATGTCATGGTCAATTAAATGGCCATTGGAACGATTTGTGACATCCAAACAAAAGCAATGCATCCTACGTGCAGAATTTGTTCTCGGTTGGAACGTTCGGTTGTTTGCTGGTGTGGTTCGAACTGTGGCTGGCCTAGTGCCCATAGCCATGGTTAAAATCATTCCTTAGGATGTTGGTAAGAGGTTCTGGTCAGTGGTTCAAGCCCCAATGACCATTAGCCTCGCAAACGACACAAGCAACCCAAGCGCAGCTGCTGGAATTTCTGGACAGCAGCTTGCTGCGTCGGTTCGGTGGCTCGTTCGAGTTCTCGGATGGCTTTTAGCCTATGGCCTTGGACTGGACAGTGCCTCATTGAGTTGGAAATGTCATGTGTTTGACCGTTTGTCATTCGGATCATTTTTGAGGTCGTACGAGAATTTACGGTGCAATGTGCCAAATTGACTCTCGAAAGAGCGTTTCAAGTTTTGGCCTCCATTCACCTAGATTTCGGCCCTCAACATTTTAGGAGCACTATTTTATAATTTTAGGTGTATTTTAATCATGACTACATGATGATTCAGTGTTGGTTCGGGTTGGTTCGGAGTCGTGATTAAATACGAAGTCGGTAGGCGTAATTGTCACATTTTTTAAGGTTATTGCATAGTTTGGTCCCATAAATCTATTGCATATTTTTCATGGCATATTTAGGTTACAGCTAGCCTGGGAGCGATCCAATCCATTCAATAAAATTGTTACAGGATATTTAATTCAGTTATTTAATTATATTACGTGCAAAAATACAAATTTTGAGATTTATGCGATATGGCTTGTGGTCACTTTACTATCATGATTAAATCCGGTCGCCAGTTATCGGTCCGGTCGTCAGTTACCGGTTATGAGAGCATTACTAAGTCCTGTCGCCAGTTACAGGCCCGGTCGCCAGTTACAGGTCAGTTCAGTTGTTTCACCCAGTACTGTGGCAGTGGTCTGATCAGACGTATATTACTAAGTCCTGTCGCTAGTTACAGGCCCGGTCGCCAGTTACCGGTCAGTTCAATTCAGGGACAACATGCGTAGACCATAATTTAACCAGAAAATTATTACAGGCTATTTCAGTACAGGGCTCCAAGGAGCAAACATTTTCACTATGATTTTCAGTTCAGTTATGCACGTATTATAATTAATCATGACACGACATTTTTACGTTATGCCTCATGACATGATATTTTCACTTGCATGCAAGCTTATTATTTATTTATTTACTTGCTATTCATGATATATGCATGTTGAGTCTTTAGACTCACTAGACTTGATTGTTGTAGGTGCTGATGATGTCGGGACCGAGGGCGGGGACCAGTGAGCAGGCTCGAGTCGGCAGTAGTAGGACCCGAGGAACTCAGTTCAGCATTTATTATTATTTGATGGCTCAAACATTTTAATTATCGTTGGAAAAACCTTTTACTGTTATTCCGAAAATGTTAATTTCTTCCGCTGCCACTTTGAACATCAAACTTTATTTATCAGTTCAGTTATGAATGAGGCAATTTTAATTATTTAAAAGAAAAATTTTAAATTTTCCGTAAATTTTCAAGTAAGGATTTTTAGGCCTCTACAGCTGGTATCAGAGCAATGGTTCTGTATAGGGTTGTACTACTACTGATCTCGAGAAGCTCATGAAGTCACGTCTTCGGTCTGTAAGTTTTACATTTACGCATTTCATTTAAAGCATGAATTATTTTCAACAGCATGATTTCATGAGATATTTTTTTCGCCCAGATTTTATTGCTCAGTATTTAAATTTAAATTAATGATGGAATTATGCATGTTAGTTACGTATGGGTTATGTATGGAACAGTATGCCCCCTAGGCGCATCCTCGAGCGCAATAGAGATGAGGAGCCTCGCCGAGAGGACAGGGAGGAGCAGAGACAGGAGAGAGACCTACCACCTTCACCACCGCCTCCACCGGACATGAATGCCCAGATGCTGGCTGGGATGACTCAGTTCTTCGCACAGTTTGCGGGGAACAATGCGGTGGCGACAAGGCCGACAGGGCCCGAGGCTGTTTACGAGAGATTCATGAAGATGCGTCCAAAAGAGTTTTCAGGGACGTCGGACCCCATGATTACCGAGGGCTGGATCAAGTCCCTCGAGGTTATCGTCGATTTTATGGAGCTTGGAGATGCAGATCGAGTTCGTTGTGCCTCTTATCTGTTCGGAGGAGATGCCCACTTATGGTGGGAAGGAGCTTCAGTAGCCCTTAACTTGGCTACGCTGTCTTGGGCACGCTTCACGGAGGTATTCTACTCCAAATATTTTACAGAGGAGGTGTGCACCAGGTTGACCACTTAGTTCATGAGCCTGAGATAGGGAGATTCGACTGTTACGGAGTTCATCCGTAAGTTTAAGAGGGGTTGCCATTTTGTGCCCCTGATCGCGAATGATGCCAGAGCTAAGTTGATGCATTTCTTGGTGGGTCTACGGACCATCTTGCGCCGTGATGTTAGGGTGTCTGACCCTACTTCTTATGAGGTCGCTGTCTCCAAAGCCTTAGCCGCAGAGCAGGATCAGCGGGACATCGAGAGAGACCGTCAGGGCAAGCGCCCAATCCAGGTACCACACCGCCCTCCTCCTCAGCAGCATCAGCATCAGAACAAGAGGTCGTATCACGGCCCGCCCAGAAACAGAGGAGGACCTCAGCAGCAGCAGCAGCAGCAGGGACGTGCCTTCCCGAGGACCTTTGAGCATCCGGCTTGCCCTAAATGCTCACGCCGCCATGCCGAAATATGTATGTTTGGCTCAGGGAAGTGTTACAAGTGTGGTATCCCAGGCCACACGCTGCCGTATTGCCCTCAGAAGAACCTGCGTACCCAGGGCAGAGTGTTTGCTCTCCATGCGACGGAGACGAACCCCGATACTATGTTGATGACAGGTACTTTGCAGCTTTAAGTTTACATTTGAAATTTAATGTTTTGGGAAACGGGATTTAGATTTTGAACTTAGTTTTGCAATAGGATTGCATGCTCTACTCAGTATTTATTTCCGGGATTTAGTTAGAAGAACTGTGACCTTTGCATGTCTATAAGCTTAGCTCTTGTGATTATTGGGTTCCGCTTAGCGTTCCGAACTTTCAGGGAGAATTTTCGTAGCTGGCTCAGCTACCAAGGCCTTGATAGATTCAGGGGCTACTCACTCATTCATTTCAGAGGTCTTTGCTAATTTCCTCAAAGTTAAGACCATTGGGCTAGATATAGCCTATTCCGTAGTACTGCCGTCTGGCGAGGAGATGACAGCCACCAATGTGATACGAGACATAGATCTTGAGCTCCATGGCAATCTTGTCTATGCGGATCTTATCGTGTTGCTGATGCCAGAGTTTGACATCATCCTAGGGATGGACTGGTTATTGCGGAACAGAGTTTTGATTGACTTCCAGCGGAGATCTGTTTTAGTCCGACCACCTAGGAATGACGCAGTTCTTATTTGAGCCAGACAGGTACTTTCCTTTACCGCGCATTATTCCATATGTTCAGGCTAGGAAGCTCATGCATAGAGGGTGTCGGGCGTTTCTAGCGACATTTGCATCTGTCCCCGAGGCATCCAGTCAGTCAGCTTCAGATGTTCCGATTGTTAGAGACTTCTTGGATGTTTTTCCTGAGGACGTCTCTGGTATGCCACGTGAGAGGGAGGTGGAGTTTTCTATCGAGCTTATGCCAGGTACGGCTCCGATCTCAAAAGCACCGTACCGACTTGCACCGACAGAGATGGCAGATCTTAAGAAGCAGATTCAGGAACTTCTTGACAAGGAGTTCATTCGCCCTAGCTTCTCACCTTGGGGCGCGCCAGTCTTGTTTGTTAAGAAGAAAGATGGCACGATGAGGCTTTGTATTGACTATCGGGAGTTGAACAGGGTTACAGTGAAGAATAAAAACCCACTTCCGAGGATTGAGGATCTGTTTGACCAGTTGCAGGGAGCTTCGATTTTCTCCAAGATAGATCTGCGTTCTGGTTATCACCAGTTGAGGGTGAGAGATGCTGATGTTTCAAAGACAGCTTTCAGGACTCGTTATGGCCACTACGAGTTCCTTGTGATGCCGTTCGATTTGACGAATGCGCCAGCGATCTTCATGGATCTCATAAATCGCGTATTTCAGCCGTACCTCGATCAGTTTGTGATAGTGTTCATAGACGACATTCTCGTCTACTCCAAGAATCGGGAGGATCACAGCAGACATCCGACCACAGTGTTGCAGACATTGCAGAAGCACAAATTATTCGCAAAGTTCAGTAAATGCGAATTCTGGTTAGAGAAGGTAGCGTTCTTAGGCCACATTGTTTCCAGCAGTGGCATTGAGGTAGACCCAGCGAAAGTTGCAGCAGTCAGAGATTGGGTTGTACCGCAGAATGCATCAGAGATCCGCAGTTTTCTTGGCTTAGAAGGATATTATCGGAAGTTCATCAAGGGATTCTCCTCGATTGCAGTTCCACTCACAGCACTGACCAAGAAGAATGTGAAATTTGTTTGGAGCGATGAGTGTCAGAAGAGCTTCGATACTTTGAAGCAAGCTCTTATCTCAGCACCAGTTTTGGCCGTGCCGTCAGGGTCCGGTGAGTTTGTACTGTATACCGATGCTTCGAAGCTCGGTCTTGGCGCCGTATTGATGCAGCATGGGAAGGTGATAGCATATGCTTCTAGACAGTTGAAGACTCATGAGAAGAATTACCCTACCCATGATCTAGAGTTGGCCGCCGTAGTTTTTGCACTGAAGATTTGGAGGCACTATCTGTATGGAGAGAAGGGCCAGATCTTTATCGAGCACAAGAGCCTCAAGTATTTCTTTATGCAGAAGGAACTGAACATGCGTCAGAGGCATTGGTTGGAGCTGGTGAAGGATTATGATTGTGACATTAGCTACCACCCAGGTAAAGCTAATGTAGTTGCGGATGCACTGAGCAGGAAAGTTGCAGCGATGGCCCATTTGACAGTTTCGAGACCTCTTCAGTTTGAGATGCAGAGGTTTGATCTTGAGACTTATCCTCGAGGTAGAGTTTCTTGTCTATCTACCTTGACCATTCAGTCTTCCCTTATGTACCGTATTCGCAGTGGTCAGTCATCAGATGAGCAGTTGGCCAAGTGGAAGCAGAGAGATGAGGCCAAGGGCAGTCTCTTGTATTCAGTCAGTGATGGTATTGTGAGATACCGAGACAGGATATGGATTCCTAGCAGTGATTTTGTCCGAGCAGATATTCTATCAGAAGCCCATATGTCGCCATACTCTATTCATCCAGGGAGTACGAAGATGTACAAAGATCTGCAGCTATTGTATTGGTGGCCTGGGATGAAGAAAGATATCAGACGATTTGTATCCGAGTGCCTGACTTGTCAGTTAGTGAAGGCCGAGCATCAGAGACCAGCAGGTTTGCTCAAGCCTCTTCCCATTCCCGAGTGGAAGTGGGAGAATGTTACCATGGACTTTGTGACCGGATTGCCGAGGTCAGCCAGAGGATCGAATGCCATCTGGGTGATTGTAGATCGTCTTACCAAATCAGCGCACTTCTTGCCTATTAAGACGACTTTCACCATGGTTCAGTATGCGGAGTTGTATATTCGGGAGATAGTCCGACTCCATGGTATTCCAGTTTCTATCGTATCTGACAGAGATCCCAGATTCACTTCCTCGTTTTGGAAGAGCTTGCATTCGACTATGGGTACGAAGTTGCTGTTTAGCACAGCTTTCCATCCGCAGACAGATGGGCAGTCAGAGCGGGTTATTCAGATTTTGGAGGATCTTCTTCGTGCTTGCGTCATTGATTTCTCAGGGAGTTGGGAGTCAAACTTGCCATTGGTAGAGTTCAACTATAACAACAGCTTTCAGTCGTCGATAGGAATGGCTCCGTATGAAGCTTTGTATGGTCGCAAGTGCAGATCTCCTGTTCACTGGGATGAAGTAGGAGAGAGAGCAGAGTTGGGTCCAGAGATTATTCAGCAGACTGTCGACGTAGTAGCCCGGATCCGTGATAGAATGAGGACTGCTCAGAGTTGACAGAAGAGCTATGCAGATCAGAGGAGGAGAGATTTAGAGTTCGCTGTCGGCGACCATGTCTTTGTGAAGGTGGCACCTATGAAGGGTGTCATGCGATTTGGGAAGAAAGGGAAGCTCAGTCCGAGATTTATTGGACCATTTGAGATCCTCGACAGAGTTGGGACGCTAGCTTATCGTGTGGCTCTTCCGCCGAATCTGGCCGGAGTACACAATGTCTTTCACGTCTCTATGCTGAGGAAGTATATGGCAAATCCTTCGCATGTCTTGAACTTCGAGCCGTTGCACCTTACTCCGAACCTATCTTATGAGGAGAGGCTAGTGCAGATCCTAGATAGGCAGGAGAAGAAGCTTCGGAACAAGCTGGTTAGGCGAGTCAAAGTCAGATGGCTCAACCATTCAGAGGAGGAAGCTACGTGGGAGTCTGAGCCGGATATGAGAGATCGTTACACCGAGTTATTCGGTGAGTTTTAATTTCGAGGACGAAATTTCTTTTAAGGGGGGAAGGATTGTAGAACCCGTAACTTAGACTACGTATAGGCCATGCATAATTCTAGTATTTAAATTAAAATGATTTTATTGCATGAGTATTTAAATTTAATTATTTTATTATTTTATGCAGTCGTTTAGATTTTTATCATTTCAGTTAATTCAGAGAGGCCGGACTGGAGTTGGAGTTTAGAGATAAAATTTAAGATTTAGGAAAACATTCCCAGAACTTATTTTAGCTAATTAATAAGTTAATTTAAGTTAAATGAAAGTTTAAGGAATTATTTAAGTTACTTGAGGTGAGTAGAAAATAAATTCTTTAAGTTCCTTAATTGAGGGGTTAGTTCACTAAATTATTTAAAGGATAGGTAAGGCTTTTAAGGGTTATAAATTTAGTAAATAATCAACATTTCCCTTCATTTTATTCCAAGAATTCGGCCACCCCTTAGTAGATTAAGCTAGGACATGCCAACTCACCTTTGACCCATTCTTTGTCATTTTTAGCATGATAACCTTTTTAATTATTAATCAACCTTAATTAATTTATTAGTAAGCAATATCCTAGTCTAATTATCATGGATAAATCGGCCATGCTCCCCCCAAGAAGACTTGTTCAATCAAATTCAAAATTTAAATGAGTGGTAGACTTGGTCTTGCATTTGAATCCCTTTATTAGTGGATCTTCCCCCTCACCTTTCCAACCATCATTCTCCCCCCTCCATCATCGAAATTCAGAGGATTTTAGAGACAAAAATCGTGAGGTGCTAAGGGAAAAACAAGAGAGAAAATCGAGAGCAAGAAAGGTAGAAAAGTAAGCACTCCATCTCCTCCGCGCCGGATCGTTTCGTTCTTTCGTTTTTCTTTCAAAACGAAACAAGGCATGCATACATTCTTCCTTGACTCTTCAATCAAGTCCTATTATCATTATTTTTACATTTCATGATCATCACTTTCATGCTAAAACCGAAATGTACCAACAATTTTCAGAAAATTTAACATGCAGAATTTTCGGTTCCATGACAAGCTTCACGGTTTCTTTTGTTTCCATGGTTTCAGGTATTGGCTCGATTCCAGGATCCTAAATCGACATCTAGACATGTAAAAGGATGCATTAGGACCATGTTGGTCCATTCATTTAACCCCATTCATGCTGGAAAACATGAAAACGACAGCAACTCCACCTCTTGTCCAATTGAGCTTTTCGAAAATTCAGTTTCTGTCATTTGGGAAATGAATCTGATCATGGCTGCCACAAGGCCTATAGCCATGGTTAGATCACCTCCCTAGCATGTCTAAGACGTGACTTAGTCGCCCTTTTGGTGGCTTGGTCCATGGTTAATCGGTTTTTAAATTAAAACAACAAGAACAGCCCCTTCCCCTTCGGCTTCTACCTTTGTACAGCATGTATGTTTCGAAAATGGTGGAATGGTGTGGATCTTGGTTGGCCTATGGCCCTTAGCCACGGTTCATACCATACCCCTAGATGTCTAGATCGTGTCATGGTCAATTAAATGGCCATTGGAATGATTCGTGACATCCGAACAAAAGCACTGCATCCTACGTGCCGAATTTGTTCCCGGTTGGACTGCTCGGTTGTTTGCTGGTGTGGTTCGAATTGTGGCTGGCCTAGAGCCCATAGCCATGGTTCAAATCATTCCTTAGGATGTTGGTAAGAGGTTCTGGTTGGTGGTTCAAGCCCCAATGACCATTAGCCTCGCAAACGACACAAGCAACCCAAGCGCAGCTGCTGGAATTTCTGGACAGCAGCTTGCCGCGTCGGTTCGGTGGCTCGTTCGAGTTCTTGGCTGGCTTTTAGCCTATGGCCTTGGACTTGACAGTGCCTCATTGAGTTGGAAAGGTCATGTCTTTGACCGTTCGTCATTCGGATCATTTTTGAGGTCGTACGAGAATTTACGGTGCAATGTGCCAAATTGACTCTCGAAAGAGCGTTTCATGTTTTGGCCTCCATTCACCTAGATTTCGGCCCTCAACATTTTAGGACCATTATTTTATCATTTTAGGCGTATTTTAATCATGACTACATGATGATTCAGTGTTGGTTCGGGTTGGTTCGGAGTCGTGATTAAATACGAAGTCGGTAGGCGTAATTGTCACATTTTTTAAGGTTATTGCATAGTTTGGTCCCACAAATCTACTGCATATTTTTCATGGCATATTTAGGTTACAGCGAGCCTGGGAGCTATCCAATCCATTCAGTAAAATTGTTACAGGATATTTAATTCAGTTATTTAATTATATTGCGTGCAAAAATACAAATTTTGAGATTTATGCGATATGGCTTGTGGTCACTTTACTATCATGATTAAATCCGGTCGCCAGTTACCGGTCCGATCGTCAGTTACCGGTTATGAGAGCATTACTAAGTCCTATCGCTAGTTACAGGCCCGGTCGCCAGTTACCGGTCAATTTAGTTTTTTCACCCAGTACTTTGGCTGTGGTCTGATCAGACGTACATTACTAAGTCCTGTCGCTAGTTACAGGCCCGGTCGCCAGTTACCTGTCAGTTCAGTTCACGGACCACATGCGTAGACCATAATTTCACCTGAAAATTATTACAGGCTATTTCAGTACAGGGCTCCAAGGAGCAAACATTTTCACTATGATTTTCAGTTCAGTTATGCACGTATTATAATTAATCATGACACGACATTTTTACGTTATGCCTCATGAAATGATATTTTCACTTGCATGCAAGCTTATTATTTATTTATTTACTTGCTATTCACGATATATGCATGTTGAGTCTTTAGACTCACTAGACTTGATTGTTGTAGGTGCTGATGATGTCGGGACCGAGGGCGGGGACCAGTGAGTAGGCTCGAGTCGGCAGTAGTAGGACCCGAGGAACTCAGTTCAGCATTTATTATTATTTGATGGCTCAAACATTTTAATTATCGTTGGAAAAACCTTTTACAGTTATTCCGAAAATTTTAATTTCTTCCGCTGCCACTTTGAACATCAAACTTTATTTATCAGTTCAGTTATGAATGAGGCAATTTTAATTATTTAAAAGAAAAATTTTAAATTTTCCGTAAATTTTCAAGTAAGGATTTTTAGGGCATTGCACGAAATGAGGAGAGGGCCAATCCTCCACCTCCACCTCCGGATATGCAAGCTTAGATGCTTGCTGGTATGACTCAGTTCTTCGCACAATTTTCGGAGAACCAGGCAACAGCAGATGCAAGGGCGAGGCCCCAACCTGAGGCGATGTTTGAAAGATTCAGGAGGATGAGTCCGAAGGAGTTTTCGGGTACCACTGACCCGATGATAGCTGAGCAATGGATCAAGTCCATCGAAGTAATCTTTGATTTCATGGAGCTGACCGATGCAGATAGGGTCAGGTGCTCTACGTTCCTTCTGTTAGGGGACGCCAGACTGTGGTGGGAGAGTGCGTCCGTGTCAGTAAACTTGCAAACACTATCATGGAATGGCTTCAAGGAGATCTTTTACTCCAAGTAATTCACAGAAGAAGTACGATCCAGGTTAACCCGGGAATTCATGACGCTGCGACAGGGTAACAATAGTGTTGCAGAATTTGTTAGGAAGTTTGAGAGGGGATGTCACTTCGTACCCCTCATTGCGAATGATGTCCAGGCAAAGTTGAGGCATTTCATGGATGGTTTGCGGCCAATCTTGCACCGTGATGTCCGAGTTGCTAGTCCTACTACTTATGCAATTGCCGTGTCTAGAGCTTTGGCGGCAGAACAGGATCAGCGGGATATCGATAACGACAGGTAGGGCAAAAGGCTGTATCAGGCCCCACAGCAACCGCAGCAGCATCAACAACGACCCCCATTTAAGAAGCCTTACCAAGGGCAGCAAGGGAAGAGGCCTTATCAGGGACCACCGAAAGGCAAGGGCCCTGTTCCTCAGCTGAAGGCTCCTCAGAGGCCAGGAGAGTACCCGGTGTGCCCGAAGTGCAACCGCCAGCACCCATGGCAGTGTTTGTATGGGTCAGGCAAGTGTTTCAAGTGTGGAGCTAGTGACCACATGCTAAAGGAGTGCCCACAGTGGAAGCAGCCAACCCAGGGCAGAGTGTTCGTCATGCATGCACAGGAGGCGAACCCAGATACTACACTGTTAACCGGTAACTTGTTTAATTCAGTACAGTATTAAATTCTTGCCTTGCATGTTGTAATATTATTTGGGATTATTAGTGTGATAGTGATATTTTGTGTGACTTGGAATATTAATTTTCTGCTATGTTGAGGTTAATGTTAAAATAGTGGGGACATAAGTTTTGTGTTGTGCTAACGTCTTTCAGGAAATATTTTCATCAAGAGGTTATCCACGAAGGCCCTGATAGATTCAGGGGCCACTCATTCATTCCTCTCGGAGACCTTTGCTAATCATTTGGACATCATGTCCATCGGCCTTGATGTGAATTATTCAGTGACAGTCCCATCAGGGGAAGAACTGTTAGCTACTAGCGTGGTCAGAGACATTGATCTAGAACTGCAGGGCCACCTGGTGTATGCAGACCTGATAATATTTCTGATGCCAGAGTTTGACATTATCTTGGGTATGGACTGGTTGACAAAGAACAGAGTCCTTATGGATTTTCATAAGAGATCAGTGTTGGTCAGACCGATGGGAATTGAGCAGTTTCTATTTGAGCCAGACAGGTGGAGAAGTTTCCCGCGCATGATCTCTTGCATGCAGGCGCGGAAACTTATTTTCAAGGGGTGTCAGGCTTTCTTGGCCAGCATCATTTCAACACCTGACATACCCGCTCCGTCACTATCAGATATGCCAGTAGTCAGATACTTCCCAGACGTCTTTCCTGACGACGTCACAGGTCTTCCACCAGAGAGAGAGGTGGAATTTGCAATCGATCTCATGCCAGGCACAGTGCCAATCTCTAAGGCACTGTACCGATTGGCTCCAGCTGAGATGTTAGAGCTCAAGCAGCAGATACAGGAGCTTCTCGACAAGGAATTCATCCGCCCCCGTTTCTCGCCGTGGGGCGCACCAGTGCTTTTTGTGAAAAAGAAAGATGGGAGCATGAGACTGTGCATCGATTACCGGGAGTTGAACAAGGTAACGATAAAGAACAAGTACCCACTTCCTAGGATCGAAGACTTGTTTGATCGGTTGCAGGGAGCCACGATGTCCTCTAAGATAGATCTTCGATCAGGGTATCACCAGCTGAAGGTGAAAGATCCAGATGTGCAAAAGACAGCCTTCAGGACCAGATATGGGCTTTACGAGTTCTTAGTGATGCCGTTCGGACTGACGAATGCTCCAGAAATTTTCATGGACTTGATGAACCGAGTATTTCATCCTTACCTTGATCAATTCGTCATAGTGTTCATTGACGACATTATTATCTACTCGAAGAGCCATGAGGAGCATAGCCAGCACTTGAAGACAGTTTTGCAGACCTTGCAGAGTCGCAAGTTATTGGCGAAGTTCAGTAAGTATGAATTATGGTTGGAAAAGGTAGCGTTTTTGGGTCACATAGTGTCTAGTGGTGGAATTGAGGTGGATCCAGCAAAGGTAGCAGCCAATAAGGAATGGGTTGAACCGAAGAATGCTTCTGAGATCCGTAGTTTTCTGGGTTTAGCCTGTTACTACCGTAAGTTCATTCAGGGGTTTTCTTCGATAGCAGTGCCACTCACTTCACTGACCAAGAAGAATGCTATGTTTTTTGTGGAGTGACAAGTGTCAGAAGAGCTTCGATACTTTGAAGCAAGCTCTTGTTTCAGCACCAGTGTTAGCCATGCCAATGGGGCAAGGTGATTTTGTGCTTTATACCGATGCATATAAACTCGGTTTAGGCGCAGTCTTGATGCAGCAAGGTCTGGTGATAGCTTATGCTTCCAGACAGTTAAAGGTGAATGAGAAGAATTACCCGACGCATGATTTAGAATTAGCCGCCGTTGTCTTTGCATTGAAGATTTGGAGACACTACTTGTACGGCGAGAAGTGTCAGATATTCACGGATCAGAAGAGTCTCAAGTATTTCTTCACACAGAAAGAACTGAATATGAGGCAGAGACGGTGGTTAGAGTTGGTAAAAGACTACGACTGTGAGATTAGCTACCATCTGGGGAAAGATAATGTATTGACAGATGCCTTGAGCCGGAAAGTTGCAGTCATAGCTCAGTTGTCAGTGCAAAGACCTCTTCAGTCTGAGATTCAGTGGTTTGGTTTAAAAGTTTATCGAAAGGGTAGAGCTCCAAGGCTGTCTAGTCTGACAGTCCAATCTTCCTTGCTTGACCGTATTCGTGCAAGTCAGCCTTCAGACGAGCAGTTACAGAAATGGAGGCTGAAGGACGAGGCTAAGGGCAGTGTACTCTACACACTGTTAGATGGTATCGTGAGATACAGAGACAGAATGTAGGTGCCTAGCGTTGATTCGATCAGAGAGGATATTCTGACAAAGGCACATGCATCTCAGTATTCCATTCACTCAGGAGGCACCAAAATGTACAAGGACCTGCAGATTTTGTATTGGTGGCCAGGGATGAAGCGAAAAATCCGCAGATTTGTGTCTGAATGCCTCACTTGTCAGCAAGTGAATGCAGAACATCAGAGGCCAGCAGGAATGCTTAAGCCACTCCCCACCCAGAGTGGAAATGGGAGAATGTTACAATGGACTTTGTGGTTGGGTTGCCAAGGTCAGTCAGGGGATCAAATTCTATCTGGGTTATAGTGGATCGACTCACTAAGTCAGCGCAATTTTTGCCAGTGAAGACAACTTTCTCCATGACGCAGTATGCGGAGCTTTATATCAAGGAGATAGTGCGATTGCATGGGATCCCAGTTTCTATTGTATCCGACAGGGACCCAAGGTTTACATCGTCATTCTGGAAGAGTCTACATGCAGCCATGGGGACGAAGTTGCTTTTCAGTGCCGCTTTTCACCCGCAGACAGATGGCCAGTCTGAGCGAGTGATTCAGATTTTGGAGGATTTACTGCGAGCGTGTATGATCGATTTCCAGGGGACTTTGGAATCGAAGCTACCTCTAGTGGAGTTTACATACAACAACAGTTTCCAATCATCGATAGGTATGGCTCCCTACGAGGCGTTGTATGGAAGGAAGTGCAGATCACCAGTTCATTGGGATGAGGTTGGTGAAAGAGCATAACTTGGTCCGGAGATAGTTCAGCAGACTGCAGATGTGGTGGTCAAAATTCGAGATAGAATGAAGACCGCCCAGAGTCGCCAAAAGAGCTATGCTGATAAGAGAATGAGAGATCTAGAATTTGCCGTTGGTGATCACGTTTTCGTAAAGATAGCGCCCATGAAGGGTGTTATGAGATTTGGGAAAAGAGGCAAGCTGAGTCCGAGGTTTATTGGACCTTTCGAGATTCTTGACAGAGTTGGGACACTAGCTTATCGTGTTGCCCTTCCGCCGAATCTGGCCGGGGAACACAATGTGTTCCACGTCTCGATGCTGAGGAAGTACTTAGCTAATCCTTTGCACGTGTTGAGCTATGAACCGTTACAGTTGGCTACGGACCTGTCTTATGAGGAGAGACCAGTCCAAATCCTAGACAGACAGGAGCGGAGACTTTGGAACAAAGTGAACAAGTTGGTCAAAGTCCGGTGGCTAAATAAATCAGTGGAGGAGGCCATTTGGGAAGCCGAAGCAAATATGAGAATTCGCTACCCACAGTTGTTCGGTAAGATTTAATTTTGAGGACGAAAGTTTTATAAGTGGGGGAGGAACTGTAGTGCCCAAATTCAGTACACGTATATGTTAGAGTAGGTTCCCGTCGAGCCAAGTGTTGTCCGAGTGTTCACATTGAAACTCTATGTATAAACAATCTTTATTTTAATAATATTTGAAATTATTGTTTTGGCACATTTTTATCTGTATACCCATGCTAGTTACATAGATAAAGTCCTTGAATATACAAATAGTAGAAAGAATATGAGATGCTCATATGATGAGTATCATGAAACTCATATTTGGAATACTGTAAATTCTAAAAAGTTCCTAGTTGATTCAGCCGCCGCTAAGAAGGATATAGGCCGCTCGAATTTGAGACTAGTATCTGCGATGTGAGTACCATGTTTCATTGGTAGGGGACATTGTGATGTTCGAGCATGCAGATAGGTTCTCCTGGTAAAGTGCACTGAAAAACCCTCCATAAAGAACTTTCCAAGTGGTTCTCACTTATCGAGTGGAAACGTCCTAATTTATGGTTGTACACCATTAGTCCTTATGACCCGGGACAACATTGAGACTCTATATGCTAGCATTGCACTTTGACTTGTTTACCGACTCTCATGGGGTCATCAGGTGGAAAGGTTGGGTGTTTTGTCGAAACATATAAGAGTCGATGCATTGTAGTCGGGGATTCACCGCTTACCTTCGGGTATGGATATCCTATGTGATCTCATGTATATGTAGTATAAAATCTCTGATCAGAGTATGGTGGTAATTATGAAAGGGGTTTCATAGATTACACCATCGATGCAACTACGACATGACACATAGTACCGATTCATTGACAACTCTCGATATACCAATGGTTGTGGAATCGGTCGGGATATATGAGATGAAGGGACCGTACTGTATGCTAACCATAATTGAATGGTTCTTGCAGGCACTATCATTTGATACCTAGGGAATCATGTAAGCGATGCTGCTAGGCGTTTAACATGATTGGTTGGGTACTATCAGACTTGAGTTCTGACGTTCTTGTTATCAAGGAGTTGATAATTAAGAATGGAGCAATCGGGGTATGCTCGTATAAGGACATGTTTAGTCCGAATCACATAGAGATGTGAACCCACGGCTAGTTGTATCAATGAACCATTGAGGGCCACACAAGTGCTAGCTTTCTAGATCCCGTTGAGAAGTAAAATAGTTCAATGTGTTGAACGGCTTATAAAGGAGTTTATAAGCGTAAATAAAATAGAAGTATGACTTCTATAAGGAGAATGTAAATTTTAATTTGAGGAAGTGTTCCTAAATTAAAAGTTGGCCAAACAAATAATGTATTTGAAAATTGTGATTTTCGTCAACATTATTATGGACTAAATTAAATTAATTCAAGTGTTGAATTAATTAAACACTAGTGGACCTAGTAGAGTCCAAATAATTAAATTAATTCAAGTGTTGAATTAATTAAACAATATTGGACCTTGTATAGCCCAATTAGAAATAATTATTCAACTAATGGGATTGAGTAAAATCAAGTAAAGGTTAAATGATCTCAAATGTGATTAAGACATTTAAATAAAAGTCCATGGGCCTTGTAATTGTTACAAGTCCAAATAGAATGTGCATGAGGAGGTGAAGAGTTTGGGGGACAACTTTTTCCATGTCCAAGGCATGGCATGCTTTTGGGACAACACATCACTTTTTCAACACCCAAGAAAAGTCTCCCTTCCCTCCAAGGGCACTTGTGATGGCCGAAACTTGCATGTTCAATTCTCAATATTTTTCTTTCTTCAATTGTTGAGGAATCCTTACACTTCTCTTTGAAAAATCCTCTCATTTTTCTAGTGCAAAATAAGAGGGGTTCTAGCTAGTTAGTGGTGGGCCTAATTTTGGAGCAAGGAGAGCTTGAAGATTGTCTTGCCATCAAGAGCTTAGTTGTATATCAAATAAGTTGGGGCCAACATCAATCTTTTAAGATTGATAGGTATATTTTCTTAAAAACACCCTATGTATGACATTTTGTGTTTTTGTTATTTGCTACACTACATCTTGTGAGGTGCTCGGTTTTGTTTTCTTGTTGAAAAACATTTTTACAGAACTTCAGTTGCGCAACCGGGCACGGTAACCGATCCCTTTTCAAGTGGTATCATGAGCTAAGGTTACAATTTTTGTATAGCAAATACATGATATTATATTGAGGTCGATTTATAACCGCATTAGACAATCAAAACGACAAATCGAAGGCCGGTTTTTGGGGCGTTTTTGGGCAGCTCGGGCTGCCCGAGGGGCTGCCCATTTCGGGCAGCAAGGGCAGCCCGAGGGGCTGCCCGAACGTCCCCCATTTAAAAATAAAAAAAATTTGTGTGCAAGTTGGCCGGAATCCGGCGACGGCGATGACGACTATGGTTTCCAAAAGTGTTTTGGAATAGCAAAGTGTCATGGAACTTGAAGTTGTTGGGTCATTAGATGACTAATACAATTTGTGAATTTAAATGGGCCAAAATATTTTTTGGGCCCTTAAGTTTAAATCCACAAAAGTTGTAAATATTTTCTCATGAAATAAATAATTGATGTTGGACTTTAATTATTTACAGTAAATTGTGATTTACAAAAAATTCGGTTATAAATAAATTAATTGGAAAGTATACAAAGGAGTTTGTATACTTTGTTAATTTAGTTTATAATCGTGGCGGTTAGTGATTGGATCAAGATATATAATATTGGATCAATTGATTATTGTGATAATGAATTGATGGTGTATGATATGTGATATTATGCATGAAGGATGATCAAAAGCCCTAGCCCAATTTGCTAGGTGTATGCTAGGATATTTTGTGTTGAATGATTGTAATAATTATCAATTTATAAAGTGGGCTTGGTTTATGGCCCGTTCCCACCCCATGAGATGTATCCCTATTTGCCATGGATATTTATTGTAAATATTTGTAACGCCCCGAAAATTTAAGAGTCCACGCGAACCACATGCATGCGATTTATTAAATTCTTTTGTATTTTAATTAAATGTTTTAATTGCATGAATTGATTATATTGTGCATATTTGTATGTTTAAATTATATTTTATACATGGTTGCATTAAATTGTATTTTTAAAGGTTATTCGAGTTGCGATCGAGGAATGGAGACCGATGGCTGAAAAATAGAAAATGTTTTTATTAAATAATTATTTTAAATTATTTAAAATATGGCCGATGCTTTTTAGTATTTTTTAAAATAAAGGGTTTTGAGGTGATTTTATACGCCGGGACGTAAACTTTATCTATGTTGGTTTTTCAATTAAAAATCGGACTTTTTGGCAACCCGGCTAATAAATTCACAAAATTATTTAAACAAAACTATTTTTAAAATTCTAATTAAGCACTAATGGGCCTAAATTATCTACTTAATGGGCCTAAGCTTAATTAAAGATTAATTAACTATAAAATATTGTAAACCCCATCCCAAACCCTTGAATTTACACGCCACTTTCAGAATTATTTCACCAAAGTTTTCCCTCAAGGACACGGCACACACTCACCGCAAGTTGATAGGAAATTTTGAAAGTTTGAAGGTTTCAAGGAACTTCTAGCCAAGGTCGTTCGTCGCCGTTCTTCAATCGCCAATGGTTTTTTGTACGTAAAATACGCAAAGGCACGCCATATTCTTTCCTTCAAACATCTATCACACCATAGTATTTATTTAATTGTGTTTTGCATGAAAAATAAGGGAAACTTGGTTATATTTTCGTTTTTGCATCAAGAAGGGTTTTTAAATCATGTATGTTGATCCAAAATTTATGTTTAACATGATCCTAAGGGGCTGCCATGATTAGGTAAGATTTAAGGATGGTTTTACATGAAATATAGAGTCCTAGGATCACACCTAATACGTTGCAAAACAAGTAAACTACAGTTGGAACCAACTTGCTGTCCTAGTGTTGAAGGGTTCGGTTCTATGGGATTTTGCTGGCTGGGCTTGGGTTGGTTGGGACCAGGGCCTGGCTAGGGTAGTGCCTGGGTCAAGGGAAGAGTCCTAGCCCCGCTAGGACTCGAGTCAAGAGGGCTGGGGAGGAGTCCTAGCAAGCTAGGACTCCAACCCGTGAGATTCAAGGAGAAAGCTGCGCAGGTGGGCAGGAGATTGTGCAGACTTTGTGGCTCGGCCAGGGGCTTTGGGGCTGAGCTGGGCTAGGTCCTTAGGGTCATAAGAGGGTGCACAATGGTCTGGGCAGGGGCTGGAGTGGCTTGGGTAACTGCTGGCACGAGCAAGACATGGAAACGTGAGAGGAGATGGAGTTGAGCGAGGCTGCTGCCACTGGTTCAGTGGTTTGCTGCTGTTGTCCAGGGGCTTGGGATGGTCTGGGCTTGGGTTAGGCGCCCTCCAGGGAAGGGTAGGGTCATGAGGGGTCAGTGGTTAGATGGCTGGAAGAGTCCTAGGCAACTAGGAAACCCAATTCAACATGGACACTACCAACACACACACGTGCAAAATTTTATGGCGACTTCCAGGAAGATTTTGATCGGGCCAGGGCTTTTTTTTCGGGCTGGGCTTATACAGTAGGGTCCCTAGATGGGTTGGCTAGGTTTTGATTCAATGCGGCTCGGGCGTGGCTCGAGAAAATTAGAAGATGGCTCGGTGTGTTTGATAAGGTGTCAAAAACGAAAATAATAAAGCTAAAATTAAATCCAAGGGTCCACGGGGGTGGCTCACGACTTGGAAGGGTAGGATAAATCATAAAAATGCTATGTTAAAAATTTGGGATCAAAATAACGAGTTTTGGATTTATTCGGAATTTAATCGCCGCACGAAACGCTAATTAACGAGTTAATTGAAAAGTCTAGTTTTAGGCTTTATAAAATTATGAAAAATTACGTTTAAGCTTAAATATTGATTAGAAGTCTAAATTTTTAATTTGGGAGTTTTATAATAAGGTTTGGTATAATTCGGGATTAAAATGCATTAATACGTCACATTTAAAGATTAATTTAAAAGTTATCGAATTATGCTAAATAAAAATATGGAAAAATTCATGTAAGCTTAAATAATTATTTGGGACATGTTAGAGTCATGAAATCAAGATAAAAGTCGAAAACGTAAAATGTCGAGTCTAGGGGTAAAACGGTCTTTTTACACCTAAAAATTAGTAAACGTCATGGCAGCGCCCTGAATGCTATTTTATGTGCTAATATGATTATTTTTTTTTAGTTATGGATGTTTGTGGAATTTTTATGTTAAAACGAATATTTTAAATGTTTAAGGAATTTTAGATGGTTATGATTTAATATGTAAAAATGTTATTTTAAATGTTTTGAGGTTAAAATGTCATTTGAAATGTTTATGAAATGTTCATGATTAAATTATGATTTTTAAATGTCTATTTGATTTTTATGATTGAGGGAAGACAGTTAAAATACATGTTGCATGCTTGGTTTCAAAATGAAAATGTAAATATTATTCACGATTTTTATAAAGTGATGGGAATGAAAAAATGTTGAAGGAAGTGAAGTGATTGTGACTAATTCGTTAATGGTGGCGACGTCGTGAGGGTTATGGTCCCAGTGGGAGCCCGACGATCGTGTTTCCATTATTACGAATATGAGGTTATGAGGTTTGAGGTAAGAATGGGAATATCGTGACGGGAGAAGGCCCCAGAGGGAGCTCATTTATGGGAGAAGGCCCCAGAGGGAGCCCCGACGATCGTATTTCTATTCGGTCATGTTAGGCCAAGGCTAAGTTGACCGGTGAGAGTGTCGCTGATGTCCCCGCCGCCCAGTACTGTGGTTTTATGTAGATGGATCCATCGTCATGTCATGTCATGTCAGGAAAGTCACAATTAACGATCTGAATTCAACAAAGAAAAAAGAATAAAAGAGGAAATGTTCATGATTATGTTTAAAGTTTTATGTCATGTCATGTTGAGGAAAAGGAAATTCATGTTTGCATGTTATGAAAATGTTTATGTTGAAGTTTTATTCATCATGAAAATGTTTATGATTATGCATCTTCATGAAAACGATATTTTAAGTACAAATATTTTTCACCGTTATATGTTGACTGTATTACGTATTATTCGTTATAAAGATTATGGTGTGTTGAGTCTTTAGACTCAATAGGTGTGATGGATGCATGTGGTATTGAGGGAGGACTTGATGAGTGATTTGACTGGGCTGAAGGCGCACACAACCCGAGGACCAGCGCTTCTACTTTTTCCGCATTATGACTTTTGACTCATGCTTTATGATTAAAGATTTTTAAGTTTATTTATTAATGCATTTGAGAGATTTTTGAGAGGTTTAGTATGAGCTATTCTTTTCAAATTATTGCTTTTTAGGTTTGGTAAAATGTTTGACGATTTTATGCTTTAAAATATTTTCCTTTGGATTTTTAAATAGCAGTTGGATGGTTATTTTTAAAATGATGTCATGATATTTTATGGTTCGGCCGATGTTAAGTGAGGTTAAAAAAAAAAATTCTAGTACTTTTAAAGCAATAAAAAGGACAGGACGTTTCAATATTAGTATAGTGGAAGATCACGATTGGAAGATGGTGGCCTTGATGATTATGAAGATCGAAGACATGTAAATATTGGAAGCTTATGTAATAGTTGCATTCGCATCCCATGCATTTTCCTAGGATTGGACATAGGCCCGTGTTTAGCTCACACGGGCCATTAGTTTTGAGGCGATTGATCAACCTTGTTTTGTTTACTGTTTATAATATATGCATGATATGTTATAAATAATGAGTATGTGCGTTATTATTATGATAATAACAAAGTTGCATGAATCCGGCAAACATACGATCAAACATGGCGAGCTTTTAAATAAAATTAATGATGAGACCTTTCAAAATCAAAAACCCTCATTTTGAATAAGATTCAAAATTAATATCAAGCCCGAAATGGGGAATTATAAAGTTGTTTATAATTTCCATGTCTTCCATCGACAATGGGTGCATGATGAACGCTACCTGTGCTCGGGGCTCGGCTCATATTATTGGGGGAGCCCTGGGTGCCGGAAAGTTGTGACATCCATTGACATGGTGAAGTGAACTACGTGGAACTCCCATAATTTTGGCTCATATTATTGAGGGAACTCATGGCGACCGTCCATTAAGATTCAACATCGATGGGTAAGGCTTGACACGTAAAGATGAACGACGTCATATTATTGGGTCCTAATCAAACGTGAGACAAAATTTTACGTAGAGGGTTGCATGGAGATGCAATTGGAAACTACCTTTTAGGAATTGTGATTCGCTGATATTATTCGGGATCACAATTCGCTAATTGGACCTTGCGTACCTACTGAGGAAAGGAGTTTCCCGTTTTCACTAGAGGGTAGTGAAAGATGTCAAAACAGTGGGAGTAAAAAAATTTATGAAGTAAAAGTCCATACTTCATATCTTACAAAATATTTTAAAATAGTCATTAACATTTATCTGTTTTACTTTTCAATACTTTTTGACAATGTCTTCGATTCGCAATCCGCTATCTGCAATACTCGACAAACACGTATTAACCGTACTTAATTACCTCAATTGGCTAAGAAATCTGAAAATCGTCTTGAATTCGGAAAGGATAGCGTATACACTTACTAAGTCGTCCCCTGTTGAGGCTCCGACTGACTGCACTCCTGAGGAATTGCAGACTTACAAGGAACTGGTGTGACCATGACTTGAAAGCCAAGTGTTATATGCAGTCTTCTATGAAAGATGAGAAGTCGGTTCTTTATGTGGGCTCTTCATCTGGTACGAAGACTGGTCCACCTGGGAAAGGAAAGAAGCGTTCTTTCCAACATCCCAAGAAGAACGTGCTCTTGAAGAGGCAAGCTCCGAATCCCGTTGTGGCAGCCACACCAGTAAAGGCTGACAAGACTGCTGATATTTGTCATCACTGCTAAAAACCTGGACATTGGAGGCGTAACTGCAGAGAATATCTTGCCTAGAAGAGTTCTGGAAACGGTATGTTCTATATTGAAGTAAACATTTCAATTAACTCTACTTTTTGGGTATTGGATACCGGCTGTGGCTCACATCTCTGTAATGATTTACAGAGGATGGGAAGAAGTAGGAGACTTAGAGAAGGTGAGACCTTCTTGAGGTTGGCCAATGGAGCAAGAGTTGCTGCCAAGGCCGTGGGAAATGTTTACCTATTGTTGAACAATGATTTTAAGTTGATTTTAAGAGATGTTTTGTTTTTACCTGATTTGGTGAAAAACATTGTTTCCATTTCTATGCTTGATAAAGATGGATATTCTTGTTTATTTAGCAATGGTGTTTGCAACCTTTACAAGAATGAATGTTTAATTGGTACTGGAGAACTTGAAAACGATATCTATAACTTTAAATTGAAAGATATTCCACTAAACAATGTCCTAGCAATAACAACAACAAACAAGCAAAAACAAGATACTCTAAATACGGCACAATTGTGGCTTGCTCGATTAGGACATTTTTTCATAAGAATGATGAACAAGCTAGTGGGAGTGGGCATGTTTGATATGTCTGATATTAATGCTCTCACGACTTGTGAATCATGTCTAAAAGGAAAGATGACCAAAATTCCCTTTAAGGGCCATGTGGAGCGAGCCAAAGGGTTATTGAATTTGATCCATACCGATGTATGTGGTCCGCTTAGCATCACCAATAAGCATGGACATGCCTACTTCATCACCTTTACCGATGACTTTTCGAGGTATGGGTATGTGTATTTGATGAAATACAAGTCTGAAGCCTTTGAAAGGTTCAAAGAATTCAGAAGTGAAGTAGAGAAACAGTTGGGACGAAGCATCAAGACACTTCGATCGGATCGAGGTGGTAAGTACTTGAGTGCCGAGTTCCAAGAGTATCTTAGGGAGAATGAAATTCTCTCGCAGTGGACTCCGCCTGCTACACCAAAGTTGAATGGTGTTTCGGAGCGTCGTAACCGGACTTTGATGGACATGGTTCGGTCTATGATGGGGTTCACAGAGTTTCCGCCATCCTTTTGGGGATATGCGCTTGAGACAGCGGCACTGTTGTTGAACAATGTCCATTCAAAGGCAGTTGATAAGACACCATATGAGATATGTATGGGTAAGCCTCCCAAGTATTCTTATCTTAGAATATGGGGGTGCCCTTCTTATGTGAAGCAAATAGTGGGAGATAAATTGGATAGTCGATCCATTTTATGTTACTTTGTGGGATATCCAAGGAATTCTGTTGGATACTATTTCTATCATCCCCAAGAAACAAAGGTGTTTGTTTATAGGAATGCAACTTTTTTGGAAAAGGAATTTTTATTGGATAGAAAAGGTGAGATGATAGAACTCGAAGAGGTTCGAGAAACACCCACAATTATAGAACCCACACCCAAAGAGCCAAGAGAGGAGATACAAGCTCCTAGAAGATCCGAGAGAGTCTCGAGACCACCTATGAGGTATGGTCTGCTTCTTGAAGAGGGCCATGATGAGCCTAACCATGGATGTGATCCAAGGACCTTCAAGGAAGCGTTATCTGATGCCGATTCATCCAAGTGGCTTGAAGCAATGGAATCTGAGATGAATTCCATGCATTCGAACCAAGTGTGGAATCTCGTGGATCCACCTGAGGGAATTGTTCCCATAGGGTTTAAATAGATTTACAAGAGGAAACTTGGGGCTGATGGGAAGGTATTGACCTTCAAGGCGCGATTGGTGGCAAAAGGATATACTCAAAGACAAGGAGTTGACTTTGAGAAAACCTTTTCTCCAATTGCAATGTTCAAGTCGATAAAGATATTGCTAGCCATAGCTGCATGGTATGACTATGAGATATGGCAAATGGATGTCAAGACAGCCTTTCTTAATGGGGATATTAAGGAAGAGATTTACATGTCTCAACTTGAAGGGTTTACATCTGTCGGAAGTGAGCATATGGTATGCAAACTTCAGAAATCTATTTATGGTCTAAAGCAGGCATCTAGGAGTTGGAACCTTAGATTCAATGGTACAATTAAAGAGTTTGGTTTTACTAAGAATCCTGAGGAACCTTGTGTGTATAAGAAGGTCAGTGGGAGTGCTGTGACATTCCTGGTGCTTTATGTTGATGACATTCTACTCATTGGGAATGATGTAGGAATGTTAGCAATCAACTAAGATATGGTTAGCGAGTAAGTTCCCGATGCAGGACTTGAGTGAAGCATCTTTTGTATTCGGAATACATATCTATAGAGATAGATCAAGAAGATTGCTTGGTCTCACCCAGTCCACATACATTGATACCATCGTGAAGAGGTTCTTGATGGATGAGTCCAAGAGAGGACATCTACCAATGTGTCATGGCGTGTCCCTATCCAAGTCTATGTCTCCCAAGACTGATGCAGAGATAGCGGCGAGGACACGCATTCCGTATGCATCTGCAATTGGTAGCATCATGTATGGGATGATATCTACACGTCCTGACGTGGCTTTCGCACTAAGTGTAGTGAGTAGTTATCAATCGAACCCCGGTCTTCCACATTGGAAAGCTGTGATAGACATCCTCAAGTATTTGAGAAGGACCAATGAATTGTTCTTGGTCTATGGGGGTGGAGAACTGAAATTGGAAGGCTATACCGACTCTAGCTTCCAAAGCGATATCGATGACTCAAAGTCAACCTCTGGGTTCGTATTCATGCTCAATGGTATTGCTGTCTCTTGGAAGAGTTCCAAGCAAGACAGTACTGCGGATTCCACCACTGAGGTCGAATACATCGCTGCATCAGATGCAGCAAAGGAGGCTGTTTGGATAAGGAATTTCGTCCAAGAGTTGGACGTCATTCCTAATGGAGTTGCTCCTGTCCCGGTGTTGTGTGACAACATGGGAGCTATAGCTCAAGAAAAGGAGCTAAGGTCTCATCAGAAGTCCAAACATGTATTGAGAAAGTACCACATCCTCCGAGAGATTGTGGAAAGAGGAGAAGTCTCGATTGACAAAGTCGGCTCCGCAGATAATGTTGCTGATCCACTAACTAAGCCTTTACCTGGACCATTATTCGAGAAGCATCGCGAATCGATGGGTTTGAAGCACATGGGTAGTTGGCTCTAGTGCAAGTGGGAGATTGTTAGAGTAGGTTCCCGTCGAGCTAAGTGTTGGCCGAGTGTTCACAATGAAACTCTATGTATAAACAATATTTATTTTACTAATATTTGAAATTATTGTTTTGGCACAACTTTATCTGTATACACATGCTAGTTGCATAGATAAAGTCCTTGAATATACAAATAGTAGAAAGAATATGAGATGCTCATATGATGAGTTTCATGAAACTCATATTTGGAAAACTGTATATTCTAAAAAGTTCATAGTCGATTCAGCCGCCGCTAAGAAGGATATAGGCCGCTCGAGTTTGAGACTAGTATCTGCGATATGAGTACCATGTTTCATTGGTAGGGGACATTGTGATGTCCGAGCATGCAGATAGGTTCTCCTGGTAGAGTGCACTGAACAACCCTCCATAAAGAACTTTCCAAGTGGTTCTCACTTATCGAGTGGAAACGTTCTAGTTTATGGTTTTACACCATTAGTCTTTATGACCCGGGACAACATTGAGACTCTATATGCTAGCATTGCTTTTTGACTTGTTTACCGACTCTCATGGGGTCATTAGGTGGCAAGGTTGGGTGTTTTGTCGAAACATATAGGAGTCGATGCATTGTAGTCGGGGATTCACCGCTTACCTTCGGGTATGGATATCCTATGTGATCTCATGTATATGTAGTATGAAATCTCTGATCAGAGTATGATGGTAATTATGAAAGAGGTTTCATAGATTACACCATCGATGCAACTACGACATGACACATAGTATCGATTCATTGACAACTCTCGATATACCAATGGTTGTGGAATCGGTCGGGATATATGAGATGAAGGGACCGTACTGTATGCTAACCATAATTGAATGGTTCTAGCAGGCACTATCATTTGATACCTAGGGAATCATGTAAGCGATGCTGCTAGGCGTTTAACATGATTGGTTGGGTACTATCAGACTTGAGTTCTGACGTTCTTGTTATCAAGAAGTTGATAATTAAGAATGGAGCAATCGGGGTATGCTCGTATAAGGACATGTTTAGTCCGAATCACATGGAGATGTGAACCCACGGCTAGTTGTATCAATGAACCATTGAGGGCCACACAAGTGCTAGCTTTCTAGATCCCGTTGAGAAGCAAAATAGTTCAAAGTGTTGAACGGATTATAAAGGAGTTTATAAGCGTAAATAAAATAGAAGTATGACTTCTATAAGGAGAATGTAAATTTTAATTTGAGGAAGTGTTCCTAAATTAAAAGTTGGCCAAACAAATAATGTATTTGAAAATTGTGATTTTCATAAACATTATTATGGACTAAATTAAATTAATTCAAGTATTGAATTAATTAAACACTAGTGGACCTAGTAGAGTCCAAATAATTAAATTAATTCAAGTGTTGAATTAATTAAACAATATTGGACCTTGTAGAGCCCAATTAGAAATAATTATTTAACTAGTGAGATTGAGTAAAATCAAGTAAAGTTAAATGATCCCAAATGTGTTTGAGACATTTAAATAAAAGTTAATGGGCCTTGTAATTGTTTCAAGCCCAAATAGAATGTGCATGGGGAGGTGAAGAGTTTGAGGGACAACTTTTTCCATGTCCAAAGCATGTCATGCTTTTGGGACAACACATCACTTTTTCAACATCCAAGAAAAGTTTCCCTTCCCTCCAAGGGCACTTGTGATGGCCGAAACTTGCATGTTCAATTTTCAATATTTTTCTTTCTTCAATTGTTGAGGAATCCTTACACTTCTCTTTGTAAAATCCTCTCATTTTTCTAGTGCAAAATAAGAGGGGTTCTAGCTAGTTGGTGGTGGGCCTAATTTTGGAGCAAGGAGAGTTTGAAGATTGTCTTGCCATCAAGAGCTTATTTGTATATCAACTAAGTTGGATCCAACATCAATTTTTTAAGATTGATAGGTATATTTTCTTAAAAACACCCTATGTATGACATTTTGTGTTTTTGTTATTTGCTACACTACATCTTGTGAGGTGCTCGGTTTTGTTTTCTTGTTGAAAAACATTTTTACAAAACTTCCTTTGCGCAACCGGGTACGGTAACCGATCCCCTTTCAGTATAACACATGCATTTATTTAATTGTTAAATATTTTACTTAAGTTTGGAATGATTTTAGTGATGCATGATTTATTTAAATTGCATTATCTTAATGTTTATGTGATGCACGTTAAAATGTTTTCTTGAGTTTCATGTTTCAGGCAATTACTCGATGCGGGACTGAGAAAAAGAGACCGATGACAATTTTTGGCAATTTTAAATGGGTATTTTATTTTTAAGTTAGGATGAAGCATTTTAAATAATTTATTTAGCTCTAGCATTTTAAAAGCCTAAATTATTTATTTAGTTGTTTTAGAATTTTAAAACCTTTAAAGTTTACCAATTGTGTGTCTTATTTTAATTAGGGGACCTTACTTAGTTGTGGCAATTAGCATTTTTTAATATTCTAATTAGCACTTTAATTAGCATTGTTAATTAAGTGATTAGCAAATCGTTCCCCTAATCTACTCTAAAACTCACGCTACACACACACAATACACGATTTACACACTTTTACACATACCAAGAGCCGTAAAACACACACACACATTCAGATTTCCATTTCTTTTATTTTTTTTAAAAGAGCAAAACCTAGGGTTCTTTGCTAGAGAGCAGCTGTCCCTCCCCTACAGCTTTCCAGTGAGTTTTCGTGTGTTTCGGTGCCAGAAAAGTCGAGCCACGATCATCCCGGATCAAGCCTCGCTCGTTCCCGCTTCGGTATCGTCGTTCGGTAACGTTTAAAAATCTAAAGACACGTATATTCTGTTATTGCTGCATCAATCTCGTCATATTATGCGTTGTGTTGTTATTTATGTGTAAAAATACATCTGCAATGCGTAGGAGTTTGAGCAATTACGTGTAGAACACTTTTGAAACCATTTTAGATCTAAAATTTTCGTTTTTTGCTGTATTTTTAATTACCGCGATTTTTCGGATCGCATTTTTGAGAAAACTTTCAACGCAAAAATTGTAGAACTTTTTGATAACTTCGATTTGACAGTAAATTCGAAATTTTTGGATGAAAATTGAGTGAGATATGACGTTTTTCGTGGGACTGCTCAAACTTCGTTTTTCAGAAAATTATGTATTGATGTGTTTTTGAGATTTTATTGTTGCAGGCTTCGTTGGAGATCGACGGGGGATCGTTGCTGCGTCTAGGTATGCGTAGTATGATTATGGGATGTCATTTAATATGTCGTTTAGTGTCGATAGGTACTTGAATGCATTAGAAGTCGTAGGAAACAAGTTGGTGTCAATTGCCACGTTTTTCAATTGTATGTGTCGTAGGGTGGAAATCATTGCTTTGGGTGCTTGTACGAAGTTGGGTCGATGTTATGGCACGCTAGGATGGGTCTCGGGGTGTCGGTTCATGGTCCATAAGATCGAGTCTAGAATGATAAGCATAGCATGTATTGGAATTTTGTGAGTTTGCACTTCCCGTAGGTACACGGACCCGGACACGGACCTTGGCACGGGGTCCGTGCCTTCAGTTTTCTCCTTGGTGCCATTTTTGGGAGCCTACACGGATCCCCACACGGACCTTGGCACGGGGTCCGTGCCTTTCCCCTTCTGCACGACAGATTTTACCGAGTCTACACGGACCTGGGCACGGGGTCTGTGTCCCCTCCTTTTGTTGGTACTTTCTTTGCGCACACACACGGACCCATACACGGATCCAGTCCCGGGGCTCGTGCACTTCATGTTTTGGGAAAACTTAATTGTTTGCTTTGGGATTTCGTGTGAGGGTTTAGTACATTGATTTGAATGAGGCCAATTTCCGAGTGTTTTAGAACGTCTTAAGTTATTTATGGAGTTTGGTGGTGAGCATGAGTACCTATGTAACGCCCCAGATTCGACGACTGTCCTCACTGTATCAAGACGAGTCTTTCCAGCGTGCTTATGTCTTCACTCACACGCACCCTGGGAAACTTCCCAGGAGGTCACCCATCCCAAAATTGCCCCAAGTCAAGCACGCTTAACTTTGGAGTTCTTATGTGATGAGCTACCGAAAAGAAGATGCACCTTCGTGATATGAGTAGTACAAATCAAATCTTTTAAGCCCTCTTCAACTGTACAGTCCATTACATTGAACAGTCTCGGAATCCCTCTCATTCCCGTGTGGGTTCGATTCATTCATGTTCCCTTCACCTAGAAGCCTGCCAGGAGCCGCTCATTGTCCGTGCAACTGATGGCACCGGCGATCACCCCCCGCCCTCTTCTGCCCCGGGCCTCACATGCCCACCAGCTTCCGCTTGGTTCGTCCCCGAACCACACCGTACTAAGAGAGGTCGGCTCTGATACCACTTGTAACGTCCCGAATTCGACGACTGTCCTCACTGTATCAAGACGAGTCTTTCCAGCGTGCTTATGTCCTCACTCACACGCACCCTGGGAAATTTCCCAGGAGGTCACCCATCCCAAAATTGCCCCAAGTCAAGCACGCTTAACTTTGGAGTTCTTATGTGATGAGCTACCGAAAAGAAGATGCACCTTCGTGATATGAGTAGTACAAATCAAATCTTTTAAGCCCTCTTCAACTGTACAGTCCATTACATTGAACAGTCTCAGAATCCCTCTCATTCCCGTGTGGGTTCGGTTCATTCATGTTCCCTTCACCTAGAAGCCTGCCAGGAGCCGCTCATTGTCCGTGCAACTGATGGCACCGGCGATCACCCCCCGCCCTCTTCGGCCCCGGGCCTCACAACCTACGTCTAAGCAATGCAAGTTAAGTATTTTGAATTCAGTTAGTTAGTGCAGCAACGGCCCCAATCGAAGTCCAACGAATCCCTCAACACCAAGTAAGTATGTTTGACGTGCAAAGAAAATATTTTCAAGTTTTTGAGGTATGCGAAATGTCTTGTGGCCAATGTATGTAGTGGGTTCGCCCCTGTCATCCCAGTACTGTGGTTTAGTCTGATCAGGCGATTATGTTATGGGTCACTTGCATTGAAACATATCTCTACGCAAAATAATGAATTTCATGTATGTTTATGTATGTACAAGTATGCAAGCATGTTTATGAAAGTTTTTACGTTATGGCACGTCTAAGTTATGTATGAATGTTCAAGGTTACTTCAAGTTCAAGTTTCAAGTATGTATGTTCTATTTTTAAACTGCATGTGGTTTTACTATGTATTATTCGTTATTACCAGTTTATACGTGTTGAGTCTTTAGACTCACTAGGCTTGATCGATGCAGGTGAGAATGTTTATGCGGAGGCTGGAGGTGGGGACCAAGGAGCAGGCTTGGACTGAGCGGGAGGCTAAACCCAAGGACCGCCCACGTTTTGAATTTTTTAAGAAATGATCAAAAAATCTTATTTTATGTCTTGATTTATGATGCTTTGAACAAGTAATTTTTTTAGCAAACTTTGTATCTGATAACAATTTGAAAGGGGATTTTATGTTTAAGAAAATTTTAAATTTTTCCGCAAATTTTTTTAGTAGTAAAAGTACGGTACGTTACAAATAAACTCATAATGGCCATACCTGATTCTGAACACTGTCTTCGAGATATCAGAATCTCTGACTCTCAGCTGATGATATCCAGATCTCAGATCGATCTTGGAATAAATCGAAGAACCCTGCAACTGATCAAATAAATCATCAATACGAGGCAAAGGGTATTTGTTCTTTACCGTAGCCTTGTTCAGATGCCGGTAGTCAATGCAAAGTCTCATTGAACCGTCCTTCTTTCTCACAAACAGTACTGGATCACCCCAAGGAGAAACACTCGGTCTGATGTAACCCTTGGCCAGTAAATCCTCTAACTGCTCTTTAAACTATTTCAACTCAATCGGTGCCATTCTGTATGGAGCTCTAGAAATCGGAACTGTACCTGGTACCAATTCAATGCTGAAGTCTATCTCTCAAATCGGAGGCAAACCCGGAATCTCATTTGGGAAAACATCAGCAAACTCAAATACCACTGGCAAATTAGCCAATGATGGGCTCGATTTCAGTACGTCAACTGAATACACAAGGAAACCCTCTGCTCCTTTCTGTAATAATCGAGTCATAGAAATAGCAGATATCAAAGGAATTCTCGATCTAGAACCCTTACCGTAAAATTTCCATTTATCAGTCATCTCAAGTCTGAATCTCACAATTTTATGGAAACAATCAACGGTAGCTCTGTACTTGGTCAGCATATCAATACCGATAATACAATCAAAATCAGATAACCCAAGTACGATACAATCTAACTCAATCTCATGCCCATCATACTGTAGCATACAATGTTTAACAGATGTCACTGATACAAGACCTCTCCCCAAAGGCAAAGAGACAGATACTACAGATGATAAAGACTCAACAGGCAATGCATGACTCAATGCAAATCGCTCAGAAATAAATGTATGAGAAGCACCCGTATCTATCAATACATAAGCAGGGTAACCACATAAAGAACAGTTACTTGCAACAACATCATCTGGTGCTTCCTGGGCCTGTTGCTCTGTCAAAGAAAATACTCTGACCTGCTGTTTAGGTGGCTGGCTAACTGTCTGGCTTCCTCTTGGCCTCTGCTGTGACGGAGTAGTAGTCGGTGGTGGCTGGAAGGAATGAACAGCTGATGATCGTCTATCAGTTTGAGCCACTGATCCGACTGATTCTGCTCCCTGGGATCCCTGGGAACCTTTCTGTGGACATACTCTGGCAAAGTGTCCTTGATGTCTGCAGATACGGCAACTACCAATCACTCCCTGGCATTGCTCGGTCGGATGTCTCCCTCCGCAAGTTCTGCAATAAGTCCCGATATAACTCTGGCTCTGTCGGGAACCACTGGAGCTAGAAGAACTGCTGCCAGACTTCTTAAACTGTCTTCCTCTAGCTTTCAGATAATATTTCTTTCCACCACTGCTGCTGCCACTCTCAAATCTGGGAGGGGGTTGCTGTGGTCTCGGTACTGGAGGAACATACGAAGCTCCTTTCTGTCTCATCAGACCAGCTTCAGCTCCTTTGGCTCTATTCAAGGCATCAACAAAGTTATTCGGTCGCTCGGTGTTCACCAATGTAAAGATCTCAGGATTCAACCCATTGATGAACTGATCAGCAATAGCTTCGTCATTCTCGGCAACGTGTGGAGCAAATCGCAACAAGGTAGAGAACTTGGCCACATATTCTTCTATATTCAACTGACCCTGTCTCAAATTTGCAAACTCTGCACCCTTGTCTTTTCTGTACGATACTGGGAAAAATCTTTGATAGAACTCGGTTTTAAAGACATTCCAAGTGATACTCGTACCTCGATGCTCCAATGCTCTCTTTGTCGTGATCCACCAGTTCTTTGCAACGTCATGCATTTGGTGCCCAATCAATCGGACTCGGCGCTCATCTATGTAATCCAAGGAAACAAACAACATCTCAATATCATCTAACCAACACTCACAATCAACAGAAGTCTTTGTTCCTTTCAAGGTTGGCGGTTTAAACGACTAAAACCTCTTTAGTAATGTTTCCATCGGTGTTGTTGTGACATCCATCGGATTAGCTGAAGTGCTACCCTGTTCCGGGATTCTTCGGGGAGGCATATCTGATTATCAAAAGGGTTAGCAACCAAATACAACAAACCTGTTTCAGTCCTCCTCTTATCATCTTACTGCTGATCAAGAATCGGTTCTGATTCATTTCTCAATAACACATGTTTCCAATCACATCAGATAATCAGGTAAACATGCAGTTCAAAGCAGTAAAACATGCTAGCAATCAAAAGTAAGCAAGAAAACTCATTCTACCCCGCTCACTATCTTCTATCTCAGGCTAAGGTAACCTACTGCTTTGATACCACCTGCTATGGGGACTCGAACCTAGTTCGTCTTCTTAATCTTTATTAGGATCATTTAATTAATCTGGGTCTACATTTTTTTTATAAAAAACATAAGTACGGAACATAATGAAATCTATCTGATATACATATCAACATAAAGTATAAGTCTTGTACAACATATGTTTATCTCAACTAAAATTCAGCCATTACATCAAGTACTGAAAATCAATCTACTCTAAGTTCGGATCTCCATGGTAATCTTGAATCTCTCATCCTCTTCGTGACCCTGATCATGTTCCATCTGTTGTCATGCACACATACAGACACAACAACAGCCGGATAACTCCGGTGAGAATATAATCCCAGTATAAACAATGTATACATGCAATCATATAAACATATACAAAAGCATGAAACAGATATCAATAGCGTGTGTCAAATCTGAGAGACATGAATCGATATAACGCTGTAAATAACTCTGGACTCGTCATCTCAGACTCGACTCATTTCTAATCTAGGGATCCCGATTCCTGGACATTGGCATAATATACCAAATCTCCGCAATAGAAGCTGATCCGCTTCTACACAACATCGATATAAACCAAATATCCAGTGTCTTGGCATATCCGCCAAAGACTTGGCATATCCGCCAATAACTAGGCATCTCCGCCCATGACTCAATGCACGCTTTGCTATAATTCGATAGACTAAGTATATCAAACTCATAAATTGCAAATATCAATGCAATAAATAAAGTATGTGGTTTTTGGGAAACTCAAGTCCAATTTGACTCGAGTCGATCTCCCGGTTAACATTGATTTATACATTTCTCTGTCGATCTGACGAAGTCGAAGTCTCGAATTCGAATCTGTCAATACTCAATCTGGCAATGACAATATCGAAGAGTATAATATCAATATACCACTCGAATCAATACTGGATATAATCAAAACTCAATCTAATTCTGTTTTAACGGCATAACTGCACAATCTCAATATACCCAACAATACAAGTCAATAGATATCAATTCCCACAACTCATAACCAATAACAATACAAATCTGATATCAAATCTCAATCAAATCCATTCTGAAAATCATAACAATTTCATACGGTATTTGTTCTTCAATCCGGTTTCGATTATACGATGTCTAATATCGCAAGAACAGCATATATCAATCATATCTGATTTCTTCAATATCATATTTCCAAATCATAACAAAACGTAGTGAAACTTACGTCTAGTTGAAGCTCTTATCGATAGGAACACAGCACTGAAGTCGGATTAAAAATCGGACGGTCGGATTTTGCAAAAATCGCAACTCTACGATTCAAGGAATTTTGAGCTTTCCCCTTGGAGCTTTTTCTCGTTTTTTTCCTTTCCTGAATTCGGAGGCATGAATCATATATATATAAATGCATGTTAATGGGCAAGTGGCTTCATCTTTAGGCTGCACGTCTCACGCATATGCGCGACCCTCCTCGGTGCATATGCGCGAGACACTATGTCTCGGCGCGTACCTTCACGGCCATCTCGCACATATGCGCGCCCTCGACCGGCGCATATACGCGAGGTTCTCTGCCATACTCGCGCATATGCGCGGGTCCTATCACGCATATGCGCGAGGTTCTCTGCCTATCTCGCGCATATGCGCACGGCTGGGTCGTGCATATGCGCGAGGGCTCATCCTCACACATAATTCCAGTCTTATTTCCGGCTTTTCCGGTCCGATCCATTTCGTCTATAATCACATCAATTATCAACAAATCATTTCATATTACAATAACACAATTCTCGGGCATTACATCTTCCCTTTTTCCCAGCAATGTTTATGTCATCAACTGACTCTTTACCATGCAAATGTTGTGAAGCATCAGGTGAATTGTTAGATTCTATTCTCGATAGCCGATTAACATTTTTTTCCTGCAAAACAGCATAAATAGATGTTGAAATGCACAAGTGTACTTATTAAAATAAACCAAGAATTAAAAAATAATACAAGATATCACCTGAATTTCAGCTACAAATTCTCTGCTGCGTTTTTTGTCCATTTTTCTCGTCATTTGAATGCTATACAATGATTTGATAAAACATGTAATATGACATGATGCAATACTGAAAATTAACAAGAAAAATACGCTGAAACTGTAAATAAAAAGTAATAAAAGTTGAGAAAAAAATTTATTTGTTCAAATAAATAACTATAAAATCTACAGCTAAAAATTTCAGTCATGAAATAAAATTTATTATTTCAAATAAATAACTATAAAATATATAGCTGAAAATTTCAATCATGGCATATCAATCACATCAATTCCCTCACACTCATTTCTTGAATACGGTTTTTTCTCAGTAATGTTAACCCCAAGTCTGGATACATCAAGAGGTTTTGATGACGTATATGCATCCTCTTCAAGCGAATTCATGTTATAAATACCTCGAGGAGGCGCTTTTAGCAAAACATACCAATTTGATTCATCATTTTCCCTAGAATAGAAAACTTGCTTTGCTTGTGATGCTAAAATGAAAGGATCGTTTTCAAAAGTTCTTAGTCCTTGGTGTAAGTTGACCAGTGTAAAACCATCCTCCATTTTGATATCAGTTCTAGGATTGGCCCAATCACATCTAAAGACAGAAACTTTGAACAAATAATAGTCTAGTAACACAATATCTCGTATAACCCCATAATATGATAGTCTTCTTGCTGTATGTGAATTAGTAGAACTAGATTGACAAATAGTATCGGCTTCAACTGAAACACCACTATCTTGTGTCGATCTTCCAACATCAGTTGTGTGGAACCGATGTCCATTTGTAATATAACCTGTATAAGATATAACATGTTTTCTTGGACCATGTGCTAGCCATCAAATCTGATCTGAAGAATTATCAGAAACATGTTTTGATAACCATTGAGAAAATGTTTCCATATGTCGTTTTTGTAACAATGTGCCATTGCTTGAGAAACGATGATCTGTTTGTTTAAGCTCCTCAATGTGCATCCTATTTAAAATCATTGAAAGATGATTGTTAAAATATATGAATTATGCAATATACCAAGACTATTAGAGTTGCAATTTACAACTCACTTTATGTAAGGATCAATTTCTGCAGTATTGAACAACACATATCGATGTGCTGCTTGCAACACATTTTCTTCTAAAATCTTTTCTTTTCCTTGAGAATTGGGCGACCTTCCACTCCATTCTCCAAATCCTCATTCCGATTAGATCGCAGACCAATAATAGCAGCTTTTTTTATATAATCACTACAAAACAACATTCGTTCTTCTGCGAGGTAACACTCAGCTATGCAACCCTCTGGCCTTGCTCGGTTCTTCACGTACCCTTTAATCATTTTCAAAAACCTAAATAACAATACAAATTCTCAAGAAAGAAGTGCTGATAACACAATCTAATTCGTTGTAAGATATTAAATTAGTATAAATATAGATTAACATTTATTACCTCTCAAATGGATACATCCAGCGAAATTGAACTGGCCCACACAGGCAAGCCTCTCTTGCCAAATGAATATTCAAATGAACAGAGATGGTAAAGAACGCAGGTGAAAAGTACCTCTCCAACATACATAGGATTCAGCAATATTCTCCTCAAATTGTTCTAGACGGTTCCTGTCTAACACTCTTTGACATAACTCATTATAAAATGCACAAAGCAAAAATATAGCATTACGTGAACCTTTTGGTAAAAGACTTCTCAATGCTACTGAAAGCAATTTTTGCATTAGAACATGACAATCATGAGATTTCAGCCCAATAAGCTTACGTTCTTCCAGAGAAACACAGTTACCAATATTTGAGTTGTAGCCATCAAGTAACTTTATTTTCTTCAACCTAGAGCAAAATACTTCCATTTCTTTTTTAAACAATGTGTAAGGTGCAGCAGTCCTTTTTCTTGAGGATGTAATTCTTTTATAATGTTTAAGTGCCACAAATTTTTGCGAGCATTAACACCATCTTTGGATTTTTTCTTCAAGTTTAACATTGTGCCTATGATATTCTCGCAGACATTCTTTTCAACATGCATCACATCTAAGTTATGACGTAGCAGGAGCCCCTACAAGTTATAACCATCAACACATTTCATATATTAGTTCATGATTCAGAACAATTTATTAACAAAAAATACAATTTAAAAAAAGATCATTAATAGAGTGCAAAATAACTTACACTCCAGTATGGCAAATCGAAAAATATTGACGTCTTCTTCCACATTTGAACTGGGTTTTTAACTTTTTTTGAACCATCCCGCTTCTTCCTCTTTTTCTTCGTATTATTGAAGTCCATACCTATTTTCTTCTTACCCCAGTCATTTTCAATGTCTTTCACGGCATTGAGAATTTCTAATCCATTGAAAGGCTTAGGTTTGCCTTTTGTCTCTTCGTTCCCATCAAACCATTTTTTTCTGACGGAATGGATGATTAGGGGCAAGAAATCTCCTGTGGACTAAATATGCAAACTTTCTACTGTACTTAAGCCACGTACAAGATATGTCTTCACCACATATTGGGCAACCAAATTTACCTTTTGTGGCACATCCAGCTAAGTTTCCATAAGCTGGAAAATCATTTATCGTCTACAACAAAATAGCCTTCATATTGAACATTGACTTACTAAATGCATCATACGTCTCCACACCTAAGTCCCATAACTCCTTCAAATCCTCCACTAGGGGTTCCAAGTATACATCTATATCA
Organism: Primulina tabacum; assembly: GCF_025594145.1. Lineage (NCBI taxonomy): Eukaryota > Viridiplantae > Streptophyta > Magnoliopsida > Lamiales > Gesneriaceae > Primulina > Primulina tabacum. The sequence goes on from NC_134557.1 coordinate 30,829,485, forward strand.
TTTGAACATCTATATCATTTCCTGGTTGCTTCGGCCCTGGACTCAGTAATGTCAGCATAAGATTTTCCTTCGCCGTACACATCAACGGAGGAAGATTGTAATTGACCAAAATAACTGGCCAACAACTATATCTAGAACTAAGATCACCAAAAGGGTTGAATCCATCTGTTGCAAGACCAAGTCGGAGATTTCTAGGATCTGATCCAAAAGCTGGCCACTTATGATTTATTGTATCCCAAGATACAGAATCAACTGGATGACGCATCATATGATCTTGAATTTTATTTTTCGAGTGCCAAATAAAGTTTTCAGCTTTTTCTTCTGATTTAAACATCCTTTTCAATTTGGTATCACGGAAAAATACCGTAGCACCGTTTCAGGAATTCCTTTACAAACTTTTTGGGTGACTTTGTCCACCTTCCATCTAGAAGAACCACATTTTGGATATGAGTCCAAATCTTTAACCTCCTTTCTAAATAGACAAAAATCGTTTGGACATGCATTAATTTTCTCATATTCTAAATCAAATGGTTTTAACATCTTTCTCATTTAGTAAACATTTTCTGGAAGTGTATTTTTTCCTGGAAGCATGTCATGTAAGTTCTTAAGGAGCTCATTGAAACTATTGTCAGCATGACCATTTGTACATTTGTAATTGTATAATGTAACGACTACTGGTAACTTCGTGTAAGTTGTACAACCAGGGAAGAGAGGAATTTCTGCATCTACTAATAAATTAGCAAACTCATAATCTTTTGCCTCAGACATAGTGTGTGCAACCCCTTCATCCGAGAAAAAGACATCTATATATAAGTTATATGCCTCTCTACTTTCAGTCTCCTTCTCCTGAACTCCTCCTGAACTACTTTGACCTTGAAATTGTGGAATATAAGTTTCACCATGAAAGACCCAGATCGTGTAAGAAGGATCGAACCCATTAATAATTAAGTGATCGTACACTTCGTCAAATTTCATATACTTATTATTTTTGCAACGTTTGCAAGGACATAGAATTACTTCACGTGTTTTGGCATAGTTCCTAGCTTGTGCGATAAATTTTTGAACCCCTTCTTCGTATTCGGGTACAAGCCTTGAAGGCAGAATAATCCATGCTTTATCCATTTCGTAAATAACCAGAACTCTAACATACAAATATATGACTTCAAATTAAAAGAATATTTTAATATTGGCAAAGTTATTCAAAGAAAAGGGAAAAAACAGGAGCCAGCTTCTTATCTCCAGTCGAATAGGATGCCTTGTTTTGTAGCCGAAAGAAGTTTAATATTGGCAAAGTAATTCAAATTTCATCATTTTTTTTAAAATGGTTCCAGATTAAACAATTAGCCATTAGGATGTTGATATATGAATTTTGTACCAATCTCCTTTGAACGTACTGCAATTGCATCACAATACAAATACCATTCAAGAAAAATACAGGAAAAGATTAACACTCGAAAATTCAGATGCGAGGAACATATGAGAGGCTATTACTGCATATTCCCGTCTAGTTAAATAGTTTGATGAGTTGATAGTAAAATTAGAACATTTTACTCAAGAAACAAAGAACATCAGCAAAAATAATCCAAAGTTTGGTCTAAGATGCTCCCCGTTTCTTTTATTTTTTAAAGTTTGGAAACAATAATTTGATTGCATTTTAAGGTAAAATAACATTTGATTGGAAACAATAAACAATCGAGCACTCATAGGCCTATGCTATACGAAACCTACAAACTCAGCCAAACCCCCTCATTAATATACCCAAGCATGATAGCAAGAAATTCTAAATGACAGTTATCATCAATTGTTTTAAATGCCCGTACTAGATTGGAACATTTACGGTGACTTAGCACAAAATACCCACAACAAAAAACTAAAAAAAAAATACTTTCGGTGACCTACCCGAAGGAGTTGTGTAGAACCCGAAAAATCAGATTAGGTATAAGTCATGCATAATTGCTACTATTTAAATTAAAAATGAATATTTTATATATATATGAAGTGTTTTATTTATTTTAAAAGTAGATGTTTAGTTTTATCTTTTCAGGATAAATACGCGAGGTCGGACCGGAGTTTTGAGATTTGAGATAAGATTAATAATAAGAAAATATTCCTAAATTTAATTTAAGTCGAGGAATAAATTAATTTAAAGAAAAAGAATGTTTTAGGATTTATTAAATTAATTAGAGCTAAGTTATTAAATAAGTTCTTTAGGTTAATATTTAATTAGAGCTTAAATAAAAATATGTATATAAATGGGGATGAATTAATCTAGGTATAATATATATTCAAGGAATTAAACATAGTATTTAAATACTTAAAGTTGAATCCATGCAAAATCATGCAAGAGTTTAATCTAAATTAATGTGTTAATTCACTAAAATGTATAATGAGTATTTAAAATCTTAAGAATTAAAAATACAAGGTTTAAATAATAATATACCATGCAAATGAGTAATAAATTTGTTTAAGACAATTCAAAAGAGTAGTAAATTCATTTTAGTCACCTCAATGGCCTTTAAAAATGAATACCATTACTCACCTTTAATTCAATAAGTTATTGGTAAATTCAAATACTGTAATACACCTTATTTCTAATCAAACCATTTCCATAACAAATCAACGTGCAGTAGGAATAGAAAGGTAAGAAGCTTTGACAGTAGGGAAGGAAGATCATTTCAAAACCCATTCAAAAATTCCTTCACTTGTAACCTCTCACCTTAATGCATATGATGGCACTTTAACACCCCTTATAACACCCACCTTCATTGTCTAACAAACCCACACTCTCACCTTTGAAAAAAATATCAGAAATGGACTACTGAAAACGTGAATAACAGCAAGAATAAGAGCAAGGGATCGGCAGCAAAGGGAATCATAATGTATTTCAAAATCCATTCCACTTCTTGACTTATAACTCCTAACTAAATGCATATTATGACCCCTTAACACCTCCTATATCATACACCTTCGTCCCTAACATCATCTACACCCATATGCTCGAAAAACACCAGAAAGAATAGCAGCTTAGATCGTGAAAACAGCTGCAAACAAAGGAAGAAATCCAACTCGGTTCTGTCGCGTCGTATTGTTGTTTTGATTTGTTTTCTTCAAAACAAATTCCAGGCATGTATATATTGTTTCTTTGCTCTTCAATCAAGTCCTATAGATATTTTTAAGCCATTATATATTCATGATTCATGCAACAAAACGAAATTTTGACAGCAACTTTGCAAGAAATTCTGCACAGGTCATTCTCGGCTCTTCTGCTTTGTGCTTCACGATTTTGTATGTTTGTGTTGTTTACAGGGGGTTGCTCGGTTCCAGGCATTCATGGCTGCTTCTAGGAATGTTTTAGAGTGTGTCAGGGAGTTATTGATTCATTGGTTTGAGTCCAAATCTTTGAAACAAAAGCATGACAGAAAATGTTTCACACAAGCTACAGAGTTGGTTCAGAATTTTCTGTCCTCGAGTTGTTTGAGGGGTGTTCAAATCTTGGCTGTCCTAGGGACTATAGCCATGGTTAGAACCCTTCCTTATCATGTCTAGGACGTGACCAAATCATCTTTTCAAAGCTTGTTTCATGGATCCCTCAGATTTTTACAGAAACTTGACAAGTGCTCTTTGGTTTTAAAAATCTGATTTTGGTGTGAGTAACTTTCGGTTTTGATATGTTGGATGAATTGTGGTTGGCTCCTAGCCCGTAGCCATGGTTCATACAACACTCCATCATGTCTAGATCGAGCCATGGTTGATCAAATGGCCATTGGAACGACCCAAGACAGTAAAACAAGTCCATACATCACACGACACAGCAGGTTGCATTCTCGGCTAGCACGTTGCATTGTCCTAGGTGTTGGCTCGGTTTGTGTTTGTCTTTTAGCCCTTAGCCATGGCCCAAGCCATACATTAGGATGTTGGTAAGAGTCTCTGGTTGGTGGTTCAAGCCCACGGCCATTTGTTTCAGAGTTTCACCCCGAAATAGCAACATAGCTGCTGCTGCAATTTGATTCTTTGACAGCAACTGTGATTCCGGTTCAGAAGGCTTGTGTGAGTCCTTGGTTGGCTTTTAGCCTATGGCCTTGGACTGGGCACTACCTTAATGAGTTAGGAAAGTCGTGTTTTTGGCCGTTCGTGATTTGGTCGAGTTTAGAGGTCGTACGAGAATTTACGGTGAAAGGTGCCAAAATGACTCTCGAAAGAGTGTTTTATGTTTTCTAGCGACGACAGCTACAACAGAACGTAAGTTTTATTGAATTCTGGTATCATTTTAAATTATGATACTGGGGTAATTGTGATTTGACTGATATATTGTGTTCTGGGTATACTAATTAGTATATAACTGAAGACAGATCGAATAACGGGCTGTGTATGTAATTGTTATAATTTTTTTGAAGTAATATGATCGAGATTGTACAGATTTGATATCATGGCCTATTTTTATTGAAGACTATGATTCCTATTGATATCGATTATGAATTATTGTATTATTTCTGTGATGTTGAGATTGACGGGGAGATCAAGACTGTATTATTATGCCATTGAAACATCAGTAGATTGATTGTGATCAGATTCAGTATTGATTGAGATTGTATCATGATATCGTTGATATGGATCAGATTATGTTTGATTTGAGTATTGATCGGAACAGGTTTTGAATTGAGTTATACATTGATACAGTATATTCGATATGATTATTTCAGATTTGATATGGACATATTTGACTTCGAGACTTCGACTTCGTCAGATCGAGAAGACAAAGGTATAAATCAATGTGGTATTGGGAGATCGACTCAAGTAGGATATACTTGAGTTTCCCTAAATCACATACTTATTGTTATTATATGCTTTGATTTGATTTGATATGCTTGTTCTATTGATTTATAGAAATCACGTATTAGATGAGTATTAGACGAGTGATCTTGTGACAGAAGTGCCTGATAGTGGTGGGATCGCCACGGGCACATTGCACGATGTCACAGGATAGTGAATTGGCGATAGTGCCAAAGTCTGTGACGGATAGGTCAAGACACTGGATGTTTGGTCATATCGACGTGGATAGAATTGGAGTTTCTTCAATTCCTGTTGGTCGATATAGGAATACCAACATCTGGAAACTGGGATCCCTAGACTATGATTGAGTCTAGTATGAGCCGTGGAGTCATGAGTATGATTTACGATTTCATATTGATTATGTTTCGGATTTGATACATGTTACTGATATTTCTTACAGGCTTTTACATTGTTTATATGATTGCATGTTTCATTGATTTATACTGGGATTTTATTCTCACCGGAGTTATCCGGCTGTTATTGTGTTTTTATGTGTGCATGACAATAGGTGGGACAGGTTCAGGGTCGAGGAGATGAAGATAGATCGTGATTAGAGTGGAGACTACGGACTTGGATTAGAGATAGGGTTTGGACACTTGACATTTAGTTGTTAAACCTTAGTTGAATGATTGTATATATAGTACAAGACTTGTACTTTAATACTGATATGTATATTAGATTGAATCCCATTACATTCCGCATTTAAAAAAAAAAGAAAGAAATTTAGACCTTGTTTATTACAATTGATTAAATTGTCCTAATGATGATTCAGAGTATGATTAGCGTCCGGGTCCCCACAACAGGTGGCATCAGAGCGATAGATCCTTTAGACTGAGATAGGAGCTTGTGATTTATTATAATGCTGAATTACATTGTATATGCTAATATTGCAGTATGTTTTTACTGTTTTTGAAACTACATGTTACCTGAATATCTGAGTTGATTTGGTAATGTGTATTATTTGAGAATGAATCAGAACCCATTCTTGGTCAGAGGTAAGCTGATCAGAAAGGGGCTGAGATGGATTTATCTTCTGTGATTGCTAACTTTTGTGGTAACCAGATATACCTCCTCGAAGAATTTCAGAACGAGGTAGTACTTCGACTAATCAGAGGGATGTGTCAGAAACTCTGATGGAAACACAGTTAAAGAGGTTTCAGTCGTTTCAACCGCTGATTCTGAAGGGTACTGAGACGCCAGTCGATTGTGAGAATTGGTTAGAGGATATAGAAATGCTATTTGAATTCCTTGGTTTCACAGATGATTGTAGAGTTAAACTAATTGGGCACCATTTACGGGAATTCGCAAGGAGTTGGTGGCTGGTAACCAAAGAAGCCTTAGAACAGCATGGTCCAGTGATTACGTGGAAAATTTTTAAAGTTGAATTCTATCAAAGATTCTTCCCCGTATCATACAGACAGGATAAAGGTGCAGAGTTTGCAAATCTGAGACAGGGTCAGTTGAATATTGATGAGTATTTGGCCCAGTTCTTTACCTTGCTACGTTTTGCCCCTCACGTTGCTAGGAACGATGAAGCTGTATTTGATCAGTTCATTCAGGGATTGAATCCGGAGATACGTACATTGGTAAATGTGAAACGACCGAATAACCTTGCTGATACTCTGAACAGAGCCAAAAGAGCAGAAACAGTTCTGATGAGACAAAAGGAAGCTTCGTATGTTCTTCCAACACCGAGACCACAGCAACTGCCTCACCGAATCGAAATTGGTAGCAGCAGTAGTGGAAAGAAAGAATAGTTGAAAGCTCGAAAGAAGCAGTTCAAGAAGTTAGGGAGCGGTTCATCTAGCTCCAGTGGTTCTAGCCGAGTTACACCGGAGTGTATTGTAGAACCTGTGGAGGAAGATATCTCACAGAGCAATGCCAAGGTGTGTCTGGTAGTTGTAACATCTGTCGACAGCAAAGACACTTTGCTAGAATATGTCCACAGCGAGATTCCCGAAGATTCCATGGAGCAGAGGCATCTAGTCGCAGTGACCGGGGAACAGACCCGGAATGCACTTGATTCCATAGTGGCAGGTAACTGTTCCTTTATGGTTATTTCGTGTACGTATTGAGAAATAACAGTACATCCTGTATATGATTTCTGAATGAATTGCATGGATATATGCTTGAGTATTGAGTTATTATATGCTGTAGTATTGATCTATTTTCTGTTTGGGAAAGGTTTTGTATCAGTAACATCTGTTAGATTTGGTATGCTATAGTATGACAGATATGAGATTGAGTTAGATGATATAGTACTTGGTGTTATTTGATGCTGACTGCATTATTGATATTGATGTGTTGGCCAAGTACAGAGCTATCGCAGATTATTTCCAGGAAATGGTAAGATTCGGACCTGAAATGGCCAAAGAATGAACATGGTATGATAAGAATTCTTGATTTATAATATCTTTGATATATATAATGTTCATGATTCGATGATTATCGAAAGGAACAGAGTGATTCCTTATATATATTAGTTGATTTACTAAGATGGAGTGTATCATTGACTGATTTGCCAGTGACAGAAGAGTTGTTAAAGTCGTCTCAGATGAACTTCCGGGTTTGCCTTTAATCAGGAAGATTGATTTCAGTCTTGACTTGATATCAGGTACTGTTATTACTTTTAGAACTTCGTACCGAATGATATTGATTGAATTGAAAGATTTGAAAGATCGAATAGCAGATTCATTAACCGAGAGTTAGATCTGATTGAATGTTTCTCGTTAGGGATGTATCAGCTATAGTGGTGAGTTGATAAACTCTGTGTTCAGAATATTTGATAATTATCTGATTTATTTATCTATGGTATTCTGGTCTATTCGAAGATTATGACTGCTTTTGTTGAATATCTGAGTATTGTATTGAATATTCTGGGAACTGGAAAGTTGTATACAGCAATTGTTGAAATGTGCATCTTGACTAAGATAGATTGTGTTCAGGGTTTGTTATATCTGAAGATGATATATCTATTGATTCTAGCACAGTTGAGACCGCGATCAGTTGGCCGAGACTGATATCAGTGTCAGAAACTTGTAGTTGCATGAGTTAGCAGGCTACTGTATCTGATTGTTATTCTGAATTGCTTGAGAATGATTATTTTCTGCAGCAGTATTTGATACAGATTGTATACAGTTGAGACTCGATATCGTTCAAGCCGAACTAGAACTGATTTTGGAATTTAAAACAGTTCAGAAAGTTGATCAGAATGGGCAGGACTTGATTATCGATAGTCAGAACAGGGTATCCATCAGAATAGCAGGTAAATGATACTGCGTTGTATGTGATAACCGATAGGTTGTGCCATATATTTCGGATTTGAAATAGTTAATGTTGTCAGAAATACGCAAGAGTTTAGTTAATATTCGTCCTGATAGCACAAAGATATATGATATTTGAAAAGACAGCTTTGATAGAAACAGATGAGATTAGATGTGGCAGAGTTTGCACTGAAGTATCTGAATTGCCGATAGATAAAGACAGAAAGAATGAACCCAGGAGATTGTTTATATAACTTATCGATTCCTGAATGGAAATGGTATTACATTTCCAGGGATATTGTGATGAAGCTACTGCAATACCCCCGAGATTGAGTATTGATTTGAGTAGGAGTGACAGACTGACCAAGTCTGCGGGTTCTAGTTTGTACATGAAGACGTACTGATATGACTAGATTACTGAGATTGCTGACGGAGAAGTGATCAGATTACACAGAGTGTCGAGAGTTGATTATATCAGACCTTGATTTTGGTTGACTTTGCACGTTTGGCAGAGTGTACAGCAAGAGTTGGGTACGAGATTATATCTGAGTACTGCATATTATTCACCGACTGACGGACAGTCAGAGTGGGTTATCCGGATTTTGGAGAATATGCTTAGAGTTATAATGCTTGATTTTAGCACTAGTTGGCATGATTTATGTCATGTCATGAGTTTTCGTACAACAACAGCTGTCAGACGAATATCGAGATGGCACCATTTGAAACATTGTACGGTAAGAAGTGCAGGTTCCCTCTTTAGTGGGATGATATCTCTGAGGTTCCTGAGATTGGACCTTATATGATCAGAGATACAACAGAGGAAGTGAAGCTGATTTAAAAGAAAATGAAGACAGCTCAGAATAGAATGACTAAACAAACCAATGTCGGATAATGACCGTTGGTATTTTAGACAGAAGATTACATATTGAAATTGACTGGGATTAAACAGATTTGATAATAGCTGTTGCTGTTGATTTGCTATGAGCTGTTGACTGGTATATACGGTTGCTGTATAGCCAGTATTTTGAGATTGATTTGGTTCAGAGTTATTTCGAGTTATATTATGATATTATATTTTTAAATTATTACTCCAGAATGGAATCAGAATCAATAGAATAAAGATAGTTCGGAACGAAAACTATTCCGTTGTTGAAAGTTCAAAGGAATGGTTAGGACATCTAGGAAGCTCTTTAGAAGACAGAATCTGGAATGAAATAAAGACTCTAGAATTGTTTCAGTGTGGTAAGTTTTCTTTTAGCTTCTGTATATATATCTCCTTCTTTTATCAGATTTGGTATCTGATATGATTACCTGTGATATACAAGTCGATTGCCTGTGATTTCGGGGATGAAATCGTATCTTAGGGGGGGAGAAATGTAATGCCCGAGATTTTAGCTTAATACTTTTGAGTTATTATGTATTATGAATAAGGGAATGGAAGAACAGATATGGAGAAGCGACGTTGCAATTTGAATTTAGTTGCAAAGTATAGTGTTGGAGTAGAAAGAGCCAGCGCACCCGCGGTGGTTTTTCTGAAATTTTGGAGTTGGTACAGTAGAGTCACCGCACCCGCGGTCAAAAATGCACCGCACCCGCGGTCGTGCCTTCTGAAATTGTGGAAGTAGTACAGCACGCTCAGCGCACCCGCGGTCCAAGGGCTAGGGCACCCGCGGTGTGACGTGCAGCATGAACATGAAGCCACGTTTCTTGAGCCATGCATGATATATATTACCAATTTCGTTCCTTCATTCAGATTGAGCAGAAAGGAAGAACGGAAGCTCCAAGTTCTTAGGCAATAGATTTGTGATTACGAGAAATCCGTCCGTCTGATTTGTAATCTGACTTCAGTACCGAGTTCCTAGAGACGACAGCTACAACAGGACGTAAGTTTATTGAATTCTGGTATCATTTGTAATTATTATATTGGGGGAATTGTGATTTGACTGATATATTGTGTTCTAGGTATACTGATTAGTATATAACTGAAGACAGATCGAAAAACGGGCTGTGTATGTAATTGTTATAATTTTTTTGAAGTAATATGATCGAGATTGTACAGATTTGATATCATGGCCTATTCTTATTGAAGATTATGATTCCTATTGATATCGATTATGAATTATGGTATTATTTCTGTGATGTTGAGATTTACTGGGCGATCAAGACTGTATTATTATGCCATCGAAATATCAGTAGATTGATTGTGATCAGATTCAGAATTGATTGAGATTGTATCATGATATAGTTGATATGGATTAGATTATGTTTGATTTGAGTATTGATCGGAACAGGTTTTGAATTGAGTTATACATTGATACAGTATATTCGATATGATTATTTCAGATTTGATATGGACAGATTTGACTTCGAGACTTCGACTTCGTCAGATCGAGAAGACAAAGGTATAAGTCAATGTGGTATTGGGAGATCGACTCAAGTAGGATATACTTGAGTTTCCCTAAATCACATACTTATTGTTATTATATGCTTTGATTTAATTTGATATGCTTGTTATATTGATTTATAGAAAGCACGTATTAGATGAGTATTAGACGAGTGATCTTGTGACAGAAGTGCCTGATAGTGGTGGGATCGCCACGGGCACATTGCACGATGTCACAGGATAGTGAATTGGCGATAGTGCCAAAGTTTGTGACGGATAGGTCAAGACACTAGATGTTTGGTTATATCGACGTGGATAGAATTGGAGTTTCTTCTATTATTGTTGGTCGATATAGGAATACCAACATCTGGAAACCGGGATCCCTAGACTAGGATTGAGTTTAGTAGGAGCCGTGGAGTCACGAGTATGATTTGCGATTTCATATTGATTATGTTTCGGATTTGATACATGTTACTGATATTTGTTACATGCTTTTACATTGTTTATATGATTGCATGTTTCATTGATTTATACTGGGATTTTATTCTCACCGGAGTTATCCGGCTGTTGTCGTGTTTGTATGTGTGCATGACAATAGGTGGGACAGGTTCAGGGTCGAGGAGATGAAGATAGATCGTGATTAGAGTGGAGACTACGGACTTGGGTTAGAGATAAGGTTTGGACACTTGATATTTAGTTGTTAAACCTTAGTTGAATGATTGTATATATAGTACAAGACTTGTACTTTAATACTGATATGTATATTAGATTGAATCCCATTACATTCCGCATTTAAAAAAAAAGAAATTTAGAACCTTTTTATTATAATTGATTAAATTGCCCTAATCATGATTTAGAGTATGATTAGCGTCCGGGTCCCCACAAATATAAAATATTTATTTTTGTGATATATGCTATATGTCTTGTGGCCACCTTATGTATATGGGTTTGGAAGTCGGTAGGCGCAACCGAGGACCTCTCCACCCGGTGTGTAATAGCCAAGCCTGGTGAATGGTACGATTTAAGATTTCGTATGATTATTGACTATTTGGTTAAGTTTAAGTATAGTTTTGATGTTAAGAGTTGCGATTTATGGTTTATAGTATTGTTGGTTATACTTGATGTGTAGTTATGTCGTAGCATCGTTGCGGTTTAATTCATGGTAATTTGTATGTTGAGCCGATTGGTATGAGGCCAATTGCAGTGGTTAGATAAGACATAGAGGTTCAACTTTCTTGTTGGGAGTGTTGCCAGATTTGAGGCGTAGCAGCGTTGTGGTTCGATTTTAGTTGCAAAAGTTTGTTGTTAGCTTCAGGGGTGACCGCACCCGCGGTCAGATAGCCACCGCACCCGCGGTGATTGGGCAGAGGCGACACCGTACCCGCGGTAAGAAAGGCAGCGCACCTGCGGTCGATGTTTGCAGATTTTCGGATGTTGTACAGAATGCCTAGCGCACCCGCGGTGCATGAACAGTAGAAGCGTGTTTTTGGTTTTAAGTGATTAAATACATGAGTTGGTTCACTTTTCCCTCATTTTTTCCCATTCTTCTCGGATTCTTCAGAGCAAGGGGAGGTTAGGGTTCCATTTTCTTACTTTCCTTTCTTTGATTCTAGCATTTTGTTGGGTATTTGAAGTGAGAACAAGGTTATTTTGAGTTCAAGAAGCTAAGGTAAGCTTGTGGCTTTGGTTATTTCTTGGATTTTGATGTTGGGAGATTATGGGTTTGTTGATGGTATTGGTTTTATGGATTTAATGTTATGGGTTTGTGAATATTGAAATGTTGATGGTTCATTATTTGGTTTATTGTTGTAGGAAGTGTACCAAGAGAACAGAATCAAGTGACCCAAGTGTTGTAAGTGGAATTCATTTCCTTGTGCTCACATGATAATATATGTATTGTGTTTAAATGGTTTTAACATGTTATTCCCTTCCATTTGATTCATGCTATGTATTAATACACTTTGTTGTATATTAGAGGCATTTTATGTCTCATTTATGTCAAAGGGAATACAATAGAAAGAGTATGCAAAGTGTTTGATTTAATGCCCAAAAGAGAGTTCAAATGATTTATTGGATTGATAGATACATAGTCAGAGATTGCATGCAATTAGTTGATCAACGACCATAGGCTTATATCCCAACAGAAGTATCGATTTACATCGATGGGATATAGGTACAGAGACAAAGATACTATTTAGATATCAATCCATCAGAGAAAAGAGAAATAACATTGTTATTGTTATATTATGCTATGATATTTATGTTTCAGAGTTGATGGTATTTAATGTTTTCAAAACCATATTTATCAGAGTATGCTATGTATTCATTGCTATGTAAGAGTTCCACTTGCTGTGTTTTATACTCATTTCAGTTATTTCATGTGATGCACATAAGAGCGAAGAGCCGGGATGTTGAATGGGGCCGGAGTCATATGCATAAGAGAAGGAAAGAAGGAAAAGGGCTATTTTGCTAGTATTTTGGACATGATCATAAAAATGATATTTTGTATTTTGTTGTATCATTTTATTGATCATGTATATACTTTTGATTATATATTGAAATGTATTTTAAATCCTTCTTTCTTTTAAGAAAATTTTAAATTCCGCTGTTATTTTATTAAAACCGGTCAGAGGGTGTTACATTTAGTGGTATCAGAGCACCGTTCTTCGGACCAATGCATATTACTTCGTCTACTTTCAACAGTCCGGGTATGTCTTCTTCTACATCTATTCATTGTTGTGGTTGATATGTATTATGTAAGCACATTGTAGGAGTTATGCCTCCTAAGAGAAAGGCTGCAGAGGGTGAGGATAGTTCTTCATCGAGAGTTGTCGACGAGTTCGCCAAGTTACTGAAAGAGCAAGCCAAGTTCCACAGTGAACAGATTCAGCAGTTGCTTCGTTTGCAAGGTACAGGTCAAGGTAGAGGCCAAGGGAGAGGCCAAGTGGCTCAAGCAGTTGGAACCGATGGGATATTTACTGCTTTCAAGAGAATGGATCCGCCGGAATTTGCAGGGATCACTGATCCATTGATGGCCGTAGAGTGGATCAAAGCACTTGAGGCGATATTTGATCATCTCCATTACGAAGACAAGGACAGAATTGGTTGTGCAGTGTTCATGTTAGTCAAAGCTGCACGTATTTGGTGGAATGCTACCAAGGTAGGTGTTGATGTATCGGCATTGAAGTGGCAAGAGTTTACTGATCTTTTCTATGACAAGTACTTCCCAGATGCACTTCGAGCTCGGAAGATGACTGAATTTTTAGAGCTTCGTCAAGGAGGTATGAATTTCGATGAGTACATTTTGAAGTTCGAGGAGGGCTGTCTGTTTGCCCCATATATTGCCTCCAATGACAAAGACAAGGGTGCTCAATTCATTAGAGGCCTTCGAGCAGAGATCAGAAGGGACATCAATATGTCCAAAGCGGTGAAATTTAAAGAGATTGTGGCTAAAGCCTTGTTAGCCGAGCAAGATGAGAAAGATATTGCTAGAGAGAGACAGGCGCGGCAGCAGGCTATTGCTCAAAGGGGTCAAGGTTCAAGCCAAAGAGGTAAAGGCAGCTTTAAGGGAAAAGGCAAGTTAGAGCCGAGTTCTAAAGCGCCGACAGTTCCATTTGATCCAGAGAAGCCGTTGTGTCCCAAGTGCAGCAGGCATCATAGGGGTGAGTGCACATTTGGTACTCACACTTGCTACAGATGTGGCACTACAGGCCATATTGCCAAGGATTGTCCAAGAGGATCGGGTAAAGAGAAGGTGCAGGGTCGCATCTTCACAATGACGAAGGAAGGTATAAACCATGATTCTTCTGTGATCTCTAGCACTATTTTAATTTCAGGCAGAGTAGCTACGACATTGATTGATACAGGTGCTACTCATTCTTTTATGTCTGGACTATTTTTTGAGATCTTTGGGTTTAGTTCCTTCTATTCTTCCCCTCCAGTTTAATGTTGTATTGCCTTCTGGGGATGTGTTGTGCCCGATGTCTATTGTGTATGCGTGTTCTGTTCAAATTGATGAGCGAGTGGTTTATGCCGATTTGATTGTTATTCCGATGGTTGCATTTGATATTATACTTGGCATGGATTGGCTATCAACCTATCGTACAGTGATTGATTGCGTTGCGAAGACGGTGAAATTTGCAGATGATGGAAATAGGGAAGGTATGCTCGCCAGTGCAGGTACTTCGCTGGTCCTTCCTTTTATTTCGTGTCTTGAGGCTAAGAAGTTGTTGTTTAGAGGTTGTGATGGGTTTTTGGCTTCGATTGTTGATATGGATAGAATTGTGAAGTTGAATATTAATGATATTGATGTGGTGAGAGAGTTCCCTGATGTATTTGAGGATGATGTTCCGGGTTTACCACCGGATAGAGATGTAGAGTTTGTGATTGATCTAGTTCCGGGTATGGTTCCTATTTCTAAGGCTCCGTACAGAATGGCCCCTACAGAGATGAAAGAGTTGAAGACGCAGTTGCAGGATCTTTTGGATAAAGGCTTTATTCGGCCGAGTTCTTCGCCTTGGGGAGCTCCGGTTCTTTTTGTTAAAAAGAAAGATGGGTCTTTGCGACTTTGCATTGATTACAGAGAGATCAACATAGTGACTATCAAGAATAAATATCCGTTGCCACGGATAGACGACCTTTTTGATCAACTGCAGGGAGCTACAGTGTTTTCGAAGATTGATTTGCGATCTGGCTATTATCAGTTGAAAGTTAGGGAGTCTGATATCCCTAAAACGGCGTTCCGGACCAGGTACGGTCATTATGAATTTTTTGTTATGTCTTTCGGTCTTACTAATGCTCCTTCAGTCTTCATGGATCTTATGAACCGGGTGTTCAAACCGTATTTGGATAGCTTTGTCATTGTTTTCATCGATGACATATTGACTTATTCCAAGACCAGAGAGTTTCATGCAGAGCACCTCAGAGTTGTTCTTCAGTTGTTGAGAGAGAAGAGGTTGTATGCTAAGTTGAAGAAATGTGAGTTCTGGCTGGAGCAGATTTCTTTCTTAGGCCATGTTGTTTCGAAGGATGGTCTAGCTGTTAATCCAGCGAAAATCGAGGCGATACAGAAGTGGCCTATTCCTACCACTGTATCAGAGGTACGCAGTTTTCTTGTTTTGGCGGGTTATTATCGTCGTTTTATTTCAGATTTTTCCAAGATTGCCCTGCCGTTAACCAATCTGACACGGAAGACTGTGAAGTTTGAGTGGTCCAATGAATGCCAAAGTGGATTCCAGGAGTTGAAAGATAAGTTGACGACAGCTCCGATACTTGCATTGCCCAGTGTTCAGAGGACTTTGTTGTTTATACCGATGCGTCGAAGAAGGGCCTCGGTGCAGTGCTGATGCAACGAGGAAAAGTTATAGCCTATGCTTCTCGCCAGTTGAAGGACTACGAGAAGAATTATCCTACGCATGATCTAGAACTGGCAGCTGTGGTTTTCGCCTTGAAAATCTGGAGACATTACTTATATGGCGAAAAGTGTGAAATTTTCACGGACCACAAGAGTTTAAAGTATTTGTTTTCTCAGAAAGAACTCAATATGCGACAGAGACGGTGGTTAGAGCTTTTCAAAGACTATGATGTGAAGATTAGTTACCACCCAGGGAAGGCGAATGTTGTAGCAGATGCATTGAGCCGTAAGTCAAGTTCTTCTTTGAGTTCTATGATCCAGAAGCCGTTGTTGTTAGACTTGCAGCAAGAGGAGATAGCTTTGGTGGTTTCGGGAACCATTGCTCGCTTTTCAGTGTTGGTCATTCGGGCTACTTTGACAGACAGGATCCGTAGAGAACAGGCTAATGATTTACAGTTGACAGAGTTGAGAGCCAGAGCAGAGGAGAGAGGTAATTCAGAGTTTGAGATGAATAGAGATGGTTTGGTGACATTTAGAGACCGTATATGTATTCATGCTGGTGATGATATTCGGCGAGACGTCTTGACAGAGGCACATACCGCGCCATATTCGATACATTCAGGTGGCACCAAGATGTATCAAGATTTTCGTAGACTCTATTGGTGGCCAGGTATGAAGAAGGATATTGCCATGTTTATTTCTCAGTGCCTAACTTGTCAGCAGGTGAAGATCAAGCATCAGAAACCTGCTGGGACATTGCTATCATTGCCGATTCCTCAATGGAAATGGGAGCATATTATGATGGACTTCGTGGCTGGTCTTCCCAGAACGCAGAAAGGTTATAACTCTATTTGGGTTATCGTTGATCGATTGACCAAGTCAGCGCATTTTCTCCTAGTCAAGACGACGTATTCCATGAACTAGTATGCCGAAGAGTACATAGCTGAGATTGTTAGACTTCATGGTGTTCCTGTGTCGATTGTGTCTGATCGTGACCCTAGATTTACTTCAGAGTTTTGGAAGAGTTTGCACAGAACTATGGGTTCACGGTTAGCATTCAGTACAGCATATCACCCCAAGAGTGACGGTCAATCAGAGAGAGTTATTCAGATTTTAGAGGATATGTTCAGAGCTTGTACTATCGACTATCCTGGTAGCTGGGATTCAAAATTACCTCTTGTTGAGTTCACGTACAATAATAGCTACCAAGCGACGATTGGCATGGCACCGTATGAAGCAATTTATGGCCAAAAGTGTAGATCTCCCTTGTATTGGGACGAGATTGGCGAGAGGAAGATGTTGGGTCCAGAGTTGGTCCAACAGACTGCTGATGTTGTTGCTGTTATCCAAGAGAGGACGAAGACAGCACAGTCGAGACAGAAGAGCTATGCTAATGTACGTCGTAGGCCGTTGCAGTTTGAGGTTGGTGATCATGTGTTCTTGAAGATAGCACCTCTTAAGGGTGTGATGCGGTTTGGCAAAAAGGGAAAGTTGAGTCCGAGATTTATAGGCCCATTTGAAATCTTGGATAAAGTTGGTGATCGAGCTTACAGGTTAGCCCTACCGTCAGATCTTGATAGAGTTCATAATGTTTTTCATGTCTCCATGCTCAGGAAGTATATTGCGAATCCTTCCCATGTTCTTCGTCACGAGCCATTGGATTTGACGCCGAATTTGACGTACCAAGAGATTCCGGTCCAGATTCTGGATCGCAAAGTTAAAGTGTTGAGAAACAAATAGATCGGCATTGTTAAAGTCCTTTGGAGGAATTAGTTGATTGAAGAAGCCACGTGGGAACCAGAGGATGAAATGAAAGAGAAGTATCCTGAGTTGTTTGTGCAATGACGTCAATTTCGAGGACGAAATTCCTTTAAGGAGGGGAGATTGTAATAGCCAAGCCTGGTGAACGGTACGATTTAAGATTTCGTATGATTATTGACTATTTGGTTAAGTTTAAGTATAGTTTTGATTTTAAGAGTTGCGATTTATGGTTTATAGTATTGTTGGTTATACTTGATATGTAGTTATGTCGTAGCTTCGTTGCGGTTTAATTCATGGTAATTTGTATGTTGAGCCGATTGGTATGAGGCCAATTGCAGTGGTTAGATAAGACATAGAGGTTCAATTTTCTTGTTGGGAGTGTTGCCAGATTTGAGGCGTAGCAGCGTTGCGGTTCGATTTTAATTGCAAAAGTTTGTTGTTGGCTTCAGGGGTGACCGCACCCGCGGTCATTGGGCAGAGGCGACACCGCACCCGCAGTAAGAAAGGCAGCGCACCTGCGGTCGACGTTTGCAGATTTTCGGATGTTGTACAGAATGCCTAGCGCACCCGCAGTGTATTTTGGAGCGCACCCGCGGTGCATGAACAGTAGAAGCATGTTTTCGGTTTTAAGTGATTAAATACATGAGTTGGTTCACTTTTCCCTCATTCTTGCCATTCTTCTCGGTTTCTTCAGAGCAAGGGGAGGTTAGGGTTCCATTTTCTTTCTTTCCTTTATTTAATTCTAGCATTTTGTTGGGTATTTGAAGTGAGAACAAGGTTACTTTGAGTTCAAGAAGCTAAGGTAAGCTTATGGCTTTGGTTATTTCTTGGATTTTGATGTTGGGAGATTATGGGTTTGTTGATGGTATTGGTTTTATGGATTTAATGGTATGGGTTAGTGATTATTGAGATGTTGATGGTTCATTATTTGGTTTATTGTTTTAGGAAGTGTACCAAGAGAATAGAATCAAGTGACCCAAGTGTTGTAAGTGGAATTCATTTCCTTGTGCTCACATGATAATATATGTATTGTGTTTCAATGGTTTTAACATGTTATTCTCTTCCATTTGATTCATGCTATGTATTAATAGACTTTGTTGTATATTAGAGGCATTTTATGTCTCCTTTATGTCAAAGAGAATACAAGAGAAAGAGTATGCAAAGTGTTTGATTTAATGCCCAAAAGAGAGTTCAAATGATTTATTGGATTGATAGATACATAGTCAGAGATTGCATGCAATTAGTTGATCAACGACCACAGGCTTATATCCCAACAGAGTATCGATTTACATCGATGGGATATAGGTATAGAGACAGAGATACTATTTAGATATCAGTCCATCAGAGAAAAGAGAAATACTATCGTTTTTGTTATATTATGCTATGATATTTATGTTTCAGAGTTGATGGTATTTACTGTTTTCAAAGCCATGTTTATCAAAGTATGCTATGTATTCATTGCTATGTAAGAGTTCCACTTGCTGAGTTTTATATTCATTTCAGTTATTTCATGTGATGCAGATAAGAGCGAAGAGCCGTGATGTTGAATGGGGCCGGAGTCATATGCATAAGAGAAGGAAGGAAGGAAAAGGGCTATTTTGCTAGTATTTTGGACATGATCATAAAAATGATATTTTGTATTTTGTTGTATCATTTCATTGATCATGTATATACTTTTGATTATATATTAAAATGTATTTTAAATCCTTCTTTCTTTTAAGAAAATTTTAAATTCCGCTGTTATTTTATTAAAACCGGTCAGAGGGTGTTACACTGTGACTCACGACCAGTTTACGATTATGTATAGGTACGGATATCCAGTCCAAGGGCTGTGGTGATCTCTACCGTCCAGTATACTGTGGTTTAGTCTGATCAGGCGCTCACGTTATGTCATGGGCCACTTGCTTAGAAACATTATCTCTACCAGAAAATTATGATATGATATGACATAGCTCTATTGAGCAAAGTTTTTTTTACGGATGATTTTCAGATATGCACGTAGTCATAATTATTCATGATACGATTTTCACTGTACGCTTTACGATACCATATTTTACGTTGCATGCGATTTTATGATATATATATTTACTTGTTATTCACGATATATACATGTTGAGTCTTTAGATTCACTAGACTTGATTGTTGTAGGTACTGATGAGGTCGAGACGGAGGACGTAGACCAGTGAACAATCTTGTGGCAGCAGTAGTAAACCCGAGGACCTCATGTTTTAGTTTATGCACCTTTTATTATTCAAACTCAGTTTTAATACGTTGGATTATTTTTAAATTGTTGTTTAAAAACAATATTTGCTTCCGCTGTTATTTTAAAGTTAAAATTATTTACATGTTTATTTTATAAATGAGGCAAGATAATTATTTATTTAGAAAATTTTTAATAATTCCGCTAAAATATGAATACGAAATACGGGCCTTTACAAGTTATCACCACTAAAATTGGGATCCAAATCGAACACCCCAATCAAGAATGGAAAAAAGAAACCGAGACCCAATTCACCACAAACAGTGACCCAATTCAATTGTGATTCAGCTATGACCATGTGTTCCACAGTTCAATAGATAATTGACTTGAATTCACAACAAACATGACCCAATTCACAACAAACCGTGACCCAAATCTCCTACGAAATCAATGAAATCAAGTACCACGAATTTGGAACTTACCGGAGATGGAAGCGTCGTGTAAATCTGAACCGTGGCACAAATCTTTCACAATTATGACTGGAGAAAAAAAGGAAGGATTGTAGATGAAAAGAAAGTTATCACACGGCTGAAGGAGAGAAAAGGGAGGATTGAGCGCGAGATTTGGGATTTGGCGCTTCTAATATTCATCCGCATCTTTGATAGAAATAGGTATAATAATTCTTTTTGAAAACAATAATAAATAAAATGTAAGATTTATTTTTTTTTAAAAAAAATCTGCATGTTGTGTATGAAAAATTATAATAATTTTTTTTGGAACAATAACAAATAAAACATAAGCTTTACTTTTTTTTTTTTTAAAAAAAGCCGATATTTGGCTTGCTTTGCCAAAATATCAATGTTTACATATTCCAAAAGTCTTTGTTCAAATTAGCTTTATCATCTAGCAACGTAAAAACGTGTTTGGAATAGTCATATTTATTTGTTTGTTTTAAATATATTTTCTATGTATGTCATTGTAGATTAATGAACCACCTATAAAAATAACTACATGTGTAAACCTTATTATATAAATTTCATTGATAATAGATAAATAATACCTTATATTATTATAGACAGCGCACATAATTGCATGCTGTAGATAGTATATGATATTACTATCCGCAGCGTGCTTTTAATGCACGCCGTTATTGCATAGGTTATTAATAGCACACAAAAATGCACGCTGCGGATAGTATATAATATTACTATCCCCAACGTGCTTTTAATGTACACCGTTATTTCATAGGCTATTAACAGCACACATAAAAGCATGCTGCGGATAGTGGATAATATTAACAGCACACATAAATGCACGCTGCGGATATTACTATCCGCAGCGTGCTTTTAATGAACGCCGTTATTTCTGTCAAGTGCAACAATATTAACAGCGTACATTTGGTGCACGCCGTTAAAGGTAATATGCGCAGCGTGCTTTTAATGCACGTTGTAACACATCTTGAATAAGAGTTACATATGTTTCAGAATTTTCACACCTAGAATAAGAGTTCTGTATGTTTCAAATAAGTCCAACCCCATAACACATCTTGCCCAATTTACTAGTTACTTTAAAAAAATTTAAAATTTTAAAAAAATTATAAATAAAATATATATGTAAGATTACGTAATATCTCTTAGAAAGAAATTAAAATATTTTAAAAGAACCATGTAATTTATTATTTTTTCTTAAAATTATTGCCATTTCATGTAAATTTCAGATGGTAAAAAAGACTTTAACTAAAACCAAAAAGAACAAGTGTCAGTTGTGAGAATGTCTCATATATATTTATTTATGACATCGGTCAACTTTGTCTATATTTAAAATAAAAAGTAATATATTTTTCATAAAATTAATATTTTTTCATAGGTGAACAAAATAGAATAAAAGTCTCACAAAATTGACCTATGAAATCATCTCACAAAAATTTTTGTGTATATATTAATATATCCAAATCATTTTCAAATTAATTTTTCCTTATTATTTGAAATATTTTTATATAAACATTTATAAACCCTAATAACTTATCAATTTTTTTGAACATAATTAGTTAAATTATCTCAAATTTGTTCGTCTCGGTACTATATAAGATGACTCAGTGTTGACAATTTGTTAACTTCAACAAAATAAAATATAAGCTTTGAGTATAGAAAAAAGAACATAAAATTAGAGAAATAATATCGGTTTAATTCCTAACTAGAAACAACAACTTTGGTTTGAGAAAATACAGAAATCGAAATATATTATTTTTTTAAGAAACCGAAAGCCAGATGTACAGAATTCCTCACATCACATTATATGCAAAAATTTAGAGCACACACCTAAACATACAGAAACAAACAACGAACATAACACAGAAAGAAATACATAGAAATCATAATATGTTTCTTTTTATCAAAGCAATAATATGATTCAAGAAAAGAATCATATCTCTGAAATTCGAGGAACTCTCGACTTGTCTCTGGAGAGGAAAAAAGCGCGTCTTTGAATGAGGAAGAGACATGGTGATAATGATATTTTATTGGATTAAAAGTCTACAAAAATCTCTAGAGTCAGTAGAAGACAATTTTTGAGGTTCTAAAGATTTTTCTAGAGTCTACAAAAAAATACCACTAAACTTTTTAAGACTCTAGAAAAATCAAATTTGAGTGTCAATAAACTTTTATAAAGTTTATAAAAGTCTATGTTTAATACCTCTAAACTTTTAAAATTACAAAAGTCAATAAAATTATTTAAATTTCATCTTCAACGTGTCTAATTATTTTTAGGAAAATAGAAAATGTTAACTACCTATTATTTTTAGAAATTATTGACTATAGGTGAAAAAAAGTGGGAAGCGGGCTATATGCAAAGACATTTATTTCTGAGAAAAGAAATAAATCGATAGCCACTATGTGCTAATTGCTTCTATGCCTGATTGGGCCACATATTATTGTTTGAATTCCAAGACATTATGAAAATTTTGGGCTTTCCACTTTCATAATATGAAATTTGTAAATTCAATTTTCATGCCCATTGCGTTTGAATACGAAGTTTATTGTTATAACACAAACTCGAACATAAACTTTATGATTCAGAAAATACATTTTCAAGAAATATTGAAATGAGTAAGAGAGAAACAAAAAAAAAAGGGAGGGGGGATATGACATTATCCGAAAGAACGGGATATGGTGACCACATTCCATTCTCTCATTGGCCAACTCAACGCCAATGCTTTCCAAGAATTAATCACAGCCCTGGGATAAAGATATCTCAGTAACCCAAACCCTTCCCTCACTTAAACTTTTTTTATTTCTGTATTTGTACAACAAATAAATAGTAATATTGTACAAAACTTCATAATCCATATATCAAGGAAACTTTCAGAAAAGAAACAATGGCGACCTGTAGCATGGCGGCAGCTTGTGGATTTGTGGTGGCACCGAATATCATCCACCAACACAACCGCCCTTAGACCCGGCATGGTTTACTTCTCCACAAAGAGAAACTTCAACCAGTCGAGTTTAGTGGTCCGCGCCGGGTTGGAACCGGCGGATGCACAACCTGATCCTGAACCGGCACCGCCAGCAGAAGAGGCTAAAGCAGAAGCCAAGCCAGCACCCGTTGGCCCTCCTAGAGGTGCCAAGGTGAGTAACCATTAATACACCTACTAAAACTAGTGTTTTTTAAATTTGATGTAATCATTTGAAATAGAATCTAAGTTATGATTCAAACATTTGGGAAAAAGTCCGATTTCAAATAATTGAAAATTTTTTATTAATAGTAATCTTAGATGAAAATCATATGAATTTAGATTCGTGATTGGGCTGGCAGGTTAAAATTCTGAGGAAGGAGTCATACTGGTTCAAGGGTACTGGCTCAGTTGTTGCTGTTGACCAGGTGAGATTTTACACACACACACACACACACACACACACACTCTTTATGTTAATGGAACTTTAATGGAACTAATATAAATTTTATGTAATATAAATGTGCAGGATCCAAGGACTCGTTACCCAGTGGTGGTGAGGTTTAACAAAGTGAATTATGCGAATGTATCGACAAACAACTATGCATTGGACGAAGTTGAAGTGGTTGCATGAGCTCACTTTGTATCGTATATTATATTAGTCTTTTATTCTTAATTTTGTATCAAACTTTTTTATTTTTTCCATATATTTTCTTGCATATTTCCACTTGTGCTCGTTAACTTGATTTGTCAATATGTTTTCAATTTTTGAGTTAATATTACTTGGTTTATTTGTGAAGGGCACTTGTGAAATAACAAGTCAGTAACTGATACAAGTATATTTTCGTACATGGTGGAGAGTCAGTTTTTAAATATATGAACGTAACATGAGCACACGAGGCCAGTATAATATATATAATCGAAGGGTCTTGGTTGACAGAGTAGGTGGAGACAATTCGTGATTTGGATTTTATTGAATCTAACGTAAAAAATATTTTTATTTTAATAATATTTTAGGATTGTATTCAATTATGACATTTATTTTATTTGTATACTCATGCAAGTTGCATAAACAAAGTAATTGAATATACTAGATCATGTACCATGAGGTCTGTCTCGCAACGTAAAATCACGAAACTCATTAAGAATTATAATATATATTCTAAGGAAGATCTTAATCGAATCAGTCGCCTAAAATAAGCATAAATATCGTTTGAGCTTGAGACTAGCATATGTGACGTAAACGCCATGTAAAACTGGCAAGGGCATAGAGATGTCCATTCATACAGATAGATGATCATTTGATGATGCACTGAACAACCCTCCCTCGAACTGTTCAAGTGATTTTCAGTTATCGAATGGAATAGTCTGCGGTTATGATTGTACATCATTAGTCCTTTAATATGTGACAATGTAAGGGCTATACGTACTAGCATGCACTTTGTTCCGCTTACCGAGACTGCATTGAGGAACATCAGGTGGAGAGGTTGAATGTAGTTTCGAAATATGTAGGAGAAAATGCATTGTATTCGTTGATTTATCGTTGCCTCCGGTTGAAGATATCTTATGTGATCTGATAAGTTAGTGGTGCAAGGAGTCTCTGGTCAGAGCAAGACGTGTTTTAAAGAAATATTTTTCCTAGTTTCACACAGCGTATCACGGTTATTACTCAAAGATATATCATATCATTATCAAATTCAAATGCAACTCTCGATATACTAATGTTTTCAGATTCGATCGGGATATATATGAGTTGAATGGACCGTACTGTATGCTAACCATAATTAAGGTTCTTGCAGGCACTATCAATGGTACCTACGAAATCATGAGGTGATGCTACTAGATGCTTTTACCATGATCTGATGGGTCCAATCAGACTTGAGATATAACATTCTTGATCAATGGGTTGATGAAAAAAATGAAACTAATTAGGTTAAGTCCGAAAAAGAAAACAATTTAGGGTCACACAACTATAAGATTTTGCGTTCCAGTTGAGATAGTTGTTAGAGTAGGTATAAAGGCCCGAAAATTCGTATTTGAAAATTTGCGAAAAAATTAAAAATTTTCTTCTCTTTCTTCTTTTTTTTAAATAATTAAAATGCCTCATTCATAAAATAAACTGATAAATAAAGTTTAATGTTCAAATAGTAGCGGAAGAAGTTAACGTTCGCAAACTAACGATTTAAAATAATCAAACGAAAGATAAAATGTTTTAGCATAAAAATGGTAAATGCTGAAAATGAGGTCATCGGGTTCCACTACTGCCGACCCAAGCTAGCTCACTGGTCCCCGCCCTCGGTCCCGACCTCATCAGTACCTACAACAATCAAGTCTAGTGAGTCTAAAGACTCAGCATGCATACATCGTAAATAATAAGTATTTATAATAAAATTGCATGTAAAGTAATGATATCATGAGTTTGGCATAACGTGAAAATGTCGTGTCATGAGTAATTATAATACGTGCATAACTGAACTGGAAATCATAAGTGGAATGTTTGCTCAATCGAGCCCTGTCATAAAATAACATGTCATAAATTTTCTGTTGAGATTATGTTCTACGCTAGTGGCCCCATGAACTGAACTGAACTGAACCGGTAAATGACCACCGGGTGATGTAATAATCGTCTGAGCAGACTAATGCCACAGTATACTGGGTGGAACTAAACTGAACTAAACCGGTAAGTGACCACCGGGTGGGGCAATAATCCCATGATAGTGAAGTGGCCACAAGCAATATCGCATAAATCTCAAAAAGGAATATTTTATATTTTTATGCACGTAATGTAATTAAACAACGTAATTAAATATCCTCTATTAATTTTACAGAATGATTTGGATCGTTTCCAGGCTCGCTGCGACTTAAATCTAACGTGAAAATATGCAAATGATTTTACTTGACCAAACTTTGTAATTGAATCCATAAACGAGACAATTACGCCCATTGACTTGGTATTAATCATGACTCCGTGCCAACCCGTACCAACACCGAACCATCATTTAGCCATGATTAAAATACACCTAAAATGATAAAATAATGCTCCAAAAATGATACATATCGAAATTTTGGTGAATGGAGGCCAAAACATGAAACGCTCTTTCGAGAGTCAATTTGGCACATCGCACCGTAAATTCTCGTACGACCTATAAACTTAACCGAATCACAAACGGTCAAAAACACGACCTTCCTAACTTGATGGGGTACTGTCCAGTCCAAGGCCATAGGCTGAAAGCCAATAAATGACTCGAAACAGACCTCTGAACCGCAGCACAACTTGCTGTCAAAAATACAGCAGCAGTGTTAACGTTTCCTTGCATCGTTTGCAAGGCTAATGGCCATTGGGGCTTGAACCACCAACTAGAGCCTCTTACCAACATCCCAAGGGTTGGCTTGAACCATGGCTAAGGGCCCTAGGCCAGCCAATATCCAAGCAACACCATGGACTACCCGAAACTTGCATCCGAGAGCACCAAAAATCTGTACTGTGTTGCTTCGGTTCGCTTGCTATCTTTCATCGTTCCAGTGGCCATTTGATTGACCATGGCTCGATCTAGACGTCATGAGGTGTGGTGTGAACTAGGGCTAAGGGCCAGAGGCCAACCGAGATCCACCCCAACCATCAAAACCGAAAGTACTCATGCAGCAAATGAAAAGGGGTCGAAGGGGGGGGGGGGGCTGTTCTTGTTTTATTTAAAAACGTTGCAACCATGGACCAAGCCTCAAAAGGCCAACTTGGTCACGTCTTAGACATAATATGGGGATGTTCTAACCATGGCTATAGCCCATAGGGCAGCCAAGATCAGATTCATCTCCCTTGACAGCAAGAACAGAATTTTCGAACTCAAAATGGTTTTATGGGGGAGTTGCTGTATTTTCTCAATTCCAGCATGCATGGGGCTTGAACTACTGGACCAACGTGATTCTAATACACACTAGTACATGTATAGGGGCAGCCTTGGGAGCCTGGACACGAGCCAACCACCTGAAACGACACAAACATGGAACCCGTGAAGCATGAAAGAAAACAGAAAATTCTGCACATGCATTTTCGAAAATGTCACACATGTATTTCGGTTTTCTTGCAATAATTCATGTACATGCTATGTTTAAAAATATCTATATGGCTTGATTGAAGAGTGAAAGAAATATAGACATGCCTTGGTTTGTTTTGAAAGGAAAACAAACAAAACAACGACGCGGCGCGGAGGAGACGGAGTGCTTCACTTTTGTTTCTTGTTTTTCTCCCTAGCTCTCACGATTTTCTACTGCTGTCTCTCTCGAATTTTTTTCTCTCTGAATGTGCTCTGAATTTTGAGAATGAGGGTGGGGAGAGAAGGTTAGGTAGATAAATGGGAAGGTTGCAATATAAATGGAGAGAATAAGTCTTGAAATCTTTTGAATTTGAGAGATAAGGAAACAATAATGACATCAAGAGATTTGAGGGATAATTTATGAGGTGGTGACCGAAATTTCTAGTCTAGATACAAGGGAGGAAATTGCTTAATTATTTAATTATTGAAGATTAAAAGGTGAGGGAATTATCTCCAAGAAAAGAATAAGGAATGATATCAAATGTTGAGTTGTCACAACTAATTAAATCTTTCAAAGGAGGTGACTGATTTTATCTACCAAATCATGGGAGAATATTGCTTAATTTATTAATTATTGGGGGATTAAAATTGTGGGAATTATTCTACCATGAAGAGATAAGGAAGGATATCAAAGAAATGAGTTGTCGAATGTTTTTAAATTAATTAAGGAGGGCCGATTTTTATCATCTAAAAATGTGGGTAGGAAAAATTGCTTATCTAATAATTATGGGTGAATTAAAATGTGAGGGATTATCTACCATGAACTGGATTAAGGAAAGATATCAAAAATGGAGTGATGCCAAAAATTTAAATCCCTTATAGTGCAATGGCCGAAATTATAAGATAATGGGAGGAGAAATATTGCTTAAATAATGTATTTTAAATCCTTAGAGTTTTATCTACCCATTAAATATTTTACTGGATTAATAAATTAATTATGGAATAACATTATCTTGCATGCATGGCTAAATATTTAATTTACTTAAATAATTCCTTAAACATTCTTTTACATTGAATTAACTTAAATAAATTCTAGGAATGTTTTCTTAATATTAAATTTTATCTCAAAACTCCAACTCCAGTCCGGCCTCACTTATTTAACTGAAAAGATAATAGTTAAACTACTGCATAAAATAATTAAATTTAAAGGAATAATTTAAATACTCATGCAATAAAAATCATTTTAATTTAAATACTAGAATTATGCATGGCTTATATGTAGTTGATTTACGGGTTCTACAACCCTCCCCCCTTAAAGAAATTTCGTCCTCGAAATTAAGACGTACCGAATAACTCGGGATAACGACTCCACATCTCTGGCTCAGATTCTCAGGTAGCTTCCTCCTCGGAATGGTTAAGCCATTTGACTTTCACTCGCTTAACCAGCTTGTTCCGAAGTTTCTTCTCCTGTCTGTCTAAGATCTGCGCTGGCCTCTCTTCATAAGACAGGTTCGGAGTAAGCTGCAACGGTTCAAAATTCAGGACATGCGAAGGATTTGCCATATACTTCCTCAGCATAGAGACGTGGAACACATTGTGTACTCCGGCCAGATTCGGCGGAAGAGCCACACGATAAGCTAGTGTCCCAACTCTGTCGAGGATCTCAAATGGTCCAATGATTCTCGGACTGAGCTTTCCTTTCTTCCCAAATCGCATGACACCCTTCATAGGTGCTACTTTCACAAAGACATGGCCGCCAACGGCAAAATCTAAATCTCTCCTCCTCTGATCTGCATAGCTCTTCTGTCAACTCTGAGCAGTCCTCATTCTATCACGGATCCGGGCTACTACGTCGACAGTCTGCTGAATAATCTCTGGACCCAACTCTGCTCTCTCTCCTACTTCATCCCAATGAACAGGAGATCTACACTTACAGCCATACAGTGCTTCATACGGAGCCATACCTATAGACGACTGAAAACTGTTGTTGTAGGTGAACTCTACCAATAGTAAGTTCGACTCCCAACTCCTTGAAAAATCAATGACACAAGCACGGAGAAGATCCTACAAAATCAGAATAACTCGCTCTGACTGCCCATCTGTCTGCGGATGGAAAGCTGTGCTAAACAGCAACTTCGTACCCATGGTCGAAAGCAAACTCTTCCAAAATGAGGAAGTAAATGTGGGATCTCTGTAAGAAACGATAGAAACAGGAATACCATGAAGTCGGACTATCTCCCGGATATACAACTCTGCATACTGAATCATGGTGAAAGTCGTCTTGATAGGCAAGAAGTGCGCTGATTTGGTAAGACGATCAACAATCACTCAGATGGCATTTGATCCTCTTACTGACTTCGGCAAAACGGTCACAAAGTCCATGGTAACATTCTCCCACTTCCACTCGGGAATAGGAAGAGGCTTGAGCACACCTGCTGGTCTCTGATGCTCCGCCTTCACTAACTGACAAGTCAGACACTCGGATACAAAACGTCTGATATCCTTCTTCATTCCGGGCCACCAATACAATAACTGTAGATCTTTGTACATCTTCGTACTCCCAGGATGAATAGAGTACGGTGACATGTGGGCCTCTGATAGAATATCTTCTCGGAGAGAATAACTGCTAGGAACCCACATTCTGTCTCGGTATCTCACAATACCGTCGCTGACTGTATACAGGATACTGCCCTTGGCCTCATCTCTCTGCTTCCACTTTGCCAACTGCTCATCTGCTGACTGCCCACTACGAATACGGTCTAGAAGAGAGGACTGAATAGTCAAGGTAGATAGACGGGGAACTCTACCTCGAGGATAAGTCTCAAGATCAAATTTCTGCATCTCAGACTGAAGAGGTCTCTGAATCGTCAAATGAGCCATCACTGCGACCTTCCTGCTCAATGCATCCGCAACTACATTAGCTTTGCCCGGGTGGTAGCTAATGTCACAATCGTAATCCTTCACTAACTCCAACCAACGCCTCTGACGCATGTTCAGCTCTTTCTGCATAAAGAAGTACTTGAGGCTCTTGTGGTCGGTAAAGATTTGCCACTTCTCTCCATACAAATAATGCCTCCAAATCTTAAAGGCAAATAACACGGCGGCGAACTCTAGATCATGTGTAGTGTAATTCTTCTCATGGATTTTCAGTTGACGAGAAGCATACGCTATCACCTTCCCATGCTGCATCAATACTGCGCCCAAACCGAGCTTCGAAGCATCGGTATACAAAACAAAATCTCCGGGCCCTGACGGCATGGCCAAAATTGTTGCTGAGATAAGAGCTTGCTTCAAAGTATAAAAGCTCTTCTGACACTCATCGCTCCACACAAATTTAGCATTCTTCTTGGTCAATGATGTGACTGGTACGGAAATGGAGGAGAATCCCTTAATGAACTTCCGATAATATCCTGCTAGCCCAAGGAAACTGCGGATCTCTGATGCATTCTGCGGCACGAACCAATCTCTGACTGCGGCAACTTTCGCTGGGTCTACCTCAATACCACTGCTAGAAACAATGTGGCCTAAGAACGCCACCTTCTCTAACCAGAATTCGCACTTACTGAACTTTGCGAATAACTTGTGCTTCTGCAAGGTCTGCAACACTGTGATCAGATGCCTGCTGTGATCCTCCTGATTCTTTGAGTAGACGAGAATGTCATCTATGAATACTATAACAAACTGATCAAGATACGGCTAAAATACGCAATTCATGAGATCCATGAAGATCGCTGGCGCATTCGTCAAACCGAACGACATCTCAAGAAACTCGTAGTGGCCATAACGAGTCCTAAAAGCGGTTTTGGAAACATCGGCATCTTTCACTCTCAACTGGTGGTAACCAGAACGCAGATCAATCTTGGAGAATACCGAAGCTCTCTGCAACTGATCAAATAAATCCTCAATCCGCGGAAGTGGATACTTGTTCTTCACTGTCACCCTATTCAACTCCCGGTAATCAATGCAAAGCCTCATAGAGCCATCCTTCTTCTTCATAAACAAGATTGGCGCGCCCCATGGAGAAAAACTCGGGCGAATGAACTCCTTTTCAAGAAGTTCCTGTATCTGCTTCTTAAGCTCTGCCATCTCTGTCGGTGCTAGTCGTTACGGTGCTTTTGAGATCGGAACCGTACATGGCATAAGCTCGATAGAAAACTCCACCTCTCTCTCGGGTGGCATACCAGAGACGTCCTCAGGAAAAACGTCTAAGAAGTCTCTAACAATCGGAACATCTGCGGCTGACTGACTGGGTGCCTCGGGGACAGATATAAAAGTTGCTAAAAACGCCCGACACCCTCTATGCATGAGCTTCCTAGCCTGGACATAAGGGATAATACGCGGTAAAGGAAAGTACCTGTCTGGCTCAAATAAGAACTGCGTCATCCCAGGCGGTCGGACTAGAACAGATCTCCGCTGGAAGTCAATTAAAACTCTGTTCCGCAATAGCCAGTCCATCCCTAGTATGATGTCAAACTCTGGCATTGGCAGTTCGATAAGATCTGCATAAACAAGATTGCCATGAAGCTCGAGGTCTATGTCTCGGATCACATTGGTAGCTGTCATCTCCTCTCCAGAAGGAAGTACTACTGAATACGCCACATCTAACCCAACGGTCTTGACCTTGAGGAAGTTAGCAAAGGCCTCCGAAATAAACGAGTGAGTAGCCCCTGAATCTATCAAGGCTTTCGTAGCGGAACCGGATATAAAAATTCTCCCTGAAAGATTGAAACTCTAAGTTGAACCCAATAGTTACAAGAACTAAACTTATAGACATGCAAGGGTCAAAGTTCTTCTAATCTAATTCCCGAATATAATACTGAGTAGAGCATGCAATCCTATCGCAATTCTAAGTTCAAAATATTAACCCAGATTCCCAAAACATCGAATTTCAAATATAAACTTAAACTTGTAAGATACCAGTCATAAGCATGGTGTCTGGGTTCGTCTCTGCTGCATGGAGAGCAAAGACTCTGCCTTGGGTAGGCAGACTTCCCTGTGGGCACTGCGGTAGCAAGTGGTCTGGACTATCACACTTGTAACACTTACCGGAACCATACATACATGCTCTAGGATGGCGACGTGAGCACTTGGGACAGACAGGGTGCTCAAAGGTCCTTGGGACTGCACGTCCCCGCTGCTGCTGCTGTTGGCCTCTGTTTCTGGGTGGGCCGTGGAAAGGCCTCTTATTCTGATGCTGCTGCTGAGGAGGAGGAGGGCGGTGTGGTACTAGAATCGTTCGCTTCCCCTGGCGATCCCTCTCAATGTCACGCTGGTCCTGCTCTGCAGCTAGAGCTCTGGAGACGACAACATCATAAGTAGTAGGGCCAGCCACCCTAACATCACGGCGCAAGATCGGCCGTAGACCATCTAGAAAGTGTCTCAACTTGGCACCGGCATCGTTCGCGATCAGGGGCACAAAATGACAGCCCCTCTCAAACTTACGGATGAACTTCGTAACAGTCAGATCTCCCTGTCTCAGGGTCGTGAACTCCTTGGTCAACGTGGAACGCACTTCGTCAGTAAAATATTTGGAGTAAAACACCTCCGTGAAATGTGTCCAGCTCAGCGTAGTCAAGTTCAGGGCTACTGACGCTCCTTCCCACCATAAGCGGGCATCTCCTCCGAACAGATATGTAGCACAACGAACTCGGTCCGCATCTCCAAACTCCATGAACTCGAAGATGACCTCGAGGGACTTGATCCAGCCCTCGGCAATCATGGGGTCCGTCGTCCCTGAAAACTCCTTAGGACGCATCTTCATGAATCTCTCATAGACAGCCTCGGGCCCTGTCGGCCTGGCTGCTCCAAAATTGTTCCCCGCAACCTGCGCGAAGAACTGAGTCATCCCAGCCAGCATCTGGGCATTCATGTCAGGTGGAGGGGGTGGATGTACATCCCTCTCCTGCCTCTGGTCCACGCAGTCCTCCTGGCGAGGCTCTCATCTCTAGTGCGCTCAAGAATGCGTCAAGGGGGCATACTGTTCCATACATAACCCATACGTAACTAACATGCATAATTCCATAATTTATTTAAATTTAAATAAATACTGAACAATAAAAATCTGGACGTAAAAATATTTCATGAGAACATGCGTTAAAATAATTCATGCTTTAAATAAAATGCGTAAATTTAAAACTTACAGACCGAAAACGTGACTTCATGAGCTTCTCGTGGTCAGTAGTAGTACAACCCTTTACAAGAATATAGGCTCTGATACTAGCTATAAAGGCCCGAAAATTCGTATTTGAAAATTTGCGAAAAAATTAAAAATTTTCTTCTCTTTCTTCTATTTTTTTTAATAATTAAAATGCCACATTCATAAAATAAACTGATAAATAAAGTTTACTGTTCAAATAGTAGCGGAAGAAGTTATCGTTCGCAAACTAACGATTTAAATTAATCCAACGAAAGATAAAATGTTTTAGCATAAAAATGATAAATGCTGAAAATGAGGTCCTCGGGTTCCACTACTACCGACCCAAGCTAGCTCACTGGTCTCCGCCCTCGGTCCCGAGCTCATCAGTACCTACAACAATCAAGTTTAGTGAGTCTAAAGACTCATCATGCATACATCGTAAATAACAAGTATTTATAATAAAATTGCATGTAAAGTAATGATATCATGAGTCTGGCATAACGTTAAAATGTCATGTCATGAGTAATTATAATACGTGCATAACTGAACTGGAAATCATAAGTGGAATGTTTGCTCAATCGAGCCCTGTCATAAAATAACATGTCATAAATTTTCTGTTGAGATTATGTTCTACGCTAGTGGCCCCATGAACTGAACTGAACTAAAACGGTAAGTGACCACCGGGTGATGTAATAATCGTCTGATCATTCTAATGCCACGGTATACTGGGTAGAACTGAACTGAACTAAACCGGTAAGTGACCACCGGGTGAGGCAATAATCCCATGATAGTGAAGTGGCCACAAGCAATATCGAATAAATCTCAAAAATGAATATTTTATATTTTTATGCACGTAATGTAATTAAACAACGTAATTAAATATCCTGTATTAATTTTACCGAATGGGTTGGATCGTTTCCAGGCTCGCTGCGACTTAAATCTAACGTGAAAATATGCAAATGATTTTACTTGACCAAACTTTGTAATTGAATCCATAAACGAGACAATTACGCCCATTGACTTAGTATTTAATCATGAATCCGTGCCAACCCGTACAAACACCGAACCATCATTTAGTCATGATTAAAATACACCTAAAATGATGAAATAATGCTCCAAAATGAAAGTCGAAATTTTGGTGAATGGAGGCCAAAACATGAAACGCTCTTTCGAGAGTCAATTTCGCACATCGCACCGTAAATTCTCGTACGACCTCTAAACTTAACTGAATCACGAACGGTCAAAAACACGACCTTCCTAACTCGATGGGGTACTGTCCAGTCCAAGGCCATAGGCTGAAAGCCAACCAAGTACTCGAAACACACCTCTGAACCGCAGCACAACTTGCTGTCAAAAATACAGCAGCAGTGTTAACGTTTCCTTGCGTCGTTTGCAAGGCTAATGGCCAATGGTGTAACACCTATGACCGATTTTATAAAATAACACAACGAAAAATTAAAAATTTACTTAGAGAGAAGAAGGATTTAAATTTTTCTTGACATAAAATATTTACAATCAAAAGTAGATACATGATCAATCAAGCGTTGCATCAAAATACAAAATATCATTTTTGATCATGTCAAAATGCTAGCAAAATATCTTCTTCCTTCCATCTCTTGTATGCATATGACCCCGACTCCAATCAACGTTCTGGCTCGTCGCTCTTATCTACATCACATGAATAACTGAAATGAGTATAAAACTCAGCAAGTGGAACTCTTACATAACAATGTATACATATCATACTCTGTAAAACATGGCTTTGAAATCATTAAATACCATCTAACTCTTAAACATAAATAATATAGTAGAACATGAACATAACAATGATATTTCTCTTTTCTCTGGTGGATTGATATTTCAATAGTATCTCTGTCTCTGTACCTATATCCCATCGATATAAATCGATTACTCTGTTGGGATATAAGCCTATGGTCGTTGATCAACTAATTGCATGGAATCTCTGACTATCTCTTTATCAATCCAATAAATCATTTGAACTCTCTCTTGGGCATTAAATAGGCATACTCTTTTCTTTTGTATTCCCTTTTACACAATTGAGACATATAAAAGCCTCTAATATACAACAAAGTGTATTTATACATAATATGAATCAAATGGAAAGGAATAGCATGTTAAAACCATTGAAACACCATACATATATTATCATGTGAGCACAAGGAAATGAATTCCACTTACAACACTTGGAGCACTTGTTTCAAAACTCTTGGTACAAATCCTACAACAATAACCAATAAATAACCATCAACACCCAAATAATAACATTAGATGATCATTTAACCCAATACATCTATCACAACTATCAACCCTAAACTCCACCATCATCAATAACTCAAGAACAAGAAGAAAAACCACTTATCTTAGCTCTTAAACCCCAAAGTAAACTTGTTCTCACTTCAATAATCCAACAAGAAGCTAGAATAAAAGAAATCAAAGAAGGGAATAAGAACCCTAGATCTCCCTTGAGCTGAATTTTTCAGAAGTGGAGAAGAGAAATGAGAGTAAACCTTGTATTTAATCACTTAAAACCGAAAACAAGACTTTACTGTTCATCGACCGCGGGTGCGCTAGCTTCTTCACCGCAGGTGCGCTGCGTGTACAGGACAACATCCAAAAATCTGAAAACGACGACAGCGGGTGCGCTGAGTTCTTACCGCGGGTTCGCTCTGGTCTCTGCCCAAACACCGCGGGTGCGGTGTCTTCTCCAGCGCGGGTGCACTCTCCTCTGTAGCCAACAACAAGCTTTGCATCTAAAAATCGAATCGTAACGTCGCTTCTCCTCATAATTCGGCAACACTCTCAGCATGAAAGTTGCACCTCTATGTCTTATCTAACAATTGGCCTCATACCAATTGGCTCAACATACAAATTACAGTGAATTAAACCACGACGACGCTACAATAAAACCACATATCAAGTATAACCAACAATACTATAAACCATAAATCACAACTCTTAACATCTAAAATATACTTAAACTTGACCAAATAGTCCATAAACATAAGAAATCTTAAACCGTACCGTTCACAAAACTTGGCTATTACAATCTCCCCTCCTTAAAGGAATTTCGTCCTCGAAATTGACGTCACTGCGCAAAAATCTCAGGATACTTTTCTTTCATCTCATCCTCTGGTTCCCACGTGGCTTCTTCAATCAATTGATTCCTCCAAAAGACTTTAACAATGCCGATCTCTTTGTTCCTCAACACTTTAACTTTACGATCCAGAATTTGGACTGGAATCTCTTGGTACGTTAAATTCGGCGTCAAATCCAATGGCTCGTGACGAAGAACATGGGAAGGATTCGCAATATACTTCCTGAGCATGGAGACATGAAAAACATTACGAACTCTGTCAAGATCTGGCGGTAGGGCTAACCTGTAAGCTCGATCACCGACTCTATCCAAAATCTCAAATGGGCCTATAAACCTTGGACTCAACTTCCCTTTTTGCCAAACCGCATCACACCTTTAAGAGGTGCAATCTTCAAGAACACGTGATCACCAACCTCAAACTGCAACGGCCTACGCCGTACATAAGCATAACTCTTCTGTCTCGACTGTGCTGTCTTCATCCTCTCTCGAATAACAGCAACAACATCAGCTGTCTGTTGGACCAACTCCGGACCCAACATCTTCCTCTCACCAATCTCGTCCCAATACAAGGGGGATCTACATTTTCTTCCATAAAGTGCTTCATACGGTGCCATGCCAATCGTCGCTTGGTAGCTATTATTGTACGTGAACTCAACTAGAGGCAATTTGGAATCCCAACTACCAGGATAGTCGATAGTACAAGCTCTGAGCATATCCTCTAAAATGTGAATAACTCTCTCTGATTGACCGTTGCTCTGGGGATGATATGATGTACTGAATGCTAACCGTGTACCCAAGAATCTGTGCAAACTCTTCCAAAACTCTGAAGTAAATCTAGGGTCACGATCAGACACGGTCGACACAGGAACACCATGAAGTCTAACAATCTCTGCTATATACTCTTCGGCATACTGGTTCATGAAATACGTTGTCTTGACTGGGAGAAAATGCGCTGATTTGGTCAACCGATCAACGACAACCCAAATAGAGTTATAACCTTTCTGCGTTTTGGGAAGACCAACCACGAAGTCCATCGAAATATGCTCCCATTTCCATTGAGGAATCGGCAATGACTGCAATGTCCCAGCAGGTTTCTGATGTTTGATTTTCACCTGCTGACAAGTTAGACATTGAGAAATAAACATGGCAATATCCTTCTTCATACCTGGCCACCAATAAAGTCTACGAAGATCCTGATACATCTTGGTATTACCTGGATGTATCGAGTATGGCGTGGTATGTGTCTCTGTCAAGACGTCTCGCCGAATATCATCACCAGTAGGAATGCATATACGGCCTCTGAATGTCACCAAACCTCTATATTCATCCCAAACTCTGAATTACCTCTCTCTTCTACTCTAGCTCTCATCTTTGTCAACTGTACATCATTGGCCTGCTCTCTAGGGATTCTGTCCGTCAATGTAGCCCGAATGATCAACGCTGAAAAGCAAGCAATGGTTCCCGGAACCACCAAAGCTATCTCCTCTCGTTGCAATTCTAACAACAATGGCTTCTGGATCATAGAACTCAAAGAAGAACTTGACTTACGGCTCAATGCATCCGCTACAACATTCGCCTTCCCAGGGTGGTAACTAATCGTCATTCTCATAGTCTTTGACAAGCTCTAACCACCGTCTCTGTCGCATATTGAGTTCTTTCTGGGAAAACAAATACCTTAAACTCTTGTGGTCCGTGAAAATTTCACATTTTTCGCCATATAAATAGTGTCTCCAGATTTTCAGGGCGAATACCACAGCAGCCAGTTCCAGATCATGCGTAGGATAAATTTTCTCGTAGTCCTTCAACTGACGAGAAGCATAGGCTATAACCTTTCCACGTTGCATCAGCACTGCACCGAGACCCTTCTTCGACGCATCAGTATATACAACAAAGTCCTCTGAACAACTGGGCAATGCAAGTACCGGAGCTGTCGTCAACCTATCTTTCAACTCTTGAAATCCACTTTGGCATTCATTGGACCACTCAAACTTCACAGTCTTCCTCGCCAGATTGGTTAACGGCAGGGCAATCTTGGAAAAATCTGAAATAAAACGACGATAATAACCCGCCAAACCAAGAAAACTGCGTACCTCTGATACAATTGTAGGGATAGGCCACTTCTGTATCGCCTCTATTTTTACTATATCAACAGCTATACCATCCTTCGAGACAACATGGCCTAAGAAAGAAATCTGCTCCAACCAGAACTCACATTTCTTTAACTTAGCATACAGCTTCTTCTCTCTCAACAATTGAAGAACAACTCTGAGGTGCTCTGTATGAAGCTCTCTGTTCTTGTCTATGAATACAATGACAAAGCTATCCAAATACGGTTTGAACACCCGGTTCATAAGATCCATGAAAACTGAAGGAGCATTGGTCAGACCAAACGACATAACAAGAAATTCGTAATGACCATACGTGGTCCGGAACGCCGTCTTAGGGATATCACACTCCCTAACTTTAAACTTATAATAGCCAGATCTCAAATCAATCTTTGAAAACACTGTAGCTCCCTGCAGCTGATCAAAAAGATCGTCTATTCGTGGCAACAGATATTTATTCTTGATTGTCACTTTGTTGATTTCTCTGTAATCAATGCACAGCCGCAAAGACCCGTCTTTCTTCTTGACGAAAAGAACTGGAGCTCCCCAAGGTGAAGAACTCGGCCGAATAAAATCTTTATCCAATAGATCCTGCAATTGCGTCTTCAACTCTTTCATCTCTGTCGGGGCCATTCTGTACGGAGCCTTAGAAATAGGAATCGTCTCGGGGACTAAATCAATCACAAACTCTACATCTCTGTCCGGCGGTAAACCCAGCACATCATCTTCAAATACATCAGGGAACTCTCTCACAACATCCATATCATCAATATTCAATTTAACAATTCTATCCATATCCACAATCGAAGCCAAAAACCCATCACAACCTCTAAACAACAACTTCTTAGCCTCAAGACACGAAATAAAAGGAAGGACCAGCGAAGTACCTGCACTGGCGAGCATACCTTCTTTATTTCCATCATCTGAAAATTTCACCGTCTTGGCAACGCAATCAATCACTGCATGGTAAGTTGATAGCCAATCCATGCCAAATATAATATCAAACGCAACCATCGGAATAACAATCAAATCGGCATAAACCACTCGCTCAGCAATTTGAACAGAACACGCATACACAATAAACGTCGGGCATAACACATCTCCAGAAGGCAATACAACATTAAACTGGAGGGGAAGAACAGAAGGAACTAAACCCAAAGATCTCAAAAATAGTTCAGACATAAAAGAATGAGTAGCACCTGTATCAATCAATGTCATAGCTACTCTGCCTGAAATTAAAATAGTGCTAAAGATCACAGAAGAATCATGGTTTATACCTTCCTTCGTCATGGTGAAGATGCGACCCTGCACCTTCTCTTTACTCGATCCTCTCGGAAGTCATTGGAAATATGGCCTGCAGTGCCACATCGGTAGCAAGTGTGAGTACCAAATCTGCACTCTCCCCTATTTGCCTACTGCACTTGGGACACAACAGCTTCTCAAGATCAAATAGAACTGTCGGTGCTTTAGAACTCGGCTCTATCTTGCCTTTCCCCTTAAAATTGCCTTTACCTCTTTGGCTCGAACCTTGACCTCTTTGAGCAATAGCCTGTTGCCTCACCTGTCTCTCTCTAGCGATATCTTTCTCATCTTGCTCGGCTAGCAAAGCCTTAGCCAATCTCTTTAAATGTCACCGCCTTAGACATATTGATGTCCCTCCTGATCTCTGCTTGAAGTCCTCTAATGAAATGAGCACCTTTGTCTTTGTCATTCTAGACAATATAGGGGGCAAACAGACAGCCCTCCTCAAACTTCAAAATGTACTCGTCAACATTCATACCTTCTTGACGAAGTTCTAAAAACTCAGTCACCTTCCGAGCTCGAAGTGCATCCGGGAAATACTTGTCATAGAAGAGATCCGTAAAATCTTGCCACTTCAATGCCGGAACATCAACACTTACCTTAGTGGCATTCCACCAAATACGTGCAGCTTTGACTAGCATGAATACTGCACAACCAACTCTGTCTTTGTCTTCATACTTGAGATGATCAAATATCGCCTCAAGTGCTTTAATCCACTCTACAGCCACCAATGGATCAGTGCTTCCTGCAAACTCAGGCGGATCCATCCTCTTAAAGGCAGTAAAGAACCCATCGGTCCCAACCGCTTGAACCACTTGGCCTCTCCCTTGGCCTCTACCTTGACCTGAACCTTGCAAACGGAGCAACAGTTGAATCTGCTCACTGTGAACCTTGGCTTGCTCTTTCAGTAATTTGCCGAACTCGTCGACAACTCTCGATAAGGAGCTATCCTCACCCTCTGAAGCCTTTCTCTTAGAAGGCATTAAATCCTACAATGTGCTCACATAATACATATCAACCAATACTATAAATAGATGCAGAAGAAAACATACCCGGACAGTTGAAAGTAGACGAAGTCATATGCATTGGTCCGAAGAACGTTGCTCTGATACCACTAAATGTAACACCTCTGACCGATTTTATAAAATAACACAGCGGAAAATTAAAAATTTACTTAGAGAGAAGAAGGATTTAAAATTTTCTTGACATAAAATATTTACAATCAAAAATAGATACATGATCAATCAAGCGTTGCATCAAAATACAAAATATCATTTTTGATCATGTCAAAATGCTAGCAAAATATCTTCTTCCTTCCATCTCTTGTATGCATATGACCCCGACTCCAATCAACGTCCTGGCTTGTCGCTCTTATCTACATCACATGAATAACTGAAATGAGTATAAAACTCAGCAAGTGGAACTCTTACATAACAATGTATACATATCATACTCTGTAAAACATGGCTTTGAAATCATTAAATACCATCTAACTCTTAAACATGAATAATATAGTAGAATATGAACATAACAATGGTATTTCTCTTTTATCTGGTAGATTGATGTTTCAA
Source organism: Primulina tabacum (assembly GCF_025594145.1). Classification (NCBI taxonomy): domain Eukaryota; kingdom Viridiplantae; phylum Streptophyta; class Magnoliopsida; order Lamiales; family Gesneriaceae; genus Primulina; species Primulina tabacum. The sequence goes on from NC_134557.1 coordinate 30,870,983, forward strand.
TAGTATCTCTGTCTCTGTACCTATATCCCATCGATATAAATCGATTACTCTGTTGGGATATAAGCCTATGGTCGTTGATCAACTAATTGCATGCAATCTCTGACTATCTCTTTATCAATCCAATAAATCATTTGAATTCTCTCTTGGACATTAAATAGGCATACTCTTTTCTTTTGTATTCCCTTTTACACAATTAAGACATATAAAAGCCTCTAATATACAACAAAGTGTATTTATACATAATATGAATCAAATGGAAGGGAATAGCATGTTAAAACCTTTGAAACACCATACATATATTATCATGTGAGCACAAGGAAATGAATTCCACTTACAACACTTGGAGCACTTGATTCAAAACTCTTGGTACAAATCCTACAACAATAACCAATAATTAACCATCAACACCCAAATAATAACATTAGATGATCATTTAACCCAATACATCTATCACAACTATCAACCCTAAACTCCACCATCATCAATAACTCAAGAAAAAAAAGAAAAACCACTTACCTTAGCTCTTAAACCCCAAAGTAAACTTGTTCTCACTTCAATAATCCAACAAGAAGCTAGAATAAAAGAAAACAAAGAAGGGAATAAGAACCCTAGCTCTCCCTTGAGCTGAATTTTCGAGAAGTGGAGAAGAGAAATGAGAGTAAACCTTGTATTTAATCACTTAAAACCGAAAACACGAATTTACTGTTCATCGACCGCGGGTGCGCTAGCTTCTTCACCGCGGGTGCGCTGCGTGTACTGGACAACATCCAAAAATCTGAAAACGACGACAGCGGGTGCGCTGAGTTCTTACCGCGGGTGCGCTCTGGTGTCTGCCCAAACACCGCGGGTGCGGTGTCTTCTCCAGCGCGGGTGCACTCTCCTCTGTAGCCAACAACAAGCTTTGCATCTAAAAATCGAATCGTAACTTCGCATCTCCTCATAATTCGACAACACTCTCAACATGAAAGTTGCACCTCTATGTCTTATCTAACCACTACAATTGGCCTCATACCAATTGGCTCAACATACAAATTACCATGAATTAAACCACGACGACGCTACAATAAAACCACATATCAAGTATAACAAACAATACTATAAACCATAAATCACAACTCTTAACATCTAAAATATACTTAAACTTGACCAAATAGTCCATAAACATAAGAAATCTTCAACCGTACCGTTCACAAAACTTGGCTATTACAACTGGGGCTTGAACCACCGATCAGAGCCTCTTACCAACATCCGAAGGGTTGGCTTGAACCATGGCTAAGGGCCCTAGGCCAGCCACAATCCAAGCAACACCATGGACTACCCGAAACTTGCATCCGAGAGCACCAAAAATATGTACTGTGGTGCTTCGGTTCGCTTGCTGTCTTTCATCGTTCCAGTGGCCATTTGATTGACCATGGCTCGATCTAGACGTTATTAGGTGTGGTGTGAACCAGGGCTAAGGGCCAGAGGCCAACCGAGATCCACCCTAACCATCAAAACCGAAAGTACTCATGCAGCAAATGAAAAGGGGTCGAAGGTGGGGCTGTTCTTGTTTTATTTAAAAACGTTGCAACCGTGGACCAAGCCTCAAAAGGCCGACTTGGTCACGTATTAGATATAATAAGGGGATGTTCTAACCATGGCTATAGCCCCTAGGGCAGCCAAGATCAGATTCATCTCCCTTGACAGCAAGAACAGAATTTTCGAACTCAAAATGGTTTTATGGGAGAGTTGCTGTATTTTCTCAATTCCAACATGCATGGGGCTTGAACTACTGGACCAACGTGATTCTAATACACACTAGCACATGTCTAGGGGCAGCCTTGGGAGCCTGGACACGAGCCAACCACCTGAAACGACACAAACTTGGAACCCGTGAAGCATGAAAGAAAATAGAAAATTCTGCACATGCATTTTCGAAAATGTCACTCATGTATTTCGGTTTTCTTGCAATAAATTCATGTACATGCTATGTTTAAAAATATCTATATGGCTTGATTGAAGAGTGAAAGAAATATAGACATGCCTTGGTTTGTTTTGAAAGGAAAACAAACAAAACAACGACGCGACGCTGAGGAGACGGAGTGCTTCACTTTTGTTTCTTGTTTTTCTCCCTAGCTCTCACGATTTTCTACTGCTGTCTCTCTCGAATTTTTTTCTCTCCGAATGTGCTCTGAATTTTGAGAATGAGGGTGGGGCGAGAAGGTTAGGTAGATAAATGGGAAGGTTGCAAGATAAATGGAGAGAATAAGTCTTGAAATCTTTTGAATTTGAGAGATAAGGAAACAATAATGACATCAAGAGATTTGAGGGATAATTTATGAGGTGGTGACCGAAATTTCTATTCTAGATGCAAGGGAGGAAATTGCTTAATTATTTAATTATTGAAGATTATAAGTTGAGGGAACTATCTCCAAGAAAAGAATAAGGAATGATATGAAATGTTGAGTTGTCACAACTATTAAATCTTTCAAAGGAGGTGACCGATTTTATCTACCAAATCATGGGAGAATATTGCCTAATTTATTAATTATTGAGGGATTAAAATTGTGGGAATTATTCTACCATGAAGAGAGAAGGAAGAATATCAAAGAAATGAGTTGTCGAATGTTTTTAAATTATTTAAGGTGGGCCGATTTTTATCATCTAAAAATGTGGGTAGGAAAAATTGCTTATCTAATAATTATGGGTGAATTAAAATGTGAGGGATTATCTACCATGAACTGGATTAAGGAAAGATATCAAAAATAGAGTGTTGCCAAAAATTTAAATCCTTTATAGAGCAATGGCCGAAATTATAAGATAATGGGAGGAGAAATATTGCTTAAATAATGTATTTTAAATCCTTAGAGTTTTATCTACCCATTAAATATTTTACTGGATTAATAAATTAATTATGGAATAACATTATCTTGCATGCATGGCTAAATATTTAATTTACTTAAATAATTCCTTAAACATTCTTTTACATTGAATTAACTTAAATAAATTCTAGGAATGTTTTCTTAATATTAAATTTTATCTCAAAACTCCAACTCCAGTCCGGCCTCACTTATTTAACTGAAAAAATAATAGTTAAACTACTGCATAAAATAATTAAATTTAAAGGAAGAATTTAAATACTCATGCAATAAAAAATATTTTAATTTAAATACTAGAATTATGCATGACTTATACGTAGTCTGATTTACGGGTTCTACAGTAGGTGCTCAACTAGCCAACTTGTGGCTCGAGCTTTTATTGAGACTAATGTAAAACCATCATTATTTTAATAATATTTTACTATTTTATTCAAATATGATATTACACTTTATATGTATACCATGCAAGCTTCATAAATAAAGTCCTTGAATATACTATAGGTATCATGAGGTCTGCGTCATAACGTAAGATATGAAACTCATTAAGAAGTGTACTGTATATTCTAAACAGGTTCCTAGTCAAATCTGCCGTCTAAAACAAGGATAAAGGTCAGAGTCAAGAACAAGTATGTGATTTTTGAAGATAGATCTTCGATTACACAGAACTGAGCAAGGTCAGAGTCAAGAACAAGTATCCTCTACTTAGGATTGAAGACTTATTTGATCATCTTCACGGAGCATCAGTATTTTTGAAGATAGATCTACGATCAGGATACCACCAGTTAAAGGTGAGAGAGTCTGATGTGTACAATACGGCTTTCATGACGCGTTATGGGCACTATGAGTTTATGGTGATGCCCTTCGGACTGACGAACGTGCCAGAGATCTTAATGGATCTCATGAACTGCATATTTCACTCGTATTTTGATCAGTTCGTCATAGTCTTCATAGATGACATTTTGATCTATTTGAAGAGCAGAGGGGAGCACAGTCAGCAACTGAGAACCGCTCTATAGACTTTGCAGGATAGACAATTGTATGCCATGTTCAGCAAGTGTGAGTTCTGGCTAGACAGAGTGCGTTCTTGGGCCACATCATTTCCAGGGATGGAGTCGAGGTGGATCCCAACAAGGTCGAGGCAATCAGAGATTGGCCAGTGCCTAAGATTGTGATCGAGATCCGTAGTTTCTGGTGATTGGCTGGGTACTACATGAAGTTTATTCAGGTTTTTTCTTCTATTGCGGTGCCCATGACCGCCTTGACGAAGAAGAATGCCAAATTTTTTTGGGGATCAGAGTGTCAGGAGAGTTTTGAAAAGCTTAAGCAAGCATTGACTTCAGCGCCAGTTCTAGCTATGCCATCAGGGCAAGGCGAGTATGTGCTATATACAGATGCATTGAAGCTAGGTTTGGGCACAGTTCTGATACAACATGACTGAGTGATAGCCTATGTGTCCAGAAAGCTGAAGGTTCGTGAGAAGAATTATCTGACTCATGACCTCGAGCTAGCCGAAGTAGTATTCGCCCTTAAGATTCGAAGACACTATCTGTATGAGAGAAGTGCAAGATTTACACTGATTACAAGAGTTTGAAATACTTCTTCACACAGAAAGAGCTGAAAATGAGATAGTGAAGGACTATAACTTCGACATTAGCTACCATCCGGGTAAGGCTAATGTGGTAGACGACGCACTGAGTAGGAAGACTACAGTGATTGCACAATTGTCTGTACAGAGACAATTGCAGATAGAGATCCAGATATTTGAGCTTGCAGTTTATGCTAAGGGTGATGCTCCTAATATTTGTACCATGACAGTGCAGTTGACGTTGAGAGACAGGATTCGAGCAGGACAGTCATCTGATGAGCAGTTCCAAAAGTGGAGATAGAGGGATGAGTTTAAGGGGCTGAGATTGTATATGAAAAATCGAGATCTGGTGATATAACCCAGGGGCTTCCAAAAGTGGAACAGGTGTTAGAAGTGCGTTCGACAACCAGTTCAGATATTCACGACCAAGAAGTGCCAATGATTTTTTTCCGTGTTTCAGAATACCTATTGTACTTTCTTCAAATTCTACTACCCATTCTTCTACCCTTTCCCGGATGTCGACTTTTTACTATCGTCCGACCGTTACTGAAGCTTAAGAAAGAAATAGATCTTTGGAGAATGGCATAGTCCGATACCGCGATTGACTGTGGGTTCCTAGCGGTGTTTCGCTGAGAAAGGACATTATGAAGGAAGCCTACAGCACCCCGTACTCTCTTCACCCAAGGAGTACGAAGATGTACAAGGATCTGCAAACCTTGTATTGGTGGCTGAGCATCAAGCGAGATATTTTGCATTTTGTGTTAAAGTATTTGACGTGTCAGCAGGTTAAGGCAGAGCATCAGAGACCTGCAGGGAAGCTGAGATCGCTCCCTATTCTCGAGTGTAAATGGGAGAACATCACCATGGATTTTGTGACAGGGCTACCGAAAACAACTAGAGGGTATAATTCCATTTGGGTTATAGCTGGTCAGCTTACCAAGTCAGCACATTTTATACCGATCAAGAAGACTTTCACAATGACTCAGTATACAGAGCTATATATCAGAGAGATAGTTAGATTGCATGAGATTCCAGCATCCATCGTGTCAGATAGGGACCCGAGATTCTCATCTGCATTCTAGAAGAGTCTGCATCAGGCATTGAGCCCAAGCTGCTATTCAGTACAGCCTTCAATCCTCAGACCGACGGTCAGTCAGAGAGGGTAATTCATATCTTAGAGGACCTACTCAGAGCTTGCTTGATTGACTTCTAGGGCAGCTGGGAGCCGAAGTTACCTCCGTGGAGTTCACATACAACAACAGTTATCAGGCATCTATTGGTATGGCTCCATACAAGGCACTATATGAGAGTAAGTGTAGATCGCCAGTCTATTAGGATGTGGTATGGGAAAGATCAGAGTTCGGCCCAGACATTGTCGGACAGACTACAAAGCTAAAGCTTAAAATCCGAGATAGGATGAGGCGTGACTTCATGGGCTTTTCGCAACAAGCAATGGCAAAACCCTATATCAGGAAACCTTGCGCTCTGATACCAACTATGACGAACCGTATCTTAAAATACTAATACTTTAACATTTGCAGAAAAATTTATATTTTCTTATTAAATAATTTATCGAAATTATAGTTCTTACAATAAATTAACAGTTATCACTCATTTTAAAATAAAATAAATATTAAAACTCCATCATTTAAAATAAATCACAACATCCAATTAGGCCTAAAATCCAAAAAAAATACCGATTTAATTTAAAAATATTCTAACTAAATTATAAATTTAATTTTCTTATAACCAATCCTAATGAATCAAAAGTCAGATTAAATAGTTTAAAAACGTGCGTAATAATATAAATTAAACTACAAGGTCCTCGGGTTTGCACTGCCACTGGCCCGAGCCTGCTCACTGGTCACCGCCTCCTGTCTCCTCAACTACATCATCTACATTGATCAAGTCTAGTGATTCTAACGACTCAGCATCCATAAACCGTAAATAATGAATATTACATAATAAAATCCATGCAATTTAAACTTAACTCATACATAAAATATTATAAACATAAACATGTATAACGTGACTTTCTTGCATAAAAAATTTCATAAAAATCATAAAACCATAATTTTTTCATACTTGTTAATGCATCATCATAAACGTAAATAATCTTGCGTAGAGTTATGTTCAATGCAAGTGACCCGTAAACATAAATCGTTTGACCAAAGTAAACCACAGTACTCGGCCGGTAGGGATCACCACAGTCCTTGGACTGGAAGTCCGTTCTCTAACATATCATAACCCTCCAAAGAGGTTGGAGAGGTCCCCGGTCACGTTCTCTGGCTTTCAAACCCGTAACATAATTTGGCCACAAGACAAATTGCATAGTTCAAAAATAATTATTTTGCACGTGATACATATTTAAAAATATCCTGGACTCTATTGGAACACCCTGGACTTGCTATCATAACCTTCAAATTTAAATAACCAAACTTAGCAAAAAAGCCCAAACGTACACATGCGACTCCCGAATTAGTTAAAATAGCCTACGACCTACTGAACGACTTGGGACTCGAACAATACTTAGCCAACATCCTAAAATACTGTCCAAGAGCCTAAAATTTTCCCGAACCATGATCGAACCAACTTAAAACAACCTACGATCCATAGAACCAAAGATGTTCCAAGGAAATGCGCTACGATCCATATGCGCTTCTAACGGCTCCACGATTAAAATAAGATGAACTGGAACTGACCTAGACCATAGAATCGACCCCTAGACATCCCCCGAGACCTTGGTTGAGCCCTTTCTAGCCTAAACCCGCATCCTAGCCACTAAATAAGCAAAAGCCTTGAACCTCCCTATGCATGACTCCTTTGTAGCACAACTTCCATGTTTCTGGTTCCAGCCTTATACCTAGCCAACCGGCCCATGAACCAACACATCAAAACTCATCCTAGGACCCTAAGGCACTACCATAACCACAGCCTTAGGCCCTAGACTGACCCATGCCCTAAAACAACAGAAGCCCTGCACCAGCCTTCACGTGAGCCCCATTCTTGTCTAGCTGTCTTTTTCTAGTCCAGCCTTCTTCCCTAAACACTCAGACCATGCACCACCCCATCTAGGCTCTCCATAGGACCATAAGAGATGTACTAACCCTGGCACGAGTCCTGACCCTAGCCCAAAGTCTCCTCTAAACCATAAAACCATGACTTGCTCCTCGAGAAGCACTTTCTGTGCAGCTTCCACGTTTCTGTTTCCAGCGTTTTCCCTAGCCAACCAGACCCTAAACCACCCTAACTAGGATCATCCTAGGACCCTTAGAGACTTCTTAGACCATAGCCAATGGCCCATTGCAATCCCATGCACTGAACCCGACACCTAATGCAAAGAACTCATGCATGAACGTAGTTGTGACTCCCACGGCTTCTTTCTGTGCCCGACCAATATAGCCCTTACTAGATCACTCAACCATGTCCCAAAACACACCTTAAATCCTAGCCATATAGCCGCAACCATGTCCAAAGGGATCCAACCGAAGGATCGGAGCGAAGTTTCGGTTGTTTTTCTTAATATTTAAAGGGATCAATGATTAGGTGCTTTAGGTAGATTAAAACTCTAATCAATAATTTAAACAAACAAAACAATCTCATCCCTTTAATTTAAAAATATTAACCCCAAATTTTGAAGATCACAAATTTAAATACTTGAAATCCTTATCCAAGTTGAGTACTAATTAGATAAAATAATTTTGTCATAGAAGTCATTATAAAATTTTTTACCCCAAATTTAAGGAATAAATCTTTAATTTTAAAATTAACATTTTAAACGCCTAAAATCTTAAAATTAGTCAATTAAATTAAATTAAACTTTAAAATACTAAAATTCATAAATCATTTAAAATAATTAATTTTCTTGGCTTAAAACATAACGTTCAATTTTTGCACCTTAATCGTCTCCGGTCTCCTTTCCCTGGTCCGACACCGAATATTTGCCTGAAAGCTAAAACTCTCGAGAACATTTTAAATTGCATAAACATGAGTATATAAACATTTAAAATAATTTAATCATGTATCATGCACCATTTAAATAATTAATTAATAATAATAAATTTTATAATTAAGCATGAGGTTTATGTGTACTGGTTTTTTGGGCACTACAGTTCCTCCCCCTCTTAAATAAATTTCGTCCTCGAAATTAGGGCTTACTAAACAGTTCCGGGTAGCAGTTCCTTGTGTAGGTTTCGGTTTCCCAGGTAGCTTCTTCGTCGGAATGATCCAGCCACTTGAACTTGACCGACTTGGAAACTTTGTTCCGTAGTCTTCTCTCCTGTCTATCTAGAATCTAAATAGGATTTCTTCGTATTACGTGTTCTGTGATAGCTGTAACGGTTCAAAGTTTAGTACATGTGAAGGATTGGCCATTACTTCCTCAGCATCGAAACATGGAACACATTGTGTACTCCTGCCAGATTCGGCGGCATTGCTACTCAGTTGGCTAGCGTTCCCACTTTCTCGAGAATCTCGAACGGCCCTATGAATCTCGGACTCAACTTGTCCTTTTTCCCAAATCTCATAAAACCTTTCATATGTGTTATTTTTACGAAGACATGATCTCCTACGACAAATTCAAGGAATCTTCTTCTCTTGCCAACGTAACTCTTTTGAGGACTTTTAGCAGTCTTCATCCTGTCTCGAATCTTGACTACTATGTCTACATTCTTCTGGAAAAACTCTTGACCAAGATCTGATCTCTCGTCTACTCCATCCCAATGAATAGGCGATCTACACTTCTTTTAATATAATGCCTCGTAGGGAGCCATACCTATAGATAACTGAAAGCTATTGTTATAGGTGAAATCCACTAGCGGTAACTTCGATTCCCAATTCCCGAGGAAATCGATCACACATGCACGCAGTAAGTCTTCTAAAATCTGTATCACCGTATTGGACTGACCATCTGTCTGAGGATGGAATGCCATACTGAATAGCAACTTCTTCCCCATTGCGGAATGTAAACTCTTCCAAAAAGACGATGTGAACCTCGAGTCTTTGTCAGATATGATGGTAACTGGATTCCAGTGTAATCTGAATATCTCTCGGATATAAAGCTCCGCATATTGCGTCATAGAAAATGTCGTCTTTACCAGCAAGACGTGAGCTGACTTGGTGAGACGAACAACGATTACCCAAATAGCGTTAGATCCTCGTATTGACCTCGGCAACCCAACTACGAAGTCCAAGGTAATGTTCTCCCATTTCCACTTGGGGATAGGAAGAGGTTTGAGCATCCCTGCTGGTCTCTAATGCTCTGCTTTCACCTGCTGGCAAGTTAGACATCCAGATACAAAACGTCGAATGTCTCCTTTCATTCCTGGCCACTAATATAGCATTTGAAAGTCCTTGTACATCTTGGTACCCCCTGGATGAATGGAATATGGGGCTGAATTGGCTTCTGACAATATGTCTCCTCTAATCGAATCATCTCTAGGTACCCAAATCGTTCCTCGATACCTCACAATCCCATCGCTTACTGTATAAAGCTTATGGTCCTTAGATTCGTCTCTCGATCGCCATTTCGGCAATTGCTCGTCAGATGACTGTCCACTACGAATACGGTCTATCAAAGTGGATTGTACTCTCAAGGTAGATAATCTCAAAGCTCTGCCCCTAGCATAAACCTCTAGATCGAATATCCGCATCTCTTGCTGTAGAGGTCTCTGTACTGACAGTGGTGCTATAACTCCTGCTTTCCTACTCAAGGCATCAACGACTAAATTGGCTTTTCCCGGATGATAGCTGATTCACAATCATAATCCTTCATCAACTCTAGCCACCGTCTCTGTTGCATGATCAATTCCTTCCGAGTAAAAAAATATTTGAGACTCTTGTGATAAGTAAACATCTGAAACATCTCATCATACAAGTAGTGTCTCCATATTTCAAGGCAAAAACCACAGCCGCTAACTCCATATCATGATTTGGATAGTTCTTTTGTGTACCTTCAACTGTCTTGAGGTATATGAAATGACTCTGCCATGCTGCATCAGTACAATCCCTAATCCATGTTTAGAAGCATCTGTGTACAACACAAAATTGCCTTGTCTTGATGGCATGGATAAAACTGGCGCCAATATAAGGGCTTGCTTCAAAGTGTCAAAGCTCTTCTGGCAGTCAGCACTCCATACAATCTTGACATTCTTCTTCGTCAATGAGGTGAGTGGCACTGCAATAGAATAAAATCCCTGGATAAATTTTCTATAGTAACCCGCTAAGCCCAAGAAAATGCGGATCTATGAAGTGATGCGTTCTTCGACTCAACCCATTATTTCACTAGTTTCTAATGGATCAACTTCAATGCTACTACTAGAAATAAAATGTCCCAAAATTGCCACCTTTTCTAACCAAAATTCATACTTTCTGAATTTTGCAAACAACTTACGAATCTGCAGTACTTGCAATTCAGTGCATCGATGCAGGTCATGCTCCTCTTGGTTCTTTGAATAAATGAGGATGTCATCTATGAATATGATGACAAAATAATCCAAGTAAGGCTGAAATACGCGATTAATGATATCCATGAAGATCGCTGGAGTGTTTTACAATCAAACGGCATCAATAGGAACTCGTAATGCCCATAGCGAGTCCTGAAGGCAGTCTTGTGCACATCTGTGTCTTTCACCTTTAGCTGATGGTACCCGAAGCAAAGATCTATCTTTGAAAACACAGAAGCTCCTTGCAATTGGTCGAATAAGTCCTCAATCCTAGGTAGTGTGTATTTATTCTTCACTATAACTTTGTTCATGTAACGTCCCGAAAATTTGAAAGTCCATGTGAACTACATGCGTGCAAATTATAAAATTTCTTATGTATTTTATTTAAATTATTTTAATGAATTAAATGCATGATTGAGACATGGATATGTGGTTTTAATTTTTGGTTTGTTAAAGTTTCATGCATTAGGGTTTAAAGTTTCATTCCGCACTCGAACGAGGAACGGAGATCGGGGATAATTAAGAAAAATAATTTTTTTATTGAATAATTAATTTTAATTATTTAATATGAGGTGTTTTTAAGTGTATTTTCGAAAAATGGGCCTTGGTCGGTATTTTTACTCGCCGGGTCATATTTTTAATCGATACGAAAAATTTAACGATTCAGAGGAATTTTTGAGGGTTCGGGCAATAATTTCCAAAACGTTCCAAAACGAAATATTTTTCGCGAGTGTTTTTGGGCTTGATGGGTTTATTTAGTACTTAATAGGCCCAAAATCCTTCTAACCCTTTAATTTTTAATTAAGGTCCCATTAGTGTATTATTTTATGATTTAAAACTAATAAACTAAACACTAAACCTATTATTCACTTTGTGGCCGCCCCCTCCCTCTCACCAACAATAAAAGCAGCAGATTTTCCATTGTTCTTCAGCAGTTACTTCGAATTATTCATAGGTTTTCAAGAAAACTCTCCCCTCGTCTCTCTGATAAACGTCTTGCACGACTATCTCAAAGTTTTCGATGGTAATTACGCCAAGGCATGCCATGCATCTTATTTTTTCATTATTTACACCAATTATATGCTCATATATACGTACTTGCTTGAGTAATCCCTTAATCTATCATGTGGTTTCCATTTTATAAAGTTTTAACATGAAAAATGCTTCATTTTGTTACAAACTCACGTTTTCTTGAAATGTTGTGAAAGGAATGCAGAGTTTTGTTGCTAAGGGTCTGTTCACGTTGAAATTTATGGTGTCAAAGGGCTAGATTTTTGTGAGGGTCGAGATTTTTCATAGGCCGAAAGGTTCATCTTGTTTGCTTGAGTCGGGGGTGGCTAGATCGGAAGATTTGGGTGCGCCAGCTGTGCAAGGGTCGTCCATAGCATTGGATAATCCCTAGCCCTGGACCAGACCCTGTTGGCTCGAAAAGGGCTGGAGTCAGTGGAGAAACCGATCAAGGGTGAGTGAGTCAAGTTTGGCCGCAGATAAAGGTTCCTTGTTGGCTCTCGGCTGTTGGCATTTTTCAGCATGCATGGGGCTGTGAGCTTGGGTTAGGACAATCCAGGAGGGTCCTAAGGTGAGCTAGGAAGGGTTAGTCCAAGGCTGATCCGAGCCGGTAGGGCCTAGGGTCAAACATTTGCAAGTTTGGTGTATTAGGGTTTGAAGATGTATTGTGCAGAAAATTCCAGCAACCTTTGGGGTTTTTTTCGTGGGTCATAAGTTGTCTGAAACGAGTAGTTTAGACAATGGACGTGTAGATTTAAGTCATATTTCAAGTTGGGAAAAGTTTGGTTGAAACTCGGGTTGATTCGAGTTAAAATCGGACCCCGGTCCAAGTTTTAAAACGAATCATATAAGTTTTGCAACGGGCTAGAGTTTACGTCTAAGAAATGTTTACTATTATGTTTTGAGGTGTTCTAAGGAGTTTGGATGGCTTCGGGTCGAAAATTAGAGGCCCATGGGTAACTTCATGTAGCGCCCTGATCACAAATTTAGTCGTGCTTTTAGTCCTGCAGCGCCCTAATCACAAATTTATCATGTTTTTTAAACTTCATGTATCAAGAATATGATTTTTATATAATTATGAAAATACGTTGCATGCTTGATTTTAAGGAAAAACTACGTATATGCATGATTTTGATAGATGATGAAAATGATGATGTTTTTGAAGGATAGGACTTGGTTGTGACTGACAATATATGTATACGATGAGCTGTAAGGCAAAAGCTCAGTGGATGGGTAATACTGTCGCAGATGTTCCCATCACCGGGTACCACGATTATATGTAGATGGATCCATAGAATAGAGCTGATACAAATGTCACAACTAACGAACTGAATTCAATTAAGAAAATGTATATGTATATGATGAGACATGTTTTGACATGTTATGCTTTTATACGATATGTTTACATTTAATCTTTTAAGATCATGAAATGTATGTTGATTACAGTACTTTTCACTGTTGCATGTTATGTATATGTATTTGTTATCACGGTACAGGTGTGTTGAGTCTTTAGACTTACTAGGTGTGAATGATGCAGGTGAGCATGATGATGTGGAGACCGGAGGCGCTGAAGACTGAGTAGGCGGAGCTGGATGGTGCACTAGATGACCCGAGGACCTTGCGTTTTTCCGCATAATATGTTTATGAGACATGTGTTTAAGCAACATGGTTAAATGCTTTGAATCTTAGTTTACGTTGTTGATTCACCGGACTGTTGTTATCTGTTTGAGTTTCTCTTTTTAATCAATAGACTAAGAAATTGATTTCTGAAATTTATTTCTTTCCAAAGATTTAACTAATTGCAGTTATTTTTATTCAGAGGTTGGAAGACCTTTTAAAAGCATGTTTAACTTATTTAAATGTTTTTGATTACGTGTATTTTCCGCCTTAGCCTTTTAAAAAAAAAATGTTTCAGTTGAATTTTAAAATGAGAAGACGATACAGTTGTTATCAGAGCAAGGTCATGTATAGTGTTGTGCCATCTCCAGCTTCTGTAACACAGTTTTAAGGCCTCAAGTCTGTAAGTTTGCATGTTTAAGTGTTTTAAATGTTTTAATGCTATCACCTGCATGTTTACATATTATACGTTATGCAGTTCATGTTTAGCTGTCTATTTGCATGTTGCGACATGGAATAAGAAATTTTATGATTTTCACGCATGCTGGCTTTGTGGTGGAATTGAACATGTCTAAGAATTCTATTGTTGGGCTTTAGGTAAGGTTGAAAACGATTTGACTAGATTGATTTGTGGGTTTTAGTACTGATGTTCTACTCTTTGGGCCATAAGTTAATCTTGAAGATCATGAATGCTCTTGGGACATTTAGATTTTTCAAGAACATACTGATGATTCGTGGTTACCAAATGACTTAATTTTTGAGAATTACATACAAGGAATAATGATTCGAAGACTGTGACGGTGTTTAGAAGTATAAAAATGTATAATTTGGGACTTTAGGTTTTGATGGAAAGGTAAAATTGTTATGAGAATTGATTTTGGGTTTAATAAGCTTAAAAATTATTGAACTTTATGTTATGGAAAACCTATAGAATGAAATTAGGAATAATAAGAACGTATGGGTTAATTGTAGAATTTTCGAAAATTAAGAGCCAATTTGATAATTTTCAAGGAAATTAGGAATTTATCTTGCAATGGTTAATAAATTTGGGGAATAGTTTAGCAATAAGTGTTAACTGAATGGTTTTAATGATAGGAAATTTCGATAATTTTTGCTTGAAGTGATATTCAGAACCTTGATAATCAAGGGTATTGTAGGATGAATCAATATTGAGCTTGAAAATCTAAGCGTTAGTGGAATAAAGTTGTGGAAAATTAAGAATTTAGAGTGACGACAGTTTAAGGTAAAGTTGATCAATCAATTAAGATATAAGATTAGATATTAAGTTAACTTATTTTTGTGAACTTAAGTTTTGATGTATCATAAATTTTAATCATGATCTTAAAAGTTAAAACTATACCATTGTTAGGGTTAAATTTTTCTAAAATGGTGGGGATAATTGATGGTTAGGTTACTTGATAAAAGCAAGTAATAAGTGAGTTAAATACCATGTTTTGAGGAATTTTTTAAGTCATTGAGAAACTTAGGAATAAGTAAATATATATGTTGGAATCAAGTATCTAATACTATTTGGGTTACGTAAGCTTAAATTTTAAATTTTATGAGATAGGTGTTCATACGAAAATTATGAATGAAAAAAAAACCAAAAGAAATTAGTTGCGCTCAACATAAGTTATCCATGAACATATATTAAGATTTTTATCGAATAAGTAATCTAAAATCTCAATGTGTGGATTCTAGTATTCTAATGATTTCAAGTAAATTTAAATTATTAGATTTAATCTAATGCTACCCTGGGATAACTTATTATGTTTTATACTCTAGTATTAATTAAGTAATAAGGATATGTAAAAATGTGACATTCGTTTCAATGAGGAAAGTTCAAGGTTTTAGGCCTCAACTATATTGTAACTGGGAAAGAAATAGTTTAAGCACGTAATTTATGCTAGAAGGGTTTTATTGTTTAGGTAGAAGATTGATATTGTATATTTTGTGTTTTATGGATTAACACTACTCAAATTTAAGATTTGCAACAATTTGATATTTGGGATGCACTTGTAATAGTTAAGTTACGTTGGTTTGTTGCCTTAATGTAAAGATTCGAGTCAAGTATCTTAGCCTGATATTATTATGAGATTGAGATAAGGTTTATTTATTAAGTGCATTACCCGAGTTAGAAGTTGATCAGTAAATTTTGGGTGCTAATATTTTTAAGTTGAACTGCGTAAATGCTAATGTAATAGGTTGATGAACATCTTGAGTATAATATAAGAAAAGTAAGATGCGATAAGTTTGAACTACCATTTCTTGTTAGATTAGGTGCCCGTCGAGCCAAGTGTTGGCCGAGGGTTGATGTTCAAACTCTATGTATAAACAATCTTTATTTTAATAATATTTGAAATTATTGTTTTGGCACATCTTTATCTGTATACCCATGCTAGTTGCATAGATAAAGTCTTTGAATATACAAATAGTAGAAAGAATATGAGATGCTCATATGATGAGTATCATGAAACTCATATCTTCAATACTGTATATTCTAAACAGTTACTAGTCGATTCAGCCGCCGCTAAGAAGGATATAGGCCGCTCGAGTTCGAGACTAGTATCTGCGATGTGAGTACCATGTTTCATTGGTAAGGGACATTGTGATGTCCGAACATGCAGATAGGTGCTCCTTGTAGAGTGCACTGAACAACACTCCATAAAGGACTTTTCAAGTGGTTCTCATTTATCGAGTGGAAACATCCTAGTTTATGGTTCTACACCATTAGTTCTATGACCCAGGACAACATTGAGACTCTATATGCTAGCATTGCACTTTGACTTGTTTACCGACTCATATGGGGTCATCAGGTGGCAAGATTGGGTGTTTTGTCGAAACATACAGGAGTCAATGCATTGTAGTCGGGGATTTACCGCTTACCTTCGGGTATGGATATCCTATGTGTATGTAGTTTGAAATCTCTGATCAGAGTATGGTGGTAATTAAGAAAGGGGTTTCTTAGATTACACCATCGATGCAACTATGACATGTCACATAGTAACGATACTTTGACAGCTTTCGATATACCAATAGTTGTCGAATCGGTCGGGATATATGAGATTAAGAGACCGTACTGTACGCTAACCATAATTGAATGGTTCTTGCAGGCACTATCATTTGATACCTAGGGAATCATGTTAGCGATGCTGCTAGGCATTTAACACGATTGGTTGGGTACTTTACAAACTTGAGTTCTGACGTTCTTATTATCAAGGAGTTGATAATTAAGAATGGAGCAATTATGGTATGCTCATATAAGGACATTTTTAGTCACGAATCACATTAAATAATATTGGGCCTTGTAGAGCCCATTTAGAGATAATTATTAAACTTGTGAGCTTGAGTAAAATCAAGTAAAGTTTAAATGGTCTCAAATATGTATGAGACATTTAAATAAAAAGTCAATGAGCCTTGTAATTGTTACAAGCCTAAGTAGAAAGCATGCAAGGGAGGTGAAGGGTTGGAGACTACTTATTCAATATCCAAGGCATGACATGCACATGCTCAATTTAAATTTTTACACAACCAAGAAAAGCCATCCTTCTCTCCTCCCACACTAAACTTGGCCGAAATTTGCTCCTCTATTCTCCGCCAATTTTGCTTCTTCACTTGTTGATGAATGCACACACTTCTAAAAGAAAATGCCTTACATTTTCTAGTGCAAGTGTAAGGTGGATCTTCCTTGTTGGTGGTGAGCTTGATTTTGAGCAAAGAGTGCTCAAGAGAAGCTTGTAGATCAATCTTGCCATTGAAGAGCTTAGTTGTTTGATAACTAAGTTGGAGCTATAATCAATCTTTTAAGACTTAATAGGTAATTTTCAAAAACACTCTATTAATGTCATTTTGTGTTTTATTGTAATTTCTACACACTATAGTTTAGGGTGCTTGATTTTCTTGTATGAAAAATAATTTTGAAACTTCCATTGCGCAAGCGGGTACCTTAACCAATCCCCTTTCATTTCTAATATTGGGAATTGTGAGAAAAGTCAAAACTCGAGGTCATATTAAAATAAAACTAAGCCAACATTGGTCGTTTTATGCTGAGATTCACAAAAAAGGATTTTGAAGGCAAATTTATTTAAAATTGAGGAGACTTAAAGACAATCTAAAACTTATTGTATCAGAGTGGTGCAGCGAAAGCGTGGACTATTGGGATACTAGAATTAAGATACTAAACTTTTTGATTATCGAGGATAAAAGAATTTCGGGGACAAAATTCAATTTAAGAGAGGTATATTGTAACGTTCGGAAAACTGAAAGTCCACGTGAACTACATGCATGCAAGTTATCAAATTTCTTATGTATTTTAATTAAATGATTTTAATGCATTAAATGCATAATCGAGACATGAATGTTTGATTTTATTTATTGGTTTGTTAAAGTTTCATGCATTAAGATTTTAAGTTGCATTTCACGCTCGAACGATGAACGGAGATCGGGGATAATTAAGAAAAATATCTTTTTATTGATTAATTAATTTTAATTATTTGATATGAGATGTTTTTAAGTTTATTTTTGAAAAATGGGCCTTGGTAGGTATTTGTACTCACCAGATCATATTTTTAATCGGTACGCAAAATTTAATGATTCAGATGACTTTTTGAGGTTTTGGGCAATAATTTCTAAAACGTACCAAAACGAAATATTTTTCGGGAGTGTTATTGGGCTTGATGTGTTTATTTTACTACTTAATGGGCCCAAAACACTTTTAACCATTTAATTTTTAATTAAAGTGTATTATTTTATGATTTAAAACTAATAAACTAAACCCTAAATCCATTATTCTTTTTGTTGCCGCCCCATCCATCTCACCAATAGCAGCAGTAGCAGATTTTCCATTGTTCTTCAGCAGCCACTTCCAATTCTTCATAGGTTTTCAAGAAAACTCTCCCCCCATCTCTCTGGTGCACGTCATGTGCGCTTATCTCAAAGTTTTCGAGCGTAATTACGCAAAGGCACACCATGCATCTGTTTTTCTCATCATTTACACCAATTATATGCTGAAATATATGTACTTTCTTGAGAAATCTCTTAATCTATCACGTGGTTCATTTTTATAAAGTTTTGACATGAAAAGTGCTTTCTTTTGTTACAAACTAACGTTTTCTTGAAATTTTGTGGAAGGGACTGCTGAGTTTGGCTGATAAAGGTCTATTCGCGTTGAAATTTATGGTGTCAAAGGGTTGGAGTTTGGTGAGGGTTGAGATTTTTGCATAGGCCGAAGGGGGCATCTTGTTTGCTTGAGTCTTGGGTAGCTAGATCGGAAGATTTTTTGGGTGCGCCAACTGTGCAAGGGTCATCCATAACCCTGGACCAGACCCCTAGTGGGTATGAGCCATGGCTTAGGGTGGCTCGAACTATAACGACCATGGGTCATGGCATAGCATGGGCCTCGGTCCATACCCACGCACCATTACGCATATGACTTATCCAGCCCAGGCACTAGAGTTTTTACCTTCCCAGGATTAGAACCCAAGACCTCCTGGACTTATATAGATCTTGGCAGCAATCTTGGTACTAATTGAGCTCAATTGGTCTAGTGGCGGAGTTGGGTGGTGCACTAGGTAACCCGAGGACCATGCGTTTTTCCGCATAATATGTTTATGAGAAGTGTTTAAGCAACATGGTTAAATGCTTTGATTCTTAGTTTGCGTTGTTGATTCATCGGACTGTTGTTATCGGTTTGAATTTCTCTTTTAAATCAATAGACAAGAAAATTGATTTCTTTCTAAAGATTTAACTAATTGCAGTTATTTTTATTCAGAGGTTGGAAGATCTTTTAGAAGCATGTTTAACTTATTTAAATGTTTTTGATTGTGTGTATTTTTCGCCTTAGCCTTTTAAAAAAAATGTTTCAGTTGAATTTTAAAATGAGTAGATGATACAATTGTTATCAGAGCAAGGTCATGTATAGGGTTTTGCCATCTCCAGCTTCTGTAACACAATTTTCAAGCCTCAAGTCTGTAAGTTTGCATGTTTAAGTGTTTTAAATGTTTTAATGATATCACCTGCATGTTTACATATTATACATTTTACAGTACATGTTTAGCTGTCTATTTGTATGTTGCGACATGGAATAAGAAATTTTATGATTTTCACGCATGCTGGCTTTGTGGTGAAATTTAACATGTATAAGAATTCGATTATTGGGCGTTAGGGAAGGTTGAAAATGATTTGACTAGATTGATTTGTGGGTTTTATTACTAATGTTTTACACTTTGGGCCATAAGTTAATCTTGAAGATCATGAATGCTCTTGGGACATTTAGATTTTTTAAGAACGTACTGATGATTCGTGGTTACCAAATGACTTAATTTTTGAGAATTACATATAAGGAATAATGATTCGAAGAATGTGACGGTGTTTAGAAGTATAATAATGTATAATTTGGAACTTTAGGTTTTGATGGAAAGGTAAGATTGTTATTGTAACACCCTCTCAACTCAATTAATAAAAATCACAGCGGAACTCTAAATAAAAATTTTGCTTGAAGGGAGGAAGGATTTAAAATACATTTCAATGTACAATCAAAAGTATATACATGATCCATAAAGTGTTGCACCAAAATACAAAATATTATTTTGATCATGTATAGCAAAATATCTTCTTCCTTCCATCTTCTATGCATATGACATCGGCTCCAATCAACGTCCTGGTCCGTCGCTCTTATGTGCATCACATGAAATATCTGGAATGAGTATAAAACTCAGCAAGTGGAACTCTTACATAGCATACTTTGAAAAAACATGACTTTGAAAACATTGAATACCATCAACTTTGAAACATAAATATCATAGCATGAATAACAATAACGATGGTATTTCTCTTTTCTCTGTTGGATTGATATCTAGATAGTATCTCTGTCTCTGTACCTATATCCCATCGATATAAATCGATTACTCTGTCGGGATATAAGCCTATGGGCGTTGATCAACTAATTGCATGCAATCTCTGACTATGAATCTATCAATCCAATAAATCATTTGAACTCTCTTTTTGGCATTAAACCAAACACTTTGCATACTCTTTTCTTTTGTATTCCCTTTGACATAATTGAGACATAAAATGCCTCTAATATACAACAAAGTGTATTAATACATAGCATGAATCAAATGGAAGGGAATAACATGTTAAAACCATTGAAATACAATACTTATATTATCATGTGAGCACAAGGAATGAATTCCACTTACAACCAATAGAACCCTTGAATATAATCTCTTGGTACACAACCTACAACAATAAACCATGTATTGCACCATTATCATCTCAATAATCACAAACCCATAATATTAAATCCATAAAACCAACACAATCCAAAAACCCAATACTTCTCCCAACACCAAAACCAAGAAATAAACAAACCCATAAGCTTTCCTTAACTCCTTGAACACACAAGAACCTAAATCTCACCACAAATAACCAACAAGAAGCTTGAATCAAGGAAATGAAAGGAACAAATGTAGAAACCCTAGTCTCCCAAGAGCTGAAAACGAGAAGTGAGGGAAAAGAATGAGAAAAAGTGAGCTAACCCATGTCTTATATCACTTAAATCTCGAAAACACGCTTCTACTGTACACGGACCGCAGGTGTGCTAGCTCCTTCTCCGCGGGTGCGGTGTGCCTTCGGCAATACATCAAAAAAATCCATAAATGACGACCGCGGGTGCGCTGCAAAACTGACCGCGGGTGCGCTCTGCCTACTGAAAAACATCACAAATTCTGAAACAAGAGACCGCGGGTGCGGTAACTTCCTGACCGCGGGTGCGGTCTTGCTTCGGTCATGCCACCGCGGGTGCGGTCCTTTCTCAGTGCGGGCGCACTGCCTCTGAAGCCAACAATAAACTCTATGCAATAAAAATTGAATCACAACGACGCTTCTCCTCATAATTCGGCAACACTCTCAACAAGAAAGTTGCAACTCTATATCTTATCTAACAACTCCAATTGTCCTCATACCAATCGGCTCAACAAACGAATTACCACGAATTAAACCGCAACGACGCTACAACACAGCTACACAACATCTAATAACAACAATGCTATAAACCATAAATCGCAACTCTTAACATCAAAAATATACTTAAACTCAACCAAATAGTCAATAATCATACGAAATCTTAAACCGTACCGTACACCAGGCTTGGCTATTACAATCTCCCCTCCTTAAGGAAATTTCGACCTCGAAATTGACGTCACTACGCAAAAAGCTCGGGATACTTCTCTTTCATCTCATCCTCTAGTTCCCACGTGGCTTCTTCGATCAAATGATTCCTCCAAAGAACTTTAACAATGCCGATCTCTTTGTTTCTCAACACTTTAACTTTGCGATCCAGAATCTGGATCGGAATCTCTTGGTACGTCAAATTCGGCGTCAAATCCAATGGCTCGTGGCGAAGAACATGGGAAGGATTCGCAATATACTTCTTGAGCATTGAAACATGAAAAACATTATGAACTCTGTCAAGATCTGGCGGTAAGGCTAACCTGTAAGCTCGATCACCGACTCTGTCCAAAATCTCAAATGGACCAATAAATCTCGAACTCAACTTTCCCTTCTTGCCAAAACGCATCACACCCTTAAGAGGTGCAATCTTCAAAAACACATGGTCTCCAACCTCAAACTGCAACGGCCTACGTCTCACGTCAGCATAACTCTTCTGTCTCGACTGTGCTGTCTTCATCTTCTCTCGAATGACAGTAACAACATCAGCTGTCTGTTGGACCAACTCTGGACCCAACATCTTCCTCTTACCAATCTCGTCCCAATACAAGGGAGATCTACACTTTCGGCCATAAAGTGCTTCATACGGTGCCATGCCAATCGTTGCTTGGTAGCTATTATTGTACGTGAACTCAACAAGAGGCAATTTGGAATCCCATCTACCAGGATAATCAATAGTACAAGCTCTGAGCATATCCTCTAAAATCTGAATAACTCTCTCTGATTGACCGTCACTCTGGGGGTGATATGCTGTACTAAAAGCTAACCGTGTACCCATAGCTCTGTGCAAACTCTTCCAAAACTCTGAAGTAAATCTAGGGTCACGATCAGACACGATCGACACAGGAACACCATGAAGTCTAACAATCTCTGCTATGTACTCTTCGGCATACTGATTCATGGAATACGTTGTCTTGACTGGAAGAAAATGCGTTGACTTGGTCAACCGATCAACAATAACCCAAATAGAGTTAAAACATTTCTGCGTTCTTGGAAGGTCAGTCACGAAGTCCATCGTAATGTGCTCCCAGTTCCATTGAAGAATCGGTAATGATAGCAATGTCCCAGCAGGTCTCTGATGTTCGATCTTCACCTGCTGACAAGTTAGGCACTGAGAAATAAACATGGTAATATCCTTCTTCATAACTGGCCACCAATAGAGTCTACGAAGATCCTGATACATCTTAATGCTACCTGGATGTATCGAGTATGGCGCGGTATGTGCCTCTGTCAAGATGTCTCGCCGAATATCATCACCAGCAGGAATACATATACGGCCTCTAAATGTCACCAAACCATCTCCATTCATCTCAAACTCTGAATTACCTCTCTCCTCTGCTCTAGCTCTCATCTCTATCAACTGTGCATCAATGGCTTGCTCTCTACGGATCTGTCTGTCAATGTAGCCCGAATGATAAACACTGAAAAACGAGCAATGGTTCCCGGAACCACCTAAAGCTATCTCTTCTCGCTGCAAGTCTAATAACAATGGCTTCTGGATCATAGAACTCAAGGAAGAACTTGACTTACGGCTCAACGCATCCGCTACAACATTCGCTTTCCCTGGGTGGTAACTAATAGTCACATCATAGTCTTTGACAAGCTCTAACCACCGTCTCTGTCGCATATTGAGTTCTTTCTGAGAAAACAAATACTTCAAACTCTTGTGGTCCGTGAAAATTTCACACTTTTCGCCATACAAATAATGTCTCCAGATTTTTAGGGCAAAAACCACAGCGGCCAGTTCCAGATCATGCGTAGGATGATTTTTCTCGTAATCTTTCAATTGACGAGTAAGCATAAGCTATAACTTTTCCTCGTTGCATCAGCACTGCACCAAGACCCTTCTTCGATGCATCAGTGTAAACAACAAAGTCCTCCGAACCACTGGGCAATGCAAGTACAGGAGCTGACGTCAACTTATCTTTCAACTCTTGGAATCCACTCTGGCATTCATTGGACCACTCAAACTTCACAGTCTTCCTCGTCAGATTGGTTAACGGCAGGGCAATCTTGGAGAAATCTGAAATAAAACGACTGATAATAACCCGCCAAACCAAGAAAACTGCGTACCTCTGATACAGTGGTAGGAATAGGCCATTTCCGAATCTCCTCTATCTTCACAGGATCAACAGTTATACCATCCTTCGAGACAACATGGCCTAAGAAAGAAATCTGCTCCAACCAGAACTCACATTTCTTCAACTTAGCATACAGCCTCTTCTATCTCAACAACTGAAGCACAACTCTGAGGTGCTCTGAATGAAGCTCTCTGGTCTTGGAATAAATCAATATGTCATCGATGAACAATGACAAAGCTATCCAAATACGGCTTGAACACTCGGTTCATCAGATCCATGAAGACTGAAGGAGCATTAGTCAGACCAAAAGACATCACAAGAAATTCATAATGACCATACCTGGTCCGAAACGTCGTCTTAGGGATATCAGACTCCCTAACCTTCAACTTATAATAGCCAGATCGCAGATCACTCTTCGAAAACACTGTAGCCCCCTGCAGTTGGTCAAAAAGATCGTCTATCCATGGCAACGGATACTTATTCTTGATAGTCACTTTGTTGATCTCTCTATAATCAATGTAAAGCCGCAAAGACCCATCTATCTTTTTAACAAAAAGAACCGGAGCTCCCCAAGGCAAAGAACTCGGCCGAATGAAACCTTTATCCAAAAGATCCTGTAACTGTGTCTTAAACTTTTTCATCTCTGTTGGGGCCATTCTATATGGAGCCTTAGAAATAGGAACCGTACCCGGAACTAGATCAATCACAAACTCTACATCTCTATCCGGCGGTAAACCCGGCACATCATCCTCAAATACCTCGGGAAACTCTCTCACAACATCAATATCATCAATATTCAACTTCACAATTCTATCCATATCAACAATTGAAGCCAAAAACCCATCACAACCTCTAAACAACAACTTCTTAGCCTCAAGACACGAAATAAAAGGAAGGACCAGCGAAGTACCTGCACTGGCGAGCATACCTTCCTTATTGCCATCATCTGAAAATTTCACCGTCTTAGCAACGCAATCAATCACTACACGATAGGTTGATAGCCAATCCATGCCAAGTATAATATCAAACGCAACCATCGGAATAACAATCAAATCGGCAAAAACCACTCGCTCATCAATTTGAACAGAGCACGCATACACAATAGATGTCGGGCACGACACATCTCCAGAAGGCAATACAACATTAAACTGGAGGGGAATAACAGAAGGAACTATACCCAAAGATCTCAAAAATAGTTCAGACATAAAAGAATGTGTAGCACCTGTATCAATCAAGGTCGTAGCTACTCTGCCTGAAATTAAAATAGTGCTAGAGATCACAGAAGAATCATGGTTTATACCTTCCTTTGTCATGGTGAAGATGCGACCCTGCACCTTCTCTTTACTCGCTCCTCTTGGACAATCCTTGGCAATATGGCCTGTAGTGCCACATTGATAACAAGTATGAGTACCAAATCTGCACTCTCTCCTAAGATGCCTACTGCACTTGGGACACAATGGCTTCTCAGGATCAAATGGAACTACCGGTGCTTTCGGACTCGACTCTATCTTGCCTTTCCCCTTGAAATTGCCCTTAACTCTTTGGTTCGAACCCTGACCTCTTTGAGCAATAGTCTGCTGCCTCGCCTGTCTCTCTCTAGCAATATCTTTCTCATCTTGTTCGCCAACAAAGCCTTAGCCACAATCTCTTTGAATGTTACCGCCTTCGACATATTGATGTCCTTTCGGATCTCTGCTCTAAGGCCTCTAATGAAATGAGCACCCTTGTCTTTGTCGTTGGAAGCAATATATGGGGCAAACAGACAGCCCTCCTCGAATTTCAGAATATACTCATCAACATTCATACCTCCCTGTCGAAGCTCCAAAAACTCAGTCACCTTCTGAGCTCGAAGTGCATCAGGGAAGTACTTGTCATAGAAAAGATCAGTGAAATCTTGCCACTTCAATGCCGGAACATCAACACCTACCTTGGTAGCATTCCACCAAATGTGTGCAGCTTTGACTAACATGAACACTGCACAACCAATTATGTCTTTTTCTTTATACTTGAGATGATCAAATATAGCCTCAAGTGCTTTGATCCACTCTACGGCCACCAACGGATTAGTGCTTCCTGCAAACTCAGGCGGATCCATCCTCTTGAAAGCAGTAAATATCCCATCGGTTCCAACTGCTTGAACCACTTGACCTTTCTCTTGACCTCTACCTTGGCCTGTACCTTGCAAACGGAGCAACTGTTGGATCTGCTCACTGTGGACCTTAGCTTGCTCTTTCAGTAGCTTGCCGAACTCATCGACAACTCTAGAGGAAGAACTATCATCACCCTCTGAAGCCTTTCTCTTAGGAGGCATCTACTCCTACAATGTGCTCACATAATACATATTAATAGATAACAATGAATAGATGTAGAAGAAGACATACCCGGACTGTTGAAAGTAGATGAAGTCATATGCAATGGTCCGAAGAACGGTGCTCTGATACCACTTATGTAACACCCTCTCAACTCAATTAATAAAAATCACAGCGGAACTCTAAATAAAAATTTTGCTTGAAGGGAGGAAGGATTTAAAATACATTTCAATGTACAATCAAAAGTATATACATGATCTATAAAGTGTTGCACCAAAATACAAAATATTATTTTGATCATGTATAGCAAAATATCTTCTTCCTTCCATCTTCTATGCATATGACATCGGCTCCAATCAACGTCTTGGTCCGTCGCTCTTATCTGCATCACATGAAATATCTGGAATGAGTATAAAACTCAGCAAGTGGAACTCTTACATAGCAATGAATACATAGCATACTCTGAAAAAACATGACTTTGAAAACATTGAATACCATCAACTCTGAAACATAAATATCATAGCATGAATAACAATAACGATGGTATTTCTCTTTTCTCTGTTGGATTGATATCTAGATAGTATCTCTGTCTCTATACCTATATCCCATCGATATAAATCGATTACTCTGTCGTGATATAAGCCTTTGGGCGTTGATCAACGAATTGCATGCAATCTCTGATTATGAATCTATCAATCCAATAAATCATTTGAACTCTCTTTTTGGCATTAAACCAAACACTTTGCATACTCTTTTCTTTTGTATTCCCTTTGACATAATTGAGACATAAAATGCCTCTAATATACAACAAAGTGTATTAATACATAGCATGAATCAAATGGAAGGGAATAACATGTTAAAACCATTGAAATACAATACATATATTATTATGTGAGCACAAGGAATGAATTCCACTTACAACCAATAGAACCCTTGAATATAATCTCTTGGTACACAACCTACAAAAATAAACCATGTATTGCACCATTATCATCTCAATAATCACAAACCCATACTATTAAATCCATAAAACCAACACAATCCACAAACCCAATACTTCTCCCAACACCAAAACCAAGAAATAAACAAACCCATAAGCTTACCTTAACTCTTTGAACCGACAAGAACCTTAATCTCACCACAAATAACCAACAAGAAACTTCAATCAAGGAAATGAAAGGAAGAAATGTAGAAACCCTAGTCTCCCAAGAGCTGAAAACGAGAAGTGAGGGAAAAGAATGAGAAAAAGTGAGCTAACCCATGCCTTATATCACTTAAATCTCGAAAACACGCTTCTACTGTACACGGACCGCATGTGCGCTAGCTCCTTCACCGCGGGTGCGGTGTGCCTTCGGCAATACATCAAAAAAATCCATAAATGACGACCGCGGGTGCGCTGCAAAACTGACCGCGGGTGCGCTCTGCCTACTGGAAAACATCACAAATTCTGAAACAAGAGACCGTGGATGCGGTAACTTCCTGACCGCGGGTGCGGTCTTGCTTCGGTCATGCCACCGTGGGTGCGGTCCTTTCTCAGTGCGGGTGCACTGCCTCTGAAGCCAACAATAAACTCTATGCAATAAAAATTGAATCACAACGACTCTTCTCATCATAATTCGGCAACACTCTCAACAAGAAAGTTGCAACTCTATATCTTATCTAACCACTCCAATTGGCCTCATACCAATCGGCTCAACAAACAAATTACCACGAATTAAACCGCAACGACGCTACAACACAGCTACACAACATCTAATAACAACAATGCTATAAACCATAAATCGCAACTCTTAACATCAAAACTATACTTAAACTCAACAAAATAGTCAATAATCATACGAAATCTTAAACCGTACCGTACACCAAGCTTGGCTATTACAGTTATGAGAATTGATTTTGGGTTTAATAGGCTTAAAAATTATTGAACTTTATGTTATGGAAAACCTATAAAATGAAATTAGGAATGTTAAGAACATATGGGTTAATTGTAGAAATTTCAAAAATTAAGGACCAATTTGATAATTTTCAAGGAAATTAGGAATTTATCTTGCAATGGTTAATAAATTTGGGGACTAGTTTAGAAATAAGTGTTAACTGAATGGTTTTAATGATAGGAAATTTCGATAATTTTTGCTTGAAGTGATATTCAGAACCTTGAAATATCTGGGCTATAATGTTATAAGGAATGGTAATCAAGGGTATTGTAGGATGAATCAATATTGAGCTTGAAAATCTAAGCGTTAGTGGAATAAAGTTGTGGAAAATTAAGAATTTAGAGTGACGACAATTTAAGATAAAGTTGATCAATTAGTTAAGATATAAGATTAGACATTAAGTTAACTTATTTTTGGGGAACTTAAGGTTTGATGTATCATAAATTTTAATCATGATCTTAAGAGTTAAAACTATACCATTGTTAGGGTTAAATTTTTCTAAAATGTTGGGGATAATTGATGGTTAGGTTACTTGATAGAAGCAAGTAATAAGTGAGTTAAACAACATGTTTTGAGGATTTTTTTTAAGTCATTGAGAAACTTGGGAATGAGTAAATATATATGTTGGAATCATGTATCTAATACTATTTGGGTTGCGTAAGCTTAAATTTTAAATTTTATTAGATAGGTGTTCATACGAAAATTATGAGTGAAATAAAAACCAAAAGAAATTAGTTACGCTCAACATAAGTTACCCACGAACATATATTAAGATTTTTATCGAATAAGTAATCTAAAATCTCAATGTGTGGATTCTAGTATTCTACTGATTTCAAGTAAATTTCAATTATTAGAGTTAATCTAATGCTACCCAGGGATAACTTATTATGTTTTATACTCTAGTATTAATTAAGTAATAAGGATAATGTAGAACCCGATATATCAGATTATGTATAAGCCATGCATAATTGCTATTATTTAAATTAAAAATAAAATTTTTGTATTTTTTAATTCATTTTAAAATTTGTTTAGTCATGATCATTTATTTTAAATCGCAGAAGTTTAGTTTTTTCCTTTCGAATAAATACGCGAGGCCGGACTCGAGTTGGAGTATTGAGATAAAATTTAATAATAAGAAAGTATTCCTAAATTTAATTTAAGAGAAGGAATAATTTATTTTAATGGTAGAGGATGCTTTAAGATTTTATTTAATTAATTAGACTTAAGTTATTAATTAATTCTTTTATGTTCAATATTTAATTAAACCTTAAATTAAAATATGTCACTAATTGGGATAAAATTTATCTAGGCCTATTTTATTTAAGAAATTGTAACTTAACATGTTAGTAATTTATTTTAAAACTTAGCCATGCATGCAAGAAATTTCAATTCTAAAATAAATTATTAATTAACTAAAATACATAATAAGTGTTTAAAACTTTAAAGAGTTAAAATTCATGAATCAAGCAATATGTTACCTCCATTTTGATAGCAAAATTTCGGCCCTCCTTCAATCAAATCCTTACATGTTTGGCAACTCTCTATTTTTTATTCTTTTCCTTAACCTTTCTTTGTATGGTAATTCCCTCACTTTTAAATCCCCAATAATTAATTATTAAACACTTTTATTGCACCTAATTAAACCTCAAAATTTGCCTAGCCATTCCCTCATTTTAGAGCAACTAGAAGGAAGAAAATCATTTCCTTGTGCCATTCCATTCCTTAAATTTGAAACTTCCCTCTAATGCATTATTGACTTCTTTATTTTTCCTTGTAACCTACCCCTCATTCCTTAACACTCCTTCACCCCCTCACATTCGAAAATTTCAGAAGAAAAACCAGCAGCAAAATCGTGAACCATCAACAAGAGAACAAGAGAGAAAAGAAACTCCATCTCCGCCGCGTCGTGTTCGCCGTAGTGTTTGTTTCCTTCTTAAACAAATTTCAGGCATGTAGATACCGTTATTTTCTCTTCAATCAAGTCATATATACCTTTTCAAACCATATTATGTTCATGAGGCACAAAATCATCGAATTTGACAGCATCTTTTTCGAAAACTTGCACAGAAATTTTTTCGGCTCCTTCTTGTACTTCACGGGTTGGCTTGTTTTGTGATTTCAGGAGGTTGGCTCGGTTCCAGGCGCTCAAGGCTGCATCTGACATGTACTAGAGTGTGTTAGGGTCACAATGGTTCAGTGGTTTCAGCCCATGCACGCAAGGAAGAGACTTGACAGCAACTTCTCCCATAGTTTCAAGTTTGAGTCTCGATTTTTGGTGTTGGTTGGCTAAGTTGAAGGTTCGGATCATGGTTGGTCTAATGCCTGTAACTATGGTTAGAACCCTTCCTTAGCATGTCTAGGACATGACCAAGATGGCCTTTCAAGGCTTGGTTCATGTTCCCATTTAAATTTTTAAACAATAACACAAGTGCCCCTCGATTTCGTTTTTTATTGGGGTGTGAGTGAAGCTTCGGCTTCTTGAGTTTTGGGTGGATCTTGGTTGGCTTCTAGACCTTAGCCACGGTTCACACAATACCTCATGATGTCTAGATTGAGCCATGGTCAATCATATGGCCACTGGAACGATGTAAGACAGCAAGCGATTCGATACATCATAGTACAGATTTTTGAGTTCTCGGTTGGAACTTTGGTTGATCCTAGGGGTTTTCTTGAGTTGTGGTTGGCCAAGTGCCCTTATCCATGGTTCGAGCCACCCCATCGGATGTTGGTAAGAGACTCTGGTCGGTGGTTCAAGCCCCAATGACCATTAGCCTTGTAAACGAAGCAACACAAGCACAGCTGCTGCCACTGAAATTTGACAACAGCATTGTTGCGGTTCAGGAGTCTTGTTTCGAGTTCTTGGTTGGCTTTTAGCCTATGTACTTGGACTAGACAGTACCTCAATGAGTTAGAAAGGTCAGGTTTTTGGCCGTTTGTGATTTGGTTAAGTTTAGAGGTCGTACGAGAATTTATGGTGCAATGTGCCAAAGCGACTCTCGAAAGAGCGTTTCACGATTTTGGCCTCCATTCACATTTTTCGTGCATTACAGCCCTAGGTTTATGTTTTCCAGTATTTAAGGTGTATTTTAATCATGGCTAAACGATGGTTCAATGTCGGTTCGGGCTGGTACGAAGCCATGGTTGAATACTAAGGTTGTTGGGCGTAGTGGTCTAGTTTTTGGTTCGGTTATGAAGTCTTTGTCAAGTCAAGATTATTTGCATGTTTCTCATGTTAGAATTAGGTTGCAGCAAGCTTGGGAAGGATCCAACCCATCCGGTAAAACAGGGTTTATAATTATATTACGTGCATAAAATATAAAATGTTTATTTTTGAGATATATGCGATATGACTTGTGGCCACCTTACGCTTATGGGATTGCTTCACCCGGTGACTTACGACCGGATTACGATTATGTATGGGTACGGATATCCAGTCCAAGGGCTGTGATGATCTCTACCGCCCAGTATACTGTGGTTTAGTCTGATCAGACGTGGATGTTATGTTATGGGACACTTGCATAGAAACATTATCTCTACTAGAAAAATTACGATATGATTATTTATGACAGGGCTCTATCGAGAAAATCTTTTACGTACGATTTTCAGATATCTTATTTATAATTGCTCATGACACGATTTTCACCTTACGCTTTACGATACGATTTTTTTACGTTATACGAAATTTTATGATATATTTAATTTTTATTCACGATATATGCATGCTGAGTCTTTAGACTCACTAGACTTGATTGTTGTAGGTACTGATGAGGTCGAGACTGAGGGCGGGAACCGGTGAGTTAGCTTGGGTCAGCAGTAGTAGGAACCCGAGGACCTCATGCTTCAGTTTATTCACTATTTTATGCTTAAACCAAGTTTTAATATGTTGAATGATTTTTAAGCTGTTGTTTCGAAACACAATACTTACTTCCGCTGCTATTTTAAAGTTAAATCTATTATCAGTTTATTTTATGAATGACGCATGTTATTTCTTAAAAAAAAAAATTTTAAATAATTCCGCAAAATTACGAATACGAAATACGGGCCTCTACAGTTGGTATCAGAGCCTATATTCTTGTAAAGGGTTGTACTACTACTGACCTCGATAAGCTCATGAAGTCACGTCTTCGGTCTGTAAGTTTTACGTTAACGCATTTCGTTTAAAGCATGAAATATTTTAACAGCATGTTTTGCTGAAATGTTTTATGTCAAGATTATGATAGTGCGATATTTATTTAAATTTAAATAAATAATAGAATTATGCATGTTGGTTACATATTGGTTGTATTTGTGGAACAGCATGCCTCCTAGACGCATTCCTGAGCGCATGAGAGATGATGAACATCGTCATGAGGACGGTGAGGATCATAGGCAAGAGAAGGACTTACCACCACCCCTTCCACCGGACATGAACGCCCAGATGTTAGCCGGAATGACACAGTTCTTCGTACAGTTTGCGGGGAACAATGCTGGGGTAGCCAGGCAAACAGGGACCTGAGGCTACCTATGAGCGATTCATGATGATGAGACCGAAGGAGTTCTCAGGGACGACAGATCTTATGATTGCCGAGGGCTGGATTAAGTCCCTTGAGGTTATCTTCGAATTCATGGAGCTTGGAGATGAGGATAGGGTTCGTTGTGCGACCTATCTGTTTGGAGGAGACGCTCGCTTGTGGTGGGAAGGAGCATCTGCAGCCCTAAATTTGACCACTCTGAGCTGGACGCGCTTTACAGAGGTATTCTACTCTAAATATTTTAGTGACGAGGTGTGTACCAGGTTGACCAGGGAATTTATGACCCTGAGGCAGGGAGACATGACTGTTACAGAGTTTATCCGTAAGTTTGAGAGGGGTTGCCATTTCGTACCACTGATTGCAAATGATGCTGGAGCCAAGTTGAGGCAATTAATGGATGGCCTGCGGCCGATCTTGCGCCGTGATGTTAGGGTGGTTGGCCCTACTACCTATGATGTCGCTGTCTCTAGAGCTCTAGCTGCAGATCAGGATCAAAATGATATTGAGAGAGACCGCCAGGGCAAGCGACCAGTCCAAGCGCTGCACCGCCCTCCCCATCAGCAGCATTAGAGTAAGAAGCCTTTCCATGGCCCATCCAGGAACAGAGGACAGCAGCAGCAGGGACGGTTAGTCCCGAGGACCTCAGAGTACCCAGTCTGTGCCAAGTGCTCACACCGCCATACTGGACTTTGTAGGTATGGTTCTGGAATGTGCTACAAGTGTGGTAGTCCTGACCACTTACTGAAAAATTGCCCTCATGGGAGTCTGCCTACCCAAGGTAGAGTTTTTGCTCTTCACGCAGCGAAAACAAACCCGGAGACGATGCTCTTGACAGGTATCTTAAAGCTTTAAGTTTATATTTGAGATTTAATGTTTTGGGAGTCAGGGTTAAGGTCTTGAACATAGAATTGGTGATAAGATTGCATGTTCTAATCAGTGTTACTTCGGGAATTTAGAGTAGAAGAACATTGACCTTCGCATGTCTATAACTTCAAAATTATTGGTTTAGCATGATGTTCCAACCTTTCAAGGCGAATTTTTATAGCTGGTTCAGCTACAAATGCCTTGATAGATTCAGGGGCTACTCATTCGTTCATTTCGGAGACCTTTGTGAATTTCTTCAAGGTCAAGACCATTGGGCTAGATATAGCGTATTCAGTAGTACTGCCTTTTGGAGAGGAGATGACAGCTACTAATGTGATCCGGGACATAGACCTCGAACTGCATGGTAATCTTGTTTATGCGGATCTTATCGTATTGCCGACGCCAGAATTTGATATCATTCTGGGTATCGACTGGCTACTAAGGAACAGGGTTTTGATTGACTTCCAGCGGAGATCTGTTCTAGTCCGACCGCTTGGGAGAGAGCAGTTCTTATTCGAACCAGACAGGTATTTTTCTTTACCGCGTATTATACCTTGTGTCCAGGCGAGGAAGCTCATGCGTAGAGGGTGTCGAGCGTTTTTAGCAACTTTTGTATCTGTTCCCGAGACACCCAGTCAGTCGGCCTCAGGTGTCCCATTTGTCTGGGACTTTCTAGACGTTTTTCCTGATGACGTCTCTTGTATGCCACCTGTGCGAGAGGTGGAGTTTTCTATTGAGCTTATGCCATGTACTGCACCGATCTCAAAAGCACCGTACCGATTAGCACCGACAGAGATGGCAGAACTCAAGAAGTAGATTCAGGAACTTCTTGACAAGGAATTCAATCGTCCGAGTTGTTCGCCATGGGGCGTGCCGGTCTTATTTGTGAAGAAGAAGGATGGTTCGATGAGACTCTGGATTGATTACCGGGAATTGAACAGAGTTACAGTGAAGAACAAATACCCACTTCCGCGGATTGAAGATTTATTTGATCAGTTGTAGGGAGCTTCAGTACTCTTAAAGATTAATCTGCGTTCAGGTTATCACAAGTTGAGGGTGAAAGATGCCGATGTTCTCAACACTGCTTTTAGGACTCGTTATGGCCACTTCGAGTTCCTTGTGATGCCGTTCGGTTTGACGAATGCGCCAGCGATCTTCATGGATCTCATGAATCGCATATTTTAGCCGTACCTTGATCAGTTCGTGATAGTATTCATAGTCGACATTCTCGTCTACTCAAAGAGTCATGAAGAGCACAGCAGACATCTGACCGCAGTTTTGCAAACCTTGCAAAAGCATAAGCTATTCGCGAAGTTCAGTAAGTGCGAGTTCTGGTTAGAGAAGGTGGCGTTCTTAGGCCACATCGTTTCTAGCAGCGGTATCGAGGTAGACCAAGCGAAAGTTGCAGCAGTCAGATTGGGTTGTGCCGCAGAATGCATCAGAGATCCGTAGTTTCCTTGGGCTAGCAGGATATTATCGGAAGTTTATTCAGGGATTCTCCTTTATCGCAGTTCCACTCACATCGTTGACAAAGAAGAATGCTAAGTATGTGTGGAGCGACGAGTGTCAGAAGAGCTTCGATATTTTGAAGCAAGCTCTTATTTCAGCACCGGTATTATCCAGGCCGTCAGGGCCCGGAGACTTTGTTTTGTATATCGATGCTTCGAAGCTCGGTTTAGGCGCAGTGTTGATGTAGCATGGGAAGGTGATAGCTTATGCTTCTCGTCAGTTGAAAATTCATGAGAAGAACTATCCTACCCACGATCTAGAGTTGACAGCCATAGTATTTGCCTTGAAAATTTGGAGGCATTATTTGTACGGAGAGAAGTGCTAGATCTTTACCGACCATAAGAGCCTCAAGTACTTCTTTACGCAGAAAGAGTTGAATATGCGTCAGAGGCGTTGGTTGGAGCTAATGAAGGACTATGATTGTGACATTAGTTACCACCCTGGCAAAGCGAATGTAGTGACAGAAGCATGGAGGCAGAGAGATGAGGCCAAGAGAATTTTTTTGTATACAGTTAGCGACGGTATTGTGAGATATCGAGACAGGATGTAGGGTTCCTAGCGGCGGTTCTATTCGAGCAGATATTTCATCCGAGGCCCACATGTCGCCGTACTCTATTCATCCTGGGAGTACAAAGATGTACAAAGATCTGCAGTTGTTGTATTGGTGGCCCGGAATGAAGAAGGATGTCAGACGTTTTGTATCCGAGTGTGTGACGTGTCAGCTAGTGAAAGCGGAACATCAGAGACCAGCAGGTATGCACAAGCCTCTTCCTATTCCCGAGTGGAAGTGGGAGAACGTTACCATGGATTTCGTGGTCGGTTTGCCGAAGTCAGTCAGAGGATCAAATGCTATCTAGATGATTGTTGATCGTCTTAACAAATCAGTGCACTTCTTGCCTATTAAGACGACTTTCACCATGATTCAGTATGCAGAGTTGTATATCCAGGAGATAGTCCGACTTCATGGTATCCCTGTTTCTATAGTGTCTGACCGAGATCCTAGATTCACTTCCTCATTTTGGAAGAGTTTGCATTCGGCTATGGGTACGAAGTTGTTGTTTAGTACAGCTTTCCACCCACAGACAGATGGGCAGTCAGAGAGAGTTATACAGATTTTGGAGGATCTTCTCCATGCATGTGTTATCAATTTTCTAGGGAGTTGGGAGTCGAATTTGCCATTGGTGGAGTTCACCTATAACAATAGTTTTCAGTCGTCCATAGATATGGCTCCATATGAAGCACTATATGGTCGTAAGTGTAGATCGCCTATTCATTGGGATGAAGTAGGGGAGAGATCAGAATTGGGTACGGAGATTATTCAGCAGACTGCCGACGTAGTAGTCAAGATCCGTGATAGAATGAGGACTGCTCAGAGCCGACAAAAGAGTTATGCGGATCAGAGGATGAGAGATCTAGAGTTTGCCGTTGGCGACCATGTTTTTGTGAAGATAGCACCTATGGAAGGTGTCATGCGGTTCGGGAAGAAAGGAAAGGTTAGTCCGAGATTCATCAGACCATTTGAGATCCTCGACAGGGTTGGGACGTTAGTTTATCGTGTTGCTCTTCCGC
This sequence comes from Primulina tabacum, assembly GCF_025594145.1. Lineage (NCBI taxonomy): Eukaryota > Viridiplantae > Streptophyta > Magnoliopsida > Lamiales > Gesneriaceae > Primulina > Primulina tabacum. The sequence goes on from NC_134557.1 coordinate 30,907,500, forward strand.
CGAATCTGGCCGGAGTACACAACGTGTTCCACGTCTCTATGCTGAGGAAGTATATGGAAAATCCTTCGCATGTCTTGAATTTTGAGCCATTGCAGCTCACTCCAAACCTGTCTTATGAAGAAAGACCAGTACAAATCTTAGAAAGACAGGAGAAGAAGCTTCGGAACAAACTGGTGAAGCTAGTGAAAGTCAAATGGCTTAATCATTCAGAGGAGGAAGCTACATGGGAATCTGAGCCAGAGATGAAGAGTCGATATCCCGAGTTATTCGGTAAGTTTTAATTTCGAGGACGAAATTTCTTTTAATGGGGAAGAGTTGTAGAACCCGATAAATCAGATTACGTATAAGCCATGCATAATTGCTATTATTTAAATTAAAAATAAAATTTTTGGAGTGTTTAATTCATTTTAAAATTTGTTAAGCCATGATCATTTATTTGAAATCGCAGAAGTTTAGTTTTATCCTTTCGGTTAAATACGCGAGACCGGACTGGAGTTGGAGTATTGAGATAAAATTTAATAATAAGAAAATATTCCTAAATTTAATTTAAGACAAGGAATAATTTATTTTAATGGTAGAGGATGTTTTAAGATTTTATTTAATTAATTATAATTAAGTTATTAATTAATTCTTTTATGTTCAATAGTTAATTAAAACCTAAATTAAAATGTGTCACTAATTGGGATAAAATTTATCTAGGCCTATTTTATTTAAGAAATTGTAACTTAACATGTTAGTAATTTATGTTTAAGACTTAGCCATGCATGCAAGAAAATTTGTATCCTAAATTAAATTATTAATTCACTAAAATACATAATAAATGTTTAAAACTTTAAAGAAGTTAAAACTCATGAATCAAGCAATATGTTATCTCCATTTTGATAGCAAAATTTCGGCCCTCCTTCAATCAAATCCTTGCATGTTTAGCAACTCTCCATTTTTGATTCTTTTCCTTAACCTTTCTTTGTATGATAATTCCCTCATTTTAAAATCCCCAATAATTAATAATTAAGCACTTTTATTGCACCTAATTAAACCTCAAAATTTGCCTAGCCATTCCCTCATTTTCGAGCAACTAGAAGGAAGAAAATCATTTCGTGTGCCATTTCATTCCTTAAATTTAAAACTTCCCTCTAATGCATTCCTTGTAACCTACCCCTCATTCCTTAACACTCCTTCACCCCCTCACATTCGAAAATTTCAGAAGAAAAACCAGCAGCAAAGTTGTGAACCATCAACAAGAGAACAAGAGAGAAAAGAAACTCCATCTCCGCCGCGCCGCATTCGTCGTAGTGTTTGTTTTCTTCTTAAAAAAATTTCAGGCATGTAGATACCGTTATTTTCTCTTCAATCAAGTCATATATACCTTTTAAACCATTTTATGTTCATGAAGCATGGACTCATCGAATTTGACAGCACCTTTTTCGAAAACCTGCATAGAAATTTTTTCGGCTCCTTTTTGTGCTTTACGGATTGGCTTGTTTTGTGATTTCAGGAGGTTGGCTCGGTTCCAGGCGCTCAAGGCTGCATCTACACATGTACTAGAGTGTGTTAGGGTCACGTTAGTTCAGTGGTTTTAGCCCATGCATGCAAGGAAGAGACTTGACCGCCACTTCTCCCATAGTTGCAAGTTTGAGTCTCGATTTTTGGTGTTGGTTGGCTAAGTTAAAGGTTCGGATCGTGGTTGGTCTAAGGCATATAATTATGGTTAGAATCCTTCCTTAGCATGTCTAGGACATGACCAAGATGGCCTTTCAAGGTTTGGTTCATGGTCCCATCGAAATTTTTAAACAATAACACAAATGCCCCTCGTTTTTTTTTATTGGTGTGTGAGTGAAGCTTCGGCTTCTTGAGGTTTGGGTGAATCTTGGTTAGCTTCTAGCCCTTAGCCATGGTTCACACAATACCTCATGATGTCTAGATTGAGCCATGGTTGATCTTATAGCCACTGGAACGATGTAAGACAGCAAGCGATTCGAAACATCATAGTACAGATTTTTGAGTTCTCGGTTGGAAATTTGGTTGATCCTAGGGGTTTGCTTGAGTTGTGGTTGGCCAAGTGCCCTTATCCATGGTTCGAGCCACCCCTTAGGATATTGGTAAGAGACTCTGGTCAGTGGTTCAAGCCCAAATTACCATTAGCCTTGTAAACGAAGCAACACAAGCACAGCTGCACCCACTGAAATTTGACAGCAGCATTGTTGCGGTTCAGGAGGCTTGTTTCGAGTTCTTTGTTGGCTTTTAGCCTATGGCCTTGGACAGGACAGTGCCTCAATGAGTTAGGAAGGTCATGTTTTTGGCCGTTTGTGATTTGGTTAAGTTTAGAAGTCGTACGAGAATTTACGGTGCAATGTGCCAAAATTACTCTCGAAAGAGCGTTTCACGATTTTGGCCTCCATTCACATTTTTCGTGCATTACAGCCCTAGGGTCATGTTTTCCAGTATTTGTGGTGTATTTTAATCATGGCTAAACGATGGTTCAATGTTGGTTCGGGTTGGTACGAAGCCATGGTTGAATACTAAGGTTGTTGGGCGTAGTGGTCTCGTTTTTGGTTCGGTTATGAAGTCTTTGTCAAGTCAAGATTATTTGCATGTTTCTCATGATAGAATTAGGTCACAGCAAGCCTGGGAAGGATCCAACTCATCCGGTAAAACAGGGTTATGATTATATTACGTGCATGAAATATAAAATGTTTATTTTTTAGATATATGCGATATGACTAGTGGCCACCTTACGCTTATGGGATTGCTTCACCCTGTGACTTACGACCGGATTACGATTATGTATGGGTACGGATATCCAGTCCAAGGGCTGTGATGATCTCTACCGCCCAGTATATTGTGGTTTAGTCTGATCAGGCGTGCATGTTATGTTATGGGCCACCTGCGTAGAAACATTATCTCTACAAGAAAAATTACGATATGATAATTTTTGACAGGGTTCTATCGAGAAAATCTTTTACGTACGATTTTCAGATATGCACGTATTTATAATTACTCATGACATGATTTTCACCTTACGCTTTACGATACGATATTTTTACGTTACACGAAATTTTATGATATATTTACTTGTTATTCACGGTATATGCATGCTGAGTCTTTAGACTCACTAGACTTGATTGTTGTAGGTACTGATGAGGTCGAGACTGAGGGCGGGGAACCGGTGAGTTAGCTTGGGTCAGCAGTAGTAGGAACCCGAGGACCTCATGCTTCAGTTTATTCACTATTTTATGCTCAAACCAAGTTTTAATATGTTGAATGATTTTTAAGCTGTTGTTTCGAAACATAATACTTACTTCCGCTGCTATTTTAAGTTAAATCTATTATCAGTTTATTTTATGAATGATGCATGTTATTTATTTAAAGAGAAAAATTTTAAATAATTCCGCAAAATTACGAATACGAAATACGAGCCTCTACTGATACGTAAAAATGTTACATTTGTTTTAATGAGGAAAGTACAAGGTCTTAGGCCTCAACTATATTGTAACTGGGAAAGAAATAGTTTAAGCACGTAATTGATGCTAGAAGGGTTTTATTGTTAAGGTAGAAGATTGATATTGTATATTTTGGGTTTTATGGATTAACACTACTCAAATTTAACATTTGAGATGTACTTGTAATAGTTAAGTTACGTTGGTTTGTTGCCTTAATGTAAAGATTCGAGTCAAGTATCTTAGCCTAATATTATTATGAGATTGAGATAAGGTTTATTTATTAAGTGCATTACCCGAGATAAAAGTTGATCAGTAAATTTTGGGTGCTAATATTTTTAAGTTGAACTGCGTAAATGCTAATGTAATAGGTTGATGAACATCTTGAGTATAATATAAGAAAAGTAAGATGCGATAAGTTTTAACTACCATTTCTTGTTAGAATAGGTGCCCGTCGAGCCAAGTGTTGGCCGAGGGTTCATGTTCAAACTCTATGTATAAACAATCTTTATTTTAATAATACTTGAAATTATTGTTTCGGCACATCTTTATCTGTATACCCATGCTAGTTTCATAGATAAAGTCCTTGAATATACAAATAGTAGAAAGAATATGAGATGCTCATATGATGAGTATCATGAAACTCATATCTGTAATACTGTATATTCTAAAGAGTTCCTAGTCGATTCAGCCGCCGCTAAGAAGGATATAGGCAGCTCGAGTTCGAGACTAGTATCTGCGATGTGAGTACCATGTTTCATTGGTAGGGGACATTGTGATGTCCGAACATGCAGATAGGTGCTTCTTGTAGAGTGCACTGAACAACCCTCTATAAAGGACTTTTCAAGTGGTTCTCACTTATCGAGTGGAAACGTCCTAGTTTATGGTTGTACACCATTAGTCCTTATGACCCAGGACAACATTGAGACTCTATATGCAAGCATTGCACTTTGACTTGTTTACCGACTCATATGGGGTCATCAGGTGGCAAGGTTGGATGTTTTGTCGAAACATATAGGAGTCGATGCATTGCAGGAGGGGATTCACCGCTTACCTTCGGGTATGGATATCATATGTGTTTGTAGTTTGAAATCTCTGATCAGAGTATGGTGGTAATTGAGAAAGGGGTTTCTTAGATTACACCATCGATGCAACTACGACATGACACATAGTATAGATTCTTTGACAGCTCTCGATATACCAATGGTTGTGGAATCGGTCGGGATATATGAGATGAAGAGACCGTACTGTACGATAACCATAATTGAATGGTTCTTGCAGGCACTATCATATGATACCTAGGGAATCATGTAAGCGATGCTGTTAGGCGTTTAACATGATTGGTTGGGTACTATCAGACTTGAGTTCTCACGTTCTTATTATCAAGGAGTTGATAATTAAGAATGGAGCTATTAGGGTATGCTCATATAAGGACATGTTTAATCTCGAATCACATTAAGGTGTGAACCCACGGCTAGTTGTATCAATGAACCATTGAGGGCCACAAAAGTGCAAACTTTCTAGATCCCGTTGAGAAGTAAAAATAGTTCAATGTATTGAACGGCTTATAAAGGAGTTTATAAGCGCAAGAAAAATTAGAAGTATGACTTCTATAAGGGGAATGTGACTTTTAATTTGAGGAAGTGTTCCTAAATTAAAAGTTGGCCAAAAAAATAATGTATTTGAAAATTGTGATTTTCATAAACATTATTATGGACTAAATTAAATTAATTCAAATGTTGAATTAAATAAACACTAGTGGAACTACTAGTGTCCAAATAATTAAATTGATTCAAGTGTTGAATTAATTAAATAACATTGGGCCTTGTAGAGCCCAATTAGAGATAATTATTAAACTATTGGGCTTGAGTAAAATCAAGTAAATTTTAAATGGTCTCAAATATGTTTGAGACATTTAAATAAAAAGTCCATGTGCCTTGTAATTGTTACAAGCCCAAGTAGAAAAAATGCAAGGGAGGTGAAGGATTGGAGGCTACTTTTTCAATATCCAAGGCACGACATGTACATGCTCAGTTTAACTTTTCACACAACCAATAAAAGCCATCCTTCTCTCCTCCCACACTAGACTTGGCCGAAATTTGCTCCTCTATTCTCCTCCAATTTTGCTTCTTCACTTCTTGATTAATGCACACATTTCTAAAAGAAAAATGCCATACATTTTCTAGTGCAAGTGTAAGGTGGATCTTTCTTGTTGGTGGTGAGCCTAATTTTGAGCAAGGAATGCTCAAGGGAAGCTTGTAGATCAATCTTGCCATTGAAGAGCTTAGTTGTTTGATAACTAAGTTGGAGCTATAATCAATCTTTTAAGATTGATAGGTAATTTTCTAAAACACTCTATAAATGTCATTTTGTGTTTTATTGTATTTGCTAAACACTATAGTTTAGGGTGCTCGATTTTCTTGTATGAAAAATAAATTTGAAACTTCCGTTGCGCAAGCGGACACCTTAAACCGATCCCTTTTTATTTCTAATATTGGGAATTGTGAGAAAAGTCAAAACTCGAGGTCATATTAAAATAAAACTAAGTTACCATAGATTAAACTGAGATTCACAAAAAAGGATTTTGAAGGCAAATTTATTTAAAATTGAGGAGATTTAAAGACAACCTAAAACTTATTGTATCAGAGTGATGCAGCGGAAGCGTTGACTATTGGGATACTAGAATTAAGATACTAAACTTTTTGATTATCGAGGATAAACGAATTTCGGGGACAAAATTCAATTTAAGAGAGATATATTGTAACGTCCGGAAAATTGAAAGTGCACGTGTACTACATGCATGCAAGTTATCAAATTTCTTATGTATTTTAATTAAATGATTTTAATGCATTAAATGCATGATCGAGACATGAATGTTTGCTTTTAATTATTGGTTTGTTAAAGTTTCATACATTAAGATTTTAAGTTGCATTTCACGCTCGAACGATGAACGGAGATCGTGGATAATTAAGAAAAATATTTTTTTATTGATTAATTAATTTTAATTATTTGATATGAGATGTTTTTAAGTTTATTTTTGAAAAATGGGCCTTGGTAGGTATTTGTACTCACCGGATCATATTTTTAATTGGTACGCAAAATTTAATGATTCAGATGACTTTTTGAGGTTTTGGGCAATAATTTCTAAAACGTACCAAAATGAAATATTTTTCAGGAGTGTTATTGGGCTTGATGTGTTTATTTTACTACTTAATGGGCCCAAAACCCTTTTAAACATTTAATTTTTAATTAAAGTGTATTATTTTATGATTTAAAACTAATAAACTAAACCCTAAATCCATTATTCTTTTTGTTGCCGCCCCATCCATCTCACCAATAGCATCAGTAGCAGATTTTCCATTGTTCTTCAGCAGTCACTTCGAATTCTTCGTAGGTTTTCAAGAAAACTCGCCCCCCGTCTCTCCGATGCATGTCATGCGCGACTATCTCAAAGTTTTCGAGCGTAATTACGCAAAGAGACACCATGCATCTCTTTTTCTCATCATTTACACCAATTATATGCTGATATATATGTACTTTCTTGAGGAATCTCTTAATCTATCACGTGGTTCATTTTTATAAAGATTTGACATGTAAAGTGCTTCATTTTGTTACAAACTAACGTTTTCTTGAAATTTTGTTGAAGGGACTACCGAGTTTGGCTGCTAAGAGGCTGTTCACGTTGAAATTTATGGTGTCAAAGGGTTGGAGTTTGGTGAGGGTCGAGATTTTTGCATTGGCCGAAGGGTGCATCTTGTTTGCTTGAGTCCTGGGTAGCTAAATCGGAAGATTTGGGTGCGCTAGCTATGCAAGGGTCATCCATAACCCTGGACTAGACCCTAGTGGGTATGAGCCGTGGCCTAGGGTGGCTCGAACTGTAACGGCCATGGGCCATGGCATAGCATGGGCCTCGGCCCATACCCACGCACCATTATGCATAGGACTTATCCAGCCAGGCACTGCATTTTTTACCTTCCCAGGATTAGAACCCAAGATCTATATAAGTCCAGGAGGTCTTGGGTTATAATCCTGAGAAGGCAAAAACTCCAGTCCTATGCATAATGGTGCGTGGGTATGGGCCGAAGCCCATGCTATGCCATGGCCCATGACCATTACACGAACATGGTTGGATTTAGTGTAGAAGCCGATTGAGGGTGAGTGAGTCAAGTTTGGTCGCGGGTAGAGGTTCCTTGGTAGCTCTTGGCTGTTGGCATTTTGCTGCATGCATGGGGCTATGAACTTGGGTTAGATCAATCCAGGAGGGTCCTAAGGTGGGCTAGGTAGGGTTGGTCCAAGGCTGGTCGAAACCGGTAGGGCCTAGGGTCGAAAATTTGCAAGTTTAGAGTGTTAGGGTTTGAAGATGTATTGTGCAAAAAATTCCAGCAACCTTTGTGGCTTATTTCGTGGGTCATAAGTGGTCTAGAACGGGTGGTTTAAAGGCTGGAATTGTAGGTTTAAGTCATATTTTAATTTGGGAAAAGTTTGGTTGAAATTCGGGTTAAAATCAGGACCCCGGTCCAAGTTTTAAAACAAATCATATAAATTTTGGAATATGCTAGAGTTTACATCTAAGAAATGATTACTATTATGTTTTGAGGTGTTTTAAAGAGTTTGGTTGGCTTCGGGTCGAAATTTAGATGTCCAGGGGTAAAATGGTCATTTAAGGTTTCTAGGGGCAAAATGGTCAATTTGCACCATGTTCGAGTTTTTAGTCCTGGAAGTGCCTTGATCACAAATTTATCATTTTTTTAAACGATATGTATCACGAATATGATTTTTATGTAATTATAAAAATACGTTGCATGCTTAAGCATGCTTGATTTTAAGGAAAAACTACGTATATGCATGATTTTGATAAGTGATGAAAATTATGATGTTTTTGAAGGAAGAGACTTGGTTGTGACTGACGATATATGTATACGATGAGCTGTAAGACCAAGGCTCAGTAGATGGGTAATACTGCCGCTGATGTCTCCGTCGCCGGGTAACACAGTTATATGTGGATGGATCCATCGGATAGAGATGATATGATAGAGCTAATACAAAAGTCACAACTAATGAACTAAATTCAATCAAGAAAATATATATGCATATGATGATTATGATGAGACATGTTTTGACAAGCTATGCTTTTATACGATATGTTTACGTTTAAGCTTTTAAGAGCATGAAATGTATGTTGATTACAATACTTTTCACTGTTGCATGTTATGTATATGTATTTGCTATCACAGTACACGTGTGTTGAGTCTTTAGACTTATTAGTTGTGAATGATGCAGGTGAGCATGTTGATGTGGAGAACGGAGGTGCTGAAAACTGAGTAGGCGGAACTCGGTGGTGCACTGGATACCTGAGGACCTTGCGTTTTTCTGCATAATATGTTTATGTGACATGTGTTTAAGCAACTTGGTTAAATGATTTGAATCTTGGTTTACATTGTTGATTCATCGGACTGTTGTTATCTGCTCGAGTGTCTCTTTTAAATCAATAGACTAGGAGATTGATTTCTTTTTTAAAGATTTAACTAATTGCAGTTATTTTTATTTGTAGGCTGGATGACCTTTTAAAAGGTTGTTTAACTTATTTAAATATTTTTTTGCGTTTGTATTTTCTGCCTTAGCCTTTAAAAAAAATATTTCAATAGAATTTTAAAATGAGCAGACAATACAGTTCAGCTCCCGGTAGTCGATGCAAAGCCTAATGCTTCCATCCTTCTTCACGAAGAGTACTGGTGCGCCCCAAGGTAAGAAACTAGGGCATATGAATCCTTTGTCCAATAGGTCATGTATCTGCTGTTTGAGCTCCTTCATCTCTGCGGGCGATAATTGATACAGTGCCTTGGGGATTGACACGGTGATTGGCATAAGATCAATTAAAAACTCCACCTCGCGCTCAGGTGGGATACCCGCGATGTCGTCGGGGAATACATCAGGATAATCTCTGACAACTGGGGCGTCAGCTACTGTCTGACTAGTAGCAACATGGGCTGAAATAATGCTCGCTAAGAATGCCTAGCACCCCTTAAGTATAAGCTTCCTTGCTTGAAGGCATGATATCATCCACGGCGTGCTGTTGCGTCCGCTTGGATCAAATACAAACTCCTCTTCACCTAATGGTCTACTCTCACTGATTTTTGTTGGAAGTCAATTGTTACTCCATTCTTTGCCAACCAATCCATTCCTAGAATGATGTCAAAATCAGGCATTGGCAATACTATAAGGTCAGCATAGACTGTGTGGCCTTGTGGCTCGAGACTCATGTTTCTAACCACTTTAGAAGTAGGCAGTTTCTCTCCAGATGGAACGGTCACATAATAACTCATGCCCGCAAGCATCTGAGCCTGAAGGTCTAGTGGAGGACGTGGAGGGGAAACTCTCTGCTCATCACGAGCCTCATGGCTCTCACAGTCAATAACACGTCAAGGAGGCAAATTGTACCACAATTTAACCCAACACGTAACTAACATGCATAACCGAATTACTCATATAACATGATAAAGTGATTCAAAAACATAAACATGCCGTTTAAAGGAACTCGTACTTAATAATTAATATATTTAAAACCGTAAAAACTTACAGACTTGAGGCATGACTTCATGAGCTTCTCGCAACCAGCAATGGCAAAACCCTATATCAGGAAACCTTGCGCTCTGATACCAACTGTGACGAACCGTATCTTAAAATACTTATACTTTAACATTTGCGGAAAAAATATATATTTTCTTATTAAATAATTTATTAAAATTATAGATCTTAAAATAAATTAACGGTCATCACTCATACTAAAATAAAATTAATATTAAAACTTCATCATTTAAAATAAATCACAACATTCAATTAATCCTAAAATCCAAAAAAATATACCAATTTAATTTAAAAATAGTCTTCCAAAATTATAAATTTAATTTGATTATCATCAATCCTAATAAATCAAAAGTCATAGTAAACAGTTTAAAAACGTGCATTATATTATAACTTAAACTACAAGGTTCTCGGGTTTGCACTGCCACTGGCCCGAGCGTGCTCACTGGTCACCTGTCTCCTCAATTACATCATCTACATCGATCAGGTCTAGTGAGTCTAACGACTCAGCATGCATAAACCGTAAATAATGAATAATACGTATTAAAATCCATGCAACTTAAACTTAGCTCATACATAAAATATTACAAACATAAATATGTATAACGTGACTTTCTTTCTTAGAAAATTTCATAAAAATCATAAAACCATTTTTTTCAAACTTGTTATGCATAATCATAAACATAAATAATTTTGCGTAGAGTTCTGTTCAATATAAGTGGCTCATGCACATAAATCGTTTGATCGAACTAAACCACAGTACTAGGCCGGCATGGATAAACACAGCCCTTGGACTAGATGTCCGCTTCCTAACAGATCAGAATCCTCCGAAGAGGTTGGAGAGATCCCCAGATACGTTCTCCGGCTTCCAAAACAGTAACATAATATGGCCACAAGACAAATCGCATAGCTGAAAATTAATTATTTGGCATGTGATACATATTTACGAACATCGTTGACTTAATTGAAACACCCTGGACTTGCTGCCATAACCTTAAAATTTAAATAACTAAACTTAGCACAAAAGCCAAAACGTACACATGCGACCCCTGAATTAAAGAAAATAGCCTATGACCTACTGAACGACTCAGGACTCGAACTATACATAGCCAACACCCTAACCGAATGTCAAAGAGCCTAAACTCTTCCCGAACCATGATCGAACCAAATTAAAACAAGCTACGATCCATAGAACCAAAGTTGTTACATGGAAACACGCTACAACCCATATGCGCTTCTAACGACTCCACGCTTAAACCGACGTGAACCAGACCCAACCAAGATCCTAGACTCGACCTTTAGACATCCCTTGAGACCCTGGTTGAGCCCTTTCTAGCCCAGACCCGTAGCCGAGCCACTAAATAAGCCAAAACCATGAACCTCTCTATGCATTACTCCCTAGCAGCATAACTTCCATGTTTCTGGTTCCAGCCTTAGACCCAGCAAACCAGCCAATGAACCAACACATCAGACTTATCCTAGGACCCTAAGGCACTACCATAACCACTGTTCTAGGCCCTAGACTGAACCAAGCCCCTAAAACACCAGAAGCCGTGCACCAGCCTTCACGTGATCCCCATCCTTGTGCAGCCGTAGTTTGCTTTTCCAGCCATCTTCCCTAACCACCCGGACCATGCATCACCCCATATAGGCTCTCCCTAGGACCCTAAGACATGTTCCAACCCTGTACACGAGTCCTGACCATAGCCCGAAGTCTCCTCTAAACCATAAAACTGTGACTTGCTCCTCGGGAAGCACTTTCTGTGCAGCTTCCACGTTTCTGTTTCTAGTATTTTCCCTAGCCAACCAAACCCTAAACCACCCTAACTAGGATTAACCTAGGACCCTTAGAGACTGCCTAGACTATAGCCAAGGGCCCCTGGCAAACCCATGCACTGAACCCGACACCTGAAACCAAGAACTCACGTATGTACGCAGCTGTGACTCCCAGGGCTTCTTTCTGTGCCGGGCCAATTCTAGCCCTTACTAGATCACTTAACAATGTCCCAAAACACACCCAAATCCTAGCCATACAGCCGCAGCCACGTCCAGAAGGATCCAACCGAAGGATTGATCAAGAAACCAAGTAACGTATGAAACATGCCACAAAAATTTTCAGAAATGGTTTCGATTGTTTTAATCGTATGTTTGCCTATAAACAATAAATTTTCCTGCATAATGTGTATCGACATACATAATATGACAAGATTGATGCTTAAAAGAAGGATTAAAACATTCCTTTGCGTTTTTAAACGCTCGAACTGTCGAATATCGTTGCGGGGTGGGCAATCGAAGCGACGTTTCGGTGGTTTTACTTGCGTAAAAGTGATGTGAATCAACCCTTCTACGTGTGAGTGAGTGATCGGTGATGATAGGGCCAAGAAAATATCAAAAAAATCAAGACTCCTAAGCACAAGAAGTCACGGCTGTTGGTGTGTGTAGTTTAGGTATTTTTGTGTGTGCGTTACTATGTGTGCATGAGTTTAAAGTAGGAAAGGGTAGGATTCTTAATATTTAAAGGGTTCAATGATTAGGTGTTGTAGGTAGATTAAAACTCTAATCAATAATTTAAACGAGCATAACAATCTGATCCTTTTAATTTAAAAAGATTAACACCAAATTTTGAAAATTACAAATTTAAAAATACTTCAAATTCTAATCCAACTTGAGTACTAATTAAATAAATTAATTATGTCATAGAAGTCATTATAAAATATTTTACCCCAAATTTAAGGAATAAATCTTTAATTTTTAAAATCTAAAAATTCGTCAATTAAATTAAACTAGACTTTAAAATACGAAAATTCTTAAATCATTTAAAATAATTAATTTTCTTGGCTTAAATATAACATTCAATTTTTGCACGTTAATCGTCTCTGGTCTCCTTTCCTTGGTCCGACACCGAATATTCGTCTGAAAAGCTAAAACTTGCGAGAACATTTTAAATTGCATAAACATGAGTATATAAACATTTAAAATAATTTAATCATGTATCATGAACCATTGAAATAATTAATTAATTAGATTAAATTTTTAATTATGCATGGGGTTTACGTGTGCTGGTTTTTTGCACACCACAATGAGGACTGCGTAGAGCCGATAGAAGTGTTATGCAGATAAATGGCGTAGCATCTAGAGTTTGCAGTGGGTGACCACGTGTTCGTGAAGGCCGCACCTATGAAGGGTGTGATGAGATCTGGTAAGAAGGGCAAACTCAGTCCTAGATCCATAGGAACATTCGAGATCCTCAAGAGAGTAGGGAGACTAGGTTACAAAGTTGCATTACCACCAAATCTTGCGGGAATTCATAACAAGTTCCACGTCTCGATGCTGCGGAAGTTCATGTTGACCCTTTGCATGTGCTGAACTATGAGCCTTAGCAGTTGACACAGAACTTGTCTTTCGAGGAAAGAGCTACCCGGATATTGTACAGACAGGAAAGGAGACTCCAGAACAAGGCGATCCAGATGGTAAAAGTCAAGTAGCTGAATCATTCCGAGAAGGAGGCTACTTGGGAGATGGAAACTGAGATGAGGAGACGCTACCCGGAGTTATTCATTACGTTTTAAATTTAGAGGACAAATTCAATATAAGGGGGGGATTGTAGAGTCTAGAAATTCGAGCGACGTAACCTGACTGCATGAAAATATTGGGTTTTTGATAGGATCGATTAACGTATCAAGAGTGTTTAGAAAGAGGGGTTGAATAAACACTCACAGTTAAAACTGGTCTTTTCTAATTTTGAGTTCAGTTTGGTGACAAACTTATTCTCGGAATCTTGTTGGTCAATGACAATCAGTTAAACTAAAGTAGTTGCGGAAAATAACTGACTGAAAGATAGAATACGAAACTGAAATAAAGTAGGCAAGGGTTGTTTCTGGATGTTCGGAGAATTTAATTACTCCTACGTCACCCCTTCTATCTTTAGGATAGGATATCCACTAAAAGATTTTGATCAAATACAAGAATTGTACTGACCCACATCAGTTTGGACTTAACACTGCCAAAAACTGAAATTCTTAGTTTAACAGAATGTTCTCAGTGCGTAACTGATCTTAGCACTATCGAATTTCAACGATTATTACAACTTGCTAGTGAGCTCAAATTGTAGCCTTAACTGCTACGAATATATCAAGTAAGAGTGAGCTAAGATTTTGACAGAGTGACAGCAAGATTTTGAATAGTGTTGACTCTCCCCTTTTCTTCAGCTGTTCTTCTGTCATATTTATAAGCTTATTTTCTTCAACGATAACTTGAGGTGAATTTGAATCTTTGTATCCGTTGATTTCTACTTGATTATTCCTTGGACATTGTTTGCTTCATTTATTGTGATGCGGCGTCTTAATTGCTTTCGCCGAAATGCATTTTTCTAAGCTGTATTGATTGAAGTGCGGCGTTGCAATCTTCTATGTCTCTTGACGGTTGAATGTTCTTTCCCGAGACATGTTCAGTTGAAGGGTGCTTAGCATACGGCTGAATATATCAACTGATCAGTTTCCAACTGATCAGTCTTCTTTATTAGATCAGCTGATTTCAGTTGTTAAGTCCAGTTGCTGAGTTCCGTTTACTCGATCAGTTGGTTCGTATTTTCAGTTGGTTCATATTTTGTCAAACGCCGGAATTTAGTTTCCAACAATTTCCCTCTTTATGGTGTTTGACAAAACTAAGTAAATAATAACTGAACATCTGAGCTCATTGTAGATAAAATAAGAGAGTGAATTTCTTGAACTGAAAGGGATCTAGATTTAATAATAGCTGAATCTAATAATCTGATTAACTGTAACAGCTGAATCTAATAATCTGATTAATTGCTTTTGCTGTTTCTGAAGATGCTCTTTGATCTTTGATTTCTTCCCCCTTTTTGTCAAACAAATCCATCTTCTCAGAAAATTTTCGAACGTCAGTGGAAAGAATTTTGACATCTGCGGAGATACTTGAGACAGCAGTTTGTAAACAAGTCTGCAGCAATTCCATTTTATTAGAAACAGAAGTTTCCAATCGCTCAACTCGTTGACTGATTATATCCTGAGTTGTATAGAGACTTTGAGCTAGACCTCTGTTATTCTTCATCTCAAGTACAGCTCGGGTAAGAGACTCTATGTTTGCTTGAATGGCTTTCAGTTTTGCGGAGTCATATATTGAAGAATCCAATTTGACAGTATGAGAGAATTGTGTGGATTGAATTTTCTTGATTTCAGTAATCATCTGCTGCATATTGTGCTACATATTCTGGATTTCTTCAAGAACAAGATCCATTTATGTGGATTGAAGAGGAGGTGACTGATTAGATGTTCTTGGTTCATGTGAGACTTGATCAAAGACCACCATGGCCCTATCAGATAATATCGTTTCAGAAACAGTCTGTGCTAGAATGTCTGTTGCTGCAATTTCTTCGTGAATTTGAGGTGGTGAAAGTGGATTTTGATCAACAGATAATGCTTGGTCAGTTTCCATTGGTGCCTCTTGTTGAGAGTTTACTGAACTTGGTTCTGTCTCCTTTGTTTGAATGAGCAATCGACTCACCACATTTTCAGCAACTGCTTGACCTGGAGATTTTTCTAGTTCATCAGTTTGAGTGACTTGTTCAGCAGAGATTTCTGGCTGAACTGGTGCTTCTTGTTGTTCTTGCATGGAATCTGGGACTGGCTCTTCAGCAGCAAGTGGTTCAACTAGTTCTTTAGATGGTATCTGAACTTCTTGTTCTGGTTGTTCAGTTGAAGGAGCAACTGATTCAGAATGTATTTCTTCTAGCTGAGCTTCCAGAGCTACAGCCTGAATGATTTCATCAATAGTTTGCAAAAGATAGTTCAGTTTCAGAATACAGCTGATGTTCAACCTGAGAAGATTGAGGCATATCCTGAACTGGCTCTTCAGCAGCCGGTTGTGGAGATGGCTCGTTCTGTTGGGAGGAGGATGAATCTTTTTCTGAATTTGAATTGGAGGATTTGTCAGGAAGAACCAATTCCTTATCTTGTTCCCAAAATCTGATTTCCCTTTGTAGGCCACTAAGATCTGAGTCCAGTTGGGTGAACACAGCTCTATCATTATATGCAGTTGGACCTATGGGATTGTAGTTGGATTTCAGCTTTGCAACCATTCTAGTCAACTTTTTGGCTCGAGTTTGATCAAAGAAATATTTTTGCCTTTCAATGCCTGGCCAATAGTAGCAGCTTTGACTATTTTCAGCACAATTGCTTCAAGTTTAATAAACTTTTTCGGTTGGGATTTGTGCTTCAACTCTTTGGCAAAAATCTCAGTCCTAAAAATCTTCCAGCTATCAAAAGATTTTAGTTTCGATGTGGCAAATGCATTTACCTGTTCCCAAACCAGGTCAATGTGAGTTTGGATGGTATTAGATGGCCTTGGTTCTTCAACTAGCTTGCCCTTTCCTTTTTCAGTTGTGAGAATGTGAGGAATATCCAAACCAGAGTGAGTGGTTTCCACTGGTTCCCTCTATATAACACCTTTAGATCTGGCCCGAGGCAAAATGTTAGGTCGATTTACATGAGTCAAAGGAGCTCTTACCTTAGCAGGTGCCTTTTCTTTAGTAACTGAATCATCAGGTGGGACTATCTGCAAAGGGATAGCCTGAATAGGCTGTTGGGCAGCTGATTGAGTAATTTTCTCAGTTAGAATGACTTCCACCGCTGTTATTGGTTTAGTTCTTTGCGTCCTCGGTGTCTTGACAAGTTTAGTTTGGTATTGGCATTGCATTCCAACCTCCTGTTTGGTTATCAAAAACTGTTTGGGAGAAATGTCCAGTTTGGTCTTTGGCGGTAAGATGTTCTTGGCATTGAATACCTTGAAATTTGATGATTTTCCACATTGCCAGCTACCAATCCTTTTAGTTTCAGAAGATAACTGATTGGAATAGCAAAGCCTCTTGACTGTTTGGTAGATTGAAGCATATTCCTCAGAATATTGAAAATAATATGTCTCCAGTTAGCTTTCTTCTCTCCCATGATGATGGTCATCACTTGGAATTTTTCAAGAGTAAGGGCAGCATAGGAGCCAGCCTTAGCCAATATGCCTTTTGCCACAATGTCAGCTAATAATTGAATTTCTGATTTAAGCTCTTTCTTTGGATCGGAAACTTTGATTTTCCGTCCATCAGCAGACAGCAAAGATTGTATTTCCTCAATGTCAGATGTTTTGACTTCAGAAAAACTCACGTACCCATCAGTTGGCAAAGAGAAAATTTCTCCAAAGTCCTCTTCAGATAGGATCAACAGTTGATTATTGAAGGTTACAGAGATAATTCCATCAGTAGTGACGAACCCCTTCAGATAGAATTCATTTACTTCCTTGGGGTATATCTCCTGCGAAGATTGTTCTAAAAACATCCTGAGACCAGCAGATTCAATCTTCAGAAAAACATTCTTAACTTCTTCTTCTTGAACTGATAAAACTGAGTCAAAATCGATGGCCATAGCTTTCAACACGTGAGCTGGGATTTGATTCGCCATTTCGACAGATAAAATGATCTGAAATTCGTAAACGATAAGCTCTTGAATTAGTATGCTATTAGAAACTGATTGTATGCGTAAGAAGAAAACTGAATTGAAGCGGGCTTAGTACAGTTGTTCGTGACTGTTCAAATTCGGGACACGTGTCAGTCCATTAAAATTTTTGAGTAAAACTATGTGTACGTGTGCTGTGGGCGTTTGTTAAAAAGATGAACAGTTTAAAATAGGCCACGTTATGAATCTGCAGTCACGTCAGTTGATTTGGAATATAATAAGTTTTAAATTTGTTAACTTATGTGAGAAGATTTGTAAAATATCCAGCTGAACGATCAGTTGGGAAACTGATTCATTTCAGTTGAGAGTTCACAAACAATTGTCTTCTCAGTTAACCTCTTCAAAACTGATATTCCCCCTTAATCGATGCATAAAATAATTAAAGCGACGATATAAAATAAATTTAAATGTCAGAAAGATTATCGTTTGCTGAAACGTTGATGACCCTTCATCTTCCATGACTCTTGGCTATAAGTAGAAGTGACATGGTTAGTTTCAATTATATTGAAAAACATATTCAAAGTAAAAAGAATGGCAGATGCTAGTAGCTCGAGTGCTTCGCTATTTTCTTTGGAGACTAGGAAGGCTGTGATAGAAGATGAAGTCTTCTATGAGAGTCTTCACTACTGGGAGAAGCTTCAGAAGCTTGAGTTCCTGTATAATACTAGCGAGGCCACCACTCCTGAGCTAATGGCAGTGTTGAGAAAAGTGCGGGAGCACTTGCACATAGCTGTGTGGGTGGATATCTTCACAGATGGTCATATCTATAAGCAGATGCTTCGAAAGGAGCTGAAGATCCTTAGGCGCATAGCTAGTTCTCACAGCTTTTCCAAGACATCTACTGGACCTTTATCTGCTTGGTTGAAGATGTGGATAATTGTTGTAGAAGTGAAATATAATGATATAATCTAAGCACATATTTATGGTTGAATGAAACATTTATTTTGGCTTAACTTTGTTTTTCTTTTTCCTGCAAATAATAAGTTTCATTAGTTATTATATATGAATTACGATCATAAACAGATGAACTGATGACTGGTTAAGCGTTAGGTAATAAATGTCAAACTGATATCAGTTGATAATGAACAACTGATAGTTAAGAAGCCTCGGTAAATGAGAAAGACGCTTCGGTTGATTTGAGTCTCTTCAGTTTCTTCAACATTTAAATTTCATCTGTCTATAAATAAGATGATAGAATGTGAGACAATAACAGTTCAATATGTCGGATTCAAGTAACTCTGATGCATGCAGTAGTTCGCATATTCAAGTTAATGAGAAATTAAGTCCTTATTTAGAAGAATTGAAGAAGACAATGGAAGAATATGTCTTGATGAAAGTGATGTCAACATGGTTCAAGATTCATGATTTGCAGAGGGTAAGTAGTAGTGGTGCTGTTCCTACTCGTGCTCAAGCAGCAACAACAAGAAAATACATTGATCGTTTTGAAGTTAGGCATGTTACAGATCTGATTGATGACAAATGTCTGTTAGAAGCAATGTTATGGAAGGAATGGCATGTGGTTGAGAAGATTTCTACAACTAGGTCATTTTCTAGAATCCAAATTTATGAGTTGAATAATTGGATTAGAGAATGGCAGGATTCAGTTGGTTCTATGATATCTTTTGTAAACTGGGATCGATGGTATTCTTAATAAAGTATTATTTTAAATTTGTTGTGTTCTTATTTTCTGCAGATAATTCTATTAGTAAAGCAACATTAGTAATAATTTTAAGATAGATCAATTAAACCAAGAATATTGCGAAAGTAAGAAAACTTAGTCTCGGGTAATGGTTTGGTGAAGATGTCAGCTGCTTGTTGCTCAGTTGATATATACTCCAGTCTAATGTCCTTCTTCAAAGCATGATCTCTAACGAAGTGGTGTCTGACATCTATATGCTTTGTCCTTGAGTGAAGAACTGGATTATAGGTGATGGCAATTGTACTCGTATTGTCACAAAATATGGGTGAATTATTTGTAATTACTCCATAATCTCTCAGTTGTTGCTGGATCCAGATCAGTTGTGCACAGCAATTACCAGCAGCAAGGTATTCTGCTTCAGTTGTTGAGGTAGCTATAGATGTCTGCTTCTTGCTGAACCAAGAGATCAGCCTGTCTCCTAGAAACTGACAAGATCCACTTGTACTTTTACGATCAAGCTTACCATATGAATATTCAACTAAATTGAAAGTAGAGTCTTTAGAATACCATAACCCAACATTTTGTGTACCCTTAAGATATCTCAAAATTCTTTTAGCAGCTGAGAAATGTGATTGCTTAGGATTTGCTTGAAATCTAGCACACATACAGACAGCAAATACAATATCAGGACGACTGGCAGTTAGGTATAACAATGACCCTATTAAACCTCGATATAATGTCGCCTCAACTGATATCCCCCTTGATCAGTGTCCAATTTTACTGATGAGCTCATGGGAGTATTTGCAGGTGAACATGATTTCATGCCAAATTTCTTCAGCAGCTCCTTTGTATATTTAGTCTGACTGATGAATATGCCAGTTTCCAGTTGCTTCACTTGTAGTCCAAGAAAGAATGTCAGTTCACCCAACATGCTCATTTCAAACTTATCCTGCATTAGCTTAGCAAATTTCTCGCATAATTTGGGGTTAGTTGACCCAAATATGATATCATCAACATAAATTTGAACTAATAAAATGTGATCATTCTTAGTAAATTTGAACAAGGTCTTATCAACTGATCCAACAGAAAAATCATGATCAGTTAGGAATTTAAGAGTTTCGTACCAAGCTCTGGGAGCTTGTTTAAGACCATATAAGGCTTTGTTCAAATGATATACATGATCAGGAAAGTTGTGATTTACAAAACCTGAGGGTTGTTCAACATATACTTCCTCTTGTAGTTGACCGTTCAGGAATGCACTCTTTACATCCATCTGAAAGATCTTGAAATTCTTGTATGATGCATAAGTAAGAAACATTTTGATTGCTTCCAGTTTTGCAACTGGAGCATATGTCTCATCATAGTCAATTCCTTCTTGTCTGTATCCTTGTGCTACTAATCTTGCTTTGTTGCGTCCAACTGAACCATCTTCGTTCAGTTTGTTCTGGATCTGATGGATTTCCTATTACCAGTTCAGGTGGATGTGATTTTTTCCATCTGTACTCAGTATTTGTTGTATCAGCAATTCCTTCAGTTGGTAACTGAACACATTTTCAGTCTCAGTTGGTGCTTCGTCAACTAGTATTTGAGTGTTATCATTATGCTCTATCAACTGATCATTAGCAACGACTTCCTGTGCATCTAATTTATCCAGTAGTTCTTGTTCAGGTGTTTGAAATATGTTTTGACTATTATGACATTCATTTTTGTCGTCATCTTCCAAACTGATATCTGTAAATCGATCAACTAGCTCAACTTGATCAGTTGGCTTATTAGTTAGTTCAATTTCATCGAAATCAACTATCGATAGACTGAGGAGAAGACCGACTCATATTGTAGATCTTCGATATAGACAGCCAAAGTCTGGGACTAAGAACGTACCACCATCTAGCTGGGGTAAAGTAGATGGGAGAACGTTGCGTTCTTATTCAGATCGGGATCCCTAGATTAGGATGAGTCGAGTCAGAGTCTAGGAGTCACAGAGTGTGATTCAGAGTTTGTATTGATACATGTTGTTCAGATTTGATACTTGTTATTGATATGTGTTTCATGCTTGTATATATGATTTTATATGACTGCATGTTAACATTGTTTATACTGGGATATTTATCTCACCGGAGTTATCCGACTGTTGTCGTGTTTGTATGTGTGCATGGCAATAGGTGAACCAGGTTCAGGGTCGAGGAGATGAAGGGAGATCGTGATTAGAGTGGAGACTACGGACTTGATTAAAGATAGGGTTTAGACACTTGAGATTTAGATGTTAAACCTTAGTTGATGATTGTATGTAGTACAAGACTTGTACCTTTATACTGATGTGTATATTAGATTGAATTCCATTACGTTCCGCAATTCATATTGTATTTTAGAAAAAAAATTTAGATCCTGTTTATTTTTAGTGATTAAATTGTCCCAAATGATGATTAAGATTATAATTAGCGTCCGGGTCCCCACATTTTTCCTTCCACATGCTCGCGCATGTGCGCAAGGTTCTCTGCCTGTCTTGTCCATATGCGCCCTGCTCGGTCGCGCATATGTGCGAGGGGTTCAGTCCTCGCACATAATTCAAGTCTTCTTTTATCTTTCCCGGTCTGATTCTTTCCGTCTATAATAACATCAAATCACAAATCAATAATTTCAGATAAACAAAATAAAAATCTCGGGCATTACATATATTTAATGTCCCTCTACATAGATCCTTTTAGCACTCGGATTTTTTTCTTGTCAAATCTCACACACAATCTTATCTACTTTGGATAAGGTTTGATAAGATATGATAAGTCATTTACTATCCATGTGTTTCTAGAACCTTCTAAGATTCTCCTTAATACAAAGTAGAAAATCTACTAATCAGTGTTTGAGTAAGAAACTCTAAGTTTATTATCTAAGTTTATTAACTGACGATCAGACATCGTCAATGGGACAAGAGAAAAAATCTTGTTATTATGAAGCAAAGTCAATTTTTCCGAAAATCAACATTTCCACTTAATCAATTTTGGCAACGCTTATTTCAGAACTCATTCAAAAAATTTAGGCAGTTGCACTCTCCTCAATATTTAGCAGTAATGATAACTCTCACAATTTCCAAATAGTGGAATCCAAGTAATAAAAAAATTGACAATTAAATGTCAAATATAATACCAACAGTACCTCATCTTGCTTCACTATCAAGTGTTGTTGCTAAGCCACATGGGTTCACAGAGCATCCCCAATTATTTAACATTCACTTGGAAGGAAATGGTGCTGATTTGTCCACTGCTTCATCAATGGAGGAACGTAGGAAATTCTTGTAAATGGAACATCGTGAAGCAATTCCTAAGGTCCATTGACACAAACAATTGTACCATATGTAGCAATATTTGTGAAACATTCCAGTGTCAATGCAACTGGTTTACCTTAAAATTCAAATATGTTTGTCAATAAATTTTACTAACTCTATGTTTCACTAATATTAAGTAATATCACTACGAGTACAATTACACATGTAAAGAATCATCTTTGCTCAAAATCTACATGTCATCATCATTGGTTTTCATGTCGTCTTCATTCATGTGATGTAACTTCACTGAGCAACTGCCTTTTTCATCAATCGAAATGTCGCATGAAACCTTTCTATACTCCATTGCTTCAAGTTTGGGTATACCTGCATCATGTTCTAAAATTTGCTTATTTGCCTCCATCGGCTCTTTTTTATGCTCATTGATTACATCTTTGGCAACATCAGCACTCTTTCAAATTCTGCCAACATTAAAATAGATTGTTGGAGTGATATGACCTCCAATACCCCTCACTCGCCCACAATTGTTTCGCTACCAGGTGCTTTTGTAAGTATATTCTCTTTTTTCCTTTCAATTTTCAACTTACCCTCCTACAACAACAACAAAAATCCAGCAACATATGTGAAATAATTTTATATTGTGAATAAATTGGAGGGTACATATGGAAATATGCTGAAAATACCTACTATTTCTCCAGCAAAGCGTGCATATCCTTTATACGCAAGCCGATGAGAGTATATGTTATGTTTTCTTCTTTCTTTTGTTGATCACTTAGTTTCTAGTTATTTCAAACATTCTAGATATCAAATTTCAATATAAATAAGGACTCGGGGTCAACTAATTTTAAATAATAAATTAAAAATCTTAAAAAAAAAAAATTCGACATGTTACTAATGACAAAAAAAACTTCAATCATATCTTGGAATACCATAGACAATAGGTGGCTCATTCAACTCATAGGGTTTATCAAGCTTTTGAAAAATGAACGTCTGATTTAGATGGATTTTGCCTTGACACCACTTATTATTTGCTGATTTCAAATAGCCCTTCTTCCACCTTGTGTCAACATTGCAAGTCAATTGTAAATACATTAAAAAAAATTAACACGTAACATTAAATATAGCATAACAATAGGAATATTATAATCATCAAAACATGATAACTTTCTTTCATTAACCAATTCCAGTATCAATTCTTTAACGTCACTTGGAACCTACTTCCAATTCTTATCAATAATCTTATCATTTCTCCGGACAGAACACCAACATAACTTTTCATTTCAACAACAGCTTCTCCTATTGGTTGTCCAAGTTTATTGAATGTAACATCCTTTATAATTCCTTAAATCTTTTTTCTAGCAAGCTTATCTATTTGTGTATGACTTCTAGACGTTTTTGTGGTTTCTATATCTGTAGATTCCAACACTTTTCTTCCCGTCCCAACTCTCTCCAGTGGCAGCACATAGAATTTTTTATTTACTCTTCCCATTTTTTCAAGCCATATTAGTCTCTTACTGTTTTTTGAGCAATAGAAGTTGTGGACCCTATGATAGAAGTTATAGTTAATAGCTGATATATACAACACATACAAAGAAAAATTAAAATAAAAATGCATAAACTGACAGCAACATGACAAAAAGCAAGAGAACATATGAATATTGAAAAAAAAAAAAACCATCTTCGAAAGGTAAATAACATATCACTAACTATTGTCTACAAACATGTATTCAAAAGAGAAACAAATTTGCCTTCATAAGAGAATATTCATCATTTAAATATTGTCAACCCAAGTCTCATCACAATCTTCACGAATACATCATGGTCATTATCATCTAATCCATCAACATCCAATGATGGAACCCCCTGCTAAAATATTGATAGTTAATTAAAGTGTCTTACAGCTCGTCACCATTTTTGTATTCAAAGTACTCCTTGCTTGGAGTTGCAAGTACAACACTCCATAAAGGATCTTTGGAATTTTCAATGTAATATATTTGCTTTGCCTTATTGGCCAAGATAAAAGAGTCATATTTGTATCCAATTCTATTGAGTTTTACCAAATTGAAACCAAGATCATCTACTTTAATACCGTTATTATTCTCGATTGCATTTAAACATTGGAATTTGAAATTTGTAGTAATCAACTACCCATATTTCTTATATAAATACGTAAAAAATCATATCTAACACAATAGGGTTTTTATCATTTGCACTAGAAACTTGCATTATATTCCGATTAAGCTGACTCTGGAATTTTGAACAACTCATATATTATCTCGCTCTTTTTTAACATAAGTAACCCCATCAATCAAATAACTAGATTACTTTAAGTAACCCCATCAATCAAATAACTAGATTACTTTAAGTAACCCCATCATCTTGTGACCAGCTCTTGGACTTAGCCCTACGATGAAATCTTGCATTCAAATACTCCATGTGTTCCTTAATTCAATTATTAGAAATAAACAAACCAAATTAATGTAATCAAAGCATTAAAGTATTGTAATTCATTTTAAAACTTGGACCGGGGTACCGATTTTAATCCGAATTAACCGAAACTCAACCAAACTTTTCCAAACTTAAACCATGACTCAAACCTACGTGACCAGCCCTTAAACCACTTATTTCATACAACCTAATCCCTTCAAAAGACCTCAACCAGTCGCTGAAATTTTCTGCACCCTAGAGTACGTACCGAACCCTAGTTACCATATCAAGCTAAAAACTCGACTATACACCTAACCAACTTGAACCAGCATCAAACCAACCCGTACTAACCCACCTCTGAACCCTTCTAGACAGTCCTAATCGTGGACTCTAACCCCATGCACATGGTAGTACACAATGCATCTGAAACACCCTCGCCGAACTCTAAATCGAGACTATCTTCTTCGATTTCTTCCTAACCCAAGACATCGTGCACGAGCTGCTCCAGGGTGTGAATCAGATCCACCAGGGTCTACTTCACATCCAAGGCACGTCCCCTGCACCGCTGCCCTCCCCATTCACCTGATCTAGTGATCACTCGACCCTAGAACCAAGAACACTCATTCATCCCTACCTTCCTCGATCCAAAACTGATATACCCACTAGAATTACTCGAAAAATTGGTGTAACATGAACCTTAAACGTCAAAAATCCAGCAGCCCTTCAATCATTACAAAATCGTGAGATTACATGAAGAATGGTGTAGGTTTTTCATTAACTTTTCAGACCAAACACACAAAAACGTTAAGTCTGATGCTATTCACGTAAATACAAACAAATTAAACATGAAATTATGTGAATGATGAGAAAAAAAACATTTTATGGCGTGCCTTTGCGATTAAACGCTCGAAAACTTGGATAACTACGCGTAGAACGAACACCGAAGAGACGCAAAGGGATTTATTTGCAAAACCAAGGGAGAACTCGAAGGTGGCTGCTGGATTATTTTGAAAATAATGCTGCTGCTGAAGGGAAGGGGCGGTCATGGGTTTAGATTAGGTTTAGGATTTGCAAATGATGTGTTTAAATCAATCTTAAAGGTGTAAATGGGCTCTTAATTAAAATAAAGGGGATTAAAATGGTTTTAAGCCCACTATACAATAAAATAAACACATCAAGCCCAATAACACTCGCGGAAAATATTTTGTTTTAGTACTTTTTTGAAAATATTACTTGAACCCTCAAAAAGTCCTATGACTCGCTAAAATTTGCGTATCGGTTAAAAATATAACCTGGCGAGTAAAAATACTCAACAAGGCCCATTTTCAAAAATTACCCTTAATCACACCATATATTAAATAATATAAAAGTAATTATTTAATAAAAAAATTTTTTCCTTGTTATCCATGGTCTCCGTTCCTCGTTCCAGTTCGAAATACCACTTAAAGCCCAAATGTATGAAACTATAAACAATCCATGTACTAACTCACATAATCATGAAATAAACATGCACTTACTGTATTAGAGTAATTAAACACATATTTTAGTAAAAAATTTTGCCTTTGAGGCAGCATGGAACAAGAAAATACCGCACATTATCTCCTGTATATGTGCGAAGAAGCTTATGAGATGTGGCTGCCAAACCTTTCTAGCATGTGTTATTTAAGCACTCGTTCTTGTCAGCCATAAGCTAGAGGATGTTGAGGTTGTCAGAGACTTTCCCTGTGTCTTTTTATGAGGACGTTTTTGGTATTCCACCGAACTGAGAGGTGGAATTTTCTATGGAGTTGATGTCGTTCACTGTGCCAATTTCTAAAGCACCATATTGTCTAGCACCCGTCGAGATGAAAGAGCTAAAATATCAAATGCAAGAGTTGTTGGACAAGGGTTTTATTCGCCTGAGTTGTTCTCCATGGGGCGCATCGTATTATTTTTGAAGAAAAAGGATGGTAGTATGCGACTCTGAATTAATTATAGAGAGCTGAACATAGTCACCATCAAGAACAAGTACCCATTGCCTAGAATCGAGGATTTATTTGATTAATTGCAAGGAGCATTGATTTTCTCAAAAATAAATTCAGGATATCATCAGCTGAAGGTGAAGGAGTCTGATTTTCATAAGCATCTTTTATGACTCGATATGGGCACTACGAGTTTATGGTGATGCCATTCAGGTTGACCAATATGCCAGCGATCTTCATTGATATCATGAATCGTGTATTTCAACCGTATCTAGATCAGTTTATCTAGCCTTCATAGATGATATTCTGATTACTCGAGTAGCAAAAAAGAGCATAGTCAGCACTTAAGAACGAAACTACAAATACTGCAAGATAGGAAATTATTTGTAAGTTCAGCAAGTGCTAGTTTTGACTCAAGAGATTAGTGTTCTTAGGCCACATCATTTCTAGAGATGAAGTTCAGGTCGATCCAAGCAAGGTCAAGGCGTTTAGTGAATGGCCAGTACGAAAGAGCGTAACCAAGATCCGTAGCTTCTTGGGTCTAGCTAGATACTACCGGAATTTTAATCAAGGATTCTCTTCTATTGCGGTGACCGCCTTGACAAAGAAGAATGCAATGTTTATTTGGGGTTATGACTGTCAAGAGAGTTTTGACAAGCTGAAGCAAGCTTTGATTTCAGCGCCAGTTCTATCGATGCCATCGGGGCAAGGAGAGTATGTAATCTACACAGACGCGTCGAAGCTTGGTTTAGGCGCAGTCTTGATGCAAAATGATCGAGTGATAGCTTATGCATCTAGATAGTTGAAGGTTCATGAGAAGAATTACCCGACTCATGACCTCGAGCACTCAGCAGTAGTATTTTCTCTCAAGATTTGGAGACATTACTTATATGGGGAGAAGTGCAAGATTTTCACTGATCATAAGAACTTGAAGTACTTCTTCACCCAAAAAGAGTTGAGTATGAGATAGTGAAGATGGTTAGAGTTGGAAAAGAACTACGAATGCTATATTATCTACCACCCGGGTAAAGCTAATATAGTTGCATACGATTTGAGTAGAAAGACAGCAGTCATCACGCGATTGACAGTTCAAAGACAATTGAAAGCGGAGATTCGATGATTCGAAGTTGCATTGTATGCTAGGAGCGAGGCTCCTATTCTTTCTACTATGACAGGTCAGTTGACTCTGAGATATAGAATGCCCGACAGTCAGTCTTTTGATGAGCAGTTGCAAAAATGGAGACTGAGAGACGAGTCCAACGGTCGGAAGCTATATTCTGAGGAGGATGACATAGTTTAATATTGAGATCAACTTTGGGTTCCTAGTGACGATTCATTGAGAGAAGTTGTTATGAAGGAAGCTCACCATATTCCATTCATCCTGGTAGTACGAAGATGAACATGGATTTGCAGTTATTGTATTGGTGGCCAAGCATGAATTGAGACATCTTACATTTTGTATCCGAATGTTTGACATGTCAGCAAGTTAAGGAAGCGCATCAGAGGTCTGTCGGAAAGCTTAAGCCACTTCCTATTACCGAGTGGAAAGTGGAAAATATTACTTTGAATTTTGTCGTGGGGTTGCCGAGAACTATCAAGGGATTTAACGCTATTTTGGTGATAGTTGATCGTCTTACGAAATCAGCGCATTTTCCACCTACTAAGCCGACATTCACCATGACACAGTACGCAAAGCTGTATATTCGAGAGATAGTCTGACTGCATGGGATTTCAGTGTTCATTGTTTCTGACCGAGATCCCAGGTTCACATTGTCTTTCTGGAAGAGTCTGCATTCAGCAATGTGAACTAAGTTGTTATTTAGTATAACGTTTCATCCTCAAACTGATGGACAGTCCAAAAGGGTTATTAAAATTTTGGAGGATCTACTCCGAGCTTGTGTGATCGATTTCCAAGGAAGTTGAGAACCGAAGTTACCTCTAGTGGAGTTCACCTATAATAATAGTTACCAGTCGTCTATGGGTATGGCTCCTTACGAGGCACTATATGAGAGGAAGTGTAGATCATTGATACATTGGGACGAGGTTGGTGAAAGAGGAGAATTTGGTCCAGACTTGATCAAGCAAACAGCGGAGCTAGTAGTCAAAATCCGAGATAGAATGAAGACTGCACAAAGCCGACAAAAGAGCTACGCTGATAAGCGATGAAGAGAACTAGAGTTTGCAGTGGGTGACCACGTATTTGTGAAAGTAACACCTATGAAAGGAGTTATGAGATTTTCCGAGAAAGGCAAACTCAGTCTGAGGTTCATAGGACCGTTTGACATTTTAGAGAAGATTGAGACATTATCTTATTGAGTGGCGCTACCATCAATGCTAACTGGAGTGCATAATGTGTTTCATATCTTGATACTGTGAAAGTATATGTCGAATCCTTCATAGGTACTGAACTATGAGCCTCTGCAGTTGACTCCAAATATGTCATACGAGGAAAAACCTATACAAATTCTGGATAGACAAGAAGAAGGCTCCAAAAAAAGTTATTTAAATGGTCAAAGTTAAGTGACTAAATCACTTAGAGGAGGAAGCTACTTGGGAAACCGAGAGGGACATGAGGAGTCGCTACCTGGAGTTATTCGGTAAAGTTTAATTTCGAGGACGAAATTTCATTTAACTGCATTAATTAAATATGGTAGGCATGTTTACATGTTTAAAATGTGGTTTTCTTCTAGAATGCATAAAACAGAGTTTTAAAGGTTATTCGACACGCGATCGAGGAACAGAAACCATGAAGCAAAAAAGGGAAAATATTTTTATTAAATGATTATTTTTAATTATTTAATATATGGTATATTTTAAATGGTATTTTAGAAAATGACAACTTTTGAGGTGTTTTACGCACCTAGTCGTATTTTAAACTAGTAATTGATTGTTGACGAAAATAGGGACTTTTTGGAAACTTGGTTAATATTTTCGAAAACTTCCCTAAACAAAATGATTTTCCTGCTATGTAATGGGCCTAATGGGTCTATTATACCCATGTTATTGAGCATAAACCTGTACCTTATTAATTAAATCAAAATAAGCCTCAAAACCCTAACCCACACACACTAAAACACACGCCCCACACCAAGAAACCCTAGGAGTTCCATCAGCAACACACACACACGGGTTTTGAGAGCAAACTCACGTAAGTTTTGAAGGGAATTCAGCAAGGTTACATCCCACGTCTCTCTGCCAACGTTCTTCGCATCTTGAATCGTTTTCGTGCCTAAAATACGCAAAGGCATGCCTTAATCTTCCTTCACTAATTAAATTGTTTTAATTGTATGAATTAATTATGGTAAGCATGTTTACATGTTTAAAATGTAGTTTTCTACTAGAATGTATGAAAATGTGTTTTAAAGGGTATTCGAGACGCGATCGAGGAACGAGGACCGATGACCATATAAGGGAAATTTTTTTTATTAAATGCTTATTTTTAATTTTTTAATATATGGTATATTTTAATTTGTATTTTTGAAAATGGAAACCTTTAAGGTGTTTTTATTCGTCAAGTCATATTTTAAACTAGCAATAAATTTTGACGAAAATAGGGATTTTTTGGAGGCTCTATTAATAATTTCAAAAAACAACCTAAACAAAATATTTTAATACCACCTGATGGGCCTAATGGACCTCTTATACTAGGGTATTGGGCCTAGCTTTCTACACAAGTAATTTTATCAATTAAAAGCTTTCAAAACCATACCTACACACACAATAAGACATGCACACCATATAAAAATAAACTAGGACTCCTAGGTCAGCAGCAACACGCCACACACAACACATTTTTGAGGAGGAATTCACGTAAGTCTTGAAGGAAAATCAGCATGTTTGTATCCCACGTCTCTCCATCAACGTTCTTCGCATTGCAAATCGTTTTTCGTGCGTAAAATACACAAAAGCACACCTTAATCTTCATTCACTCATATTTCACACCTTATTATATCTTTTGATACATGATTGCATGAAAAACATGAGGCACTTTGTATATTTTCGTTTTTATGGCATAACATGAACAAAAATAGAGTTTTCATCTTTTAAAACTCTTTCTTATGATGCACAAAGGGGCTGTCATGGTAGGGTTACTAGAAGGGATGTTTTTCAATATTATTAACGGGTCCATAGAAGCTTGGCAAAGGGGTGGATAGCAAGGGAAAAGCAAGGAACGAAAATTGGGTTTACTAGGCTAGGGCGTGCGTTTTTGTTGGAGAAGAAGGAAGGGGCCGCACGGGGAACTTTCTGGGAAAATGGTAGGGCTCATGAGCGTCCTACCATCGAGCCATGTTGTATCACGCAAGTCTGGAGGGGCTAGAAGCAGCAGGAACACGGCTAGGACACAACCTAGCCATGGCCACGAGTTGTACGGAGAACCATGCACGTCCTCGTGCATGGCTATCTAGGAATGGTATAATTACGTCTCAGGGGCTTGTTCATGGTCCTAGGAAGGTGTCATAGGGGCTTGTTGGGTTGTTTATGGGCTAGGTTCGAAGGAACTAATGGTTGGTGCAAGCTAGGGTTTCGAATAAGATAGGGCAGAAATTCGGCGGCTGGTTTAGGCTTGTTCAAGGGCTTTAATTTGTTTGATTTGGATTGTATAAGGTATGGTTAGGTTTAATAAACTATGATTCAAGTTAGGTAAAGTTTGGTTAAGTTTCGAGTTGATTCGGGTTAAAACCAATTTATATGATTAAGCTATTAAAACGAATTAGGAAGTTCTTCGAGGAATGAAGTTATGTATAAGGAATATTTATCTGTATATTTTAAGTTGTTATGTTAAGTTTACATGAATTTGGGTCGTTGTTTTAAGGTCCAAGGGTAATTTGGGAAAGTTAAGTTTTCAGGGTCAAAATTATCATTTTACACCTGAAAAAATGTTAAACGTTCTGGCAGTACCTTGAATGCTGTAAAGAATGCTAAAATGTTTACTTTAAATTTTTATTGAATTTTATGATGAAACGTTAATGCTAAAATACGTGTTGGATACTTGGTTTAAAAGAAAAATATATATAAATATATATATATATGCATAGATTTATATAAGTGATAAAAATAATGAAAGGTTGAAGAATGTGACTTGATTGTGACATAAAATGATATGAATGAAGATATCGTGAGGGAAAAGGACTCAGAGGGAGCCCGTTTATGGGAGAAGGCCCTTGAGGGAGCCTGATGATCGTATTTCCATCGAAAGAATATGATGATATGTAAGGCCAAGACTCAGTTGATGGGTGAGAGTATCGCTGATGTCCCCGCCGCCTGGTACCATGGTTATACGTAGATAATCCATTTACCTACAGCTGAAACAAAGTCACAATTAACGATCTGAATTTAACAAAAATAAAATTTATATGTATGTGAGGAAAGGAAGTCTCGCGCATATGTGCGAGACGAGGCACGCATATGCACGAGCAGGTGAAGTCCTAAGTGCCAAGACAGTAGGTCTCGCGCATATGTGCGAGTATTGGACACGCATATGCGCGATATTTACTGAATGAAAAAAAATAAAGAATTGACACATGTCTCGCCATGCATGTAAATGTGTAAATTTCTCCATCAACTTCAGAATTTTCATCCAGGAGAAAAATGAAACCTCCATGGTTAAATCCTCAAGCTTCTTCATATATTAAAAACTTGATGATGCAAGATCCGGCCGTCCGATTTTCAATCCAAGTTTAGTTCCGTGCTTCTCACGTCAAGAGCTTCGAAGGGATGTAAGTTTTCTTCTTTTCCTGCATGATTCGAAACTTTGGTGCGAGAGAAATCATAAATTGATTGACATTAGGTGTTCTTGAGATTATGATAAGCATATAATCGAAACCGGATCGAAGAACGGACAACGTATGCAATTGTTATCATTTTTCCAGCCTATGTTTGAATGAAGTTGTGCATATTTTGGCATTGTGATTTGCAATTGTTATTGGTTATGAGTTGTGGTTGTATCTATTGATCTTTGAGTTGCCGGGTATCTCGATATTGCGCCGTTATGCCGTCGAAACGTAATTAGATTGAGATTGATCATACCATGTCTTGCTTTGAGGTGTATATTGATATTGTGCCTCTCAAAAATGTCATTCCAGATTTGGTATTGAAGGCTTCGAACTCGAGAATTCCACTTCGAAACCGATAGAAGAATGAATAAAGCAAGATTGAGATTGGTTGCGTCAAACCAAGAACTACGAAAAGAAAGGTATAAATCAATGTTAAACCGGGATAGATAACTCGAGTAAGATATGACTTGAGTTTTCCCAAAACCACATACTAAATTGTTATTGCTTTGATGTGTTTGAAATTCTTGAGATTAATATGCTTAGTCTATTGAGTTATAGAAAAGCATATATTATGAGATAGACATCTTGGATGAGTCTTTGGTAGAAGTGCCAAGTCACTGGACGTTTGGTTTATATCAATGCGCTTAGGAGAAGATCGACTCCTATTGTAGATACTCGAAATAGTGCGCCGAAGTCCGGAAATAAGAACGTACCACCACCTAGAAGGGGAGAGTATGTGGGAGACTTGTTACGTTCTTGTTGAAACCGGGATCCCTAGATAAGAGTTGAGTCACAGATTAAGACTTAAAGAGTTTTATTTAAAGCTTTATAGCGATTCCTAGACTATGATACATGATATTTGACAAATGTTTTATACTTCTGTATATGCTTGTATGAAATACAAGTATACGTTGTTTATACTGGGAAATATGTTTCTCACCGGATTTATTCGACTGTTGTTGTGTTTGTATGTGTGCCTGACAACAGGTGGGACATGATTAGGGTCGAGAAGAGTATGAAAGATCGAGATTATAGTGGTGATCCGGGCTTACACGTAGAAACTGGTTGTTCAACACTTGATATGTTGTTGATAAACACTAGTTTTTTATGACTTTATTTTGGAACAAGTTTTGTATCTTTGATCATGTTGTAGATATTGAACTTGATCTTGTAAATTGAATAAAATGGAACATAACTTGTTGTAGTACTTTAAACATTTGTTTATGAGGTGCACGATTTAAAAAATAAAATAAAATTTTCGACCTAGCGCATCTAATTGATCCATTTAATCCCAATGACGATTGAAGAAAATAAGTTAGCGTCTGGGTCCCCACAACAGGTGGTATCAGTGCAGTATGTTCCTTAGACTGAAATAGAAACGAGCAAGCGGGGTACATCGAGTTTTCTTTCTTGCTTTTATGATACTAGCATGCGATTTATTGTAATGTTTATTTACATAATTTTATGCTAGTATGACAGCATGTTTTACTGCTTTAGAAGATACATGTTTGCCTGATTATCTGATTTGATTGGAAACGTGTATTATTGGAGAATGAATCAGAACCCATTCTTGATCAAAAGTATGATGATCAGAGGAGGACTGGGACATATTTGTTAGATTTGATTACTAACCATTTTGATAATCAGATATGCCTCTTCGAAGAGCCACAGAACAGGGTAGTACTTCAAATAATCCGATGGATGTTACAATGACACCCATGGAAACACTGTTGAAGAGATTTCAGTCATTCAGACCACCGAATTTGAAAGGCACTGAGACGTCTATCGACTGTGAGAGCTGGCTTGATGATATTGAGATGTTGTTTGATTCACTTGACTATACAGATGAGCGTAGAGTCAGACTGATTGGGCACCAGTTACATGAGGTTGCAAAAAGCTGGTGGCTCACAACCAAGAGAGCTTTGGAGCATCGAGGTACGGTAATTACTTGTAAAATCTTTAAAGACGAATTTTATCAACGATTTTTCCCAGTATCATACAGAAACGACAAAGGTGCAGAGTTTGCTAACCTGAAACAGGGTCATCTGAACATTGAAGAATACGGGGCCAAATTCTATACTTTGCTACGATTTGCTCCTCATAATGCTGATAATGATGAAGCCGTGGCTGATCAGTTCATCAATGGGCTGAATCCTGAGATTTTTACACTGGTAAATACAGGGCGACCAAATAATTTTGCTGATGCCTTGAACAGAGCAAAAGGAGCTGAAGCGGGCTTGATCAAACAGCGAGGAACTTTGTACATCGCTCAGACATAGAAACATCAACAACCTTCAGCTCAGTTCCACCAACCACCTCCCAGATTTGATAGTGGCGGTAGCAGTAGTGGGAAGAAGGATAATCTGAAAGCCCGAGGAAAACAATTTAAGAAATCTGGAAGCAGCTCATCTAGTTCTAGTTGTTCACGACATACTGGTTCTGGCCAGAATTATACAGGGGTCTATTACAGAACATGTGGAGGAAGACAGCCAACATAGCAATGCCAAGGAGTGTTTGGTAGTTGCAACATCTGTCGACAGCCGGGACATTTTGCCAAAGTCTATCCACAGCGAGGTTCTCAACGATCCCAGGGAGCAGGATCATCTGGATCAATGGCTCAGGCTGATAGACGATCATCTTCTGTTCACTCTTTCCAGCCACCAACTACCCAGTCACAACCGAGGCCAGGAGAAAGCCAGATTGTTAGCCAGCCTCCGAGACAGCATGCCAGAGTGTTCGCATTGACCGAGGAACAGGCCCAGGAAGCACCTGATGATGTAGTTGCAGGTAACTATACTCTTTGTGGTTATACTGCTTATGTGTTGATCGATACGGGTGCATCCCATACTTTTATCTCTGAGCGATTTGCATTGATATATTCTTTGCCGGTTGAGTCATTATCTGCTGTAGTATCTGTCTCTTCACCTTTGGGGAGAGGTCTTATATCAATGAATTCTGTTAGACATTGTATACTGCAGTATGATGGTAATGAGATAAAGTTAGATTGTATTGTACTCGGTTTGTTTGATTTTGACTGCATTATCGGTATTGATATGCTAACCAAGTACAGAGCTATCGTAGATTTTTTCAGAAAATTGTAAGATTCAGACTTGAGATGGCTGATGAATGGAAATTTTACGGTAAGAGTTCCAGGGCTCGAATTCCTTTAGTATCTGCTTTATCTATGACTCGATTATTGCAGAAGGGTGTAGAGGGATTTCTTGTGTATTCAGTAGATGTACTGAAGTCGAGCCCTTCATTGGCAGATTTGCCAGTGGTTTGTGAGTTTGCTAAAGTCTTTGCAGATGAGATTCCGGGTTTGCCTCCAGTCCGAGAAATAGACTTCAGCATTGAACTGATACAAGGTACAGTACCTATTTTTAAAACTCCATACAGAATGGCACCAGTTGAACTGAAAGAATTGAAAGATCATGATACGAATCCTCGTAAGAATGAAAAGCAAACAAGATTATTGAAATCGAGCCCTCAATTCAATAACGAACAAAAATCGATTATGTTGTCCCGATCTTTTGAAACAAGCAAAGATTTTTGATATTCACCTCTAAGCGATTAACACTTAGCAACAAATATCAACGATAATAACAATCAAATTTCAAACGAACCTTCAAAGAACTTGTTTTGACAATCCGTGCGAAATACAATCGACAAACGCCACAAAGATGCAATCTTTGATAAGTTTGATTTGATTTTGAACAAAGCTTTAAAAGCCTTGAGAATTGAGAGAAACTCCTCAAAATATTTTTATCAATCTGAATTATTACGTTTTTTTGTTGATACAATGCATATAATTAAAATAAAATA
Organism: Primulina tabacum; assembly: GCF_025594145.1. Lineage (NCBI taxonomy): Eukaryota > Viridiplantae > Streptophyta > Magnoliopsida > Lamiales > Gesneriaceae > Primulina > Primulina tabacum. The sequence continues at coordinate 30,943,939 of NC_134557.1, forward strand.
CAAGAAAAATTAGTGTAAAAAGTCATAAAGAAAGTTGTGAACAAATTCTACACGAAAGGTCGCGCGGTAGCGCGTGATGTCGCGCTGTGGCGCGCCTTGTTCGGCATGTTCCAGCCTGGTGGGCGCGGTAGCGCTGAATCACGCGTGGCGGCAGTGCGCATGGGCACGCGCGGCTGCGCCACTTGTGGCGTGGGGGCGCGCCTAGTGTTTCTTCATGCGCGCGGCTGCGTCGCTTCTGGCGTGGGTGCGCGCGTGCTGCTGTCCTCATGATCATTTATCACTTGAATAACATTCCAAATACTTCCATTATGGTGTCCATGTTCCCCAAGCTCCTCTATTTGATGGTGATGCAACCCGAACCCCTCGAGCCTTATTTCCAAGCTTTCATTGGTTGAATGAAGGGCAAAATTCAACATCTTCAATCGTTCTCTCGGGATTGGTTCTTGGTACGCATAGTGGCTGGCTAGATTCATATCATACTCCCCTTCTTCAAAAAGATTTGTCCTCAAATCTTGTTTCTCTTGATAGCTAGGAAGATCAATACTTTTCGTGCCTTTTCCACAATCCTGCAAGTAGAGTTTAACAATGCTCGGGATCGAACCGGCTATTTCATTAAAATAAAATAAACCAACTTTGCACAGATGTACATGAAGTGGTTTATTCAAAATAAAGAGTCGCTCATCCTCACTCTTTTAAGCCATACATATAATTTCTTTTTTTGTTTGTTTGGCCTCTTTTTCACACAACTCTTTTTGTTCTTCGATGGCCATCCCATCTTTTTTATCACTCTCTTTTTCGGCCATCTCATTTTCTTTTTCTCTCAACTCATAACAAATTGATTCACCAATACATATTAAATTCGTAGACAGTTGAGCGAAAGAAACAACTTGCACATCATCTAACAACTCACCTTCCACACCACAACACTCAATACTCGCATGAGACACAATTGGAGTATCAACCTCAACATTCAAATCATCCACATGTTTGGCTTCAAGTTTGATAGTGGAATCCACTACCTTCACATCCTCATTTGGACAATGATGAAAATCATGTCCTATCTCTAGACACCACAAACATCGAATATATGAAAAAAAATTATGTGAGAATTGCGATGTACCTTGATATCCACGTTTTGAACTCCTCGCTGGTGTCGCTGTGCTTCTCTCCTCTTTACTCATCCTTCCACTCTCATCCACTCGCCCATATCTTTCACGTAAATGTTTAAATTCTTCCTCCATTCTTTTCCCAAATTCTACCAACAATGACCGAAATTGACTATCAAGCATATTGTACCCCTTTTTGTTTTTTTTTTTATCCAACAAATACGTAGACAATCGCTACACGAAAATCGGTATTGAAAATCCTACGAGGAATTGAACGGATACGCTTATTTGAATCAAAAAGAACCAAAAGCTGTGATACCAAATGATACGAATGTTAGAGTAGGTGTCCGTCGAGCCAAGTGTTGGCCGAGGGTTCATGATTAAACTCTATGTATAAACAGTCTTTATTTTAATAATATTTGAATTTATTATTTTGGCAAATCTTTATCTGTTTACCCATGCTAGTTACATAGATAAAGCCCTTGAATATACAAATTGTAGAAAGAATTTGAGATGCTCAGATGATGAGTATCATGAAACTCATATTTGTAATGCTGTATATTCTAAACAGTACCTAGTCGATTCAGCCGCCACTAAGAAGGATATAGGCCGCTCAAGTTCGAGACTAGTATCTGCGATGTGAGTACCATGTTTCATTGGTAGGGGACATTGTGATGTCCGAACATGCAGATAGGTGCTCCTTGTAGAGTGCACTGAACAACCCTCCATAAAAGGACTTTGCAAGTGGTTCTCACTTATCGAGTGGAAAAGTCCTAGTTTATGGTTGTACATCATGAGTCCTTATGACCCGGGACAACATTGAGACTCTATGTGCTAGAATTACACTTTGACTTGTTTACCGACTCTCATGGGTTCATCAGGTGGCAAGGTTGGGTGTTTTGTCGAAACATATAGGAGTCGATGCAGTGTAGTCGGGGATTCACCGCTTACCTTCGGGTATGGATATCCTATGTGAAATCATGTGTATGTAGTATGAAATCTCTAATCAAAGTATGGTGGTAATTATGAAAGGGGTTTCATAGATTACACCATCGATGCAACTACGACATGACACATAGTATCGATTCATTGACAACTCTCGATATACCAATGGTTGTCGAATCGATCGTGATATATGGGTTGAAGGGACCGTACTGTACGCTAACCATAATTGAATGGTTCTTGCAGACACTATCATTTGATACCTAGAGAATCATGTAAGCGATGCTGCTAGGCGTTTAACATGATTTGTAGGGTACTATCGGACTTGAGTTCTGACATTCTTGTTATCAAGGAGTTGATAAGTAAGAATGGAGCAATTGGGGTATGCTCGTATAAGGACATGTTTAGTCCGAATCACATGGAGATTTGAACTCACGGCTAGTTGTATCAATAAACCATTGAGGGCCACACAAGTACTAGCTTTCTAGATCCCGTTGAGAAGTAAAATAGTTCAATGTGTTGAACGGCTTATAAAGGAGTTTCTAAGCTTGAGAAAAAATAGAAGTATAACTTCTAGGAGGGAAATGTAACTTTTAATTTGTGTAAGTGTTCCTAAATTAAAAATTGGCCAAATAAATCATGTATTTGAAAATTGTGATTTTCATAAACATTATTATTGACTAAATTAAATTAATTCAAGTGTTGAATTAATTTAACACTAGTGGGCCTAGTAGAGTCCAAATAATTAAATTAATTCAAGTGTTGAATTAATTCCAATTAGAAATAATTATTAAACTAGTGGGCTTGGGTAAAATCAAGTAAACTTTAAATGAGCTCAAATATGTTTGGGACATTTAAATAAAAGTCCATGGGCCTTGTAATTGTTACAAGCCCAAATGAGAATGCATGCTTGGGAGGTGAAAGGTTCTGGATTACTTTTGATTAAAAAATTGCATGGCATGCTAAAGTTGGTCTCTACTTTTTCACACACATAGACAACTCATTCACTCCTTCACTCTCCCCTCACTTGGCCGAAATTTACACACTCATTTCTCTCCATTTTTCTCTTCATCTTGGTTGAGGAATTCTTGCACTTTTCTTTGAAAATTCCTCATATTTTTCTAGTGCAAAATATGAGGGGATCTACCTAGTTAGTGGTGGGCCTAATTTTGAGCAAGGTGTGCTCAAGGAGGAAGCTTGTAGATCTTCTTGCCATTCAAGAGCTTTGTTGTTTAACAACAAAGTTGGACCCATCATCAACCTCAAGAGGTTGATAGGTATAATTTTCTTAACACCCTATGTATGATATTTGGTGTTTGTTGTATTTGCTACATAAAATAATATGAGGTGGCCGAAATTTCTTGAGTAAAAATTCGATTTTTAAACTTCCGTTGCGCTTCCGGTCACCGTAACCGATCCCCTTTCAAGTGGTATCCGAGCTATGGTTACGATTTTGTGTAGCAATTACAAGATATTATGTTGAGATCGATTTCTAACCGCATTAGTGTATTTTTGCAACCAAAAAAAAACCGAGGCTTATTGTGGGGAACCTCGGGCAGCATGTTGCTGCCCGAGGGGCTGCCCATTTCAGGCAGCTAGGGCAGCCCGAGGGGCTGCACAAATAGCCCCATTAAAAAAAAAAAAAAAATTTTTTGCCGGAATCCGGCGACGGCGATGACGACTAGGGTTTCCAAAAGTGTTTTGGAATATCAAAGTGTCATGGGCCTTGAGTTGTTGGGCCATTGGATGGCTAACATATTTGTGAAATTTAAATGGACCAAAATGTTTTTGGTGAAAAATAAGTTTTTGGGCCCTTAAGTTTAAAATTACAAAAGTTGCAAATATTTTCTCATTAAATAAATATTTCAAGTTGGACTTTAAATATTTATAGTAAATGGAGATTTAAAAGAAATTCGGTTATAAATAAATTAATTTGAAAGTAGACAAAGGTGTTTGTATACTTTGTTAATTTAGTTTATAATCGTGGCGGCTAGTGATTGGATCAAGATATATAATATTGGATCAATTAATTATTGTGATAATTAATTGATAGTGTATGATATGTGATATTGTGCATGAAGGATGATCAAAAGCCCAAGCCCAATTTGCTAGGTGTGTACTAGGATATTTTGTGTTGAATGATTGTAATAATTATAAATTTATAAAGTGGGCTTGGTTTATGGCCTGTTCCCACCCCATGTGATGTATCCCTATTTGCCATGGATATTTATTTGTAAATATTAGTATAGTGGATGATCAAGATTGGAAGATGGTGGCCATGATGATTATGAAGATCGAAGACATGTAAATATTGGAAGCTTATGTAATAGTTGCATTTGCATCCCGTGCATTTTCCTAGGATTGGACCTAGGCCCGTGTTTAGCTCACACGGTCCGTTAGTATTGGGGCGATTGATCATCCTTGTTTTGTTTACTGTTTATAATATATGCATGATATGTTATAAATAATGAGTATGTGTGTTATTATTATGATAATAACAAAGTTGCATGAATCCTGCAAACATACGATCAAACATGGCGAGCTTTTAAATAAAATTAATGATGAGACCTTTCAAAATTAAAAACCCTCATTTTGAATAAGATTCAAAATTAATATCAAGCCCGAAAAGGGGAATTATAAATTTGTTTATAATTTCCTTGTCTTCCATCGACAATGGGTGCATGATGAACGCTACCCGTACTCGGGGCTCGGCTCATATTATTAGGGGAGCTTTGGGTGCCGGAAAGCCGTGACATCCATTGACATGGTGATGTGAACTACGTGGAACTCCCATGATTTCGGCTCATATTATTGGGGGAACTCATGGCGACCGTCCATTAAGGTTCAACATCGATGGGTAAGGCTTGACACGTAAAGATGAACGACGTCATATTATTGGGTCCTAATCAAACGTGAGACAAAAGTTTACGTAAGGGTTGCATTGTGATGCAATTGGAAACTACCTTTTAGGAATTGTGATTGGCTGATATTATTCGGGATCATAATTCGCTAATTGGACCTTACGTACCTACTGAGTAAAAGAGTTTCCCGTTTTGACTAGAGGGTAGTGGAAATGTCAAAACAGTGGGAGCGAAAATTTATAAAGTTAAAGTCCAAACTTTATATCTTATTAAATATTTTAAAATAGTCATTAACATTTATATGTTTTACTTTTCAGTACAAAAATTTGACAATGTCTTCAATTCGCAATCCGCTTTCTGCCATACTCGAAAAACATGTGTTAACCGGACCTAACTATCTCACTTGGCTAAGAAATCTGAAAATCGTCCTAAACTCAGAAAAGATTGCATATACACTGATTGAGTCGCCCCCTGTTGAAGCTCCGACTAGCTGCACTCCTGAGGAATTGCAGACCTACAAGGATTGGTGTGACCATGACTTGAAGGCTAGGTGTTATATGCAGGCTTCTATGAACGATGAGCTGCAGAGGCGTTTTGAGGATGCAAAGAATGCTGCTGACATTCATTTGCATCTCAAGGAGCTCTTTGGTGAGCAGACTCGGCCTCTTAGGCATGCTACCGTCAAGGAGCTGATCACTATGCGCATGCGAGATGGGGCCTCGGTCCATGAGCATGGCTTGAAGATGATTGGGCTCGTGGACAAGCTCGTTGGCATGGATCTGATCTTGCCTTCGGAGTTGACCACCGACGTGTTGCTCTTATCGCTGCCTAGCTCATTTGATACTTTTGTGGTGAACTTCAACATGAACAAGATGGAGCCGACCCTTGAGGAGTTGGTGAATATGCTTGTGACCTTTGAGTCCACTATCAAGAAAGAGAAGCCGGTTCTTTTTGTGGGCTCTTCATCTGGTACGAAGACCGGTCCACCTGGGAAGGGAAAGAAGCGTTCTTTCCAACGTCCCAAGAAGAGCGTGCCCTTGAAGAGGCAGACTCCTAGGTCCCGTAGTGGCAGCCACACCAGTGAAAGCTGACAAGACCTGTTGACATCTGTCATCACTGCAAGAAGCCTGGACATTGGAGGCGTAACTGCAGGGAATATCTTGCCCAGAAGAGTTCTGAAAACGGTATGTTCTATATCGAAGTAAACATTTCAATTAACTCTACATCTTGGGTATTGGATACCGGCTGTGGCTCACATCTCTGTAATGATTTGCAGGTGATGGGAAGAAGTAGGAGGCTCAGGGAAGGTGAGACCTTCTTGAGGATGGGCAATGGAGCAAGAGTTGCTGCCAAAGCTGTTGGAGATGTTTCTTTAATTTTGAACAATGATTTTAAGTTGTTGTTAAGAGACGTTTTGTTTGTACCTGAGTTGGTGAAAAACATTATTTCCATTTCTATGTTAGATAAAGATGGATTTTCTTGTTTATTTAGCAAAGGTGTTTGCAATATTTACAAGAATGAATGTTTAATTGGTACTGGAGAACTTGAAAACGATCTCTACACCTTAAAATTGAAAGATATTCCACTTAACAATGTCCAAGCTATAACAACAACAAACAAGTGCAAACAAGATACTCTTAATGTGGCACAATTATGGCATGCTCGATTAGGACATATTTTCCTAAGAAGGATGAACAAGTTAATAGGAGTAGGCATGTTTGATATGTCTGATATTAATGCTCTCACGACTTGTGAATCCTGTCTAAAAGGAAAGATGACCAAGATTCCCTTTAAGGGCCATGTGGAGCGAGCCAAAGGGTTATTGGATTTGATCCATACCGATGTGTGCGGTCCGCTTAGCATCACCACTAAGCATGGACATGCCTACTTCATCACCTTTACCGATGACTTTTCGAGGTATGGGTATGTGTATTTGATGAAATACAAGTCTGAAGCCTTTGAAAGGTTCAAAGAATTCAGAAGTGAAGTAGAGAAGCAATTGGGACGAAGCATCAAGACACATCGATCGGATCGAGGTGGTGAGTACTTGAGTGCCGAGTTCCAAGAGTATCTTAGGGAGAATGGGATTCTCTCGCAGTGGACTCCGCCCGCTACACCATAGTTGAATGGTGTTTCGCAGCGTCGTAACCGGACTTTGATGGACATGGTTCGGTCTATGATGGGGTTCACGGAGTTGCCGCCATCCTTTTGGGGATATGCGCTTGAGACAGCGGCAATGTTATTGAACAATGTCCATACAAAGACAGTTGATAAGACACCATATGAGATATGGATGGGTAAGCCACCCAAATATTCTTATCTTAGAATATGGGGGTGCCCTGCTTATGTGAAGCAGGTAGTGGGAGATAAATTGGATAGTCGATCCTATTTTATGTTACTTTGTGGGATATCCAAAGAATTCGGTTGGATACTACTTCTATCATCCTCAAGAAACAAAGGTGTTTGTTTCTAGGAACGCAACCTTTTTGGAAAACAATTTCTATTAGATAGAAAGGGCGAGATGATAGAACTCGAAGAGGTTCGAGAGACACCCACAATTGTAGAACCCACACCCGAAGAGCCAAGAGAGGAGATACAAGCTCCTAGAAGATCCGAGAGAGTCTCGAGACCACCTATGAGGTATGGTCTGCTTCTTGAAGAGGGCCATGATGAGCCTAACCATGGATGTGATCCAAGGACCTTCAAGGAAGCATTATCTGATGCCGAATCATCCAAGTGGCTTGAAGCGATGGAATCTGAGATGAATTCCATGCATTCTAACCAAGTGTGGAATCTCGTGGATCCACCTGTGGGAATTGTTCCCATAGGATGTAAATGGATTTACAAGAGGAAACTTGGGGCGGATGGGAAGGTATTGACCTTCAAGGCGCGATTGGTGGAAAAAGGATATACTCAAAGACAAAGAATTGACTTTGAGAAAACCTTTTCTCCAGTTGCAATGTTCAAGTACATAAGGATTTTGCTAGCCATAGCGGCATGGTATGACTATGAGATATGGCAGATGGATGTTAAGACAGCCTTTCTTAATGGGGATATTAAGGAAGAGATTTACATGTCTCAACCCGAAGGGTTTACATCTATCGGAAGTGAGCATATGGTATGCAAACTTCAAAGATCTATTTATGGTCTAAAGCAGGCATCTAGGAGTTGGAACCTCAGATTCGATAGTACAATCAAAGAGTTTGGTTTTGCTAAGAATCCTGAGAAACCCTGTGTGTATAAGAAGGTTAGTGGGAGTGCTGTGACATTCCTGGTGTTGTATGTTGATGACATTCTACTCATTGGGAATGATGTAGGAATGTTGCAATCAACGAATTTATGGTTAGCGAGTAAGTTCTCGATGCAGGACTTGGGTGAAGCATATTTTGTATTGGGAATACAGATCTATAGAGATAGATCAAAAAGATGGCTTGGTCTCACCCAGTCCACATACATTGATACCATCGTGAAGCGGTTCTCGATGGATGAGTCCAAGAGAGGACATCTACCAATGTGTCATGGCGTGTCCCTATCCAAGTCTATGTCTCCCAAGACTGATGCAGAGATAGCGGCGATGACCAGCATTCCTTATGCATCTGCGATTGGTAGCATCATGTGTGGGATGATATCTACACGTCCTGACGTGGATTTTGCACTAAGTGTAGTAAGTAGATATCAATCCAACCCTGGTCTTCCACACTGAAAAGCTATGAAAGACATCCTCAAGTATTTGAGAAGGACCAATAAATTGTTCTTGGTCTATGGGGGTGGAGAACTGAAATTGGAAGGCTATACCGACTCTAGCTTCCAAAGCGATATCGATGACTCGAAGTCAACCTCTGGATTCATATTCATGCTCAATGGTGCTGCTGTCTCTTGGAAGAGTTCCAAGCAAGACAGTACAGCGGATTCCACCACTAAGGCAGAATATATTGCTGCATCAGCTGCAGCAAAGGAGGCAGTTTGGATAAGGAATTTCGTCCAAGATTTGGGCGTCATTCCTAATGGAGTTGCTCCTGTCCCGGTGTTTTGTGACAACACGGGAGCCATTGCTCAAGCAAAGGAGCCAAGGTCTCATCAGAAGTCCAAACACGTATTGAGAAAGTACCACATCCTCAGAGAGATCGTGGAGAGAGGAGATGTCACGATTGACAAAGTCGGTTCCGCAGATAATGTTGCTGATCCACTAACTAAGCCTTTACCTGGACCATTGTTCGAGAAGCATCGCGAATCGATGGGTTTGAAGCATATGGGTAGTTGGCCCTAGTGCAAGTGGGAGATTGTTAGAGTAGGTGCCCGTCGAGCCAAGTGTTGGCCGAGGGTTCATGATTAAACTCTATGTATAAACAGTCTTTATTTTAATAATATTTGAATTTATTATTTTGGCAAATCTTTATCTGTTTACCCATGCTAGTTGCATAAATAAAGCCCTTGAATATACAAATAGTAGAAAGAATATGAGATGCTCATATGATGAGTATCATGAAACTCATATTTGTAATGCTGTATATTCTAAACAGTTCCTAGTCGATTCAGCCGCCACTAAGAAGGATATAGGCCGCTCGAGTTCGAGACTAGTATCTGCGATGTGAGTACCATGTTTCATTGGTATGGGACATTGTGATGTCCGAACATGCAGATAGGTGCTCCTTGTAGAGTGCACTGAACAACCCTCCATAAAAGGACTTTCCAAGTGGTTCTCACTTATCGAGTGGAAAAGTCCTAGTTTATGGTTGTACATCATTAGTCCTTATGACCCGGGACAACATTGAGACTCTATGTGCTAGAATTACACTTTGACTTGTTTACCGATTCTCATGGGGTCATCAGTTGGCAAGGTTGGATGTTCTGTCGAAACATATAGGAGTCGATGCATAGTAGTCGGGGATTCACCGCTTACCTACGGGTATGGATATCCTATGTGTTTTCATGTATATGTAGTTTGAAATATTTGATCAGAGTATGGTGGTAATTATGAAAGGGGTTTCATAGATTACACTATCGATGCAACTACGACATGACACATAGTATCGATTCATTGACAACTCTCGATAAACCAATGGTTGTCGAATCGATCGGGATATATGAGTTGAAGGGGCCGTACTGTACGCTAACCATAATTGAATGGTTCTTGCAGGCACTATCATTTGATACCTAGGGAATCATGTAAACGATGCTGCTAGGCGTTTAACATGATTGGTTGGGTACTGTCAGACTTGAGTTCTGACGTTCTTGTTATCAAGAAGTTGATAAGTAAGAATGGAGCAATTGGGGTATGCTCGTATAAGGACATGTTTAGTCCGAATCACATGGAGATGTGAACCCACGGCTAGTTATATCAATGAACCATTGAGGACCACACAAGTACTAGCTTTCTAGATCCCGTTGAGAAGTAAAATAGTTTAATGTGTTGAACGGCTTATAAATGAGTTTATAAGCGTAAAGAAAAATAGAAGTATGACTTCTATGAGAGAAATGTAACTTTTAATTTACGAATGTGTTCCTAAAATTTAAAGTTGGCCAAGTAAATAATGTATTTGAAAATTGTGATTTTCATAAACATTATTATGGACTAAATTAAATTAATTCAAGTGTTGAATTAATTTAACACTAGTGGGCCTAGTAGAGTCCAAATAATTAAATTAATTCAAGTGTTGAATTAATTAAATTACATTGGGCCTTGTAGAGCCCAATTAGAAATAATTATTAAACTAGTGGGCTTGGGTAAAATCAAGCAAACTTTAAATGAGCTCAAATATGTTTGGGACATTTAAATAAAAGTCCATGGGCCTTGTAATTGTTACAAGCCCAAATGAGAATGCATGCTTGGGAGGTGAAAGGTTGTGGATTACTTTTGATTAAAAAATTGCATGGCATGCTAAAGTTGGTCGCTACTTTTTCACACACCAAAACAACTCATTCATCCTTTACTCTCCCCTCACTTGGCCGAAATTTACACACTCATTTCTCTCCATTTTTCTCTTCATCTTGGTTGAGGAATTCTTGCACTTTTCTTTGAAAAATCCTCATATTTTTCTAGTGCAAAATATGAGGGGATCTACCTAGTTAGTAGTGGGCCTAATTTTGAGCAATGTGTGCTCAAGGAGGAAGCTTTTAGATCTTCTTGCCATTCAAGAGCTTTGTTGTTTAACAACAAAGTTGGAGCCATCATCAACCTCAAGAGGTTGATAGGTATAATTTTCTTAACACCCTATGTATGATATTTGGTGTTTGTTGTATTTGCTACACAAAATAATATGAGGTGGCCGAAATTTCTTGAGTAAAAATTCAATTTTTAAACTTCCGTTGCGCTTTCGGTCACCGTAACCGATCCCCTTTCAACGAATCCTCGTACGAATGAAAATCAAACACGATTATTGAAATCGAGCCCTCAATTCAATAACGAACAAGAATCGATTATGTTGTCCCGATCTTTTGAAACAAGCAAAGATTTGTGATATTCACCTCTAAGCGATTAACACTTAGCAACAAATATCAACGATAATAACAATCGAATTTCAAACGAACCTTCAAAGAACTTGTTTTGACAATCCGTGCGAAAAACAATCGACAAACGCCACAAAGATGCAATCTTTGATAAGTTTGATTTGATTTTGAACAAAGCTTTAAAAGCCTTGAGAATTGAGAAAAACTCCTCAAAATATTTTTATCAATCTGAATTATTACGTTTTCTTGTTGATACAATGCATATAAATACAATAAAATACAAGAAAAAGTAGTGTAAAAAGTCATAAAGAAAGTTGTGAACAAATTCTACACGGAAGGTCGCGCGGTAGAGCGTGATGTCGCGCGGTGGCGCGTCTTGTTCTGCATGTTCCAGCCTGGTACAGGGCGGCACCGCTGAATCACGCGCGGTGTGCGCGCGCGGCTGCACCACTTGTGGCGCGGTGGCACGCCTAGTGTTTTTTCATGCGCCCGGCTGCGCCGCTTCTGGCGTGGGTGCGCGCGTGCTGCTGTCCTCATGATCATTTATCACTTGAATAACATTCCAAATACTTCCATTACGGTGTCCATGTTCCCTAAGCTCCTCTATTTGATGGTGATGCAACCTGAACCCCTCGAGCCTTATTTCCAAGCTTTCATTGGTTGAATGAAGGGCAAAATTCAACATCTTCAATCGTTCTCTCGTGATTGGTTCTTGGTACGCATAGTGGCTGGGTAGATTCATATCAGATCAGCTAGAGGATTTACTAGCCATGGGTTACATCAGACCGAGTGTTTCTCCTTGGGGCGCTCTAGTACTGTTTGTCAGAAAGAAAGACGGTTCAATGGGACTCTGCATTGATTATCGGCAATTGAACAAGGCTACGATAAAGAATAAATACCCTTTGCCTCGTATTGACGACCTATTTGATCAGTTGCAGGGTTCCTAGGTTTATTCCAAGATCGATCTGAGATCTGGATTGTAGAACCCGTATATCAGTAGACGTATAAGCCATGCATAATTCTAGATTTTTAAATTTAATTGACTTCATTGCATGATTATTTTAAATGCATTTATTTGAAGTTAATTATTCATTATTTCAGTTCAGTAGTTTGATTTTTAGCATTTCAGTATTTTCAGTGAGGCCGGACCGGAGTTGGAGTTTTGAGATAGAATTTAAGATTCGAGAAATATTTCCAGAAGTTAATTTAGCTAGCAAGTAAGTTCATTTAAGTTAAAAAGAAGTTTAAGGAATTATTTAAGTTAGTTGAGGATTTTAATTTAATTATTTGAGGTGATTAAGAAATGAACTCATTTAAGTTATTAAATTAAGGGGTTAGCTCACTAAATTATTTAAAGGATTAGTAAGGCTTTCAAGGATTATTAGTTGACTAGATAACCAACATTTCCCTTTATTTTATCATGCATTTTTCGGCCACCCTTAGTGCTAGAAGATTCATTTTCCAACTCACCAACTTTGACCAATTCTTTGCATGTAATTAGTAGGATAATTCTAGGATTTTTGGAAGCACAATTTAATTAAATAAATGAACATATCCTAGTCTAGAATCAAGCTAAATTTCGGCCACCACCTCCTAGAAGCATCCACCAACTCATTTGATATCAATTCAAAATTCAAATTCAAAAGGGGAGTGGACTTGGTCTTGATATGATCTTATTTTTGTGCACCCTTCTCCTCACCTTCATAACCACTCAATCCCTCTCCCTCTCCACCGAAATACCTCACCATTCAGATCCATTTTCAGTGTAGAAAAATCGTGAGCCTTAGCTAGAGGAAGGCAAGAAAAATCGAGAACTAGAAAGAGCAAGAGAAGCGCTCCACCTCCTCCGTGCCGCGTCGACGTTGTTTCGTTCGTTTTCTTTCCAAACGAAACCAGGCATGTCTAGATTTCTTTCAAACCTCAATCAAGTCATATTATCATTTATTTTTCAGTACATGATCATGTTTTAGCAAGCAAAAACCGAGATACATGTCAAAATATTTTTGGAACACACATGCAGAATTTCGGCCCTTTCATGACAAGCTTCACGTTTTTCTGAGTTTTGTGGTTTCAGGTGATTGGTTCGATTCCAGGCTCCCAAGGCGGCTTGTATACATGTAGTAGGATGCATTAGGACCATGTTGGTCCATTCAAACCAGCCCCATGCTTGCTGGAAATTCAGAATGACAGCAAGTCCCTTAGGTGCAGAAAAATGTGGTTCGAAATTTCAGTTTTGTGTCAAGGGGTTGGATCTGATCTTGGCAGCCCCAAGGGCCTTTAGCCATGGTTGGATCACTTCCCTAGCATTTCTAAGACGTGACTAAGTTGCCCTTTTGGTGGCTTGGTCCATGGCTCATCGGTTTTTAAATAATCAACAAGAACAACCCCTTTCCCCATTCGGCCCTTCCATTTTCAGCATATGGTTCGTTTCTTTTGTGGCTTGGTGTGGATCTTGGTTGGCCTATGGCCCTTAGCCACGGTTCATATCATGCTCCTAGATGTCTAGATCGTGCCATGGTCAATCAAATGGCCACTGGAACGACGCAAGACATCGATCATAGCATAAACACTACACACGCATGCACGTTGCTCTCGGTTGGACCCTTCGGTTAAGATTTGGTGTGATGCGGATTGTGGCTGGCCTAGGGCCCTTAGCCATGGTTCAAATCATTCCTTGGGATGTTGGTAAGAGTCTCTGGTCGGTGGTTCACGCCCCTAATGGCCGATAGTCTCGAAACCAATGCAAGTCTTGTAGTGCGCAGCTGCTGTATATTTTTGACAGCAAGTATGCTGCTGTTCAGAAGCGTCGTTTGAGTTCTTGGTTGGCTTTTAGCCCATGGCCTTGGACTGGACAGTGCCTCATTGAGTTAGGAAGGTCATGTTTTTGACCGTTCGTCATTTGGATCATTTTGGAGGTCGTACGAGAATTTACGGTGCAATGTGCCAAATTGACTCTCGAAAGAGCGTTTCGTGTTTTGGCCTCCATTCCACCTAGATTTCGACCCTATCATTTTAGGAACATTATTTTATGATTTTTCAGCGTATTTTAATCATGACTATATGTCGGTTCAGTGTCGGATCAAGTTGGCTCGGAGTCATGATTAAATGCGAAGTCATTAGGCGTCATAGTCGCATCTTTTGAACGTAAATTGCATAGTTGGTCATGTTTAAGCTATTGCATATTTTTCATGGCACAGTTAGGTTGCAGCGAGCCTGGGAACGATCCAATCCAATCCAGTTGGTAAAATTACAGGAATTTTCATTACGCCAGTTAATTATTTTACGTGCATAAAATAGAAAATGATTATTTTTGAGATTTATGCGATATGGCTTGTGGTTCATTCACTATGTGGGAGTGTTATTTTATACGGTCGCCAGTGACCGATCAGTTCAGTATGGTACCACCCGGTCGCCAGTGACCGGCCAGCTCAGTTCAGTTTCAGCCTCCCCGGTAGCCAGTTACCGATCAGTTCAGCTTAGTGCAGTGGCCACAGGCGTAAAACATAATCTCAACAGAAAATTTTATCAGTTATTTCAGTACAGGCTCCAAGGAGCAAATATTTTTACAGTGATTTCCAGTTCAGTTATGCACGTATTATAATTGCTCAGTACAGATTATTTTCAGTATGCCTTAGGACAGGATATTTTATCACATGCATATTTTAAATTCAGATTTTTATTCGTTACCTGTGATTTATGCATGCTGAGTCTTTAGGCTCACTAGACTTGATTGTTGTAGGTACTGATGAGGCCAGGGCCGAGGGCGGGGACCAGTGAGCCAGCTTGGGTCGGCAGTAGTGGCACCCGAGGACCTCAGAGCAGCAGTTGTTATTTTCTTCGCAAACAATTTTTATCAGTTGTTGGATATTTTTAAATCGTTGTTGTTGGCAAAACTTTGATTTTCTTCCGCTGCAATATTTTGAAGTATTGAACTTGATTCACCAGTGATTTTATGAATGAGGCCATTTAAGTTCTTTTAAAAAGAAAATTTTTAATTTTCCGCAAATTTTCAAGCAAGTAGTTAGAGGGCCTTCACAGTTGGTATCAGAGCCAGGTTCTCTTAGTACGGTGTGGTTCGGGGACGAACCAAGCGGAAGCTGGTGGGCATGTGAGGCCCGGGGCCGAAGAGGGCGGGGGGTGATCGCCGGTGCCATCAGTTGCACGGACAATGAGCGGCTCCTGGCAGGCTTCTAGGTGAAGGGAACGTGAATGAACCGAACCCACACGGGAATGAGAGGGATTCCGAGACTGTTCAATGTAATGGACTGTACAGTTGAAGAGGGCTTAAAAGATTTGATTTGTACTACTCATATCACGAAGGTGCATCTTCTTTTCGGTAGCTCATCACATAAGAACTCCAAAGTTAAGCGTGCTGACTTGGGGCAATTTTGGGATGGGTGACCTCCTGGGAAGTTTCCCAGGGTGCGTGTGAGTGAGGACATAAGCACGCTGGAAAGACTCGTCTTGATACAGTGAGGACAGTCGTCGAATCTGGGGCGTTACAAGTGGTATCAGAGCGAGGTTCTGTATAGGGTTTCACTACTACTGACCGCGAGAAGCTCACGAAGCCACGCCTTTGGTCTGTAAGTTTTTCAGTTCAGCATTTTGTTCAGCATTTTAGTTAAAGCATGAATTATTTTGTCAGCATGCTTCCAGATTTTCAGTACTTCAGTGTCCATTTAAAATAAATTATGGAATTATGCATGTTAGTTACGTATGGGTTATGTTGGAACAGTATGCCCCCTAGACGCATTTTAGAGCGCAACAGAGAGGTGGAGCCTCGCCGAGAGGACAGAGAGGAGCATAGACCGGAGGGAGACCTACCACCTCCTCCACCGCCCCCACCGGACATGAGTGCCCAGATGTTAGCTGGGATGGCACAGTTCTTCGCACAGTTTGCGGGGGGCAATGCCGCAGCCGTAGCCGCAGCCGCACCTAGGCCGACAGGGCCCGAGGCTGTTTATGAGCGATTCATGAAGATGCGCCCGAAGAATTCTCTGGGGCATCTGACCCCATGGTTGCCGAGGGATGGATCAAATCCCTCGAGGTTATCTTCGATTTTATGGAGCTGGGGGACGCAGACCGAGTCCGATGTGCCACCTACCTGTTCACTGGAGACGCCCGCTTATGGTGGGAAGGAGCTTCGGTAGCCCTGACCTTGGCTACACTTTCTTGGACCCGCTTTACGGAGGTTTTCTACTCCAAGTATTTTGCTGAGGAGGTTCGCACCAGGCTGACCACCGAGTTCATGAGCCTGAGACAGGGGGATATGTCGGTTACGGAGTTTATCCGTAAGTTCGAGAGGGGCTGTCACTTTGTGCCCCTGATAGCGAATGATGCCAAAGCCAAGCTGATGCACTTCCTGGTGGGTTTACGGCCGATCTTGCGCCGGGATGTTAGGGTATCTGACCCTGCTACTTATGAGGTTGCCGTCTCCAAGGCCTTAGCCGCAGAGCAGGATCTGCGGGATATCGAGAGGGATCGCCAGGGCAAGCGCCCAGTCCAGGCACCGCACCGCCCTCCTCCTCATCAGCATCAGCAGCAGAATAAGAGGCCTTTTCATGGACCGCCCAGGAACAGAGGCCAGCAGCAGCAGCAGTAGCAGCAGCGGGGACGCCCAGCCCCGAGGACTCAGGAGCACCCAGTTTGTCCCAGGTGCTCACGTCGCCATCCTGGAGCATGTATGGCTGGCTCAGGAAAGTGCTTTAAGTGTGGCAGTCAAGACCACATGTTGCTGCAGTGTCCTCAGAGGAATCTGCCTACCCAAGGCAGAGTTTTTGCTCTCCATGCCGCGGAAACCAACCCGGAGACGATGTTGTTGACAGGTACCTTTAAACTTTAAGTTATTCTTCGAATTTCAGCATTTTGGGAATCGGGATTTAGATTTTGAACTTAGAACTGTTATAGGATTGCATGCTCTACTCAGATTTATTTCGGGGAAATTAAGCTAGAGGAACCTAGACCTTTGTGTGTCTATAAGTTTAGATCTTGTAGTGGGATTCAACTTAGAGCTCCGCTCTTTCAGGGAGAATTTTTATATCTGGTTCCGCTACCAAGGCCTTGATAGATTCAGCGGCCACTCACTCATTTATTTCGGAGGTCTTTGCAAACTTTCTCAAGATCCAGACCATTGGGCTAGATACAGCCTTTTCAGTAGTGTTGCCGTCAGGCGAGGAGATGACAGCTACCAATGTTATCCGAGATATAGACCTTGAGCTGCACGGTAATCTTGTTTATGCGGATCTGATTGTGCTACCGATACCGGAATTTGACATCATCCTAGGGATGGACTGGCTATTGAAGAACAGAGTGTTGATAGACTTCCAGCGGAGATCTGTTCTTGTCCGACCGCCTGGAATGGAGCAGTTCTTATTTGAGCCGGACAGGTACTTTTCCTTACCGCGCATTATTCCTTATGTTCAGGCTAGGAAGCTCATGCATAGAGGGTGTCGGGCATTTCTAGCAACCCTTTTATCTGTCCCCGAGGAACCCAGCCAGTCAGCCTCAGATGTTCCGATAGTTAGAGATTTCTTAGACGTTTTTCCCGAAGACGTCTCTGGCATGCCACCAGAGAGAGAGGTGGAGTTCTCCATTGAGCTTATGCCAGGTACGACTCCGATATCCAAAGCGCCATACCGACTAGCACCGACAGAGATGGCAGAGCTTAAGAAGCAGATCCAGGAACTTCTCGACAAGGAGTTCATTCGCCCGAGCTTTTCTCCATGGGGCGCGCCAGGTCTTATTTGTGAAAAAGAAGGATGGCTCGATGAGGCTTTGCATTGACTACCGGGAGTTGAACAGGGTTACAGTGAAGAATAAATACCCACTGCCGAGGATTGAGGATCTGTTTGACCAGTTGCAGGGAGCTTCGATTTTCTCCAAGATAGATCTGCGTTCCGGTTATCACCAGTTGAGGGTGAGAGATGCTGATGTCTCGAAGACAGCTTTCAGGACTCGTTATGGCCACTACGAGTTCCTTGTGATGCCGTTCGGTCTGACGAATGCGCCAGCGATCTTCATGGATCTCATGAATCGCGTATTTCAGCCGTACCTCGACCAGTTTGTGATAGTGTTCATAGATGACATTCTCGTCTACTCCAAGAGTCGGGAGGAGCACAGCAGGCATCTGACCACAGTGTTGCAGACATTGCAGAAGCACAAATTATTCGCAAAGTTCCGTAAGTGCGAATTCTGGTTAGAGAAGGTGGCGTTCATGGGCCACATTGTTTCTAGCAGTGGCATTGAGGTAGACCCGACGAAAGTTGCAGCAGTCAGAGATTGGGTTGTGCCTCAGAATGCATCAGAGATCCGCAGTTTTCTTGGGCTAGCAGGATATTACAGGAAGTTCATCCAGGGATTCTCCTCTATCGCCGTTCCACTCACAGCACTGACAAAGAAAAATGTGAAGTTTGTGTGGAGCGAGGAGTGTCAGAAGAGCTTCGATACTTTGAAGCAAGCTCTTATTTCAGCACCAGTTTTGGCCATGCCATCAGGACCTCGGCGAGTTTGTCCTTTATACCGATGCTTCGAAGCTTGGTTTAGGTGCAGTTTTGATGCAGCATGGGAGAGTGATAGCGTATGCTTCTCGACAGCTGAAAATCCACGAGAAGAACTACCCCACCCATGATCTGGAGTTAGCGGCCGTAGTTTTTGCTTTGAAGATTTGGAGGCACTATCTGTATGGGGAGAAGTGTCAGATCTTTACCGACCATAAGAGCCTCAAGTATTTCTTTACGCAGAAGGAGCTGAACATGCGTCAGAGACGTTGGTTGGAGCTTGTGAAAGACTACGATTGTGACATTAGCTACCACCCGGGTAAAGCTAATGTAGTTGCGGATGCTTTGAGCAGGAAAGTCGCAGTGATGGCTCATTTGACGATGCAGAAACCTCTTCAGATTGAGATGCAGAGGTTTGATCTTGAGACTTACCCTCGAGGTAGAGTTCCTCGTTTATCTACCTTGACTATCCAGTCCTCTCTTATTGACCGTATTCGCAGCGGTCAGGCAGCAGATGAGCAGTTGGCACAGTGGAAGAAGAGAGATGAAGCTAAGGGCAGTGTTTTGTATTCAGTCAGCGACGGTATTGTGAGATACCGAGATAGGATATGGGTTCCCAGCAGTGATTCTATCCGAGCAGACATCTTATCAGAGGCCCATACGTCCCCGTACTCCATTCACCCTGGGAGTACGAAGATGTACAAAGATCTGCAGCTATTGTATTGGTGGCCAGGAATGAAGAAGGACATCAGGCGTTTTGTATCCGAGTGCCTGACTTGCCAGTTAGTGAAGGCCGAGCATCAGAGACCAGCAGGTTTGCTCAAGCCTCTTCCTATTCCCGAGTGGAAGTGGGAGAACATTACCATGGACTTTGTGACCGGATTGCCGAGGTCAGCCAGAGGATCGAATGCTATCTGGGTGATTGTAGATCGTCTTACCAAATCAGCGCACTTCTTGCCTATTAAGACGACTTTCAGCCATGGTTCAGTATGCAGAGCTGTATATCCGAGAGATAGTCCGACTCCACGGTATTCCAGTTTCTATCGTATCCGACAGAGATCCCAGATTCACTTCCTCGTTTTGGAAGAGTTTGCATTCGACTTTGGGTACGAAGTTGCTGTTTAGCACAGCTTTCCATCCGCAGACAGATGGACAGTCGGAGCGAGTTATTCAGATCTTAGAGGATCTTCTCCGTGCTTGCGTCATTGATTTCTCTGGGAGTTGGGAGTCGAACTTACCATTGGTAGAGTTCACCTATAACAACAGTTTCCAGTCGTCTATAGGTATGGCTCCGTATGAAGCGCTGTATGGTCGCAAGTGTAGATCTCCTGTTCATTGGGATGAAGTAGGAGAGAGAGCAGAGTTGGGTCCAGAGATTGTTCAGCAGGCAGCAGATGTAGTAGTCAAGATCCGTGATAGGATGAGGACTGCTCAGAGCCGACAGAAGAGTTATGCCGATCAGCGGAGGAGAGAGTTAGAGTTTGCAGTGGGCGATCATGTCTTCGTGAAAGTGGCACCTATGAAGGGTGTCATGAGATTTGGCAAGAAAGGGAAGCTCAGTCCGAGATTCATTGGACCGTTTGAGATCCTCGACAGAGTTGGGACGCTAGCGTATCGTGTGGCTCTTCCGCCAAATCTGGCCGGAGTACACAATGTCTTTCACGTCTCCATGCTGAGGAAGTATATGGCAAATCCTTCGCATGTGCTGAATTTCGAGCCGTTACAGCTTACTCCGAACTTATCTTATGAGGAGAGACCCGTGCAGATCCTAGACAGACAGGAGAAGAAACTTCGGAACAAGCTTGTTAAGCGAGTCAAAGTCAAATGGCTCAACCATTCAGAGGAGGAAGCTACGTGGGAGTCTGAGCCGGAGATGAGAAGTCGATACCCTGAGTTATTCGGTGAGTTCTAATTTCGAGGACGAAATTTATTTAAGGGGGGAAGGATTGTAGAACCCGTATATCAGTAGACGTATAAGCCATGCATAATTCTAGATTTTTAAATTTAATTGACTTCATTGCATGATTATTTTAAATGCATTTATTTGAAGTTAATTATTCATTATTTCAGTTCAGTAGTTTGATTTTTAGCATTTCAGTATTTTCAGTGAGGCCGGACCGGAGTTGGAGTTTTGAGATAGAATTTAAGATTCGAGAAATATTTCCAGAAGTTAATTTAGCTAGCAAGTAAGTTCATTTAAGTTAAAAAGAAGTTTAAGGAATTATTTAAGTTAGTTGAGGATTTTAATTTAATTATTTGAGGTGATTAAGAAATGAACTCATTTAAGTTATTAAATTAAGGGGTTAGCTCACTAAATTATTTAAAGGATTAGTAAGGCTTTCAAGGATTATTAGTTGACTAGATAACCAACATTTCCCTTTATTTTATCATGCATTTTTCGGCCACCCTTAGTGCTAGAAGATTCATTTTCCAACTCACCAACTTTGACCAATTCTTTGCATGTAATTAGTAGGATAATTCTAGGATTTTTGGGAGCACAATTTAATTAAATAAATGAACATATCCTAGTCTAGAATCAAGCTAAATTTCGGCCACCACCTCCTAGAAGCATCCACCAACTCATTTCATATCAATTCAAAATTCAAATTCAAAAGGGGAGTGGACTTGGTCTTGATATGATCCTATTTTTGTGCACCCTTCTCCTCACCTTCATAACCACTCAATCCCTCTCCCTCTCCACCGAAATACCTCACCATTCAGATCCATTTTCAGTGTAGAAAAATCGTGAGCCTTAGCTAGAGGGAAGGCAAGAAAAATCGAGAACTAGAAAGAGCAAGAGAAGCGCTCCACCTCCTCCGTGCCGCGTCGACGTTGTTTCGTTCGTTTTCTTTCCAAACGAAACCAGGCATGTCTAGATTTCTTTCAAACCTCAATCAAGTCATATTATCATTTATTTTTCAGTACATGATCATGTTTTAGCAAGCAAAAACCGAGATACATGTCAAAATATTTTTGGAACACACATGCAGAATTTCGGCCCTTTCATGACAAGCTTCACGTTTTTCTGAGTTTTGTGGTTTCAGGTGATTGGTTCGATTCCAGGCTCCCAAGGCGGCTTGTATACATGTAGTAGGATGCATTAGGACCATGTTGGTCCATTCAAACCAGCCCCATGCTTGCTGGAAATTCAGAATGACAGCAAGTCCCTTAGGTGCAGAAAAATGTGGTTCGAAATTTCAGTTTTGTGTCAAGGGGTTGGATCTGATCTTGGCTGCCCCAAGGGCCTTTAGCCATGGTTGGATCACTTCCCTAGCATGTCTAAGACGTGACTAAGTTGCCCTTTTGGTGGCTTGGTCCATGGCTCATCGGTTTTTAAATAATCAACAAGAACAACCCCTTTCCCCATTCGGCCCTTCCATTTTCAGCATATGGTTCGTTTCTTTTGTGGCTTGGTGTGGATCTTGGTTGGCCTATGGCCCTTAGCCACGGTTCATATCATGCTCCTAGATGTCTAGATCGTGCCATGGTCAATGGGTGCATGATGAACGCTACCCGTGCTCTGGGCTCGGCTCATATTATTGGGGGGCCCTAGGTGCCGGAAAGCTGTGACATCCATTGACATGGTGATGTGAACTACGCGGAACTCCCATGATTTCGGCTCATATTATTGAGGGAACTCATGGCGACCGTCCATTAAGGTTCAACATCGATGGGTAAGGCTTGACACGTAAAGATGAACGGCGTCATATTATTGGGTCCTAATCAAACGTGAGACAAAATTTTACGTAGAGGGTTGCATGGAGATGCAATTGGAAACTACCTTTTAGGAATTGTGATTGGCTGATATTATTCAGGATCATAATTCGCTAATTGGACCTTGCGTACCTACTGAGGAAAGGAGTTTCCCGTTTTCACTAGAGGGCAGTGAAAGATGTCAAAATAGTGGGAGTAAAACTATTATGAATAAAAGTCCATACTTCATATCTTACTAAATATTTTAAAATAGTCATTAACATTTATCTGTTTTACTTTTCAATACTTTTTGACAATGTCTTCGATTCGCAATCCGCTATCTGTAATACTCGACAAACACGTATTAACCGGACCTAATTACCTCAATTGGCTAAGAAATCTGAAAATCGTCTTGAATTCGGAAAGGATAGCGTATACACTTACTAAGTGGTCCCCCGTTGAGGCTCCGACTGACTGCACTCCTGAGGAATTGCAGACTTACAAGGAATGGTGTGACCATGACTTGAAAGCCAAGTGTTATATGCAGGCTTCTAAGAAAGATGAGAAGTCAGTTATTTATGTGGGCTCTTCATCTGGTACGAAGACTGGTCCACCTGGGAAGAGAAAGAAGCGTTCTTTCCAACATCCCAAGAAGAACGTGCCCTTGAAAAGGCAAGCTCCGAATCCCGTTGTGGAAGCCACACCAGTAAAGGCTGACAAGACTGCTGATATTTGTCATCACTGCAAAAGGCCTGGACATTGGAGGCGTAACTGTAGAGAATATCTTGCCTAGAAGAGTTCTGGAAACGGTTTGTTCTATATTGAAGTAAACATTTCAATTAACTCTACTTCTTGGGTATTGGATACCGGCTGTGGTTCACATCTCTGTAATGATTTACAGATGATGAGAAGAAGTAGAAGACTTAGAGAAAGTGAGACCTTCTTGAGGTTGGTCAATGGAGCAAGAGTTGCTGCCAAGGCCGTGGGAGATGTTTACTTATTGTTGAACAATGATTTTAAGTTGAGATGTTTTGTTTGTACCTGATTTGGTGGAAAAACATTGTTTCCATTTCTATGCTTGATAAAAATGGATATTCTTGTTTATTTAGCAAAGGTGTTTGCAACATTTACAAGAATGAATGTTTAATTGGTACTGGAGAACTTGAAAAACGATCTCTATAACTTAAAATTAAAAGATATTCCACTAAACAATGTTCAAGCAATAACAACAACAAACAAGCGAAAACTAGATACTCTAAATTCGGCACAATTATGGCATGCTCGATTAGGACATATTTTCCTTAGAAGGATGAACAAGCTAGTGGGAGTGGGAATGTTTGATATGTATGATATTAATGCTCTCACGACTTGTGAATCCTGTCTAAAAGGAAGGATGACTAAAATTCCCTTTAAGAGCCATGTGGAGCGAGCCAAAGGGTTATTGGATTTGATCCATACCGATGTGTGCGGTCCGCTTAGCATCACCACTAAGCATGGACATGCCTACTTCATCACCTTTACCGATGACTTTTCGAGGTATGGATATGTATATTTGATGAAATACAAGTCTGAAGCCTTTAAAAGGTTCAAAGAATTCAGATGTGAAGTAGAGAAACAGTTTGGACGAAGCATCAAGACACTTCGATCGGATCGAGGTGGTGATTACTTGAGTGCCGAGTTCCAAGAGTATCTTAGGGATAATGGGATTCTCTCATAGTGGACTCCGCCTGCTATACCATAGTTGAATGGTTTTCGGAGCGTCGTAACCGGACTTTGATGGACATGGTTCGGTCTATGATGGGGTTCACGGAGTTGCCGCCATCCTTTTGGGGATATGCGCTTGAGACAGCGGCACTGTTGTTGAACAATGTCCATTCAAAGGCAGTTGATAAGACACCATATGAGATATGCATGGGTAAGCCTCCCAAGTATTGTTATCTTAGAATATAGGGGTGCCCTGCTTATGTGAAGCAGGTAGTGGAGATACTTTGTGGGATATCCAAAGAATTCGGTTGGATATTATTTCTATCATCCTTAAGAAACAAAGGTGTTTGTTTCTAGGAATTCAACCTTTTTGGAAAAGGAATTTCTATTGGATAGAAAAGGGGAGATGATAGAACTCGAAGAGGTTCAAGAAACACCCACAATTATAGAACCTACACCCGAAGAGCCAAGAGAGAAGATACAAGCTCCTAGAAGATCAGAGAGAGTCTCGAGACCACCTATGAGGTATGGTCTGCTTCTTGAAGAGGGCCATGATGAGCCTAACCATGGATGTGATCCAAGGACCTTCAAGGAAGCATTATTTGATGCCGATTCATCCAAGTGGCTTGAAGTAATGGAATCTGAGATGAATTCCATGCATTCGAACCAAGTGTGGAATCTCATGGATCCACCTGAGGGAATTTTTCCCACAGGGTGTAAATAAATTTACAAGAGGAAAATTGGGGCGGATGGGAAGGTATTGACCTTCAAGGCGCGATTGGTAGCAAAAGGATATACTCAAAGACAAGGAGTTGACTTTGAGGAAACCTTTTCTCCTGTTGCAATGTTCAAGTCCATAAGGATATTGCTAGCCATAGCTGCATGGTGTGACTATGAGATGTGGCAGATGGATGTCAATACAGCCTTTCTTAATGGGGATATTAAGGAAGAGATTTATATGTCTCAACCTGAAGGGTTTACATCGGTCGGAAGTGAGCATATGGTATGCAAACTTCAGAGATCTATTTATGGTCTAAAGCAGGCATCTAGGAGTTGGAACCTTAGATTCGACAGTACAATCAAAGAGTTTGGTTTTACTAAGAATCCTGAGGAACCCTGTGTGTATAAGAAGGTCAGTGGGAGTGCTGTGACATTCCTGGTGCTTTATGTTGATGACATTCAACTCATTGGGAATGATGTAGGAATGTTGCAATCAACTAAGATATGGTTAGAGAGTAAGTTCTCGATGCAGGACTTGGGTGAAGCATCTTTTGTATTGGGAATACAGATCTATAGAGATAGATCAAGAAGATTGCTTGGTCTCACCCAGTCCACATACATTGATACCATCGTGAAGAGGTTCTCGATGGATGAGTCTAAGAGAGGGCATCTACCAATGTGTCATGGCGTGTCCCTATCCAAGTCTATGTCTCCCAAGACTGATGCAGAGATAGAGGCGATGACAAGCATTCCGTATGCATATGCAATTGGTAGCATCATGTATGGGATGATATCTACACGTCCAGACATGGCTTTCGCACTAAGTGTAGTGAGTAGATATCAATCGAACCCCGGTCTTCCACATTGGAAACTGTGAAAGACATCCTCAAGTATTTGATAAGGACCAATAAATTGTTTTTGGTATATGGGGGTGGGGAACTGAAATTGGAAGTCTATACCGACTCTAGCTTCCAAAGCGATATCGATGACTCGAAGTCAACCTTTAGGTTCGTATTCATGCTCAATGGTGTTGCTGTCTCTTGGAAGAGTTCCATGCAAGACAGTACAGCGGATTCCACCACTGAGGTAGAATATATTGCTGCATATGCTGCAGCAAAGGAGGCTGTTTGGATAAGGAATTTCGTCCAAGGGTTGGGCGTCATTCCTAATGGAGTTGCTCCTGTCCCGATGTTTTGTGACAACACGGGAGCCATTGCTCAAGCAAAGGAGCCAAGGTCTCATCAGAAGTCCAAACACGTATTGAGAAAGTACCACATCCTCCGAGAGATCGTGGAAAGAGGAGAAGTCTCGATTGACAAAGTCGGCTCCGCAGATAATGTTAGTGATCCACTAACTAAGCCTTTACCTGGACCATTATTCGAGAAGCATCACGAATCGATGGGTTTGAAGCATATGGGTAGTTGGCTCTAGTGCAAGGTGGGAGATTGTTAGAGTAGGTGCCCGTCGAGCCAAGTGTTGGCCGAGTGTTCACAATGAAACTCTATGTATAAACAATCTTTATTTTAATAATATTTGAATATATTGTTTAGGCACATCTTTATCTGTATACCCATGCTAGTTGCATAGATAAAGTTCTTGAATATACAAATAGTAGAAAGAATATGAGATGCTCATATGATGAGTATCATGAAACTCATATTTGGAATACTGTATATTCTAAATAATTCCTAGTCGATTCAGCCGCCGCTAAGAAGGATATAGGCCGCTCGAGTTCGAGACTAGTATCTGCGATGTGAGTACCATGTTTCATTGGTAGGGGACATTGTGATGTCCGAGCATGCAGATAGGTGCTCCTGGTAAAGTGCACTGAACAACCCTCCGTAAAGGACTTTCCAAGAGGTTCTCACTTATCGAGTGGAAACGTCCTAGTTTATGATTGTACACCATTAGTCCTTATGACCCGGGACAACATTGATAGTCTATGTTCTAGCATTACACTTTGACTTGTTACCGACTCTCAAGGGGTCATCAGGTGGCAAGGTTGGGTGTTTTGTCGAAACATATAGGAGTCAATGCATTGTAGTCGGGGATTCACCGCTTACCTTCGGGTATGGATATCCTATGTGAAATCATGTGTATGTAGTATGAAATATCTGATCAGAGTATGGTGGTAATTATGAAAGGGGTTTCATAGATTACACCATCGATGCAACTACGACATGACACATAGTATCGATTCATTGACAACTCTCGATATACCAATGGTTATCGAATCGGTCGGGATATATGAGTTGAAGGGACCGTACTGTACGCTAACAATAATTGATTGGTTCTTGCAGGCACTATCATTTGATACCTAGGGAATCATATAAGTGATGCTGCTATGCGTTTAACATGATTGGTTGGGTACTATCAGACTTGAGTTCTGACGTTCTTGTTATCAAGGAGTTGATAAGTAAGAATGGAGCAATTGGGGTATGCTCGTATAAGGACATGTTTAGTCCGAATCGCATGGAGATGTGAACCCACGGATAGTTGTATCAATGAACCATTGAGGGTCACACAAGTGCTAACTTTCTAGATCCCGTTGAGAAGTTAAAATAGTTCAATGTGTTGAACGACTTATAAAGGAGTTTATAAGCGTAAATAAAAATAGAAGTATAACTTCTATAAGGAGAATGTAACTTTTAATTTGAGAAAGTGTTCCTAAATTAAAAGTTGGCCGAACGAGTAATGTATTTGAAAATTGTGATTTTCATATACATTATTATGGACTAAATTAAATTAATTCAAGTGTTGAATTAATTAAACACTAGTGGACCTAGTAGAGTCCAAATAATTAAATTAATTCAAGTGTTGGATTAATTAAACAACATTGGGCCTTGTAGAGCCCAATTAGAAATAATTATTAAACTAGTGGGCTTGAGTAAAATCAAGTAAAAGTTAAATGGTCTCAAATGTGTTTGAGACATTTAAATAAAAGTCCATGGGTCTTGTAATTGTTACAAGCCCAAGTAAAATGCATGCTTGGAAGGTGAAAGGTTGAGACAACTTTTTAGTTAATTGCATGGCATGCACATGCATCTTTTTGCTTTAGCTTTTCCTACAACCAAGACAAGTCATTCACTCTCCCACTCTCACTCACTATGGCCGAAATTTCCTTGAGTTTTATTCCCTCATTTTTGCTTCTTCAATAGTTGAGGATAGCACACACTTCTCTTTGAAAAATCTTCTTATTTTTCTAGTGCAACGTAAGAAGGGTTCTATTTAGCAAGTGGTGGGCCTAATTTTGAAGGAAAGGAGGAAGCTTGTAGATCAACTCATCCCTTCAAGAGCTTAGTTGTATATCAACTAAGTTGGAGCCATAACATCAATCCTTGTGATTGATAGGTAAAAATTCTAAACACCCTATGTATGACATTTCGTGTTTTTGTTATTTGCTACACTACATCTTGTGAGGTGCTCGGTTTTGTTTTCTTGTTGTAAAACATTGTTACAAAACTTCCGTTGCGCAACCGGGCGACGTAACCGATCCCTTTTCAGTATCTTCAGTATCCGATCCTGTAACACATGAGCTACGTGAGTTTATAAAACTCAATAAGTTGGCACTTATGCGTAGCAATATGCATAGAAAGAACATACATATCAAGTCGTGATCAACAATGAAACTTTAAACAATGTTATATCATACCGTATATTCATGTTTTTTTTGTACTTGAGCCTCCTTAGTTGACCTGTATTACTGTGCTTGTTTTATTATATAGCTACTATTGTGTTGGACGTCAGGGAGCAACCTTTGGCAACCCCATGCCCCATTAACATATATTGGCCAATAGGTTTGGTGGACTTCTGATGAAACTTAAAATTAATAATTTATTATATGTTAAAACCTATATTTTAAAATTTAAGTTTCATTAAAATTAGAAAATTATGTTATTTTAGTATTGATTGTTTATATTTAAGTGTCTTACTAAATATGTTTTATTTTCAGGTTTTCTACGTGTTGGTAAAATAATAATAACTCAAGCTACAAAATTCAAATGGAGGTGATTCAAACATGTTTGGAATCCTTGAGAAATTATCTACAAATTTACAGAATACATGATTGCCTAAAAAATTCATTAAGATGATCAAATTGTGCAAATATCAAAAGGATGACAGATTTACTTTTACTATGACCAGCTTATAGTAAAAAAATCATAAATAATTCAATATTTAACCAAATGAGATAAACCAAGTCGCCAAATTCATCTACAGACAATTCCCTACATGTTTTTTGTTTTGAGCCAAGTCAAATTCGGTGCCTAAAGTCGTGGAACATAGCATTGAAAGAAGGGCCATGGAATTGAAGTTGGAGGAGACAAAAACTACTATTACAACTACATGACATTATTAAAAATTTTGACTCTTTCTCTCATTTGGCCTATAAATAGAGGCCTTGTGCTAGCTTGAGAATCATTCTATCTCATTGTATAATATAGTGTGAGTGTGTATCAATGTTCTAAGTTCCAATATTTTTTCTTTCATTTTCTTAACTATGAGTGATGATTTTAGTGTTGATCAAAAGTAAGCTCATGGCAAGCTAATCTATTATGTCAAAGTGAAGAGGATGAATTCTTGGTGAAGTAAGATTGTTTATATTTTGTATATTCTCTATTTATTTCATTTCATTTAGCTAACTTCTTTTTATTGTAGGTATAAAAATGAATTATTTGTTGTTATCAATTTACATCAAATGATTAATACCATTGAAGTGGTTATCTTGATTTGTTGTTTAATTTTGATACAATAAATATTTCATCGATTATTATTGTTATATTATATATATTTATATTTATATAATTATATCATATATTTCATTTAGACGAGTGAGTCTGCCGGTTGTTCTAAATGCAATATTATGATTTAATACTAACATCTAACAATCTAACATTACTTTATCGCAACTAACTTTTACTTTTCGCATCTAACTTTTACTTTACTGCAACGAACTTTTACTTTCCCGCAACCAACTTTTACTTTATCGCAACTAACTTATTAAATCTTATATTTCATTTAGACAATAGAATGGCTCAGCCGGTTGTTTTAAATGAAATATAATGATTTAATTTAACATTTACTTTATGCAATTATATATTTATATAGTTATATATATAATCATAGGTACCATATATAAAATATCGGTTAATTCGGTATTTTTATAGTGGGAACTATATTATATTATATGTGTGTTTAATTATTTAATTTCTCTTGGAACCATTATTTATGGTGGTTTCCTTTGTTTTACTTTTAGTTAAACAATGTTACATAAACCAAGAATAAATCCTTGAGCCTTGACAAAATTTTATAATTTGTAAACTTCATTCTTGTATTTGGTAATTTATAAATTAATAAATTTAAACTGAAAACAACCTCTCTGTGGATCGATCTCGTACTCACGAAATATATTACTTGTAGTCAACCTACAGTTGGGTGAATTATAATTTAAGTAGTAGCAAGTTTTTAGCGTCATTGCCGGGGAGGTATAAATTAAGTTTATATTTGTTATTTATGTGTTATTTATAAGTATTGTGTTGTTTTTACTTGTATGAGTATTTGGAGTCGTAAAAAAAGTGGTAGACTTATTCGAGTATCTGAAAATAATTTAAACATGGATGATAATTCAAATAATCAAGATAATAATAGTAATAATAATAATAATAATAGTAATAATAATAATAATCAAGAACATGATCAATTAAGAACACTTAGGCACCATATGAATCCTATTAGAACTAGTGCCCCATCTTGTTTAGTTTTTCCTCCTGATGCATCTAATTTCAACTTTAAACCTCAAATTATTCAACTTTTACCAAATTTTCATGGTTTAGATTCTGAAAATCCTTATTTACATATAAGAGAATTTGAGGAAGTTTGTAATACTCAAAATTGTAGCATGGATATGGTTCGATTAAAGCTTTTCCCTTTTTCTTTAAAAGATAAAACTAAAACATGGCTACAAAATTTAAGATCAAGTTCAATCATATCATGGGAAGAAATGCAACAACAATTTCTCAAAAAGTTTTTCCCTTCCCATAGAACAAACTCTTTCAAAAGACAAATTACAACTTTTTCTCAAAAACAAGGAGAAACATTTTATCAATGTTGGCATAGATATAAAGAATTACTTAATACATGCTCATATCATGGTTTTGAAACATGGAGAATAGTTTCTCACTTTTATGAAGGTCTTATACCTAAAGATAGGCAAATGACAGAATTCATGTGTAATGGAACTTTTGAGGATAAAACCCAAATGAAGCTATGGAGTATTTGGATTCATTAGCAGAAAATGCTCAAAATTGGGATAATATAGGCACAATAGAACCACCAACAACTAAAATCAATAATTCAACAAATGGTGGTGGTATCTATAATCTTAAAGATGATATAGATATTCAAGCTAAACTTGCATCTTTAGCAAGAAAAATTGAGTCATTAGAAATAAAAAAGAGTGGTCAATTAAAAAGTATTCAAGAAATTTTTTGTCATATATGTGATATCAACACATGATCATTCTACAAAAGATTGTCCAACATTACCTTCATTTAAATAATGTCTCCATGAAAAAGCAAATTATGTTAACAATTATAAAAAAACCAATATTAGATCCTTTTTCACAATCATATAGTCTTGGATGGAAAAATCATCGTAATTTTAGTTGAAGGAATGATAATAATGCACAACCCTCACAACAATATTTTCAAAATAACCAAAATCATCAAGGTTATATTCCTTATGTTACACCTCTAAGAAAAAACTTTGAAGATGTAATTCATGCATTTATCCAAAAGCAAGAGTCTATCAATATTCAAAACAGTCAATCTATGAGTGATTTGAAAGAAACTCTTGCAAAATTTGCATCTGCACTTAATATTCATGAAAAAGGAACTCAACCTCAACCTAATCCTAAAAATCAAAATCAAGAAATAAAAAATGAAAAAATTGATCAAATAAAATCTGTTATTACGCTTAGAAGTGGTAAAATAGTTAATGATCCATATAGTAATGAAAACAAGGATCATTTAAAATCAAAGAGTAAGGATGATAATCCAGATACTTTTGAAAATGATGATACCTTAAATTCTAAGAATAATTTGGTGAAATCATCTGAAATAGTAAATGAGTCAAATAAACCTCCACCATTTCCTCATGCATTAACAAATCATAAAAAAAAAAAGAGTGATTATGATATCTATGAAGTTTTTAAACATGTAAAGATAAATATTCCATTATTAGATGCTATTAAACAAGTACCTTCCTATGCAAAATTTTTAAAAGACTTATGTACTGTGAAGAGAAAATTGCATGTGAAAAAGGAAGCATTCTTGGCTGAACAAGTAAGTTCTATTCTACAAAATAAATCAAGTTTAAAATATAAAGATCCTGGTTGTCCAACAATTTCATGTATTATTGGAGAAAATAAAATTAAAAAAGCTTTGTTAAATTTGGGAGCAAGTGTGAATTTACTTCCTTATTCAGTTTATGAAAAACTTAATTTATGTGAATTAAAACCCACTTCTGTTACTCTCTTACTGGCGGATAGGTCAATCAAAATACCTAGAGGTATTGTAGAAGATGTGTTGGTTCAAGTTGATAAATTCATATATCCTGTAGATT
Organism: Primulina tabacum; assembly: GCF_025594145.1. Classification (NCBI taxonomy): domain Eukaryota; kingdom Viridiplantae; phylum Streptophyta; class Magnoliopsida; order Lamiales; family Gesneriaceae; genus Primulina; species Primulina tabacum. The sequence goes on from NC_134557.1 coordinate 30,976,528, forward strand.
TTATTGTCTTGGATACACAACCAATAAAAGTACATAATGAAATTCCAGTAATATTGGGACGACCATTTCTAGCAACTTCAAATGCTTTAATTAATTGTCGAAATGGAATAATGAAATTGTCTTTTGGAAATATGACTCTAGAACTTAATGTATTCAATTTATGTAAACAACCAAGTATAAATGAAAATGAATATGATAATGAAATAGAAACAATTGTGGAAGAAAATATACAAGAAGAAAATCAAAAATCTGAAGTTTTTTCAATTGAAAGTTTTGAGTCTGAAAATAAAGAAGATGATAATACAAAACTTGAATTAAAACTTGAGTCTGAAAATAAAGAAGATGATAATACAAAAAGGGAGAGTTATTACAAGCTAGGATTCCATCTTGTTGGCGTATGTGTATTGATTATAGAAAATTAAATGATGCAACTAGAAAAGATCATTTCCCACTACCGTTTTTAGATCAAATTCTAGAAAAAGTAGCAGGAAATTCTTATTACTGTTTTCTTGATGGGTATTCAGGGTATTATCAAATACCTATATCATTAGAAGATCAAGAAAAAACTACTTTCACTTGTCCTTTTGGAACTTTTGCATTTAAAAGAATGTCATTTGGTTTATGTAATGCTTCGGCAACTTTTCAAAGATGCATGTTAAGTATTTTAAGTGATATGATTGAAGAATTTGTAGAAGTTTTTATGGATGATATAACTGTTTTTGGAAACTCATTTGAAAATTGTCTTAAAAACCTAGAAGAAGTATTAAAAAGATGTGAAGAAAAAAATCTTGTTTTAAATTGGGAAAAATGTCATTATATGGTTAAATCTGGGATTGTTTTAGGACATGTGATATCTGAAAAAGGAATTGAAGTTGATAAAGCCAAAGTTGATGTTATTGCTAATTTAACATCACCAAAAACGGTCAAAGAAGTTCGATCATTCTTGGGTCATGCAGGATTTTATAGAAGATTTATAAAAAACTTCAGTGTTATATCTAAACCAATTTCAAATCTTTTAACAAAAGATACACAATTTGAATGGACTCAGAAATGTGAAAATGCTTTTAAAAAAAAATTAATATTTAAATTACATCACCTATTTTACAAGCTCCAGATTGGTCTTTGCCATTTGAATTAATGTGTGATGCAAGTGATTATGCTATAGGAGCTGTGTTAGGACAAAGAAAAGAAGGAAAACCTTATGCAATCTATTATGCTAGTAGAACCTTAAATAGTGCTCAAATAAATTATTCAACTACTGAAAAAGAATTACTTTCAGTAGTATTTGCATTAGATAAATTTCGATCTTATTTAATTGGTTCTACTACTATTGTTTACACTGATCATTCTGCCCTAAAATATTTATCAAATAAACAAGATGCTAAACCAAGATTAATACAGTGGATTTTATTGTTACAAGAATTTGATATTATAATTAAAGATAAAAAAAGAAAAAAAAATGTCGTAGCCGATCATTTATCTAGAATAATGACTGAATCATCTCATAATGAAATACCAATAAATGAAAATTTTCCCGATGATCAGTTGTTTTATGCTACTATTATGCCATGGTTTGCTAACATTGTAAATTTTCTTGTGACAAATAAAATGCCTTCTCATTGGAATTCACAGGATAAGAATAAATTCTTGATAGAAGTTAATAAATTTTATTGGGATGATCCTTACTGGTTTAAGTATTGTCCTGACCAAATTTTTCGACGATGCATACCCGACAATGAAGTAAGTAATGTTATTAAATTTTGTCATTCAGAAGCATGTGAATGTCATTTTTCATCCAATAAAACAGCTACAAAAATCTTACAATGTGGATTTTATTGGCCGTCTTTATTCAAAGATACGCATTTATTTTGCAAATCTTGTGAAAACTTTCAGAAAATGGGATCAATTTCAAAACGAAACATGATGCCTTTAAATCCAATCATAATTATTGAAATACTTGATAATTGGGGGATAGATTTTATGGGTCCATTTCCATTATCTTTTGGATTTACCTACATTTTAGTCGCTGTTGATTATGTTTCAAAATGGATTGAAGCAATTGCATGTAGAACTAATGATCATAAAGTTGTTATAAAATTTTTAAAAGAAAATATTTTTAGCCGATTTGGAATACCTAGAGCAATAATTAGTGATGGGGGAAGTCATTTTATAAATAAATCATTTTCTTCTTTGTTAAGAAAATATGGCATTACACATAAAGTATCTACCCCATATCATCCTCAAAGTAATGGTCAAGTTGAACTTGCAAATAGAAAAATAAAACAAATTTAAAAAAAACAGTTAATCCAACTCGAAAAGATTGGTCTTTAAGATTAACTGATGCATTATGGCCATATAAAACTGCATTTAAAACATCATTAGGGATATCACCATATAGGTTAGTTTTTGGTAAGCATTGTCATTTACCGGTTGAACTTGAACATAAAGCTTATTGGGCAATTAAAGCATTTAATATTAATTTAGATGATGCATCTAAATTAAGAAAATTGCAATTAAATGAACTTGAAGAATTAAGAAATGATGCATATGAAAATTCAAGTATTTATAAAGATAAAACTAAAGCCTTTCATGACAAAAATATTATGAGAAACTCATTTGAAATTGGACAAAAAGTTTTACTTTATAATTCTCGTTTGCATTTATTTTCAGGAAAATTAAGATCGAGATGGTCAGGACCATTTATAGTTAAATTTATTTATCCTCATGGTGCTGTTGATATTGAAATTCCTAAAAATAATGATGTGTTTAAAGTTAATGGACAAAGACTTAAGCCTTTTATAGAAAATAAAATTCTTAATGATGAGTTTATGCCTTTATATGATCCATAATAGTTGTTTGATATTTTCATATTCTATTTTTGCAGATTCTAGTTTATTTCCCGGTTAAGTGGCGGATAACGGTACTCCGTGACTATCTAAGTCGGTTTCTTCAGTTTTCCCAAAATAATTGAAATATATATATAATAATAATAATATGGATGCGTGTATTGTGAATCTTCGTAAATATTTTGGTTGTTTACCAGATAATGCGCTGAAAAAAATATGTAAAGTTAGATGTGAGCGACTAAGGTTGATGATGTCTTATGGCATACCGAATGATGTCCGTTTGATAATTGAAGCAAAAGTTCGATTGGTTGGGGAAGCAAGTTAAATAATAATAAGACATATGCCAGGATTTGGTAAAAGCACATATGCCAAAAAGTGAAGAGCTAAACGTATAGGTGGATGTCATAAATGTGCAAGGTGGACTTGTAAAGGGAAATGCAAAAATGTTGGAATGACATCAATGAATAGAGAAGATAAAATTTTATTCATTAAGAATAGTCTGAGTAAAGAGCCTTTGGATAATTTTCTAGAGGTTCTTGATACGCATTCTAGTGGGTACGTGTGAAATGAACTTCTTAAACTATGGTGGCAATTTCAACAGGAGCAATATCAATATGGATGGTGGAATCAACCTTACAAAGATCCTACTGTAAGTAACACATATCTATTTTGATAAGTAATATATATATATATATATATATATATATATATGTATATATACACAATTTTGTCTTGGGAATCTGACGTTAAAAGACCCTGTTTGCCAATTTATAAGAAAATTGGATGGGAAGCATATCCTCGACTCATAGAAGGCGTTGAAGCCGTTACTGAACGTAAAATCAGAGGAAGATGTGAGCCACAATCACAACTACGCTGTATATATGTGTTTTAATTTTATGTCATTTTTATTTTCTTTTATTAATAATAAATTCCTGTTCAAATATTGACTTTTGGCATGATACGATTATAAATTCATATGTTGTGATCTAACAATTACAGAAAACATATTTTTCAACACGTCAACGTTCACGGTAAGTAAAATCAAAAATATTTGTGTATTTTGTAGATCTAGTGCAGGAAAAAATTCAATTTATGAAGAAGTAGCAGAAAAGCTTGGAATAACACTTGCTGAAAAAAAGATTCATTTGGTATATGGTGGTGGTGAAGTTGGTCTCATGGAAAAAATTGCTAAAGCTGCGCATACAGGTGGAAGTGAAGTCTTAGGCATTATTACGATTACTTTAGCCAATCTTACTGGACCAACAATAGGAGAAAAAATGAAAGTGAACAACATGTATGAACGAATTACTCAAATGATTGAACATTCAGATGTTTTCATTGCTTTGCCAGGAGGTTTCGGTACTTTGGAGGAAATATTTCATATTCTTTGTTGTGCACAATTAAATATCCACAATAAGCCAATTGGTTTGTTAAATGTTAACAATTATTATGATAAACTGTTATCGTTTCTAGATGATGTTGTGGAACAGGGATTTCTCTCATTAGCTTCACGAAGGATGTTAGTTTCTGCAACAAGTGAAGGTGAACTTATTGATTTACTGCAAGGATTTAGTCATGAACCAGATCCATTCTTATCTCAACTTAATTGGCCAACATCCAAGAGTAAGAAAAGAAAATTCATGTGATGCTAAACTTGCGATTCAACGGTATGTTTTAATATTTTTTTAAGGTATGAATAATGTCTTCTTTTTCTCCTCTTAGTTTTTTTATATGAAAATAAAAATATATACTTATATATAGTAATAATATTAATAATTTTTAGTTCAATGTCGAGTAAGGTGTCGGTAAAATACACCTGAGACGCATTAGTTAATAATTATTGGAAAATCACAATACACTAGATTTTAATATTCATTATATTCAAATTACAGACTAAAAAAAATTTAGTTTTTCATATGAACCAATTTATATATATATATAATTTTGATCAATTAATATAAAATGTATAATAGATGTGTTTATTTATTTATATATATTTATATATATAATTGTGTGTGTTTTCAAATAAAATAATTTCTAAAATTTTTATGAGAATATAGTTAAAAGATATGGTTTGTATGGTTGTTAACATGTATAATTGAAAGAATTTTTTTTTGTAAAAGTATAATTTATACTCACACATCTTTTGTGAGTAAGTAGTGAGAAATGAGAAAACAATTAATAAACTTTTATTGATTATTGAAAAATGGTTAATTACAAGAATATAACTCCCCTAAAAAAAATATTTATTCAAAAAAAAATAAAAAAAGTAGTAAATAAATAACGGACTTCAAAGTACTTTATTCATTGTAATTTATTTTTTTCTAGATTTGATTGATGTACTTTCAATGTGTTGTAAAAACAACTATCAATATGATCTTAAAAAAAAAAAGAATCAAACAAACAAAAAGATTTGTTTGTGCTAGTTTCAAAGGTAGTCGGATGTATCTGTTATATAATGTTTTTATATATATAGATATTTATGGTAGAATATTTGGATAAAAAAATTTTATATTATTGTAAAATTTTACAGTCACGTTATTTAAAAAAAACAAAAGAAAGAAAAAAACAAAAGAAGAGAAAAAAAAACAAAAGAAAGGAGATTTTATTCTTTGTAAATTTTCCTATTTTGTTTTCAATATTAGTTTATTTAATTGTCTGCTTTAATACTTAGCCTTTTTCAATGAGAGTTAATATTCATTCCAACTCCATGAGTGAAAACTAGCTATTCATTAAATATTTTTACCTGAAAGAATATATGGAGTTGAGGCTTTTACAATTATATTCTTGATATTATACATGTTATGGTGGGTGGTGTGAATTATCTTTTTGACTATATTATTATAAAAAATTTAGAAATTTAAAAATTATATATATATTGTTACTTTATATATTATGTGAGATAAGAATAATAATAAAAACACATCTAATTATATATTATTATATTAAACGAAAAAATAAATATATATATATATATAAATCGGTATATTATTTTGTTTTTAAAATGAATATGTTTGCATATTTGAATATATAAAAGGAATAAAGAATCTAAGTTGTGATTTCCTGATAAATTTTATTTTATTACTAAGGGACTAGTAATAAGATAGTGTGCGGGAGTGCTGAAACTTAAAATTAATAATTTATTATATGTTAAAACCTATATTTTAAAATTTAAGTTTCATTGAAATTATAAAATTATGTTATTTTAGTATTGATTGTTTATATTTAAGTGTCTTACTAAATATGTTTTATTTTCAGGTTTTCTACTTGTTGGTAAAATAATGATAACTCAAGCTACAAAATTCAAATGGAGGCGATTCAAATATGTTTGGAATCCTTGAGGAATTATCTACAACTTTACAGAAGATATGATTGCCTAAAAAATTCATTAAGATGATCAAATTGTGCAAAAATCAAAAGGATGACAGATTTACTTTTACTATGACCAGCTTATAGTAAAAAAATCATAAATAAAATATTTAACCAGATGAGGTGAACCAAGTGGCCAAATTCATCTACAGACAATTCCCTACATGTTTCTTGTTTTGAGCCAAGTCATATTCGGTGCCTAAAGTCGTGGAACATAGCACTAAAAGAAGGGCCATGGAATTGAAGTTGGAGGAGACAAAAACTACTATTACAACTACATGACATTATTAAAATTTTTGACTATTTCTCTCATTTGGCCTATAAATAGAGGCCTTGTGCTAGCTTGAGAATCATTCTATCTCATTGTAAAATATAGTGTGAGTGTGTATCAAAGTTCTAAGTTCCAATATTTTTTCTTTCATTTCCTTAACTATGAGTGATGATTTTAGTGTTGATCAAAAGTAAGCTCATGGCAAGCTAATCTATTATGTCAAGGTGAAGAGAATGAATTCTTGGTGAAGTAAGATTGTTTATATTTTGTATATTATCTATTTATTTCATTTCATTTAGCTAACTTCTTTTTATTGTAGGTATAAAAATGAATTATTTGTTGTTATCAATTTACATCAAATGATTGATACCATTGAAGTGGTTATCTTGATTTGTTGTTTAATTTTGATACAATAAATATTTCATCGATTATTATTATTGTTATATTATATATATGTATATATATTTATATTTATATAATTATATCATATATTTCATTTAGACGATAGCGTGGCTCTGCCGGTTGTTCTAAATGCAATATTATGATTTAATACCAACATCTAACAATCTTACATTTACTTTATCGCAACTAACTTTTAGTTTTCGCATCTAACTTTTACTTTACTGCAACTAACTTTTACTTTATCGCAACTAACTTATTAAATCTTATATTTCATTTAGGCAATAGCGTGGCTCGGCCGATTGTTCTAAATGAAATATAATGATTTAATTTAACATTTACTTTATGCAATTATATATTTATATAGTTATATATATAATCATAGGTACCATATATAAAATATCGGTTAATTCGGTATTTTCTATAGTGGGAACTATATTATATTATATGTGTGTTTAATTATTTAATTTCTCTTGGAACCATTATTTATGGTGGTTTCCTTTGTTTTACTTTTAGTTAAACAATGTTACATAAACCAAGAATAAATCCTTGAGCCTTGACAAAATTTTATAATTTGTAAACTTCATTCTTGTATTTGGTAATTTATAAATTAATAAATTTAAATTAAAAATAACTTCTCTGTGGATCGATCTCGTACTCACGAAATATATTACTTGCAGACAACCTACACTTGGGTGAATTATAATTTAAGAGTAGCAACTTAAAATCACCCATGATGTCAACAAGCTCTATATCATGTAAAATCAGTCATTTTCCTTTCATGTTCATATTTTTGTTCATGACATAGCACCCATCTTCAATATTCATAAGTTTCTTTCATATTTAATACATAACAATGGAATATGGTGCTATGTTTCATCAATAAACATACTAACAATGTACATATACCAATAATCAATGGAAAGCATTTGAAATCATAATATTACTCATGTATTACTTCAAGAACATGTTAACTTACAGTCCAAGCGTAAGAACACTGGTTTGAGATGATGTTTCTTGCTCCTATACTGTCAAATATATCAAAATCCAATCACTATGTCTATATGGTCTTCTACATATATAACATCCATATAAAAAGGTGAATACTTACAACCCTATGATGCTTTTGTGGTGAAGAGTTCAATCATATGTTCAATTTGAGGAAGAAGAAAAGATGGAGGATCACTTGAGGGAAGAACTTGGCAAACTTTTGTTGTCTTCTTTGTTTTCTCCTGGATTTTTGATGTTAAAAGGGTGACAATCGCTGAAACCCTCGACCCTCATCTATTTAAGTCACAAAAATCAAGCTTCTAACTCAAACTTTTGTCCTGGGACGCTAGGGCGGTGAAGTTTGGCCGCCCCAGCGCGAGCCCTACTGTAAAAACGCCTAAAAATTGGTACAAGGGCGCTAGGGCGGTCAAACTTGGCCGCCTCAGCGCTGGCGCTTTTGTTCCCTACGCGCAGACTTTTCAAAGATTGCTCCAGAAACGTCTCTTCCCTTCATAATTTGAAAAGGTTGTAAACATAAAAGTTGTAGCCCTATGTCTTGGCTGAATTCTCCAATTAGTTTCATGTCATTTGGAGGTCGGAGTAAAAAGCTATGCCCATTCTCCCAACACGTGTCAGTGAAGGAATGACGATACACACGACACACTTCGGGGCGCTTTTGGCTTGCCATCCACAATGATTTGGACAAAACCCAAAACATGAAAGTTGTAGCATTATATCTTAGCTTTCTAATGGTGGTGGCCTCACACAATTTAGATCAATATTCAAATCATTATGCTAAAACCCATAAAAATTGCCACATTTTCATCTCATTTCCTACCTACTTCATTACACTATTTCTACCTACACATATTACTATCACTATTTACACATATATTCATTCTCAATACACCATGAATAATATAAAAATCATGTTTCTCAATATTGATAACTCAATCATCACATGAAATCTAATGAGCTAAATAACTACATAATAAACGATATAAACGCATTATTGTCATTTGTACGAGTAACCGGGCATTACATGTTATTGCTTATGCCTCGAGACAATTAAAACCACATGAGACTCGCTACCCGATTCACGATCTTGAATTGGCTGCTATCGTATTTGCGTTGAAAATCTAGCGACACTATCTATATGGTGAGAAATTTGAAATTTATTCTGATCACAAGATTTGAAATATCTATTTTCACAGTCATAATTGAATATGAGTCAATGCAGATGGCTTGATTTGTTGAAAGATTTTGATTGTGAAATCAAATACTATCCGGGGAAGTCTAATGCAGCAGCTGATGCACTGAGTCGAAAGGTATGTTCTTTATCCCTATCGACGATTGGTGTCTCGAATTTGATTGAAGATTGTTGTCTTTCTGGATTAGTATTTGAGACAGATTGTAAACCTCTGAGACTTGGTACCATTCAAGTTGAACCAGAGCTGAATTTAAGAATCAAAGAAACACAGAAAGTCGATCAGAATATTCAGAATTCGATTGCGATGGCTAGATCAGGGCATCAATCAGAAATATCAGGTTCGTGATAATGTGTTATATGTGAATAATCGTCTTGTTGTGCCAGATATTTCAGACTTGAGACAACAGATTTTAACAGAAGCACACTGTAGTCGTTTTAGTATTCATCCTGATGGCAGAAAGATGTTCAATGATCTAAACAATCAGTTTTGGTGGAAGCAGATGAAATTAGATATTGCAGATTTTGTGTCCAGATGTTTGAATTGCCAATAGGTGAAAGCAGAAAGGAAGAAACCAGGAGGTCTGTTGCATAGCTTATCTATTCCAGAATGGAAATGGGACCACATTTCCATGGATTTTGTTACCAAGCTACCACGATCCTCCCGAGGTTGTGATGCGATTTGGGTCGTTATTGATAGATTGATCAAATCAGCATGTTTTATTTCGTACCAAATGACATACAGACACGATCAGATGGAAGAAATTTATGTCAGAGAAGTGGTTAGATTGCATGGAGTGCCAAAGTCCATTATATCAGATCGTGACCCTCGATTTACTTCGCACTTTTGGCACAGTTTGCAACAAGCTCTAGGTACGAAATTACACTTGAGTACTGAATATCATCCTCAGACAGACGGACAATCAGAAAGAACTATACAGACATTGGAGGATATGCTTAGAGCTATAGTGCTAGACTTGGGCACTAGTTGGCAAGATTCCTTACCACTTTGTTAATTCTCGTACAACAACAGTTATCAGACGAGTATAGAGATTGCTTCGTTTGAAGCTTTGTATGGCAAGAAGTGCAGATCCCCTCTTTATTGGGATGATATCTCCGAAGTACCTGAAATTGGGCCTGACATGATTCGAGATTTGACTGAGAAAGTAAAGCTGATTCAGCAAAGAATGAAGACAACTCAGGATAGACAGGCCAAATATGCATATATTCGACGTCGACCTTTAGAATTTGAACAAGGAGACGGAGTATTTCTGAGATTTCTCCTTTCAGAGGCGTTGTCAGATTTGGCAAGCGAGGAAAGTTGTCTCCTCATTGTATCGGTCCATATGAGATTCTTGAGAAGATAGGTAATCGTGCCTATCGATTCGCTCTTCCTCATTCTCTATCTGAAATACATGACGTCTTTCATGTGTCTATGCTACGAAAATATCTTCCTGATGCTTCTCATGTTCTTCAGCCTGATGAGGCTGAACTCGATGAAACTCTGACTTATTTTGAAAAACCACTTCAGATTCTAGATCGTAAAGAAAACCAGCTCTGAACGAAGATTATTCCGCTAGTGAAAATTGAGTGGAGTCATCATGGCATTGAAGAAGCTACCTGGGAGACTGAATCAGACATGAGACAGAAATTTCCAGAGTTGTTCCATTGATGTGAGTTTCTTATTTAGCTTCTGTTATATCTTCTTATGTTATATGATTTGATTGCTTGCGATTTCCGGGACGAAATCATGTCTCAGAGGGGGAGAATTTTAAGGCCCGAGATTATAGCATTGTAATCTGAGATTATTTAATTGATGAATTGATGTGATTATGGAAGGACAAGCTCTGAGGAAGGCGTGGGAAAGCATGGGAGTGTAGAGGCCAGAAGACCTCGTGCACATGCGCAGAGACGAGGCGCGCATATGCGCGAGAATATGAATGCGGAGGCAGAAGACCTCGCGCGTATGCGCGAGACGAGGCGCGTATGCACGAGCAGGTGAAAGTTGTTCCAGAAGACCTTGCGCACATGCGCGGAGATGAGGCGCGCATATGCGCGAGCAGCCAAATGCCGAGACACAAAGTATCGCGCATATGCGCAAGACGAGGTGTGCATATGCACAAGCACGTGAAGTCCTAAGTGCCAAGACAGTAGGTGTCGCACATATGCGCGGGTATTGGACGCGCATATGCGCGAGAAGTACTGAATGAAAAAAATAAAGAAGTGACACATGTCTTGCCATGCATGTTAACGTGTAAATTTCTCTATCAACTTCAGAATTTTCAGCCAAGAGAAAACCGAGACCTCCATGGTTAAATCCTCAAGCTTCTTCATATATTAAAAACTTGATGGTGCAAGATCCGGCCGTCCGATTTTCAATCCGAGTTTAGTTCCGTGCTTCTCTCGTCAAGAGCTTCGAAGGGATGTAAGTTGTCTTATTTTCCTGCATGATTCGAAACTTTGGTGCTTGAGAATCATAAATTGATTGATATTAGGTGTTCTTGAGATTATGATAAGCATATAATCGAAACCGGATCGAAGAACGGAAAACGTATGCAATTGTTATCATTTTTCCAGCCTATGTTTGAATGAGGTTGTGCAGATTTTGGCATTTTGATTTGCAATTGTTATTGGTTATGAGTTGTGGTTGTATCTATTGATGTTTGAGTTTCCGGGTTTCTCGATATTGAGCCGTTAAGCCGTGAAACATAATTAGATTGAGATTGATCATACCATGTCTTGCTTTGAGATGTATATTGATATTGTGCCTATCAAAATTGTCATTCCAGATTTTGTATTGAAGGCTTCGAACTCGAGAATTCAACTTCGAAACCGATAGAAGAATGAATAAAGCAAGATTGAGATTGGTTGCATCAAACCAAGAACTACGACAAAAAATGTATAAATCAATGTTAAACTGGGATAGATAACTCGAGTAAGATATGACTTGAGTTTTCCCAAAACCACATACTAAATTGTTATTGCTTTGATGTGTTTGAAATTCTTGAGATTAATATGCTTAGTCAATTGAGTTATAGAAAATCATATACTATGAGATAGACATCTTCGATGAGGCTTTGGTAGAAGTTCCAAGTCACTAGACGTTTGTTTTATATTGATGTTCTTAGGAGAAGATCGACTCCTATTGTAGATACTCGATATAGTGTGCCGAAGTCCCGGAATAAGAACGTACCACCACCTAGAAGGGGAGAGTAGGTGAGAGACTTGTTACGTTCTTGTTCAAACCGAGATCCCTAGATAAGAGTTGAGTCACAGATTAAGAGTTAAAGAGTTTTATTTAAAGCTTTATATCGATTTATGTTTCCTAGACTATGATACATGCTATTTGACAAATGTTTTATACTTCTCTTATGCTTGTATGAAATGCTTGTATACGTTGTTTATACTGGGAAATATGTTTCTCACCGGAGTTATCCGGCTGTTGTTGTGTTTGTATGTATGCATGACAACAAGTGGGACATGATCAAGGTCGAGAAGAGCATGAAAGATCGAGATTAGAGTGGTGATCTGTGCTTAGATGTAGAAACTGGTTGTTCAACACTTGACATGTAGTTGATAAACACTAGTTTGTTATGACTTTATTTTGGAACAAGTTTTACATCTTTCATCATGTTGTAGATATTGAACTGGATCTTGTAAATTGAATAAAATGGAACATAACTTGTTGTAGTACTTTAAACCTTTGTTTACGAGGTGCACGATTTAAAACATAAAATAAAAAATTTCGACCTAGCGCATCTAATTGATCCATTTAATACCAATGACGATTGAAGAAAATAAGTTAGCATCCGGGTCCCCACATGGTTTATATGCTTAAATTATATGTTGAACTTCTTTTTGAAGTTAAATTATATTTATGCTTAAAAGTTATTCAAAAAGGGATTATTTATGCCAAATGATTAGAAGTTTAGATTTAAATGCATGTTGGTTACGTTTAAAATTTGGAAAACTGTAACGCCCCGAAAATTAAAAGTCCACACGAACCACATGTATTTGAATTATTAAATGCTCATGTATTTTAATTAAATATTTTAATTTTATTAATTAATTATGTTGTGCATACTTACTTGTTTAAAATATATTTTTCTATATGGTTGCATTAAAATGTATTTTAAAGGTTATTCGTGTTGCGATCGAGGAACGAAGACCGATGGCTGAAAAACGGAAAATGTTTTTATTAAATAATTGTTTTTAATTATATAAAATATGGTTGATGGTATTTCATATTTTTGAAAATAAGGGGTTTTGAGGTGATTTTATACGCCGGGACGTAAATTTTATCGGTGTTGGTTTTTCAACAAAAATGCAAACTTTTTGGCAACTTGGCTGATAAATTCACAAACTTATTTTAGCAAAATTATTTTAAATATTTTAATTAAATACTAATGGGCTAAGTGGGCTTAATTAAGTTGTTAATGGGCCTAAACTAGTAATTAGAATTTAATTAGGATTCTAAGCATTATTTAAAAGTTAAAAACCCTACACTTTTCACCTCTAATACACGGCCACACACTTTCTCACATTCAAAACTCCTCCACACTCACGTAAGGTTCACGGCACTCACATAAATTTTAAGGAAAAAATTCGGTGGAAGCTTAGGAAGATTCAAGCCGCGGTTCTCGTCCGTTCTTCGCAATCGTCACAAGTTTTTCGTGCGTTAAATACGCAAAGGTACGCCATATTCTCCTTTTACTCATCATCACACCATAGTATTTGTATGATCATTAATTGCATGGAAAAACAAGCCACACTTCTTATATTTTCGTAACTATGCATGAGCATGTGTTAAACTCTTGGGTTTTTGTTCAAAAATCATGTTTAATATGTGTTAAGGGGCTGCCATGACTAAGGTATGGATTAAGGGTTGTGTTACACGAGTTAGAGTCCAAGGGCATGCACAAAACAAGCTGCACACGATTTAGAAACATGCTGGAACAGAAATTGGATTGTTGTGTCATAGGTGTTCGGTTAAGGGGAAGTTGGATGCATGGCTTGGCTTTGGCTGGACCAGGGCCGGGATAGGGTCACGTGTGAGACGAGTTAAGAGTCCTAGCCACGCTAGGGTTCGAGACAAGAGGTTGGGAAGGAGTCCTAGCAAGCTAGGACTCCAACCCGTGAAACTCCATGAAAGCTGCGCAGGTACAGCAGCTGGTGCAGGGAAGAAGGGGCTTGGCCTGGGGGTTCTGGGCTGGGCTAGGTTAGGTCCTTAGGGTCCTAGGAGGGTGCTTGATGGGATGGTTCAAGGAGTGGCTCGATGGGTAGAAGCCTAGCATCAAAAACGTGAGATTGAGGCTCATGACAGCAAGTAGGCGAGAGGTTGTTGTCCATGTTCAGTGGGTTGCTGCTCACGTCCAGGGGCTCGGGTTGGTCTGGGTATGGTCTGGGCGTGGTCCAGGGTCAGTTAGGGTCAGGTTGGCTCGATGGTTAAGGGTTGGGAGGAGTCCTAGCCTAGATAGGAGTTCAATGGTTCAAGGACACTACACTAACACACATGCAGAAACATGGGTCGACTTCCAGCAAGAATTTGAGCGGGTTAGGATCATGTTTTGGGGCTGGGCTTGCACAGTAGGGTCCCTAGATGAGTTGGCTAGGTTTTGGCTCAAGGTGGCTCGGGCGTGGCTCGAGTAAATTAAGAGATGGCTCGGTGTGTGCGATAAGGTGTCAAAAACGAAAATAATAAAGCTAAAATTAAATCCAAGGGTCCACGGGGGTGGCTCATGACTTGGAAGGGTAGAATAAATATTAAAAAGGCCATGTTTAAAATTTGGGATCAAAATAACGAGTTTTGGATTTATTCGGGATTTAATCGCCGCACGAAACGCTAATTAACGAGATAATTGAAAAGCCTAGTTTTATGCTTTATAAAATTATGAAAAATTAGGTTTAAGCTTAAATAATTATTATAAGTCTAAGTTTTTAATTTGGGAATTTTATATTAAGGTTTGGTTTAAATCAGGATTAAAACGCATTAATACGTCACATTTAAAGATTAATTTAAAAGTTCTCGATTTAAGCTAAATAAAAATATAAAAAAATTCATGTAAGCTTAAATAATTATTTAGGACGTGTTAGAGTCAATAAATCAAGGAAAAAGTCAAAATCATATATTATACGTTCAGGGGTAAAACGGTCTTTTTACGTCTAGAAATTAGTAAACGTCATGGCAGTGCCCTATATACTGTCTTATGTGCTAATATGATTATTTTCAATGGTTATGAATGTTGATTGAATTTTTATATGTTAAAATGTTATTTTTTTAAAATGTATATGGATTTTATGATTTAACGTGGAAATTTAAAAGACATGTTGCATGCTTGGTTTAAAAGAAAAATATTATATGCATGTTTAAATTTTATAAAGTGATGAGAATATGAAACGTTGAAGGAAGTGAAGTAATTGTGACTAATACGATGATATGTTGGAAATTTCGTGAGGGTTATGGTCCTAGTGGGAGCCCGACGATCGTGTTTCCTTGGATACGGACATGTAGATGTATACGATGATATGTTAATACGTAAGGCCAAGGCCCAGTTGACCGGTGAGAGTGTTGCTGGTGTCCCCGCCGCCCAGTACTGTGGTTACATGTAGATGGATCCATCGCCCAACACGTAGACGTAGACGTAGATGAACACGAAAGTCACAATTAACGATTTGAATTCAACGAAAGTAAAAAGGAATACGTATATGTTGATGATAATACGAATATGAATATGTTGAGGATGATATGATTAAGTTTACGAAAATGTTATTGTTTAAAGTTTTATGCATCATGAAAATATTTACGAAAATATTTATGTTTATTCATCTTCATGAAAATGATATTTTAAATATAAGTATTTTTCACTGTTATATGTTAACTATATTACGTATTACTCGTTATAAAGAATATGACGTGTTGAGTCTTTAGACTCACTAGGTGTGTATGATGCAGGTGATATAAATAACTATGATATTGGAGGTCTTGACGAGTGACTTGCTGGACTGTCGGTGCACATAACCCGAGGACCAGCGCTTCTATTTCCGCATTTAAGTTTAGGATTTTAAGTTAAAGATTTCTACGACATTTTATTTTATGCTTTTTGAGAGATTTTGAGAGGTTTAGTATGAGCTACACTTTTCAACATTTATTGATTTTTAGGTTTGGTAAAACATGTGACGATTTCATTTTTATGGCTATTTCACTTGATTTTAAAATGCTAGTTGGATGATGTTTTATTTTAAAGGGTAAAATATTTTACAAAAATATTTTCATGAGGTTTATGTGTATGGCCGAAAACTGAGTGTTCTAGAAAAAAAATTTCTAGCACGTTTTAAGGAAACGAAAAAGGGCAGACGTTTCAGTTGGTATCAGAGCAAAGGTCCTGTAAAGGGTTGTGCCACCATCAGCGCCAGAAAGATCAGTCGTCAAGCCTCAAAGTTGTAAGTTTTTACATGCTTTATATGATTTATATGTTGTCACCTGCATGACTACATGAATTATATGTTCACGTCACATGTTTAATAGCTTCATGTAATATATGATTTATATGCTTTGGAATTTTTTATATGTGATACGATATGAAATGAAAAATTATTTGATTTTAACGCATGTTGGTTTTGTGGTAGAATTGGACTATGTTGATTTTTGGATTTTAGTATTAACGTTTTACTTTTTGGGCTATAGGTTAATCGTGAATATTATGAATGCTTTATGGGACACATAGATTTTCTAAGAAAATATTTATGATTTAAGGTTACTAGTCGAATTAATTTTTGGGAATTAGACGTAAGGAATAATGATTTAAGGATTTGTAACGACTTCGGGAGTAAAAAAATATATAAATTGGGATTTTAAGTTTTGATGAAAGGTAAATTAGGTTATAGCAAATGATTTTTGGTAAATAAGTTTAAATTATCGAAATTTATGTTATGGGAAACCCGTAGAGGAGAATTAAGAATGTTAAGAGCTTATGGGTTAATCGTAGGATTTTTGAAATTAAGGACCAATTAAGATAATTTTTGAGGAAATTAAGAATTGATTTTTGCAATTGTTAAGGAATTTGGGAACTAGTTTAGCAATAAGCGAAAATTAAATGGTTTAAATGATAAGAATTTTGAGGATTTAGATTTTTAAGAATATTTGGAACCTTGGGATACTTTTGGTTAGAATGTTATAAGGGATGTTAATCAAGGGTTTTTAAGGGTGAAACAATATTAGGCTTGAAAAATCTAAGCGTTAGCGGATGCGTTTGGGATTTAAGATTGAAATTTGATAGGTTGATGAATATTTTGGGTATAAAATAAGGAAGTAATATACGAAAAGTATGGTCGTCCATCTTTTGATATTGGGAATTTTAAGAAAAATTAAAATTCGAGGTTATAATAGTAACATCACTAAGTCATTTGGGTCTTTTTAAGTTGCAATTCAAAAATCAGGATTTAGAAGGAAAATTTAATTGTGATCAAGGAGAAATAAGGACATTATAGAGTTTAAGTTTTATCAGAGTAGAGCAGCGGAAGCGTCGATTTTTGGGATACTAGAACTAAGTCTAAACTTTGGGTTATTAAGGCTAAACGAATTTCGAGTACGAAATTCAATTTAAGGGGGGAAGATTGTAACGCCCCGAAAATTTAAAGGTCCACACGAACCACATGTATTTGAATTATTAAATGCTCATGTATTTTAATTAAATATTTTAATTTCATTAATTAATTATGTTGTGCATACTTACTTGTTTAAAATATATTTTTCTATATGGTTGCATTAAAATGTATTTTAAAGGTTATTCGTGTTGCGATCGAGGAACGAAGACCGATGGCTGAAAAACGGAAAATGTTTTTATTAAATAATTGTTTTTTAATATTTAAAATATGGTTGATGGTATTTCATATTTTTGAAAATAAGGGGTTTTGAGGTGATTTTATACGCCGGGACTTAAATTTTATCGGTGTTGGTTTTTCAACAAAAATGCAAACTTTTTGGCAACCTGGCTGATAAATTCACAAACTTATTTTAGCAAAATTATTTTAAATATTTTAATTAAATACAAATGGGCTAAGTGGGCTTAATTAAGTTGTTAATGGGCCTAAACTAGTAATTAGAATTTAATTAGGATTCTAAGCATTATTTGAAAGTTAAAAACCCTACACTTTTCACCTCTAATACACGGCCACACACTTTCTCACATTCAAAACTCCTCCACACTCACGTAAGGTTCACGGCACTCACATAAATTTTAAGGAAAAAATTCGGTGGAAGCTTAGGAAGATTCAAGCCGCGGTTCTCGTCCGTTCTTCGCAATCGTCAACAAGTTTTTCGTGCGTTAAATACGCAAAGGCACGCCATATTCTCCTTTTACTCATCATCACACTATAGTATTTGTATGATCATGAATTGCATGGAAAAACAAGCCACACTTCTTATATTTTCGTAACTATGCATGAGCATGTGTTAAACTCTTGGGTTTTTGTTCAAAAATCATGTTTAATATGTGTTAAGGGGCTGCCATGACTAGGGTATGGATTAACGGTTGTGTTACACGAGTTAGCGTCCAAGGGCATGCACAAAACAAGCTGCACACGATTTAGAAACATGCTGGAACAGAAATTGGATTGTTGTGTCATAGGTGTTCGGTTAAGGGGAAGTTGGATGCATGGCTTGGCTTTGGCTGGACCAGGGCTGGGATAGGGTCACGTGTGAGACGAGTGAAGAGTCCTAGCCACGCTAGGGCTCGAGACAAGAGGTTGGGAAGGAGTCCTAGCAAGCTAGGACTCCAACCCGTGAAACTCCATGAAAGCTGCGCAGGTACAGCAGCTGGTTCAGGGAAGAAGGGGCTTGGCCTGGGGGTTCTGGGCTGGGCTAGGTTAGGTCCTTAGGGTCCTAGGAGGGTGCTTGAGGGGATGGTTCAAGGAGTGGCTCGATGGGTAGAAGCCTAGCATCAAAAACGTGAGATTGAGGCTCATGACAGCAAGTAGGCGAGAGGTTGTTGTCCATGTTCAGTGGGTTGCTGCTCACGTCCAGGGGCTTGGGTTGGTCTGGGTATGGTCTGGGCGTGGTCCAGGGTCAGTTAGGGTCAGGGTGGCTCGATGGTTAAGGGTTGGGAGGAGTCCTAGCCTAGATAGGAGTTCAATGGTTCAAGGACACTACACTCACACACATGCAGAAACATGGGTCGACTTCCAGCGAGAATTTGAGTGGGTTAGGATCATGTTTTGGGGCTGGGCTTGCCCAGTAGGGTCCCTAGATGAGTTGGCTAGGTTTTGGCTCAAGGTGGCTCGGGCGTGGCTCGAGTAAATTAAGAGATGGCTCAGTGTGTGCGATAAGGTGTCAAAAACGAAAATAATAAAGCTAAAATGAAATCCAAGGGTCCACGGGGGTGGCTCATGACTTGGAAGGGTAGAATAAATATTATAAAGGCCATGTTTAAAATTTGGGATCAAAATAACGAGTTTTGGATTTATTCGGGATTTAATCGCCGCACGAAACGCTAATTAACGAGATAATTGAAAAGCCTAGTTTTATGCTTTATAAAATTATGAAAAATTAGGTTTAAGCTTAAATAATTATTATAAGTCTAAGTTTTTAATTTGGGAATTTTATATTAAGGTTTGGTTTAAATCAGGATTAAAACGCATTAATACGTCACATTTAAAGATTAATTTAAAAGTTCTCGATTTAGGCTAAATAAAAATATGAAAAAATTCTTGTAAGCTTAAATAATTATTTGGGACATGTTAGAGTCAACAAATCAAGGAAAAAGTCAAAATCATAAATTATACGTTCAGGGGTAAAACGGTCTTTTTACGTCTAGAAATTAGTAAACGTCATGGCATTTCCCTGTATACTGTCTAATGTGCTAATATGATTATTTTCAATGGTTATGAATGTTGATTGAATTTTTATATGTTAAAATGTTATTTTTTTAAAATGTATATGGATTTTATGGTTTAACGTGAAAATTTAAAAGACATGTTGTATGCTTGGTTTAAAAGAAAAATATTATATGCATGTTTAAATTTTATAAAGTGATGAGAATATGAAACGTTGAAGGAAGTGAAGTAATTGTGACTAATACGATGATATGTTGGAAATTTCGTGAGGGTTATGGTCCTAGTGGGAGCCCGACGATCGTGTTTCCTTGGATACGGACATGTAGATGTATACGATGATATGTTAATACGTAAGGCCAAGGCCCAGTTGACCGATGAGAGTGTTGTTGGTGTCCCCGCCGCCCAGTACTGTGGTTACATGTAGATGGATCCATCGCCCAACACGTAGACGTAGACGTAGATGAACACGAAAGTCACAATTAACGATCTGAATTCAACGAAAGTAAAAATGAATACGTATATGTTGATGATAATATGAATCTGAATATGTTGAGGATGATATGATTAAGTTTACGAAAATGTTATTGTTTAAAGTTTTATGCATCATGAAAATATTTACGAAAATATTTATGTTTATGCATCTTCATGAAAATGATATTTTAAATATAAGTATTTTTCAGTGTTATATGTTAACTGTATTACGTATTACTCGTTATCAAGAAAATGACGTGTTGAGTCTTTAGGCTCACTAGGTGTGTATGATGCAGGTGATATAAATAACTATGATATTGGAGGTCTTGACGAGTGACTTGCTGGACTGTCGGTGCACATAACCCGAGGACCAGCGCTTCTATTTCCGCATTTAAGTTTACGATTTTAAGTTAAAGATTTCTACGACATTTTATTTTATGCTTTTTGAGAGATTTTGAGAGGTTTAGTATGAGCTACACTTTTCAACATTTATTGATTTTTAGGTTTGGTAAAACATGTGACGATTTCATTTTTATGGCTATTTCACTTGATTTTAAAATGCTAGTTGGATGATGTTTTATTTTAAAGGGTAAAATAGTTTACAAAAATATTTTCATGAGGTTTATGTGTATGGCCGAAAACTGAGTGTTCTAAAAAAAAAATTTTCTAGCACGTTTTAAGGAAACGAAAAAGGGCAGACGTTTCAAAAACATTCAGATATAATGCCTCCTAGACGCGCCCTTAGTATCGATAGGAAAGTTGAGACTAATGAGGATCTTCAAGGGAATGCACCCCCACCTCTTAATGCGGATGTTGCTACTTGTGTTCTAGAGGGAATGGCACGTTTCTTTGAGCAGCATGCTCCGAGGCCACAACACGATATGTATGATCAGTTCTGAAGGCTGGGTCCGAAGGACCCATTTGCTGCTGAGGGTTGGATTCGATCTCTTGATATGCATTTCCGTTATATAAATATGGGAGATGCTGATCAAGTTAGATGTGCTACTTACATGCTGCGAGATAATGCTTCTCTCTAGTGGGAAGTAGCTGAATATGGAGTTAATCTTGTCACCCTCACTTGGGTGCAATTTAAGAACATCTTCTACGAGAAGTATTTTACTGCTGACATCCTTGGACACTTGAAGAGGGATTTTATCACTCTCCGCCAAGGAGACACGACTGTGGCTGAATTCGTTAGAATATTTGATAGGGGTTGTTACTTTGTTCCTTTTATTGCTAGGGACGCTGCTGAGAAACTGAGGCACCTCATGGATAATATTTGACCTACTATACATCGTGATGTGATGTTGATGCAATCGGCAGATTATGCAGCTGCCACTGCTTATGCATTCCAAGCTAAGCAAGCCCTGAAGGATATTGATTTTGGGATGCAGCGCAAGAAGAGGCAGCAGCACTAGTAGAACTCTCAGCCAGTCAAGAGGCAATTTACGGGACCTCCTAAAGATCAAGGGAAGCAAAAGCCCCAAGGACAGTGGAAGGTACCGGGACGACCAAAGCCACCACAGTCTGTAGCATCAAAACATGGGGAGAGGTTACTGTGCAAAGAATGCAATCGCTTACAGTTTGGCAAGGGGATGTGAACATACAAGTGCTTCATATGCAAGGAAGGACATTAAGCTGCTGGTTTCCCAAAGAAGAAGGGACCAACCGTTGGCAGAGCTTATGTGATGCATGTCGAAGAAGCCGAGGAAGAGCCAAACACGAATTTGATCACTAATAACCAAGTTGTTTAAAATTTTATATTGCTTTTCTTACATGAAATGTTAAATTGGTTATGGGAATTGATTGGAATAATAAGAATCTAGAGTAAAATAAGTTGATGCTCTACTATAGTTGGATTTAAGGGACGACTTGGAGAATCATAAAAATTGGGCATGAAATATAATCTTTAATAATACAAGGGAATGAATTGGACCAGATTAAGAATTTTAATGCTCGAAAATAGGGAAATCCAGAAATTGGGACAATTATTGCATAAATTCAAAATTTAAGGGTTTAGAGTGCAAATTTAGAAAATTATTTGGGTAAAATTTTGTAATTTTCGAGTACTTTTGGGTCGATAATGGTAGAAATTCTTTAAGTTTCAGGACGACTGGATTTGATGGTATATTTGTCGCAGGAAAGATATCTATTTTAGGTGTATCTACCTATGCATTGCTGGATTCCGGAGCTACACACTCATTTATGTCCGGAACATTCTTCAAGCAGCTAAAGATTATACCTGATGATTTGGAATTGGGCTTTAAAGTTTCCATTCTTATTGTGATCACATATTCACTTCAAGCATTGTGAAGAATTTGGAGCTTCATTTGCAAAAAGATGTGGTTCGGGCAGATCTTGTCGTACTCCCGATGCCTGAATTCGATATCATTCTTGGCATGGATCGACTATTTATAAATGGAGCATCGATAGATTTTCGGCAGAGGTCAGTATCTATTCGAATGCCCTGCGGAATATCGTTGTCTTCCAGGCAGGAAGGAAAAATCAAATGTCGCACATCATCTCCTGCATCTGTGCATAGAAGCTTATGAGAGGTGGCTACCAAGCTTTTCTACTGTGCGTTATTTCAGCATCTATTCCTGTCAGCCAAAAGCTAGAGGATGTTGAGGTTGTCGAAGACTTTCCTAATGTCTTTCCTGAGGACGTTTCTGGCATTCCACCAAACCGAGAGGTAGAATTTTCTATTTAGTTGATTCTGCGCACTGTGCCACTTTCTAAGGCACCCTATTGTCTAGCACCCTCCGAAATGAAAGAGCTAAAAGACCAAATTCAAGAGTTGATGGACAAGGTTTTATTCGCTCTAGTTGTTCTCCATAGGGCGCATTGGCATTATTTGTGTTATTGATTGGAAAAAAGAGGTATAAGACGTGTTATTGGGCTTAAAGGTCCTATTTTAATATATGTTGGACCTAAACTTCTACACATCCTTATTAATTTTAATTAAGGGCCCAATATACACGTTTATTATATCAAACCCTACCCTCCCAAAACCCTAATCTCCTCACCACACCATACGGCCGCCCCTCTCAAAATTCCAGCAGCCTCTTCACGTCCAGCAGCAGCATTTGAGGTCGCGTTTCATGAGAAACCTTCATAGGAACTCTTTTCCTTTTCTCCGTTACCCATTCTACGCGATTGTTCTAAAGGTTTTCGAGCGTAATTATGCGAAGACACGCCCTATACCTCCTTTTTCTCATCAATCACGTCATGATATGTGTTTTGAATGGTTTTTGTATGGTACTACTTAGATCTATCATTTCACATTGTATTTACATGATTTTTACACAAAAACATGCTTATTCTTTGACATGAAGCTCATGTTTCCTTGCTTGTGTGTAAGGGGCTGCTAGACCTATATGTAGGGCTGTGTTAACATCAAGTTGGAAGGCGTCTGGGAGTGAAGATAGGCTTTGGGATCGATTCTTGCAAGGGAAGATGAGTTTTGTCTAGTGCTAGGGCTCGATATGGCTAGATCGGGTGAAAGGGATGAGAGCAATGTGCATGGACTCGGTCCAGGCCTTGGTTCAGACCTTGGTGGGTGATTGTCAAGGATGGGAAGGGTCCATGAGCTGCTGGACGCAAGGTTGGAGTCGATGTGAAGGTTATGTGGCGTGTTAGGTTGATTCTTGGATGAGCCGAGCGATCCGACATGTAGAGGCTGTAGGCTTGGGTTTGGTTGGTCCAAGATGGAGTTCATGGCTTGATCATGGTCTTAGGATAGTTGTCTAAGGGCTAATAACATTGGTTTAGGGCCTAGGATCGAGATTTGGGAGCTAGGTGAACTAGGGTTCGAATGTTGTCACGCGCAGAAAATCCCAGTAGCTGGTTGAGAGTTTTTGAGGGTCTTAGATGGTCTGGAATAAGTTATTTAAGGGTTGGTCATGTGTGGTTAAGTCAAGGTTTAAGTTGGAAAGATTTGGTTGGGTTTCATGTTAATTCATATTAAAACCGGTACCACGGTCCAAATTTAAAAACGAATTATAAAAATTTATGCATGGGCTCGAGTTTACGTCTAGGAAACAGTTATAAATATGTTTTGTGGTGTTTTATTAAGTTTGGTTGGCTTCGGGTCGAAATTTTGTGGTTCATGGGTTAAATGGTCAATTAAGGTTTCCAGTGGCAAAATAATCATCTTGCACCCGGGTCGAGTTAGTAGTTCTAGAAGTTCCCTGATAACCGAAATAACATGTTTAAAATTTATATGTTTAATATGAATATGAATTTTTATGATAATATGGGAAAATACATTGTATGCTTGGTTTTAAGAAAATGTACGTATATGCATGAATTTATAAGTGATGAATAACGATGACATGTTTTTGAAGGAGGTAAGTTGGTTGTGACTAATACGAACACGAACACGAACATGTAAGGCCAAGGCTCAGTGAATGGGTAAAACTGTCGCTGATGTCCCCGCCACCGGACACTGCGGTTATACGTAGATAGATCCATCGACTTAGAGCTGATACGAAATTCACAACTAATGATTTGAATTCAATAAAGTAAAAGGAATACGTATATGATTAAATGATTATATATAAGTTGAATATGTTTATGTTATGTTATGTTTGAGTTCAAGTTTTTTAAGGATCATGAAGTTTATTTTAATTAAAATACTTTTCATTGTTGCATGTTATGTATATGTATTTGTTATAACGGTTCAGGTGTATTGAGTCTTTATACTCACTAGGTGTGTTTGATGCCGGTGATCAAGATGATGAGGAAACTGGAGACACTGAAAACTGAGTAGATGTTACAGTCATCCTCAAAACTAATACATGTTAAGCAGTTTGTTAGCTCAACTGAATCAGTTGGCTTATCAGTTAGTACGGTTTCATAAAAACATGAATTAATTCTTCAACATTAAGAGTACGCTTTTTAAATATTATCTAAGTTTTATTAACTGATGAATAACAAAGAAAAAATCCTTCGTCTGATTTAACATCGAATGCAGTTAAGTGGTTTTTACCATTATTTTAAATGAATCATTTACACCCAAATATTTGGAATATGAGTTCACAGAAGATTAGGAATCAAGTTGATAAACTTGTTCCCTTATTACCCACAGTCCAATGGACAAGAAGAATCATTAAACAATTTTTTTATAAAAATCCTATAGAAGATGATGGAAGAGAATCATAGGGATTGGCCAAAGCTATTATCAGAGATGCTATGGGCATATAGAACATCTAAAAGGACTGCCACTGGGGTAAGTCCATTTGCCCTTACCTTGGGCAATGATGCAATGCTACTATAACGAATCGTATTATTTAACTACTTTAAATTTGCGGAAAAATAAAAATTTTCTTAAATAAGTAGAAATTATCAAACTTCGTTAATAAATATTTGCTCGTCTAAAATATTTATATTAAAACAACTACCAACAAGTTGCGATAAGTAAACGTTTAAAACATTGAAAACACCACTCCTTAAAATCATAATAATTGAACATGCATAAAATCTTAAAACATGGGCGGTCCTCGGATTTAGCCTCCCGCTTAGTCTAAGCCAGCTCACTGATCCTCACCCCTCCTCTCCTCAAATGCATCCTTACCTGCATCGATCAAGTCTAGTGAGTCTAAAGACTCAACATTTATAAACTTGGAGTAACGAGTAATACGTAATAAAATCACATGCAACTTTAAAATAGAGCGTACGTACTTGAAACTTTAACTTGCATACTTAAAAGCATGAACGTAATATACTTGAAACTTGTGCATACATACATAAACATAGACGTTCCATCATCATAAGACTTTTCTTAAACATGCTTGCATACTGGTATATACTTGAACATTCATAAACTTCATCATTTCGCGTATAGGCATGTTTCAAATCAAGTGACCCATACATAAATACGCCTAATCAGACTAAACCACAGTACTGGGCTAACAGGGAAGATCCACTGTCACATACATGAGATCCCTGTTCATGCTTTAACGGGTGGATTGGTCCCCGTTCATGCTTTAACGGGTGGATTGGTCCCCTTTCATGCTTTAACGCTTCCAATCCTGATCTAAACCGTTCATGCTTTAACGGGGTAGAGAGGTCCTCGGCCACGTTCACCGACTTCCAACCTCATTCATAATTCGGTCACGAGACATTTAGCATACCTCAAAAACTTAAAATATTTTCTTTTGTACGTCGAACATACTTACTTGGCGTTGACGTCGAACATACTTACTTGGCATTGAGGGATTCGTTGGATCTAGCTTGGGGCCGCCGCTGCAACATACTAACATGAGTTCAAACACTTATCTTTCATAGCTTAGAGGTAGGTACTGGTTCTCACCACCGAAGTAAATAAATTTCTTATGACATTCTAAATCTCTCGGAACTTGACCTCGTT
Organism: Primulina tabacum; assembly: GCF_025594145.1. Taxonomy (NCBI): domain Eukaryota; kingdom Viridiplantae; phylum Streptophyta; class Magnoliopsida; order Lamiales; family Gesneriaceae; genus Primulina; species Primulina tabacum. Next base: position 31,003,281 of record NC_134557.1, read on the forward strand.
TAATAATCGTACTAAGCCATTATATAAAACCCCAAAACAAATCCTATATTTTTACATAAATAAATTTTAACCATCGTACTAAACCATGATATAGAACCCCGAAGAAAATCCTAAAAAAAAAATATTTTTTTTTAAAGATGGGGGTACACGGACCCCGTTTAGGGGTCCGGGTAGGCACAAAAATTTCGTGTTTTTGAAGAAAAACGGACACGGACTCCGTGTCGGGGTCCGGGAAGGGGTCCGTCTAACCCCTGGACGTGGAAATTCACTAAGTTAATGATTCATTCTTCCAACCCAAGCCTAAGGACCATGAACCAACACCTCAAAACTCATCCTAGGATGCTATTACATTGATTCAAACCCGTACAAACACCCCAAACATCCCCAAGCATCGTCAAACAACTTCAATACACAATAACCCGTAATTCGACATCGTTTCGCTTTCTACGACTTCTATTACATCCCAAGCAAATCCCGACCCAAACGAACCACCAAATAACACCTAAACACATCTCACAACATATCTAAATGTAGTAGCACAAGCCCGGCGTACCCAACGAAGCCTGTAACAAATAACTTCAAGAACATGATGAACATCATTTTCATAAGATCAAAGGTTTGAGCAGTCACACGAAAATAACCATAACGCACTCGTTTCTTGTCCGAAAATTACGAATTTTATATCAAATCGAAGGATCAAAAATTTCTACGTTTTATATGTTGACAATAGTTTCAGAAAACGAACCAAAATTACACAGGAACCGAAATGACAGCAAAACGTCTTTTTGAGATCTAAAATACTGCAGAAATCGATTCAATGCATAATCGCTCAAACTTTGCTCATAATAATTAAACTTGTACGCATAACATACATCAAAATATCTACTATGACGTGATCGATGCATAAAATGAAAGATTATACATGCCTTTTGTCTTAAAACGTGGAAATCTCGCCAATCTCGACGATCCGGACACGAGGAAGAAATTTGGAGCTTCTTGCTATTCTCTAATGGTAGAATAGATGGAAATGGAGCTCAAGAACACTTGAGGAGAGAAGGGAAATAAATGTGGGGAAATGGAAGAGAATTGATGGGAATGAATTTTCTTCCGGAGAAGACTTGGACAAAGTCTTGCAATTGGAGGCAAGTGGAATGGATTTAGGGTAATTTAGGAATAATTTAAATATATTGATTAGGTTTAAACTAATTAATCAATATATGGTGTAGTCCAAATAAAATTTAGACTACTCGAGGCTTGAAAACAAATACAGAAAATATTCCTAAATTTACAAAAGTTGCACCACAATTAAGGGAAAATAAAATATTAATTGTCATAGAATAAAATACTCCATAATTTAAAAATTCCTTTTAAACTTAAATAAATATTTTTTTAAAATTTATATAAATGCACGTGTTTTACGTGTACTGATTTTGGGCTTTACAGTTTCTCCCCCACTTAAATAAATTTCGTCCTCGAAATTAAATCTTACCAAACAGTTCCGAATAGCGACTTTTCATATCTGCTTCGGTCTCCCAAGTGGCCTCCTCCACTGATTGATTCAGCCACCGGATTTTAACCAATTTTGTCACGTTCCGAAGTCTCCGCTCCTGCCTGTCTAGAATTTGGACAGGTCTTTCCACATACGACATATATGGAGCCAACTGCAACTGCTCAAAACTCAAAACATGCGAAGAGTTTGCTATATACTTCCTCAGCATCGAGACGTGGAACACATTGTGCACTCCAGCCAGATTCGGGGGTAGGGCTACACGATAAGCTAATGTCCCAACTCTGTCAAGAATTTCAAACGGTCCAATAAATCTCGGACTCAAGCTTGCCTCTCTTCCCAAACCTCATAACACCTTTCATAGGTGCTATCTTTATGAATACGTGGTCTCCTATGGCAAACTCAAGATCTCTCCTCCTCTTGTCAGCATAACTCTTTTGACGACTCTGTGCGGTCTTCAACCTATCTCGGATCTTGACCACCACATCTGCAGTCTGCTGAACAATCTCTGGACCAAGTTCTGATTTCTCACCGACTTCATCCCAATGAATCGGCGATCTGAACTTCCTTCCATACAGTGCTTCATAGGGAGCCATACATATAGAGGATTGAAAACTGTTGTTGTAGGTAAACTCCACTAGAGGTAGCTTTGATTCCCAATTCCCATGGAAATCTATCACACAGGCTCGTAACATATCTTTCAATATCTGAATCACTCGCTCAGACTGCCATCTGTCTGAGGATGGAATGTAGTATTGAATAGCAACTTCGTCCCCATGGCTGCGTGTAAACTCTTCCAAAAAGACGAGGTGAATCTCGGGTCCCTGTTGGACACAATAAAAACTGCAATCCCGTGCAAACGAACTATCTCCCGGATATAGAGCTCTGCATACTGAGTCATGGAGAAAGTCGTCTTCACCGATAAGAAATGTGCCGACTTAGTTAGTCGATCCACTATAAACCAAATGGCATTGGATCCTCTGACTGATCTCGGCAAACCAACCACGAAATCCATGGTGATATTCTCCCATTTCCAATCGTGAATAGGGAATGGCTTAAGCATCCCTGGTAGCCTCTGATGCTCTGCCTTCACCTGTTGACAAGTGAGACATTCAGATACAAATCGGCGGATGTCTCGCTTCATACCTGGCCACCAATACAGCATCTGCAAATCCTTGTACATCTTGGTACCTTCCTGGATGGATAGAATACGGAGATGTATGTGCCTCTGACAAGATATCTTCTCTGATTGAATCAACCCTAGGCACCCACATTCTCCCTCTGTATCTCACAATATCATCAGACATTATGTAAAGTACACTGCCCTTGGCTCTCATCCTTCAGTCTCCATTTGTGTAATTACTCATCTGATGGCTTTCCTTTACGGATTCGGTCCAGCAAAGAAGATTGGACTGTCAGATTAGACAGCTTGGGAGCTCTGTCCTTAAGATAAACTTCTAAGCCAAACCTCTGAATCTCTGACTCAAGAGGTCTCTGCACTGACAGCTGTGTTAAGATTGCTACCTTTCTGCTCAAAGCATCTGCCACAACATTAGCTTTCCTGGATGGTAGCTAATTTCACAATCGTAGTCTTTTACCAACTCCAACCACCGTCATTGTCTCATATTAAGCTCTTTCTGCGAGAAGAAATACTTGAGACTCTTGTGATCAGTGAATATCTGGCATTTCTCGCCGTACAAATAATTTCTCCAAATCTTCAACGCAAAGACCACGGCAGCTAACTCTAGATCATGAGTCGGATAATTCTTTTCATGCACTTTTAACTGTCTAGAAGCATAAGCTATAACCCGACTATGTTGCATCAAAACTGCGCCTAATCCGAGCTTAGATGCATTGGTGTACAACACAAAATTGCCTTGCCCTGATGGCATGGCTAAAACTGGAGCCGAAATAATAGCTTGCTTCAAGGTATCGAAGCTCTTCTGACACTCTTCACTCCATACGAATTTAGAATACTTCTTGGTCAATAAAGTGAGTGGCACTGCTATCGAAAAAAATCCCTGGATAAACTTTCTGTAGTAACCTGCTAAGCCTAGAAAACTGCGGATCTCTGATGCCTTCTTCGGCTCAATCCAATTCTTAACGGCTTTCACCTTTCCTAAATCCACCTCAATACCACTGCTAGATATTATGTGCCCCAAAAATGCTATTTTCTCCAACCAGAATTCACACTTACTGAATTTTGCATACAACTTGTGGCTCGTCAATGAACACTATGACGAACTGATCTAAGTAGGGTTGAAATACTCGGTTCATGAGATCCATAAAAATTTCTGGAGCATTTGTCAGTCCGAACGGCATCACTAAGAAGTCGTAATGCCTATATCTGGTTCTGAAGGCTGTCTTATGAACATCTGCATCTTTCACCTTCAGCTGGTGATACCCCGATCAAAGATCTATCTTAGAGAACACTGTAGCTCCCTGCAACTGATCGAACAAGTCCTCGATCCTTGGAAGTGGGTATTTATTCTTGATTGTTACCTTGTTCAGTTCTCGGTAATCGATACACAGCCTCATGCTCCCATCCTTCTTCTTTACGAAGAGTACTGGTGCGCCCCATGGAGAGAAACTAGGGCGGATGAATTCTTTGCCTAGGAGCTCCTGAATCTGCTGCTTGAGCTCTAACATCTCTGCTCGAGCTAAACGATACTGGTGCCTTAGAGATTGGCACGGTTCCTGGCAAAATATCAATGGCGAACTCCACCTCTCTCTGTTGGAAGGCCTGTGACTCCTCTGGAAAGACGTCAAGAAATTCTCTGACTACTGGTACATCAGATAATGACGGAGTGGTTACGTCAGGTGCAGAAACAAAAGCTGGCCAAGAAAGCCTGACAACCCTTGTGCATAAGTCTCCGCGCCTACATGCAAGAGATTATGCGAGGGAAACTATAATGGCCCGAAAATTCGTGTTTGAATATTTGCGGAAAAATTAAAAATTTTCTTTTTAAAATAATTAGAATGCCTCATTCACAAAATCAACTGATAAATCAACTTTAAATGTTCAAAGTAGCAGCGGAAGAAATCATTACTCGCCAAGATAACAAGTTAAAGTATCCAAAAACTGATAAAATGTTTGAGCATAAAAAAATGGCAAGTGCTGTAAATGAGGTCCTCGGGTTCCACTACTGCCGACTCAAGCTAGCTCACTGGTCTCCGCCCTCAGCCCCGACATCATCAGTACCTACAACAATCAAGTCTAGTGAGCCTAAAGACTCAGAATGCATATATCGTAAATAACGAGTAAATAATGTAATAAAGTTGCATGAGAGTGAAAATATCATGTCATGAGGCATAATGTGAAAATAACTTGTCATGAGCAATTATAATACGTGCATAACTGAACTGAAAATCACAGTGAAAATTTTTGCTCCTTGGAGTCCTGTAATAAAATAGCATGTCATAAATTTTCTGTTGAGATTATGGTCTACGCAAGTGGCCCCTGCACTGAACTGAACTGAACTGACCGGTAACTGGCGACCGGGTTTAATAATGTTTGTCTGATCAGACTAATGCCACAGTATACTGGGTGAAACTGAACTGAACTTACCGGTAACTGGCGACCGGACCGATAACTGGCGACCGAGTTTAATAATGCTCCCATTATAGTGAAATTTCCACAAGCAATATCGCATAAATCTCAAAATGAATATTTTCTATTTTTATGCACGTAATATAATTAAATGGCATATTTAAATATCCTGTATTATTTTACCACATGGATTGGATCGTTCCCAGGCTCGCTGCGACCTAAATTTGACATGAAAAATATGCAAATTATTTTCTTGACCAAACTTTGTAATTGAATCCAAAAAACGAGACAATTACACCCAACGACTTCGTATTTAATCATGACTTCGTGCCAACCCAAACCAACACCGAATCATCATTTAGTCATGATTAAGATACGTTTAAATTGATGAAATAATGCTCCTAAAATGATGCGAGTCAAAATTTTGGTGAATGGAGGCCAAAACATAAAACGCTCTTTCGAGAGTCAAGTTGGCACATCGCACCGTAATTTCTCGTATGACCTCAAAAATGATCCGAATCACAAACAATCAAAAACATGACCTTCCTAACTCGATGAGGCACTGTCCAGTCCAAGGCCATAGGCTAAAAGCCAACCAAGAACTCGAACGAGCCACTGAACCGCCGCAGCAAGTTGCTGTCAGAAAAATACAGCAGCTGTGCTTTGGTTTCCATGCGTCGTTTGTGAGGCTAATTGCCATTGGGGCTTGAACCACCGACCAGAATCTCTTACCAACATCCTAGGGAATGATTTGAACCATGGCTAAGGGCCCTAGGCCAGCCACAATTCGCATCACACCAGAAATCAACCGAAAGTTCCAACCGAGAACACCCTTGCATGCGTGTAAGGTGTTGTGCTTCGTTTGCTGTCTCGTGTCACCCTTCCCTGGGTCGGCTGCATCCACTGTGGGCAGTCCTTCAACATGTGATCACTGGCTCCACATTTAAAGCATTTGCTCGATCCCCACAAACACTGTCCCGAATGTTGGCGATTGCACTTCGGGCACACCGGGAAATTACCAGGCCTCTGAAGAGCCTTCTGCTGAGGGATAGGACCCTTGCCCTTCGGCGGTCCCTGAAATGGCCTCTTCCCCTGCTGTCCCGGGAAAGGTCTCTTAAACTGGGTTCGCTGCTGTTGCTGCTGTTGAGGTGCCTGATAGGGCCTCTTGCCCTGTCTATCATTCTCGATATCTCTTTGGTCCTGCTATGACGCCAAGGCTCTAGATACGGCAATAGTATAGGAAGTCGGACCAGCAACCCTCACATCACGGCGCAAGATCAGCCGTAACCCATCGATAAAATGCCTCAGCTTCTCTTGGGCATCATTTGCAATCAGGGGCAAGAAATGACACCCCCTCTCGAACTTCCTCACAAACTCTGCTACGCGGCTGTCTTCCTGTCGCAGCATCATGAACTCCCTGGTCAGTCTGGATCGTACATCATCAGTGAAGTACTTGGAGTAGAAAACTTTTTTGAAGCCATTCCACGTCAGTGTTTGCAAGTTCACTGACACTGATGCACTTTCCCACCAAAGCCTGGCGTCTCTTGACAGAAGGAATGTGGCACACCTGACCCTGTCTGCATCCTGCAGCTTCATGAAATTAAAAATCACCTCGATGGATTTAATCCATCCCTCAGCTATCATCGGGTCAGTAGTCCCCGAGAACTCTTTCGGATCCATCCTCCTAAACCTCTCATACACTGCCTCTGGTTTGGGCCTTGCCTCTGTGTCCACTGCAGCATTGTTCCCCGCAAACTGTACGAAGAACTGAGTCATACCTGCAAACATCTGTGCTTGCATATCTGGCGGTGGGCGAGGAGGAGTGGCCCTCTCCCCATCACAAGCATCTCTGTCCTCATCCCTTGCTCCACTGGCAACCAAACGTCTAGAAGGCATTCCGTTCTAAAATTTACCCAACACATAACCCAGCATACGATAACCTAAATTGGAACTTAAAACATGTACATGCTGAAATCGTGACTTGATGCTTACTACATGAAAGAATTTAAAACTTTAAAACTTACAGACTTGAGGTGTGACTTTGTGAGCTTCTCGCAACTGGCAGAAGGCATAACCCTTTATAAGAACACCGCTCTAATACCAACTGTAACGAACCGTACTATTTAACTATTTTAAATTTGCGGAAAAATAAAAATTTTCTTAAATAAGTAGAAATTATCAAACTTCGTTAAAAAATATTTTCTCGTCTAAAATATTTATAATAAAACAACTACCAACAAGTATCGATAAGTAAACGTTTAAAAACAATGAAAACACCACTCCTTAAAATCATAATAATTGAACATGCATAAAATCTTAAAACATGGGCGGACCTTGGATTTAGCCTCCCGCTCAGTCCAAGCCAGCTCACTGATCCTCACCCCTCGTCTCCTCAAATGCATCCTTACCTGCATCGATCAATTCTAGTGAGTCTAAAGACTCAACATGTATAAATTGGGAGTAACGAGTAATACGTAATAAAATCACATGCAACTTTAAAATAGAGCGCACGTACTTGAAACTTGAACTTGCACAATTAAAAGCCTGAACTTAACATACTTGAAACTTGTGCATACATACATAAACATAGACGTGCCATCATCATAAGACTTTTCTTAAACATGCTTGCATACTGGTACATACTTGCAAATTCATAAACTTCATCATTTTGCGTAGAGGCATGTTTCAAAGTAAGTGATCCATACATAAATACGTCTGATCAGACTAAACCACAGTACTGGGCTAACAGGGAAGATCCACTGTCACATACATGAGATCCCCGTTCATGCTTTAACGGGTGGATTGGTCCCCGTTCATGCTTTAACGCTTCCCAATCCTGATCTAAACCGTTCATGCTTTAACGGGGTGGAGAGGTCCTCGGCCACGTTCACCGACTTCCAAACCCATTCATAATTTGGTCACGAGACATTTAGCATACCTCAAAAACTTAAAATATTTTCTTTTGCATGTCGAACCTACTTACTTGGCGTTGAAGGATTCGTTGGATCTTGCTTGGGGCCGCTGCTGCAACATACTAACATGAGTTCAAACACTTATCTTTCATAGCTTAGACGTAGGTACTCGTTCTCACCACCGAAGTAAATAAATTGCTTATGACATTCTAAATCTCTCGGAACTTGACCTCGTTTAATAATCGTACTAAGCCATTATATAGAACCCCAAAACAAATCCTATATTTTTACATAAATAAATTTTAACTATCGTACTAAACCATGATATAGAACCCCGAAGCAAATACTAAAAAAAAATTTTTTTTTTGAAAGATGGGGGTACACGGACTTCGTGTACGGGTCTGGGTCGGCATGAAAATTTCGTGTTTTTGAAGAAAAACGGACACGGACTCCGTGTCGGGGTCTGGGAAGGGGTCCGTGTAGCCTCTGGACGTGGAAATTCACTAACTTAATGATTCATTCTTCCAACCCAAGCCTAAGGACCATGAACCTACACCTCAAGACTCATTCTAGGATGCTATTACATTGATTCGAACCCGTACAAACACCCCAAACATCCCCAAGCATCGTCAAACAACTTCAATACTCAATACCCCGTAATTCGACATCGTTTCCCTTCCTACGACTTCTATTACATCCCAAGCCAATCCCGACCCAAACGAACCACCAAATAACACCTAAACACATCTCACAACATATCTAAATGTAGTAGCACAAGCTCGGCGGTACCCAACGAAGCCTGCAACAAATAACTTCAAGAACATGATGAACATCATTTTCATAAGATCAAAGGTTTGAGAAGTCACACGAAAATAACCATGACTCACTCGTTTCTTGTCCAAAAATTACGAATTTTATATCAAATCAAAGGTATCAAAAAGTTCTACGTTTTATATGTTGACAGTAGTTTCAGAAAACGAACCGAAATTACACAGGAACCGAAATGACAGCAAAACGTCTTTTTGAGATCTAAAATACTTCAAAAATCGATTCAATGCATAATCGCTCAAACTTTGCTCATAATAATTAAACTTTTACGCATAACGTACATCAAAATATCTACTATGTGGAGATTGATGGATAAAACGAAAGATTATACATGCCTTTGGTCTTGAAACGTAGGAAATCTCGCAAATCTCGACGATCCGGACACGAGGAAGAAATTTGGAGCTTATTGCTATTCTCTAATGGTAGAATAGATGGAAATGGAGCTCAAGAACACTTGAGGAGAGAAGAGAAATAAATGAGGGGAAATGGAGGAGAATTGATGGGAATGAATTTTCTTCCGGAGAAGACTTGGACAAAGTCTTGCAATTGGAGGCAAGTGGAATGGATTTAGGGTAATTTAGGAATAATTTAAATATATTGATTAGGTTTAAACTAATTAATCAATATATGGTGTAGTCCAAATAAAATTTAGACTACTCGAGGCTTGAAAACAAATACATAAAATATTCCTAAATTTACAAAAGTCGCACCACAATTAAAGGAAAATAAAATATTAATTGTCATAGTACTCCATAATTTAAAAATTCCTTTTAAACTTAAATAAATATTTTTTTAAAATTTAAATAAATGCACGTGTTTTACGTGTACTGATTTTGGGCTCTACAACTACCATTGGAGATTACGGTGCCATCAATAAAAGTGGCAAAACAAAACAAACTCTCACCTGAACATTTGAGTAAGACAATGATCATGAAGTTAGAAGAAGTAGATGAACTGAGAATCCAAGCATATAATGCCTTAATGTTATAGAATAAGTGAAACATCTACTCATTTTAAAAGCTACAAAGTATTTTTTTATTTTTTTTGTAAATCTCGAAAATCACCTTCTAGGCATGCATGCAAGACTACTAAAAATATAACCTTTAAAAATAATCGTAATTCAATGCCAAATAAGATAATGCAGTTCGAAAACGTTGTCAACTCGGCCATCAATAATGGGCGTAGAATAAAACCAAGTAAAAATCCTGGAAAAACACCAACATATCGTAACAAACGTATAAACTAATCATGTCTACTCAAAATTCAATAAAACGTGATGTGCGGAAGAAATAAGGTCATCAGGTTAGCGTGCGCACATCCAGCCATGCCTACTCATTCTTCGACATCTCCTATCTCCTGATCAACATACTCACCTGCATCATTCACACCTAGTGAGTCTAAAGGCTCAACACACCTGTAAAGTTAATAGCAAGTACATATACATAACATGCAACAGTCAAAAGTACGGTAATAAAAATACATTAACTTGCAAGATCGTACGCATAATCATGGTCTATTAAAGCATAAACATTTCATAACAAATCAACATATACATGTTCGTTTTCTTACTTTGAATTCCGTCATCAACTGTGACTTTCGTATCATCGTATTAGGCAATGGATTCATCTACGTGTAACCGCGGTATCCGGCGGAGGGGACACCATCACGGTATTACCCGTCCACTGAGTCTTGACCTTACATATCATCGTATTAACATGTCATCGTATTAGTCACAACCAACAAAACATGTCATCATATTCATCACTTAAGAAGAACATGTATACACGTAAATTTTTCTTGAAACCAAGCATGCAACATATTTTTCATATTTACATAAAAATTATGTACATGATACATAACATTTAAACCATGAAAAATTTGTGCTCAGGGCGTTGCCAGGACTAAAAACCCAACTCGCATGCAAAATGACCATTTTACCACTGGGAACCCAAAATGGCCATTTTACCCCTGGACCTCTAAACTTCGACCCAAAGCTTGTCAAACTTCTTAAAAAATTCTAAAACATTTTTATAAGTATTTTTTAGACGTAAACTCAAGCACGTTTCAAAACTTAATCGATTCGTTTTAAAACTTAGACTGGGGTCCTGGTTTCAACCCTAACCAACCCTAAACTTAACCAAGTTTTTCCCAACTCAAACCTACATGACCAGCCTTTAACCCACTTATTTCAGACCACTTAGGACGTAGAAACCATGCCCAAAAGTTGCTCGAAATTTCCAACGCATGCATAATCGAATCCTAACGCACCAAGCACGCAAACATTCGATCATATGCCCTACCAAATCGAACAGCCCTGAACCAACCTTTCCTAGCCCACCTTAGGACCCTCTTGGACTGACCTAACCCAAGCTCACAGTCCCCAGCACGCTGCTCCCGATACCTACACGACACAAACCCAAAAACCAATAATTCGACACTAACTTGCAGCTAGCTCCTTCGATCTCCCTTACACCCATGTCCAGCCATGCACGAGTTGCTTCAAGCCGTGTCTCAGACCCATCAAGGCCTCCACCACGTCCCTGGAACATTCCATGCATCGGCCCCTTCTATTATTTTCCGATTTAGCCAATAAGAACTCACTCAAACCCAAAACCGATCGGCCCTTGCCCTAACCAAGACTCGACATGCTTTCAGCCACTTTTCTTCGTATTCCTCGACGTGAATAGCGTCAAAACACCTAGCCATAGCATCCCCTTTACACACAGATCAAGAAAACGTTTGTCGAATGCATAACATGAGGATATCATGACAAAATGAAAGCATAGAAGATTTAACATGCAAGAACCGAGAAGCCTTCACACACGGGGCACATTTCAGTATATTTACAACAATAATGATGCAAAAATAAAGATACATGGTGTGCCTTAATGTGTAGATGCTTAAAGACTCGAAGAAATGCGCGTCAAGAAAGCACCGGAGGAGAGGGGAGGGAACTTGCTTGAGAAATAATGGAGGAAAATCGATGGGGCTGGTTGCTGCTGCAAAAACGTGAGGGAGAGGCTGCTGATGGGGAGGGAGGGCTGGCCACTAGGAGGGAATAGGGTTATGGTTTGCTAGGGTAGGCTTTAAATAAATAAAACATCCACTAATGGGTTTGATCTAAATTTTAAAATGATTAAAAAGAATTTTAAGCCTATTAAACATTAAAACAGACTCATCAAGCCCAAAAATACTCCCAAAAAATATTTTGTTTAGGTACGTTTTTGAAAATATTGCTCGAGCCCTCAAAAAATCCTTCAAATCGTTAAAATTTGCGTACCGGCTAAAAATACGACCCGGCGAGTAAAAATACCCACCAACGTTCATTTTCAAAAAATACACTTAAAAACACCTCTTATTAAATAAATAAAAGTAATTATTTAATAAAAATATTTTTCTTAATTTTTCCTAGTCTCCGTTCCTCGTTCGAACGTGAAGTGCAAATTAAAACTCTAATGCAGGAATCATGAAATAAATCATGAAATAAATCCTAACCATGCAATAATTATGCATTAAAAGTATAAAAATTATTAAAAACATAAAAATAAAACTCCAGATTGCATGCATTCAAGTTACGTATATCGAATTTTCTGGACCTTAAAATCAGAAAGTGAAAAGGATCTACAATATGAGGAGGATCAATAAGAAGAGCTTCCATGAATGAGAGATCGTGTGGAAAACTATATTTCCCTTGGGAATAAAGGACATAGATTTGGGCAAATGATCCCCAAACTCAGAGGACCATTCAAGATGCATAAGGTCTTGAAAGAAAATGCATATTTTCTATCAAGTTTAAATGAAAAATCACATAAAAGATGCATAAATAGCAAGTATCTAAAATCATATTTTCAAGGTATGAGAGAAGAAAACGAACGATTGAGTGAGTAAAGAGAGAATAGGGGGCTTGTATCCAGTGCGGAATTGTCCTTTTGGCTACTTTGACATATTTCTTTGTTTTTACTACTTGAATATTGCAAAATATGGTGGACAAAGTTGGCTCTACAGCTACTTTCAGGAATCAAATTTTTGTTCGAAAAATACTGATTTGAGTCCACATTAGCTTTCTAGCTACTTGGAAAGAGATTTGATATGTGGAGAGTCGGCCTTATGGCCACTATAGTATGTATTTCGTGTTTTTTTCCAAGACTTTAATTGAAATGGACCTTAGGGCCACTGTTGTAATATTTGATTTCAAGGATGGAAATGATTGAAAGAAATTTGCTATTAGGCCACTTTTATAATATTTGACGTGTTTTAATTTATTATGAAATCAATTGAAGAAATGATCATCGGTAGGGAGGTATTTGCTTTTAGTCCAATCTATGGCTTTATTGGAAACTGATGAAAAGAATCGGCTAACTTAGCTCAGGATATATGAATCAACAAAAAAAATTTAACTCCGGCATCCAACATCACGTGTAGACCCATATCCATTCCTCAACCGATATCCAACAATCACAATGTCAAACCAACAGTCACCAAATATAAAGCAGAGCCACCGCATGCAACAGCAGTAAGTAAACGTGAATGCGGGAAAGAGGTCCGACTTAATTGCAATGTTGAAATGCTAGTGATGGAGGAAGTTATTGTGAGTTAATGCACCACATAAGTTCGAGCATAAGATCATAATTAACTTTTTGTGAGCTCATATGAATAATTTAAGCTCGAGAAACTCACCAATGCATGCTAAACAATCACCAAAGAGTTATGCCAACACATGACCTATATTTGTCACTGACAAAACTCTCAAGCGTAATATGCCAAGAAAGATGCATGCACACAAATGACAGTTTAGGTTTAGGGTAGTGTGACTCGGATGACATGTAGCACGCGAATAAGAGGTTAGAATTACCTTTTGACTCTGAATTTGATGCCACATAGTTAACTTGTCCTTGAAAGCACCAATCTTTAATCAAGAGGAAATGGAGAGTTTGGCTAACATGTTGCCTCCCCATACCTAGTCGAACACCAAAAGTAGGTAAAAGACCAAACAAATGGTAGAAAAACTTAATTTGGTTCTTGCCCTTTATTAACGGGGTTCCAAGAAACTTTGGCAGTGGTACATCCAAGTTCGGTATACCTGCAAAGTAGGAAGTAAAGGTGCATCGGAGAAATCTATTTACAAGTAAATTTTACAAAGTCAACTCGTGGCTAAATGACGAAAGCTTCTCAAACAAATCATAATCTTAAAAGAGGGAAATCTAAACAAGATGAAAAACAATCATGAACTTATATGGATCTTTAAAGAAGTTACAAAGTTTATCTGGCTGCTACCAGATATCCATGAAAAGATAGGAGTAAATTTGGGGAGTTTCTGAAAAAGATTCATGAAATGTCCACTATTTGTTTTCTTAAAAAGTACTAGAAATTTTTTTCTCTAATTAATTGGCCGAATTTAAAATATACATATAACTTTTTGAAATATAACTTGCACCATTTTTAAAATAAACAATCAACTATATTTGAAAATTCAAATGAAATAGTTCAAACTTAAAATTGTCATACGTTTTCAAATCTTAACTTAGCAATAAAGTTAAAACTAATAACCTCTCAAAAACCACTCAAAAGTATAATAAAAGTCGTAAAAATCCTTAACATAAACTTTTAAATCATAAGTGCGGAAAAACTAGCGCTGATCCTCGGGTTATGTGCACATTCAGTCCAGTCAGAACAACCATCAAGACCTCCACTACCATCAACATCATACTCACCTGAATCAATCACACCTAGTGATTCTAAAGACTCAACTCTCCATATTCTTAATAGCAAATAATACGTTTACAGATCACATGTAACAGTGAAAAGACTTTTACTTAAAATAACAATATGTAATCATGCATAAAATTAAACATTTTCATATCATCGTAAACATATTCATATTCATCATAAACGTATATGTATTCTTTTTCATTGAATTCAGATCGTTAATTGTGACTTTCCTATTCATATTAGAGGTCGATGGATCCATCTACATGTAACCACAGTAATGGGCAGCGGGGACATGAACGACACTCTCACCCGTCAACTGAGCCTTGGCCTTACGTATTATCATATCATCGTATCAGTCACAATTACTTCACTTCCTTCAACATTTCATATTTTCATCACTTTATAAAATTCATGCATAAAATAATCATTTTTCTTCTAAACCAAGCATGCAACATATCTTTTATAGATAATGTTTCATCATAAATTTCCATAAACCTTTAAAATAATCACATTAACATCTTTTACATCATTCAGGGCACTGCCAGGACGTCTAACAATTTTCAGGTGTAAAATGACCGTTTTACCCCTAGAAGCATAATTTTTCGTATTTATCCTTAGACCTCGAAACGACGTCCCAAATCATTCCAAACTTAACATATAACCTTAAAAAACTCCTATAAATATTCCTTAGACGTAAAATTATGCCGCTCGACCAATTTCCCAATCGTTTTTAAAGCTTAGACGTGTATCCTGGTTTTGACTCGTTTTGACTCGAAACTTAACCAAACTTGAAACAAAGCTTAATAACACCTAAATAAACAATATTCAACCAAAATTAATCAACCTAACACCCTCGGAATTGCCATGTAAGACTACGGAATTTTTGCCCTTTATTTTCGAAAACCCTAGTCTAACTTGCCATGCATCCCTTCGCTCCTAGGCCTAAAGAAACTCGACCAGCCCCTATTTTACCACCCTAGGACTCTACGGGTCCCCTATGGACTCTATTGGACCGATCTCGTGATGCCTAAACTCACAGCCCCTCAATCCCGTCGAAACGCGTGCACTCGTTTTCCCCCAAACCCGTCCAAGTGCATGCCCATCAACCTTGCCCTTTGAGCCACCCTCATGCCACCATATTAGGAACATCATGCAGCCCACTTAAGTCTACTGGACCCTCCCTAACCGCAGCTAGTAGCCATGACCTTCGAAGACTCCTAGTTGAAGAGTCATTGTTTTTAAAGAGTCTATTTTTGTTCTACATCTATCACCCTACTGTCCAGCCCTTAAAACTTCATCTATGGCCCCTAAAACCGTTGGAAAAATGTCCCTCCAAGTTACCCTACCATGGTAGCCTCTTTGTGAATCATTAGAAAATTTTTATATCATCAAAACATGAGTTATATGCATGTGTACAACATACTTTTCATGCAAAGTTAATCAAATATACATATTATGGTGTGAAAGACGTTTGAAAGAAAGTTAAGGCGTGCCTTTGCGCATATTACGCACGAAAAACGGCTTGCGATGCGAAGAATGTCGGCGGGGTGACGAGGGTTGAAAGCTTGTTGTTTATTCCTTCAATTTTCATGGCTTTTCTTCTTCAAAAATACGTGTGGTGTGGTGTTGGTGGCTGCCAAGAGGAGACCTTGTGTTTGTGTGTGTGGTGTGTGTGAGTTGTGTGTGTAATTGTGAGGTTTGATGGCTTTTTATTTTAATTAAAACTCAAGTGCAAGCCTTGGCCCATTAATCAAAGTATATTAGGCCCATTAAGCCCTTTAGTAAATATTTAAATATTTTATTTCGAAAAAATTGTGAAAATATTAGCCGTGTAAAGATGATGGGCCATTAGGCTGAACCAACATGGGACCTCGGCCCATACCCATGCACCACTACGGGTCATGGGTATGGGCTGAGACCCATGTTGGTTCAGCCTAATGGCTCATGATCGCTACAAAAAAAGGCAGTTGGTATCAGAGCAAGGTTTTCCCTAAAGGGTTGTGCACTGTCACTTCAAGAAGCTCAAAAAGTCACGCATCAAATATGTGAGTTTTTACTGCTTTACATTTTATATGCTTAAAATTCTTTAAATGCTTACATGATACATGACATAAATTTTAGTTTCATGTTGCATGAAAAAAAATGATTAAATGCATGTTGGTTACGTGGTTGGACGACGTGTACAGTGATGCCTCCTAGAAGGATTTTACGTAGGACTGATGAGGTTAGACAGGAGGAGAATATTCCACAGCCTCCACCTGGTCAGGATGCAAGTGCTCGTGTGCTAGTCGGTATGGCCTGTTTCTTTGAGCAACATATATGGGATGGAGCTAGGGTTAGACCAGAGGCAGCTTATGAGCGCTTTAGGAGGATGCACCACGATGAGTTTCATGGCACTGCTGATCCATTCGTTGCTGAGGGATGGATTCGATCTTTAGAAGTGATTTTTCGATACATGAACATGACGGAGCTGACCGAGTTCGCTGTACCATTTATCTGTTGAAGGGCAGTGCTTCCTTATGGAGGGAGGGAGCGGTGCGAGGAGTGAATATGGCGGCATTGACTTGGGAGGAGTTCAAGAGGGTATTCTATGACAAGTACTTCACATCTGATGTTCGTTCCAGGCTTAAGAGGAAGTTTATGAGTCTCCGTCAGGGGGATTGGTCTATTGCTGAATTTTTGCAGAAGTTTGATAGGGGATGTCATTTTGTGCCCTTGATTGCCAACGATGCTGCTGAAAAATTACGGCACTTCCTAGATGGTTTGAAGCCGACTATCTGTCATGATGTGAAGCTCAGCGATCCTACTGACTACACTACTGCTGTTGCCAAAGCTTTTATAGCCGAGCAGTCACACAAGGACATTGACTGGTAGTTGTAGCGAAAGAGGAATCGTGCTCAGCAAGCTAGTCAGAGTAACAAGAAGCCTTATGCGGGACCACAAAAACACCCAGAACCATCAAAACCACAAGGGCAACCACCTAGAGGGAACAATCCGAAGGCGGATGAGAAACCAATGTGCAAGTAGTGCAATCGTCCACGTTATGGCAAGTGCATGTGGGGCACTTACAAGTGCTTCACATGCGGAGATTTGGGAGACAAGGCTAAGGATTTCCCAACGTTCAAGCAACCCACTACTGGAAGGGTCTATGTGATTAAAGCTGCGTAGAATGAGACAGAACCGGCACTACACTGATTTCGAGGTAACCTAGCTGTTTAACATTTTTTCGATGCTTTTCTTGCATGAAATGTTAAATTGGGTTATGGGAATTGTTTGGGATATTGAAGAACTTAGAAGAATATGGTGCATGCACTACTTGAGCCGGATTTAGGAGTCAACTTTAGGAAATTTTTGGGTTAGAATTGCAATTTTCAAGATTTTGAGGACCGAATTGAAGAATAAGATTTAAGTTAGAGGTTAAGTTTTAGATGAATTAGGAAATCTAAGTTTGCAACCATCAAGTCAAGGAAAATTTTGATGACGAAATTCTATTTAAAGGGGGGGGATTGTAACGTCCGAAAAACAACTTACGTAAACCACATGCAATTGTAACGTCCGGAAAGCAAGCTAGGACTCCTTCCCCAGCCCATGACTCGAGTCCTAGCATGGCTAGGACTCTACCCTTGACTCCCCCACGACCCTGGCTAGCCCTGGAACCAAGACAAGACCAAGCCAAGCCATAGAGACCCAAAACCGAGCCATGACCCTATGACAACAACTTTGTGAACCAGCTTGTGTCTTTCCGTTTTGTGCAGTGTTTGTGGCTTATTCTAGGACTCTAAACTCATGTAAAACAATACTTGATTGTGTCCTAATCATGGCAGTCCTCTTAAAACAATATACCATGAATTTGGAATTAAACCATGCTTGAAATCTCATGTTATGTGCAAAAACAAAAATCATCAAAAGTGTCACTTGTTTTCCATATTTTTTCATGCTTAAAAATATACTATGGTGTGATGATGTTTTAAAGGAAAGAAGTATGCGTGCCTTTGCATTTTAAACGCACGAATTCTCGTTGACGATTACGAAGAACGGGGCAAGAACCTTGGCTTTAACGTTTTCCTTGAGCTTTCAAAATTCTCTTTGAGTTTTGATGTGTTTTTCGTGTATTTGGTGAGTTTTGGTATGCAACCAATTCTGAAAGTGAGGCGTAGGTATTGCATAGGGTTTGGGGAGTGCTTTACATATTTTATAGTAATCAATTCACTAATCAAGGCTTTAGGCCTATTAAGCATAATTTTAGGCCCGTTAATCTTAATTAGGATTTAATTAGAATATTAAAAAAGTTTTATCGAAATAAGTTTGTGAATTTATTAGCCGGGTTGCCAAGAAGTTCTTATTTTTGTTGAAAAACCAACACCGATAAAATTTATGTCTCGGCGTATAAAATCACCTCAAAACCCCTTATTTTCAAAATTATGAAAAACCATCAACCATGTTTTAAATAATTAAAAACAATTATTTAATTAAAATATTTTACGTTTTCCAACCCTCGGTCTCAGTTCCTCGATCGCAACTAGAATAATCCTTAAAAATACAGTTTTATGCATAAAAACTTATTTAACATATAATCATGCATGTCACATAATCAGTTAAGCAATTAAATCAATTAATTACTCATTTTTCATATTCCCTAGATTTGCATGCAGTTGGATTACGTCGTCTTAATTTTGGACCTTACAATTCCTCCCCCCTTAAATAAAATTTCGTCCTCGAAATTAGAACTTACCGAATAATTCTGGATAGCGACTCCTCAAGTCCCTCTCGGTTTCCCAAGTAGCTTCTTCTTTCGAGTGATTCAGCCACTTGACCTTGACCTTTGGAATGACTTTGTTTCAGAGTCTTCTTGCCTTCCCAAGATTTGGACAGGTTTTTCCTCATAAGTCATATTTGGAGTTAATTAAAGTGGTTCATAACACCTTTCATAGGTACTATTTTCACAAATACATGGTTGCCCACTGCAAACTCTGTCCTTCGTCTCTTGTCTTCATAACTTTTCTGTCGACTTTGTGCAGTTCTCATTCTTTCACGGATTTTGGCTACAAGCTCGGTAGTCTCTTCAATCACATCCGGACCAATTTCTCTTCTTTCCCCAACCTCGTCCTATTGAATAGGAGATCTACATTTTTTTCCATAAAGTGTCTCAAAAAGAGCCATTTCGATTGATGATTGGTAGCTATTATTGTAGGTGAACTTCACTAAAGGTAATTTTGGTTCCGAACTGCCTTGGAAATCAATAACACATGCTCGCAGTAGATCTTCCAAAATTTGTATAACTCTTTCGGACTGACCATCGGTCTGAGGATGGAATGTTGTACTGAATAATAACTTGGTCTCCATCGCTCCATGCAGACTCTTCCAAAAAGATGACGTTAATCTCGGATCTCTGCCAAAAACAATAGATACAGGAATCCCATGCAGACGAACTATCTCTCGAATATATAACTCTGCATACTGAATCATGGTGAAGGTCGTCTTGATAGGTAGAAAATGCGCTGATTTCGTAAGACGATCAATTATCACCCATATAGCATTGAATCCCTTAATAGTCTGTGGCAATCCCACAACAAAGTCCATAGTGATGTTTTCCCATTTACACTCGGGAATAGGAAGTGGCTTAAGTTTTCCCGCTGGTCTTTGATGCTCTGCTTTAACTTGCTGACAAGCCAAACACTCGGATACAAATCTCAAAATGTCCCTCTTCATGCCTGGCCACCAATACAATAACTGCAAATCTTTGTACATCTTCGTGCTCCCCGGATGAATGGAATATGGTGTGCCATGAGCTTCCTTCATAATGAGATCTCTCAAAGAGTCATCACTAGGAACCCATAAACGATCTCGGTATCGAACTATACCATCCACCTCAGAATATAACTTCCGGCCCTTCGCTTCATTTCTAGCTCTCCACTTTTGTAACTGCTCATCAGTAGACTGCCTATCACGAATTCTATCTCCCAAGGTCGGCTGTATTTATAATCTGGCAAGATTAGGGGCCTTGCCCCTAGTATAGATTGTAAGCTCAAACCGCTGTATCTCGGACTGCAATGGTCTTTGGAGTGATAATTGAGTGATAACTGCTGCTTTTCTACTCAATGTGTCTGCCATAACATTAGCTTTCCCCGGATGATAGCTAATCTCAAAGTGGTAGTCCTTTACTAACTCAAGCCATCTACGCTATCTCATATTCAATTTCTTTTGAGTGAAGAAATATTTCTTACTTTTATGATCGGTTCATATTTTGCACTTCTCCCCATAAAGGCAGTGTCTCCAAATCTTCAATGCAAAAACTACTGCTGCAAGCTCAAGTTCATGAGTAGGGTATTTTTCTCGTGAATTTTCAACTGTCTCGACGCATAGGCTATAACTCGGTTGTTTTGCATAAGAAATGCGCCCAAACCAAATTTAGAAGCATCGTTATAAAGAACATACTCTCCTTGCCCGGATGGCATATATAATACTGGCGCTGAAATCAATGCTTGTTTTAACTTATCGAAACTTTCTTGACACTCGGATCCTCAAATAAACTTTACATTCTTCTTAGTCAATGATGTCAAAGGTACTGCAATAGATGAGAATCCCTGGATAAATTTGCGATAATAGCCGGCTAGTCCCAAGAAACTGCGAATCTCGGTAACATTCTTGGGTACTGGCCACTCCTTTACTACCTCAACTTTACTTGGATCGACGTCCACTCAACTACTAGAAATGATGTGGCCTAAGAAATCCACTTTGTCAAGCCAAAACTCGCACTTGCTGAATTTAGCATAAAGCTTCCTATCATGAAGAACTTGTAGTGTTGTACTCAAATGGCGACTATGCTCCTCTCTGCTCTTGGAATAGAATAAGATATCGTCAATGAATACTATAATAAACTGATCCAGATACGGCTGAAATACGCGATTCATGAGATCCATGAAGATCGCTGACGCATTGGTCAGGCCGAATGGCATGACCATAAACTCATAGTGCCCATATCTTGTATGAAATATTGTCTTGTGAACATCCGACTCTTTAACTTTCAACTGATGGTATCCAGAACGAAGATCAATCTTGGAAAATATTGATGCTCCTTGCAACTGATCAAATAAATCTTCAATTCTTGGCAGTGGATACTTATTTTTTATAGTGACCCTATTAAGCTCTCGATAATCAATGCACAGACGCATACTACCATCTTTCTTCTTCACAAATAATACGGGTGCGCCCCTTGGAGAATAACTAGGGCGAATAAAACCCTTGTCTAGCAATTCTTGGATTTGATCTTTTAATTCTTTCATTTCAGCAGGTGCTAGACGATAAGGGTCTTTAGATATAGGAACATTGCCCGGCATTATATCAATAGAGAATTCTACTTCACGATCAGGTGGAATACCAGAAACATCTTCGGGAAAGACGCTAGGAAAATTTCTGACAATATCAACATCCTCCAATTTCTGACTGATAGGAGCATGTGCGGTAGTGACACATGCTAGTAAAGCTTTGCATCCATGCTTAATAAGCTTCCTCGCACATAGATAAGAGATAATGTGCGGCATTTGATTGTTTCTCGCCGCCTCAAAGACAAAATATTTACCACTAGGCGGTTGAATAGACAATGTTCTCTGAAAAAATCAATCGAAGCTTCATTCGCTGATAACCAATCCATTCCAAGTATAATATCGAATTCAGGCATAGGAAGCACAATAAGATCTGCCCGAACCCCATCTTTGAATAAACGAAACTCCAGATTCTTAACAATTTTAGACGTGAGCATTTGATCACTGGAAGGAATAGAAACCTTGAAACCCAAACCCATATCTTGAGGAGTAATATTCAGTCTTTTGATGAAGAATTCAGTTATGAAAGAATGGGTAGCTCCTGAATCTAGCAAAGCATAGGTAGCTACCCCTTGAATGATAATCCTCCCTGCGACGAAAACGTCTTTTCAATCTTTTCGTGTTGAAACTTAAAGAATTTCTATCATTAATTTCCCAAAGTTATGTCAAGAATACGTGTTGAACTTGAGAATTTCTTGAAAAATTGCATTTTAACCCTTCAAGTTTTTGAAATTTGCAATTTAGTCCCCAAATTTTCGAATTATTGCAATTTAGACCTTATATTTTCCAAAATTCTTATTTTAATCCCTTAAGTTTCGAAAATTGGGTTTGTGGTCCTTAAGATTTTTGAAATTGCACTTAGGTCCCTTATCTTTCAGTTAATTACATTTTGGTCCCTTAATTATCGAAAATTTCATCTTAGACCCTTAAAATTTCAAAAATTGCATAATGACCCTTCAAAAAAATTCGAAATCCCTAAAAATTTCTCAATTATGATTCCTTTAACTTTGGCACTAAAACATTTATTGGAATATTACATCCTTCACATAAACTAAGGCACAAAATTTCAATACCAATTTCTATGGTTCTAAAATCATATCTTGATTTCAAATTAAGGTAGAACATGCAACCTAATTTCCACTAGGTTAAATCTTGTTGCCAATTCCATCATAATAACCAATTTAATATTTCATGAAATAATAAGCAATATAAAACTGCCACATGACTAGGTTACCCGTGATAAGCGTAGTGTCTGCCTCCTCCTCAGCTTCCTCGGCATTCATCACATATGCTCTCCATACAGTAGGTGCTTTCTTTTTCGGGCAAAGCAGCCTTATGCCCTTCTTCCTTGCAGATAAATCATTTATAAGATCCCCACATGCACTTGCCAAAATTAAAGCGATTGTACTCCTTGCAAGGTTGTTTATCAGCAGGCTTCGGTGCTCCAGGATTTTGTGGCTTTTGCGGTGCTTTCTTCTTGACTTGACGTTGGGGCTTTTGAGGCCCTTGAGGTCTAGGAGGACCCGCATATGGCTTCTTGTTTGGCTGATTATTATTCTGATGTTGCTGCCTTTTGCGCTGTAACTCAAACTCAATGTCCTACAAGGATTGCTCAGACTGGAATGCATAAGTGGTAGCAGTAGAATAATCCAAAAGACGCATCATCATAACATTATTCCTTATAGTGGGTCGTAGACCATCCATGAAGTATCTCAGCTTCTCTTCAGTATCCCTGGCAATAAGGGGTACAAAGTGACAACCCCTATCAAATCTCTTCACAAATTCAGCAACAGTAGCGTCTCTTTGTCGGAGAGTCATAAATTCACTCTTTAATCGCTCTCTGACATCAGCAGTAAAATATTTCTCGTAGAATATCGTTTTGAATTGAGCCTAAGTAAGTGTAGCAAGGTTAACACCATGCTCGGCTCCTTCCCACCACAAAGAATCGTCGTCCCTGAACAGATAAGTGGTACACCTCACACGATCAGCATCTCCCATATCCAGATAGCGAAAGTGTACCTAAAGTGAAAGAATCCAACACTCAGCAGCAAAAGGATCGGTAGTGCCAGAAAATTCCTTTGGCCCTAGCCTCCGGAACTATTCATATATATCATGTTGTGGTCTAGGCATCTGCTGCATCTGCTGCAACTGTTGCTGTAACTGTTGCTGCTGTATCTGCTGGTGGAAGAGACGAGCCATCTCCTCTAAAGCACGAGTAGCAGCATCCCCTGGAGAAGGTGGTGGTGGTGCTTTCCCTTGATGATTCACACTGTTATCGGCTTAATTCTCATTAACAGGGGCACGTCTAGGAGGCATTTTATCTGAATGTTTTCCAAATTCTAACGTAACCAACATGCAATTAAATCTAAGTTTTCTAACCATATGACATATCCTAATTCATTTTAGCAATTTAAGCATGTAAAGCATAAATACTCAAAAAGCTAGTAAAAATGTAACATAAACATATTATTCATCTCATCATGCAGGTCACATCATATCAAATAATATAAAGCATGTAAAACTTACAGATTGAGGCTTGATGAGTGATATCTCCGGCGTTGATGGTTGCACAACCCTTTCCAGGACCTTTGATTTGATACAAACTGAAACATCTGCTTATTCGTTTTCTTAAAAAGTACTATAATTTTTTTTTTAAAGCTCTCAAAATTTCGGCCAATAAATATACGTATATAAATACTTTGAAAATGCCTTGCACCATTTAAAATAAAACATCCAGCTAGTAATTGACAATCCAAAGGAAATAGTCAAAACATGAAATCGTTAATCGTTTTAACAAACCTAAAAAGTAATAAGTGTTGAAAAGTGTAGCACATACTAAACCTCTCAAAATCTCTCAAAAAATAAATAAATAGTCGTAAAATCTTAAGTGTAATTCATAAACTTAAATGCGGAACACATAAACGCTGGTTCTCGGGTTATGTGCACCTCCAGTCCAGTCAAATCAGACATCCAAGCCTCCCTCAACATTATGATCATACCCACCTGCATCAATCACACCTAGTGAGTCTAAAGATTCAACATATCATATTTTTGACAACAAGTAATACGTAATACAGTTCACATGCAACAGTGAAAATTACTTGTACTTAAAATAACATTTTTCATAATAAAACATAAACTATAATTTAAACATTTTCATATCCATTTTCATATTTCCATAAACATGTCCATATCATCCTCAACATATACATATTCTTGTTCATATTTGTGTTTTGTTGAATTCAGATCGTTGATTGTGACTTTCGTGTTCGTATACGTGTTGGGCGATAGATCCATCTACATGTAACCACAGTACTGAGCGGCGGGGACACCAGCAACACTCTCACCGATCAAATAAGCCTTGGCCTTACGTATTAACATATCATCGTATTCGTTTTCATATCCGTATCCAAGAAAATACGATCGTCGAGCTCCCACTAGAACCTTAACCCTCACGATATCTCCAACATATCATCGTTTTAGTCACAATTCCTTCACGTCCTTCAACATTTCATATTTCCATCACTTAATAAAAATATGCATAATAATATCATTTTATTTTGAAACCAAGCATGCAACATGTCTTTTAAATGTCCATAATTAAATCACAAAAATCATGAACATTTAAAAATCATAATTTAACATATAAAAATTCATAAACATCCATAATCATTGAAAATAATCATATTAGCATATAAAACAGCATTTAGACACTGGCATGACGTTACTAATTTCTAGGTGCAAAAAGACCGTTTTACCCCTAGACGTAAAAATTTTTGTTTTTCACTTTTTCTTGATTTCATTGACTCTAACTTGTCCCAAATAACTATTAAGCATAAATTAAATTTCCCAAAATTTTATTTACCTTAAATACTATACTTTTTAATTAATTCGTAATTAGACGTTTTGAAGACGTTTTAATCCCAAAAAATCCCAAACTTTAATATAAAATTTCTAAATTTAAAACTAAGTTTTTTTATATTATTTTAGCCCTCGTGAACAACGACTAGATCCCCATGAGCCGTGTTTCGATTTATTTTAATTCTAAAAACCCTAACTTGACCCTTGAAAGTGCACCCCGAGCCATATTTCAATTTTCTCGAGCCACCCTCGAACCATGTTGGTCCAGACCCTGACCAACCCATTAGTACACCCTCTTGAACCCTTGGAACCCACAGACCAAGCCTCTAGACTCGAACCGAAGCTCCCCAACCAAGCACTTAAGCGGGCCAAGAAACCCCATGTGCATGATCCTTACGTTTTAGTGCCTAGGACTCTAGCCAACCGAGCCACCCTAAACCATCATGTTTTTCACTCACCTAGGACCCTAAGTCACACCCTAGCCCAGCCCAAAGTCCCCAGACCGAGCCTCTTAGCCCTGCGCAAGCGCTGAACCCTGTGCGCGATGCTTCCCAACTCTTGGGTGGGATTCCTAGCAAGCTAGGACTCCTTCCCCAGTCCATGACTTGCTAGGACTCTACCCTTGACTCCCCCATGGCCCTAGCTAGCCCTTGAACCAAGCCAAGCCATAGAGACCCAAAACCGAACCATGACCCTATGACAGCAACTTTGTGCACCATCTTGTGTCTTTCGGTTTTGTGCCGCGTTTGTGGTTTATTCTAGGACTCTAACTCATGTAAAACAATACTTGATTGTGTCCTAATCATGGCAGCCCTCTTAAACACAATATACCATGAATTTGGAATCAAAAACCATGCTTGAAATCTAATGTTATGTGCAAAAACGAAAATCATCAAAAGTGTCACTTGTTTTCCATATTTTTTCATGCAAAAAAATATACTATGGTGTGATGATGTTTTGAACGAAAGAAGTATGTGTTCCTTTGCGTTTTAAACGTACAAATTCTCGTTGACAATTGCGAAGAACAGGGCATGAACCTTGGCTTGAACTTTTTCCTTGAGCTTTCGAAATTCTCTTTGATTTTTGATGAGTGTGTCGTGTATTTGGTGAGTTTTGGTGTGCAACCAATTCTAAAAGTGAGGCGTAGGTATTGCATAGGGTTTGGGGAGTGCTTTACATATTTTATAGTAATCAATTCACTAATCAAGGCTTAAGGCCTTTTAAGCATAAGTTTAGGCCCGTAAGTCTTAATTATGATTTAATTAAATATTAAAATAGTTTTGTCGAAATAAGTTTGCGAATTTATTAGCCGGGTTTCCAAGAAGTTCGTATTTTTGTTGAAAAACCAACACCGATAAAATTTACGTCCCGGCGTATAAAATCACCTCAAAATACCTTATTTTAAAAAATATGAAAAACCATCAACCATGTTTTAAATAATTAAAAAAATTATTAAATAAAAATATTTTACGTTTTCCAGCCATCGGTCTCCGTTCCTCGATCGCAACTTGAATAATCTTTAAAAATACTGTTTTATGCATAAAATCTTATTTAACATATAATCATGCATGTCACATAATCAATTAAGCAATTAAATCAATTAATTACTCATTTTTCATATTCCCTAGATTTGGATGCAGTTGGATTACATCGTCTTAATTTTGAACCTTACAATGTATTTTTATTTAAATAATGGCAAGGCTTCCTAATATGATTAAAAACGATTTAATTTTCTTTAAAATGTTGGAGTTCGAATTATTTTACGAGTCGAGCTCGATTTTTCCCGGGAAGCCGGTTTTGGGCAAACAAGGAGTTTTAAAAGATAAAAAATATTATTTTTCGTAAATTAATTTTATAAAATTTTATTATTTAATTAATTAAGTGTTATTGGGTCCAAATTAATTAATTTAATTAGGCCCAATTACCCTTAAGCCTACAAGTCCAAAACTAAAGCCCATTTAACTTAATAATTTATTTATAAATAAGTTACTTAGGTCTTTTAAACCTCATAAATCATCACCCATCAGCCGAAATACACCTCAAGCACACACATCAGATTTTCGAAATTTAGGAAGAAAGAAAAGCTTGTGTTTTCGTCGTCCGGTCGTATAACATCGCATCCTCACCGAAGATCGTATATTCGAGCTTTATAAACGCAAAGGCACGTTTCCTAAACTCTTTTAACATCATAAAAATCATATTATGCATGATTTAATTGTTGATACAAGAATAAAATAGGTATTTGATAATTTTTACAGTGGAACTTTTATACGACGTTTTTACGTTTTTATGAAAAACGTTTTTAATCCAACGATACACTGTCAAGGTAGGATGTTATATGATTGGAACATGATCAAAACATGATAAACATTGAAGGAAACAAGGTTGGAAACCGTGGGCAGTAATCCAGAAAGAAGGGCCGATAGTTTTAAAAACAAAAAAAAAGTGTGTGTATGCTTGTTGGGGTTCAAGGTTTCGGTGGTTTTGGCATGGGCCACGGGGCTGGCCAGGGCTGGTTGGGGGATTGGCCTGGGTCAGGTTCGAAAGCTAGGTAGGGTCCTAGGGTGGCTATGGGTCAAGGTAGTGGCTAGGGAAGAGTCCTAGTTCACTAGGACTCTCCCCCATGCACCGTTCTGTGTGCAGCAGGGAAGTGGGCTTGCGGCTGGCCTGGGCGCGAGCCAGGGTGGTCCATCGGAGTCAAGGGAGGTTGGCCAAGGGTTGGGTCATGGGTTGGTACAGGGTGGCTCGAGGCTCGAGCCACACGCAGGAAAACGTGGAGAACACCTTCAAGGGTGCGCAGGCTGCTGCTTGGTTTCAGGTGGCTCTTGCACGAGGTCAGGGGCTGGGCTAGGCTTGGTTGGGTCTGGCGTGGTCCAGGGATGGTTAAGGTCATTGTGGTTTGGTGGTGGCTCGGCTGGAAGAGCCCTAGGCTAGCTAGGAGTCCTAGTGCAACTAGAACACTTCACACACACTCATGCAGAAATTGTAGCTCGATTCCAGGAGGGTTTGAGCGACTTGGGGGTTGGTCCTTTGGACTGGGCTTGGTTAGGAGGGTGCCTAGGTGGGTTGGCTAGAGTTTGGCTCGAGGTGGCTCGGGCGTGGCTCGAGTAAATAAGGATTTGGCTCGGTTCGAAATTTTAAAAACAAAAATTGAATCCATGGGTCCACAAGTGTGGCTCATGACTTGGAAGGGTAGAATAAATAATAAAAATGTTATGTTTAAAATTTGGGATCAAAATAATGGGTTTTGGATTTATCCACGATTTTATCGCCGCACAAAATATTAATTAAAGAATTAATTGAAAAGCCTAGTTTTAAGCTTTATAAAATTATGAAAAATTATATTTAAGCTTAAATAATTATTTAAGGTAAGCTCATGTCATTAAAAGTGAGAAAAAGATAAATTCAAGAATTTTTACGTCCAGGGGCAAAACGATCTTTTCACACTTAGGAAAATACGTAAACGCTTGACAGCGTCCCGAAGGATCATCACGCTTGTAAAATGATATTTTATGATTTATTATGATGATTTTGATGATAATATGTTATTTTACGATTCATGGTAAAGCTGTGCAATTTATATACATTTTAAAATGCTATTTTTGAAAAGCTGTCCTATTTAATGATTTTTAAAGAAAAGAAAAAAATTTTTAGGGATCTCAATTGACTGTGACAAAAGGTATGATATTTGATATATGATTTTGTGGGGATAACATAAGGGCCAAGGCCCCAGAGGGACCCCGTTTACGGGTAAAGACCCCAGAGGAACCCCGTGTATGGGAAAAGGCTCTAGAAGGACCTCGACGATCGTATTTCCGCGGTGGAGTCTAGTGCACAACCCCATTGACCATGTGAAGCTAAGAGTGCAGTCGACCAAAGGATAAAAGCTAGTCACTTTCAAAGATCAAACTTTACCCAAAATGATATATCATTGAAAGCTTATGATTAAAATGATTTTTATAATATATGATTGATGATGATTAAAGCTATTT
Organism: Primulina tabacum; assembly: GCF_025594145.1. Lineage (NCBI taxonomy): Eukaryota > Viridiplantae > Streptophyta > Magnoliopsida > Lamiales > Gesneriaceae > Primulina > Primulina tabacum. The sequence goes on from NC_134557.1 coordinate 31,032,962, forward strand.
TTAAATAATTTTAAATGATTTATTTATGCTCAAAGCTTATTTTAAATGATTTTTAAAGTATTTATTTAAGCTTAAATTTATTTTAAAATGATTTTACGATTTATGATATATTTATGCTAAAATGATTTTAAATGGTTATTTATGTTCAAAAGAGATTTTAAATAAAAAAATTATTTTAATACATGTGAATGTATATGCATTATTTGATATCCATGTTTAGAACGTACTGAGTCTTTAGACTCACTAGGTTTGTATGATGCAGGATTTGATGATTTTATGGGAGGCGGTGACGATTTAGTGGAATGATTACAGCAGTACACACCCGAGGGTCTTTATGTTTCCGCACTAGCTTATTAGATTAAGAATTTAAAGATTATATTAATGATTTTTATTAGAGATATTTTATGCTTTATTTTTATTGTTAGTTGATCTTTTGAAAGGTCGATTTAGGAATTTGGTTAGTCAATGATTTAGAATTTTATTTTATGCACTTGAGATTTCATATGTTAATTTATTATGAATGGTTGGAAATGTTAAGTTTATTTATTTTTTATTTTGAGTTATGGTTTATGCTTTAGCAAAAAAAAAATAGAGGTCGTTTCAGTTTGTATTATAGCCAATCTCTCCTAGTACGGTGTGGTTCGGGGAGGAACCAAGCTGAAGCTGGTGGGCATGTGAGGCCCGGGGCTGAAGAGGGATGGGGGTGATCGCCGGTGCCATGAGCTTGCACGGTCAATGAGCGGCTCCTGGCAGGCTTCTACACGAAGGGAACATAAATGAACTGATCTTACACCGGAAGGATAGGAATTTCGAAACTGTTCAGGTATGGGACTTCGCAGTTGAGGAGGGCTTAAAAGATTTGATTTGTACTACTCACATTAAGAAGGTGTATTTTTTTCGGTAGCTCATCACAGAACTCCATAGTTAAGTGTGCTAGACTTAAAGAAATTTTGCGATGGGTGACATCTTGGGAAGTTTCCCAGGGTGAGTATAAAATCATCTCAAAACTCCTTATTTTAAGAAATAACATAAATCATCAACCTTATTTTAAATAATTAAAAATAATTATTTAATAAAAACATTTTCCATTTTTCAGCCTTCGATCTTCGTTCCTCGATCGCATCTCGAATAACCTTTAAAAATACAGTTTTATACATTCATGTAGAAAAGTACATTTTAAATGTGTAAACATGCACACTATATTTAATTCATGCAATTAAAATCATTTTATTAAAATAAATAAGAAATTTAATAACATGCATGCATGTGGTTCATGTGGATATTAAAATTTTCGGGACGTTACAATATACCTCCCTTAAATTGAATTACGTCCCCGAAATTCGCTTATCCTCAATAATCAAAAAGTTTACATTTATAATTCTAGTATCCCAATAATCCACGCTTTCGCTGCGCTACTCAAATAAAATAAGTGTTTAGGATGTCCTTATATCTCCTTAATCTTAATTAAATTTACTCTTGAGATCCTCGTTTGCGAATCGCAACTTAAAACAACCTATGATGACTTAGTTCTATGTTACTATAATCTCGAATTTCGACTTTTCTTACAATTCTCAATATTAGAAATGAATGTCCAAAATTATCGTATCTTACTTTCCTCATACTACACCCAAGATGTTCATCAACCTATTATATTTCAACATTAAAATCCTATAAGCATGCATTAACGCTTAGATTTTCAAGCCCAATATTGATTCATCCTACAATGCCCTTGATTACCATTCCTTATAACATTATAACCAAGATATTTCAAGGTTTTAAATATTTCTTCAAGCCTAAATGATCGAAAATTCCAATCATTTAAACCATTAAATTCCTAATTATTGCTAGACTAGTCCCCAGATTCCTTAATAATTGCAAAATTAATTCTTAATTTTCTCGAAAATTATCGATTGGTTCTAAAAATTTCGAAAATTTCACAATTAACCCATAAGTTCTTGGCATTCCTAATTCCATTCTATAGGTTTCCTTTAACATAAAGTTCAATAATCTTAAGCTTATTAAACCAAGATCAATTCTCATAACCAATTTTATATTTCCATAAAAACCTAAAATCCCAAATTACCCATTTTATACTTCTAAATATCGTCCCAGTCTTCGAATCATCATTCTTTATATGAAAGTCCCAAAATTAACTCAACTAATAACCAAGCATCATCAATATTTTTCTTAGAAAACCTACATGTCCCAAAAGCATTAATAATCTTCACGATTAACTTATGACCCAAAAAATAGAATATCAGTACTAAAACCCAAATCCATATAGTCCAATCATTTTCAACCTTTCCTAAGGTCCATCAACCAAATTCTTAAACATTTCCAATTCCACCACAAAGCCAGCATGCATGGAAATAATATAATTTCTTATTTAATATCGTAATATGCGTAAAAATTCTAAAGCATCTAATCTTTTACCTTAAAAAAATCATGTCATGATGCAGGTTTAATCATAAAAATCCCTTATCATGCAAACTTTAAACATAAATGTTGTTTAACTTCAAAAAGTGTTTACACATGTAGCTTAAACGTATAGACCATATAAACATGCATGTGATAACATTAAAAATATTTAAAACAGTTAAACTTACAGACTTGAGTCTTGATGACCGAGCTTTCCGGAACTGGCGGTGGCACAACCCTTTGCAGGAACATTGCTCTGATACTAAGTGAAACGTCCACTACTCGTTTTCTTAAAAAGTACAAGAAATTTTTTTTCCCTCATGAATCGGCCGAATTTAAAATATACATATATTGACAGGATCGATTAGGGGGGTAATCGTTGAGCTATAATAGCTCGGTTTTTGAAATATTGAACACCGATAAATTAAATCGAGTTTGGTTTTCTAACCAAGCGGAATACACTTGAAATAATCCTTCATATAAACCGATTAAACATTTTGTAAAGAATTTAAAATATATGCAAGTTGAATGAGTAAAACTATTTTTGGTTAAAGCATTTTATCAAACACTTGGTATCCAATATTTTGGTATTTGAAGAACACATAAAATGCTTCAACAATGTATTTTTAAAACTATGAAAATGATAAGTAATGCAATAAACAAATAGACATGAATTTGTTTATGGATGTTCGGAGACTTCAAATGCTCCTACGTCACCCCTTCTTTCCCTCGGGAAAAATTCACTAGAAGACTTTGATTTATACAACTACTTGTACAGACCCACTCCGGAAGGACAGCACCTAACTAGAAATCTTAGCACTCAATATTGTAGGCAGCACATAACAATCAGCATATTGTTTAATGTCTCATATGCAAAGACTACAAACACAATGTTTTACATCTTTGTGTAAAGACTCACTCAACAAATATTTGAAGTTGAACTCTCTTGTATATGTGTGAGTGATTGTGTGTGAGAAATTTATCCTTTACAGTGTACATCTCAAATGTATCCTCACACAAGGGCTTGTGCTTTCAACTAGCTGATTTCTTCATCCTAACTGCCCATGCTTTGAATCCTCTTCAAAAGCTCTTATTTGATCTTCAAGATGTTGTATTTATAAGTCCCAATAATGATATATACCTTAGACACAAGAATATGATCGTTTGGAAAGTTTTTGTATTGTTTTTGCAATTACAAAGGTCAAATTCGTCTTGCTGGACATTTTTCCGACTGGCCAATTCTGGTCAACTCAACTGGTCGTTCGGTTTAATTGGTCAGCAGCTGGTTCAGTTCAGTTCAGTTGGTCAGCTGATGGTTCGGTTCAATTGAGCAGCAGTTGGTTCGGTTCAGTTGGTCTGGTTCAGTTGGTCTGGTTCAGTTGAGCAGCAGCTTGTTCAGTTCAGTTGGTCTGGTTCAGTTTCAGTTCGTGTCCTGAAATCCACATAACTGATTTCAGTTTGTGCAAAACCAATAGCTTCATTGTCATTTATCAGCATCTTAAACTTCGATTCCGACTTTGACTTCTGAAGATGATTTGTATATCTTTATCTTATCTTTCCAACGCATACTGAATCGCTTCATTTTGATAACCGAGCTGAGAGATATTACCCAAATACTGCAACTACTCAAACCCAACTGATTGTTGTTTTCGTGTGATCAGTTCGGTAATTCAGCGATCAGTTAGACCATGATAACATTTTCCCAACCGACGTGAAATAATACTTGTTTCAAGTTGAGTTTTCTGATTAGTCAAGTTGGCGGATTGTCATTTAGATGATCCAGTTGAGAGATATTATCAAAACACCGAAGCTTGCCAGAAATTCAGTTTGTACAGAATTCCGTTTCTATTTGCTTCTTGTGTTTGCAACTTTAGACTTGAGTAAATATGTTAGAAATACAATAAATAGTTTTGTTAACATCAAAATCAAGATTGAGAACATGAAATGTTCCAACAATCTCCCATTTTTGATGATCACAAAACTTGGATAAACACTCGATTCAACTAACATATTTATCCCCCTTTTTGTGTGAATCAAAAAGTCATATTTTCAAAACATTTTAAGCACAAGATTTTCTCCCTCTTAATATTTAAAAATAATCTCTCCATTCAAATTATAATGAGTTGTCCTCCTATATTTTTGAAATTTTGAAAATTATAAAAGAAGAGGGATAACTAACCAATTTTCTCAATTGCTCATTTTCTTCCGCAGCACATATGCTCTGTCTTCAACGAATAAACTGTTTTTCTCGAGCATAATTAGGCTGCAAATTTTATACCGCTGTAATCCTCTACGAGTCTAGTTGGCAACGCAAAAAGCGGTTTGTCGTTTGGACACTCGAGCAAAGAGATATGTCAATTTTCCTACAGTCGCTGCAAGCTACACGAAAATTCAGTTTTGCATATATATGTGTGAAAAATTTGAAATTTTCGAATTTTAAACATCAAAATCAGTTTCAATGCTCTTTCAAGAACAACCCGCTCTGATATCAATTGACAGGATCGATTAGGGGGGTAATAGTTGAGCTACAATAGCTCGGTTCTTGAAATATTGAACATCGATAAATTAAATCGAGTTTGGTTTTCAAACCAAGCGGAATACACTTGAAATAATCCTTAGTATAAACCTATTAAACATTTTTTAAAGCATTTAAAATATATGCAAGTTGAATGAGTAAAAATATTTTTGGTTGAAGCATTTTATCAAACACTTGATATCCAATATTTTGTTATTTCAAGAACACAAAAAATGCTTCAACAATGCATCTTTAAAACTATGAAAATGATAAGTAGATGCAATAAACAAATAGACACGAATTTGTTTATGGATGTTCGGAGACTTCAAATGCTCCTACGTCACCCCTTCTTTTCCTCGGGAAAAATTCACTAGAAGACTTTGATTTATACAACTACTTGTACAAACCCACTCAGGAAGGGCAGCACCTAACTAGAACTCCTAGCACTCAAGATTGTAGGCAGCACCTCACAATCAGCATATTGTTTAATATCTCATATGCAAAGACTACAAACACAATGTTTTACATATTTGTGTAAAAACTCACTCAACTAATATTTGAAGTTGAACTCTCTTGTATATGTGTGAGTGATTGGGTGTGAGAAATTTATCCTTTACATTGTACATCTCAAATATATCTTCACACAAGGGCTTGTGCTCTCAACTAGCTGATTTCTTCTTCCTAACTGCCCATGCTTTGAATCCTCTTCAAAAGCTCTTGTTTGATCTTCAAGATGTTTTATTTATAAGCCCCAACAATGATATATACCTTAGACACAAGAATATGACCGTTTGGAAAGTTTTTGTACTGTTTCTGCAATTGCAACTGTCAAATTCGCCTTGTTGGACATTTTCCCTGACTGGCCAACTCTGGTCAACTCAACTAGTCGTTCGGTTCAATTGGTCAGCAGCTGGTTCAGTTTGGTTCAGTTGGTCAGCTGATGGTTCAATTCAGTTCAACCGGTTCAGTTGGTCTGGTTCAGTTGATCAGCAGCTGGTTCGGTTCAGTTCAACTGGTTCAGTTGATCACCAGCTGGTTTAGTTCAGTTGATCCGGTTCAGTTTCAATTGGTGTCCTGAAATCAGCCTAACTGATTTCAGTTTGTGCAAAACTAATAGCTTCATTGTCATTTATCAGCATCTTAAGCTTCGATTCCGACTTTGACTTCTGAAGATGATTTGTATATCTTTGTCTTATCTTTCCAACGCATACTGAATCGCTTAATTTCAATAACCGAGCTGAGAGATATCACCCAAATACTGCAACTGATCAAACCCAACTGATTGCTGTTTCCGTCTGATCAGTTTGATAATTCAGCGATCAGTTAGACCATGATAACTTTATACTTGAGTAAATATGTTAGAAATACAATAATAAGTTTTGTTAACATCAAAAACAAGATTGAGAACATTAAATGTTCCGGTATATACATTTTTGAAATATAACTTGCACCATTTTTAAAATAAACAACCAACTATATTTGAAAATTCAAAGGAAATAGTTCAAACATAAAATTATCATAGGTTTGCAAATCCTAACTTAGCAATAAAGCTAAATAACAACCCCTTAAAAACCACTCAAAAGCATAATAAAAGTCGCGAAAATCCTTAACATAAACTTTTAAATTATAAGCGCGGAAAAACTAGCACTGGTCCTCGGGTAATGTGCACTTTCAGTCCAGTCAGAACAACCATCAAGACCTCCACTACCATCAACATCATACTCACCTAGTGAGTCTAAAGACTCAACACTCCATATTCTTAATAGCAAATAATATGTATACAGATCACATGTAACAGTGAAAATACTTTTACTTAAAATAACAATACATAATCATGCATAAATTTAAACATTTTAATATCATCATAAAAATATTCATATTCATCATAAACGTATACGTATTCCTTTTCGTTGAATTCAGATCGTTAATTGTGACTTTCTTATTCATATTAGAGGTCGATGGATCCATCTACATGTAACTATAATACTGTGCGGCGGGGACATCAGCGACACTCTCACCCGTTAACTGAGCATTAACCTTACATATTATCGTATCAATGTATCATTGTATCATCGTATCAGTCACAATTACTTCACTTCCTTCAACATTTCATATTTTCATCACTTTATAAATTTTTATTCATGAAATAATTATTTTTCTTTTAAACAAAGCATGCAACGTATCTTTTTGAGTTAACGTTTCATCATAAATTTATATAAACATTTAAAATAATCACATTAACATCTTTTACAGCATTCAGAACACTGCCAAGACACCTAAAACTTTCAAGTATAAAATTTCCGTTTTACCCATAGAAGCATAATTTTTCGTATTTATCTTTAGACCTCGAAAAGACGTCCCAAATCATTCCAAACTTAACATATAACCTTAAAACACTCCCATAAATATTCCTTAGACATAAACTTATGCCGCTCGACTAATTTCTCAAATAGTTTTTAAAGCTTAGACGTACATCTCGATTTTGATTCGTATTGATTCGAAACTTTACCAAACTTGAACCAAAGCTCAATAACACCTAAATAAACCATATTCAGCTCAAATCAATCCACCTAACACCCTCAGAATCACCCTGCAAGCCTACTGAATTTCTGCCCTTTATTTTCGAAAAACCCTAGTCTAACACTTGCCATGCATCCCTTCGCTCCTAGGCCTAAAGCAACTCGACCAGCCCCTAGTTGACCACCCTAGGACTCTACGAGTCCCCTATGGACTCTATGGGACCGAGCTCGATATATTTAAACCCACAGCCCCTCAATCCCGTCCAAACGCATGCACCTGTTTCCCCCCAAACTCGTCCAAGTGCATGGCCATCGACCTTGCCCTTCAAACCACCCTCATGCCACCATATTAGGAACATCATGCAGCCCACTTAAGTCTACTGGACCCTCCCTAACCGCAGCTAGTATTCGTGACCTTCGAAGAGTCCTTGCTCTTAAGGAGTCTATTTTCGTTCTACATACATCACCCTAATGTACAACCCTTAAACCTTCATCTATGGCCCCTAAAATAGTTGGAAAAACATACCTCCAAGTTACTCTACCATGCCAGCCCATTTGTGCGTCATTAGGAAGAGTTTTATATCATCAAAACATGAATTATATGCATGTTTACCCATAAAAATGAAAATAAAACTTGTGCAACATATTTTTCAAGCAAATTTAATCAAATATACATATTATGGTGTGAAAGATGTTTGAAAGAAAGTTAATGTGTGCCTTTGCGTATATTACACACGAAAAACGGCTTGCGATGCGAAGAACGTCGGCGTGTAGACGAGGTGTGAAAGCTTGCTGATTTTTCCTTCAATTTCCATGGCTTTTCTTCTTCAAAAATACGTGTTGTGTGCTGTTGGTGGCTGCCAACAGGAGCCCTTGTGTTTGTGTGTGTGGTATGCGTGAGTTGTGTGTGTAATTGTGAGGTTTGATGGCTTTTTATTTTAATTAAAACTCAAGTGCAAGCATAGGCCCATCAATCAAGGTATATTAGGCCCATTAAGAACATATTTAAAATATTTTAGTTAGAAAAAGTTTTGAAAATATTAGTCGAGTTCTCAGGAAGTTCATATTTTTTGTTGAAAATCGAACATCTATAAAAATTACGTATCGGTATATAAAATCACCTTAAAACTCTTTATTTTCATAAATAACATAAAGCATCAACCTTATTTTAAATAATTAAAAATAATTATTTAATAAAAACATTTTCCATTTTTCAGCCATCGATCTCCAATCCTCGATCGCATCTCGAATAACTTTTAAAAATACATTTTTATGCATTCATGTATAAAAGTACATTTTAAATGTGTAAACATGCACACTATATTTAATTCATGCTATTAAAATCATTTAACTAAAATACATAAAAAATTTAATAACTTGCATGCATGTGGTTCACGTGTACCTTAAAATTTTCGGGACTGTTACATTTCATGTTCACTGATTATTGAACCAGGGACATCTGCGAAATGGTGGAATCACTTCAAAACAGTATAAAAGTATGTTTGCAGCCGATAAATAAATCCAGAGCCCATAGTAACAAGGCCAACCAATGGCCAAATCCTCATAAGTACAACTCCCAAGTGCAAAGGTCAATATCACAGGAGAATCATGAAAGCTCACATGCAGTTAGTTGATCATCAAGTTTCAAGGGTAAGGCAAGAGACACTATCTTCCATGTTTTAGAACTCAACCAGTACTATGATCACAACAAATATGGGATTCTACAGATAGATGGATGTAAAAGGCTTTGTCTAGATTATCTTCATACCAAGGATCTATGGTAGCTGCAAAACAGAATAGCTTAACACTAAAAAAGGATCTTGAAAGCAGTAAATTATGCAAAATGTGCTTAAATATATATAAATGTGCGAAGGGTTATTCGTAGCGTCCAAAAAATTAGTAAAATTAGTAAGCATCAAGAATGTTCAAGTGACATAATTCCTAAACCCTACTGACCATAGTAGTGGACTTTCTGGACATGAAATACAAGTGAAAGAGTCCAAGATCAATCAAAAATCATTTCATTCACAGGCTAAAGTGAATCATAGAGCTGTCAACATTCATCATAAATAATTGGGCAGCTGGTCGATGAGTGGCAGCGAGCATCACCACAAGAGCGAGGAGTGGCGACTGACTAAATCGAAGGTGGGGCAAGCGCAACAGAATAGTGCCGCGTGACCAGAGTTAGTGCATTGCTGGCTTGGGTAGAAAAATTATGGATCACAGCAGCTGATGACGAGTGAGAGGAGCTGGGTCGAAGCAAAGACTGAGGTGGCTAGCCGGGTTGCAGGCGGTGGCATGACGGGCTACTGGTAAACACCTTTTTTGGGTAAATGATTGGTCAATGGCGTCTAGGTAGTGTGTTCCGGCGTGGTGACATCAAGATTTGGGCATGTACTTTTTGAAGAAGAATGAGGAGGAAGAAGAAGAGAGCGAGATGTTAAAATTGTATCTGTGATTGTTTTCCAAAGTTCAGGACCCAATTTTTCCATGCAGAATGAGGCTTCATAGGCTTCCAGTTTCATGGGCTTGACCAGTAAAAAAATTCTATCAAGGATCTATAAACAAGAATTTTATCCTAATGGCCCAATGTTTGCAGGGAGCATTTGTTGGAGCTATATTTTAATTAGGCCCAAAATTTGTCAAGCACAAATCCTAGAAGAAAGAGGTGACAAGAGTGTAGAAGAGCCCACAAATAATTTGAATTGATTTGAATAAGTCGAAGTGAGTACAAACTGGAAGAGATCATGGAGATATAATGGGAAAAATCATGGAGTATTGTGGGAAGAACCGCCCAAAAGACCAGAAGAAAAGGCAGAAGTAGAGAACACACACATCTTGCACAAACAATGGAATCTCCCAACAGAAATCTTAGTCATAATTCAAACATATTTTTTTTATATATTTTTTGGTTCCAAGATCTAGCATTAGGAATATTTTCAATCATATTTCAGCAATATTTGATTATAATTTCATGTTGTGTAATTTCTTAATGATTTGTAGATACAATCATATTGGGATTTTATTTCATCAAATTCCAATGCCTTTTATTTTTTGTTTTTGTGTTGTATTTGTTGAGGAAATTTTATCGATGATCCAGTTTTGTATCCATAGTCGTGATTTTTAAAAGTTATATTTTATTTTTTTTTTTGCATAAGTTGGTGCATATTTGCATGGACATGCCTACAACTCAAAATATTGTGCAAAATTTTTTTTGATGATCATGGAATTAGAAGAAGTAGATGAAATAAGAATCCAAGCATACAAAACGTTATTGTTAAAGAAGCAGAAAGTGAAAAGGATTTACGACTTGAGGATCAATAAAAAAAAGCTTCCATGAAAGAGAGATCGTGTGGAAAATCATATTTCAATTGGGAACAAAGGATATGGATTTGGGAAAATGGTCCCCAAACTGGAAATGACCATTTCAGGTGGATAAGGTCTTGGAAAGAAATGCATTTTATCTATCAAGTTTAGATGATCAACCACATAAAAGATGCATAAATAACAAGTATCTAAACTCATACTTTCCAAGTATGAGAGAAGAAAACAAACGAGGGAGTGAGTAGAGTGAAGAAAGGGGTTTGTATCCAACCGGAAGTTGGTCATTTGTCCACTTTGGCATATATATTTGTTTTCTACTACTTGAATATTGCAAAATATGATGGACAAAGTGGGCTCTACAGCTACTTTTGAGAATCATTTTTTTGCTTGAACAGTAATAATTTGAGTTCACAGTAGTTTTCTGGCTACTTGGAAAGAGATTTGTTATGTGGGGAGCCGACGTTATGCCGTTTGTGCATAGGTTTTGATTGATGTTTCTATCATGCTTTTTGAGTTGGTAAAAATTATTGATAAAGTAGGCTACATAGCCACTTGTGTAAATTCGTTGGTTGTTTGTGCATTGATAATCCCTGAGGCGGGCCTCCGGGCTACCTAAAAAATGTGATAGATAAAGACAATGAGCTGAGTCAGGCTTGTCGAGCTACATAAAAAAGAATAAGAAAAGAGAGAAAAATGAGAGCACTAGGCGAACCACAAAAGGATATAAAAGTTGTTCTTTGCTATAAGAGTAGACTTTCTAGCCTCTTTTGTATATATTTCATGTTCAGTTTGAAGACTTTATTTGAAGTTGGGCTGGCATTAAGGCCACTTTTGTACATATTTGTTTTTATTATTTGAGGATGGAAAGGATTAAATGAAGTTGGTGGTAGACTACTTTTATCAGATTGGTTGTGTTTTGCTTTCATGAAGGAATAGATTGACGAAATAATCACGAGTAGGTAATTTTTAAGCCAACCTATGGTTTTATTTGAAATTGGTGAAATGAGTTGACTTATTAGATCATGATATAACAACGAATGAAAAGCTCTTTTCCAGCAACCAATACCCAACATCACATACAAACCCGTATTTCTCCCATCCAACATCTAACAACCAGAATGTCAAACCAACAGTCACAAAATATGAAGCGGAGCCACCAAATGCAAGAGTAGTAAGTAATGTGTATGCAGGAAAGAGGTATGACTAAAGTAAAATGCATAGATATGTATGCGGAAAGGGGTCCGACTGAAATGTAATGCATAAACATGTATGCAAGGAAGGGGTCCAACTGCAATGCATAAGTGCTAGGGATGAGAAAGTTGTTTTGAGTGAATGCAGCACGTAAGGTCACGTATGAGTTTAGATTTACCTATGTTACAAGATGCCACGGAGTTGAGGCCAACCCATGGCGACCTCTCAGTCCAGAGTCACCTGTCGTCAGGTAAACTTACAAGAAACAAGTATGTATTGAAAATGCCAATAAATAGTAGCACTAAATAAGAAAAAAAATTGAAGGAAGTTTATGCTTGTCTTTGGTAGCGGAAGATTTATTTGATGATTTTGGCTCAGTTAATGGGTTGTCAGGATTGGATATACTGCTACAAATACAATTGTACATCAAACTCCCCCGTCAAACAGATGTTAAGAACAAATTTTAAAAGGTCCACTGATGCGATCCTGGCGAAATGGATGAGCAGGGTCGGGTGCTCCACCGGATCGAATCAATAATGTTGTTCAGGAAAATGAGCAAGGTAGATGGATCTGTGAGCTATTGCTTCCACTGTGACCTGCAGACAGGGAGATGAACTCGTGAATGGGCGCCGGAGGGGTGTCCGGCGTGGCCACTTCGATGCTTAAGTCAGCAGGGTACTTAAGCAAGAAAACCAATGTAACCAAGTGATGGTTGTGATATTGGTGTAAATGAATGAATTCATGAATGTCCGAATGTAAAGAAAGAACCTGGTATTTATAGTAGGAGAAATAATGATGACCTCGTTCTCCGTGCTACCTACTAATTATAGTAGGACGGCTGAGCACACCATATATTCTGAGATGTCAAATCTTGCACTAGTCACGTCCAGCCCACTTGATTTATTGACCACTTGCATTAGTGTCAGAGATATGTCGGCTATATACATTGTTTATCGGCGGCATTAAATATTTCACTCATATCGAGGTGGACCGAGTAGAATGCCTCCCGGAGGCTTACATGAGAGCCCGGGCGTCTGATTGCCGGGGGAGTAGAGCCCAAGCTTGCGCCTGCCCGGCTTCAGAAGAATCCATCCAGCAGATTGACCCTGATTTGGGAATCCATTTAATATCCCGGGTCATCGATGACCCGGGTACTTACAAGGGTATCATCACACATCCCCTAAATAGTCGGGCTAGAGTCATACTCGCTGTCCCGATCAGTCATGCATGGATTCCCAAAGAGAGATAATCAATATTGTTTTATAAAAGCATCGGGGATTTCAAATATCCCAGAGATGAGATGAGGTGCCGGGCGCTTCAGTATCCCGGGCTTTAAATATATGGTGCCGGGGCCTTATGTCTCCTGGACTTGAGATAACACGCCAGAAACTTTCAATAAGTAGTCGGGATGTCGAGCTCTGAGCCGTGTAAAAATCCATGTACTTAGTAGATGACCGGGGTACAGGTCCTCGGACCAGGGTACGGGTCCCTAGGCTTAATAGATGACCGGGGTACGGGTCCCCGGACTAGGGTACGGATCCCTGGGCTTAATAGATGACCGGGGTACGGGTCCCCGGACCAGGGTACGGGTCCCTGGGCTTAATAGATAACCAGGGTGCGGGTCCCTGGGCCAGGGTACGGGTCCCTGGACTTAATAGATAACCAGGGTGCGGAGCCCTGGCCTTCATGAATGGTCGAGATACGGAGCCCGGAGCCAGGGTACGGATCCCTGGACTTAATAGATGACCAGGGTGCGGAGCCCTGGCCTTCATGAATGGTCGAGGTACGGAGCCCCGAGCCAGGGTACGGATCCCTGGACTTAATAGATCACCAGGGTGCGGAGCCCTGGCCTTCATGAATGGTCGAGGTACGGAGCCCCGAGCCAGGGTACGGATCCTTGGACTTAATAGATAACCAGGGTGCGGAGCCCTGGCCTTCATGAATGGTCGAGGTACGGAGCCCCGAGCCAGGGTACGGATCCCTGACTTAATAGATAACCAGGGTGCGGAGCCCTGGCCTTCATGAATGGTCGAGGTACGGAGCCCCGAGCCAGGGTACGGATCCCTGGACTTAATAGATAACCAGGGTGCGGAGCCCTGGCCTTCATGAATGGTCGAGGTACGGAGCCCCGAGCCAGGGTACGGATCCCTGTACTTAATAGATCACTAGGGTGCGGAGCCCTGGCCTTCATGAATGGTCGAGTTACGGAGCCCCGAGCCAGGGTACGGATCCCTGGACTTAATAGATAACCAGGGTGCGAAGCCCTGGCCTTCATGAATGGTCGAGGTACGGAGCCCCTGAGCCAGGGTACGGATCCCTGGACTTAATAGATAACCAGGGTGCGGAGCCCTGGCCTTCATGAATGGTCGAGGTACGGAGCCCCGAGCCAGGGTAAGGATCCCTGGACTTAATAGATAACCAGGGTGCGGAGCCCTGGCCTTCATGAATGGTCGAGGTACGGAGCCCCGAGCCAGGGTACGGATCCCTGGACTTAATAGATAACCAGGGTGCGGAGCCCTGGCCTTCATGAATGGTCGAGGTACGGAGCCCCGAGCCAGGTTTGAGAACCCTGGGCTTAGATAATGTGCCGGGGCCTCGTACCTCCCGGACACAGATAATATGCCGGGGCCTCGTATCTCCCGGACTTAGATAATGTGCCGGGGCCTCCTAACTCCCGGACCTAAGATAATGTGCCAGGGCCTCATACCTCCCGGACTTTAAAGAATGTGCCGGGGCCTCATAACTCCCGGACTTTCAAGAATGTGCCGGGGCCTCATACCTCCTGGACTTAAGATAATGTGCCGGGGCCTCGTACCTCCCGGGCTTAAGAGATTTTGCTTTACCTGCTGTTTTAGTTTTATTAAAAATCAAATCACTAACGTGGAAATATTGAATCCGAATTCATTTCCGGTAGAGTAAAACTTCTCTGGTTGAGCTAAATTAGGTGACTAATATAGTTGTATGCTACTGAGGGCATAGTAAACGCTCTTCATGCCAATCCGGGATAGCTGCTGAGCTTTGAGCCCATATGAAATCCACATATAAGATCTGAGTGCCGAGCTGGTCGGACTTGTATGTTTGCCAAGCAGAGTTGGGCTTATTTTTGAATTAAAATCATATCTACGTCTTGAGCTCAATCTCCCACAGACGGCGCCAATGATGCGATCCTGGCGAAATGGATGAGCAGGGTCGGGTGCTTCACCGGATCGAATCAATAATGTTGTTCAGGAAAATGAGCAAGGTAGATGGATCTGTGAGCTATTGCTTCCACTGTGACCTGCAGACAGGGAGATGAACTCGTGAATGGGCGCCGGAGGCCACTCCGATGCTTAAGTCAGCAGGGTACTTAAGCAAGAAAACCAATGTAACCAAGTGATGGTTGTGATTTGGTGTAAATGAATGAATTCATGAATGTCCGAATGTAAAGAAAGAACCTGGTATTTATAGTAGGAGAAATAATGATGACCTCGTTCTCCGTGCTACCTACTAATTATAGTAGGACGGCTGAGCACACCCTATATTCTGAGATGTCAAATCTTGCACTAGTCACGTCCAGCCCACTTGATTTATTGACCACTTGCATTAGTGTCAGAGATATGTCGGCTATATACACTGTTTATCGGCGGCATTAGATACTTCACTCATATCGAGGTGGACCGAGTAGAATGCCTCCCGGAGGCTTACATGAGAGCCCGGGCGTCTGATTGCTCGGGGAGTAGAGCCCAAGCTTGCGCCTGCCCGGCTTCAGAAGAATCCATCCAGCAGATTGACCCTGATTTGGGAATCCATTTAATATCCCGGGTCATCGATGACCCGGGTCCTTACAAGGGTATCATCATCCACCATGGCTGACAACATCCACATACATGGACTTACACACAGTAAAATGTGCCAAGGATATACTTGATATAGTGAGTGCAGGGGATTTATCAAAGAGAGTAGTCAAGACAGAGACAAGAATGGATGTTGTAACAGAAGCAACACTGTACGAACAAGGATATAAATGGATGGGGCAACAATTTCTGATGATGAACTTGGTACAGTCGCAGTGATTAAAGATGGGGTAATCGTAGTAGACGTGAATGTAGCAACGAACCTATAAGTCAATAAAGCCGTTAGCAAAGCAACTCCCCACACAGAACTAGAGCAACAAAAGATATATGTAATGAGGCCAACAAATGACCATCTCACTAAAACCACGAAGCAAAAGCCAACGAATGATCAAATATAACCACGGTATGAAACTCCACGAAAGAGTCAAACATAAGCAAAAGAAAATAATAGCATAGCATATAAGAATTCCCAGAAGTTGGGGATCCGCTGAAAGATGAATATTTTATAAGCACCCATCGGATCATGGTAAGAGCGTCTAGTAGCATCGCCCCATGATCCCCTAGGTATCACTGATAGTGCCTGCACGAACCAGTCGATTATGATTAACGTACAGTACGGTCCCTTCATCTCATATATCCCGATCGAATCTGCAACCATTGGTTCATCGAGGGTTGCATATTAATTCGATAACTATGTGATAACTATAACAGTGGCATCGCGTGTACTATTTTGAGAACTCCTTCTCTAACGTACATCTCAAACTCTGGCCAGAGATTCCATGCACAATTATTTCATCAAATCACATAGGATATCCACACCCGTAGGTGAGCGGCGAATCCCCGACTACAATGCACTGGCTCCTATATGTGTCGCAACTGTACCCAACCTCGCCACCTGATGACTCTCTTGGATCCGATACACGAGTCAAAGCACAGCCCTAGCATATAGAGCCTCAGTGTTGTCCCGGGTCGTAAGGACTAATGGTGTACAATCATAACCACGGACTTATCCTCTCGATGAATGATAACCACTTGGAAAGTCCGAGGGAGGGTTGTTTGGTATAATCATCATATGACTACCCATCTGCATGTTTGGACATCTCCATGCCCTTACCAAGAAACGCAGTACACAACATCACAGATGCTAGTCTCGAGCTCTAGCGACCTTTATCCATGTTTTAGGCGGCTGAATCGACTAGGAACGAATTTAGATCATACAGTGTTTACAAACGAGTTTCAACATCGAATTACGATTCATTTGTATTAAAGTATAATCAAGGACTTTATCTATGCTGTTTGCATGGGTATACAGATAAAGTATAATAAGACCATAAAATGTTAAATTATATTAAAATAAAGATTGTTTATTTCACTTGAGTCAATAAATTCCCTAGCCAACCGTTGGCTTGCAGGGCATCTACTCTAACAATCTCCCACTTGCCCTAGAGCCAACTACCCTTAATCCCATTGCTTCGCGATGCTTTTCAAACAATGGTTCTGGCAAGGGCTTTGTAAGTGGATCTGCAACATTATCTGCAGAGGGGACTCTTTCAACTGATATGTCTCCTCTTCCCGCCATCTCCCGTATGATGTGGAACTTCCTCATTACATGTTTGGATCGCTGATGAGACCTTGGTTCCTTTGCTTGCGCAACGACACCAGTGTTGTCCCAGTACAACGGGACTGGATCAACTCCATTAGGAATAACGCCCAACTCTTGGACAAAATTTCTCATCTAAACTATCTCTTTGGCTGCATCAGATGCATCAATGTATTCAGCTTCAGTGGTGGAATCCGCAACGGTGTCTTACTTGGAACTTTTCCAAGAGACAGCCGCACCATTAAGAATGAATACAAAGCAAGAGGTCGATTTCGAATCATCTACGTCACATTGGAAGCCAGAATCATTGTAACCTTCCAATTTCAATTCTCCACCCCATAGACCATGAACAAGTTCTTAGTCCTTCTCAAGTACTTAAGAATATCTTTCACGGCCTTTCAATACATTGGACCAGGGTTTGCCTGATATCTGCTTGTAACACTCAGAGCGTAAGCAACATCAGGACGTGTCTATATCTCACCATACATGATACTACCAATGGCTGACGCATATGGAATTCGTGTCATCATTTTTATCTCTTCATCAGTTTTGGGACACATTGCCTTAGATAGAGTAATACCATGACACATTGGTAAGTATCCTCTCTTGGACTCTTCCATAGAGAATCGTTTTATAATGGTATCGATATAGGTGGCTTGGGTGAGTCCGAGCATCCTATTTGATCTATCTCTATAGATTTGTATTCCCAATATGTAGGATGCTTCACCCATGTCTTTCATGGAGAATTTACTGGCTAACCATACTTTAGTTGATTGCAGTAATCCTACATCATTCCCAATGAGCATGATATCATCAACATAAAGTATTAGGAATGTCACTGCACTCCCACTAACTTTCTTGTACACACACGGTTCCTCAGGATTCTTAGCAAAACCAAACTCTTTGATAGTGCTATCAAATCTGAGGTTCCAACTCCTTTACTCCTGCTTGAGATCATATATTGATCTTTGAAGTTTGCATACATTTTGCTCACTTCCTACTGATGTGTATCCCTCAGGTTGAGATATATCAATTTCTTCTTTGATGTCTCCATTGAGGAATGGAGTCTTTACATCCATTTGCCATATCTCATAGTCATACTATGCTGCTATGGCTAGTAGTATTCTAATGGACTTAAACATAGCAACTGGTGAAAAAGTTTTCTCATAGAAAACTCCTTAACTTTGAGTATAAACTTTTCCAAGCAGTCTTGCTTTGAAGATCACTACCTTCCCATTCGCCCCAAGCTTTCTTTTGTAGATCCATTTGCATCCTATGGGAACGATTCCCTCAGGTGGATCCACTAATGTCCAGACTTGGTTTGAATACATAGAGTTCATTTCTGACTGCATGACTTCAAGCCATTTGGTTGAATCAGTATCCGATATTGCTTCTTTGAAATTCTTTGGATCACATCCAACACAAGACTCATCATGGCCTTGTTCATGAAGAAGCGTATATCTTGCAGGTGGTCTAATAACCCTATCAGACCTTCTAGAAGATTGTACTTCAACTACTGGTTCTTGGGAAATGGGTTCAACTTCTATAGTTGAGGGAGTATCTTGAATTTCTTCAAGTTCTATCATCTTGCCTTTTCTATCTAATAAAAATTCCCTTTCCAAAAAGGTGGCATTTCTTGAAACAAACATTTTTGCTTCATTGGGATGATAGAAATAATATCGAGCAGAATTCTTTTGGATATCCTACAAAGTAGCACAAAGTGGATCTACTATCCAATTTGTCTCCCACTGTCTGGTTCACGTAAGT
Organism: Primulina tabacum; assembly: GCF_025594145.1. Classification (NCBI taxonomy): domain Eukaryota; kingdom Viridiplantae; phylum Streptophyta; class Magnoliopsida; order Lamiales; family Gesneriaceae; genus Primulina; species Primulina tabacum. Next base: position 31,052,129 of record NC_134557.1, read on the forward strand.
AGGACATCCCCATATTCTCATGTAAGAATATTTGGGAGTTTTTCCCATCCATATCTCATATGGTGTTTTATCCAATGTTTTAGTATGGACATTATTCAACAACATTGCCGCAGTTTCAAGCGCAAAGCCCCAAAACGATGTAGGCAATTCAGTGAATCCCATCATAGATCGAACCAAGTCCAACAAGGTTCGCTCACGACGTTCAGAAACACCATTCAATTGTGGTGTTGCTGGTGGAGTCCACTGTGAGAGAATCCCATTCTCTTTTAGATAACCCAAAAATTCAGCACTTAAGTATTCTCCGCCTCGATCCGATAGAAGTGCCTTAATACTTCTTTCCAGCTGATTTTCTACTTCAGATCTGAACTCTTTGAACCTTTCAAATGCTTCAGATTTGTGTTTCATCAAATAAACGTACTCATACCTCGAATGGTCATTAGTAAAGGTAATGAAGTAGGAATGCTCATATTTTGTGCTAACACTTAGTGGGCCACAAACATCTGTGTGGATCAAATCCAGTAGACCATGCGCACGTTCCACGTTTCCATCGAATGGAGTCTTAGTCGTTTTTCCTTTTAGACAGGACTCACAAGCAGGTAGAGAATTTATGTCTGACAAGTCAAACATGCCTTCTCCCACTAGTTTGTGCATCCTTCTTTGGAAATGTGACATAGTCTAGCGTGCCATATTTGTATGGGATTTGGATCATCTAACTTTATTTTTTTTGTTGTTGAAATCATGTTAACTTGGACATTCACTTATCATTTCCAGAACATTTCTGGCACATATAATTTCTTATGTCCGGACTTCTTGCAGTGAAATAAATATGTTCTAACTTATCGGGCTTTGTAGGCCTTTTAAGTGTCTTTCAGAGTTTGCCTCTTATTGGGTTTGTTTTTCTTGTGAGGGACAGAACATTTCTTTCCCTTACCTTTTGGGCTATTTTTCGTCTGACGAGAGGCCCATTAGAAAAACAACAATTTCATGTTTTATGGTGATCTCATAAATCATAAGCGTATTGACTAGCTCTTCAAGGCTATCATTTATCTTATTCAAATTGAAGTTCACCATAACCCCGTCAAATGAGGAAGAGAGAGACAACAAATTGATGTTATCTAGTAACTTGTAAGGAATCACATATTTCAGGCCCACCACATTCTCAATAAGCACAATCATATGTACACCATGCTCATGGGCTAGAGTCCCATCTTGCATGTGTGTAGTCATGGTGATACGAATCCTCGTACGAATGAAAGGCAAGCACGAATATATAAATCGCACCCTCAATTCAATAACAAACAAGGAACGATTATTTTGTCCCGATCTTTTGAAACAAGTAACGATTCTGTGATATTAACCTCTAAGCGATTATAACTTAGCAACAAATATCAACGATAAAACAATTGAATTTCAAACGAACCTTCAAAGAACTTGTTTTGACAATCCGTGCGAAGAACAATCGACAAACGCCAAAAAGATGCAATCTTTGATAAGTTTGATTTTGATAAACACAAAGCACAAGCTTTGCAAATTGAGAGAAAACTCAAGAACTTTTATCTATCATTCATCATTATTCGTTCATGGTCTGATACACTGATTATATATTAAATAAAGTATGAAAAAGTAGTGTAAAAAGGCTTAATTATGATAACAAGCAAATTTGACACGGAAGTTGACAAAAGACCGCGGGTGCGCTGCAGACTGGACCGCGGGTGCGGTGCCGCTTCGGCGAAGTTCAAATGCAAAGGACCGCGGGTGCGGTCCTTTTAGGAGCGCGGGTGCGCTCGCCTTCCGCGGGTGCGCTCGCCTTCGGACCGCGGGTGCGGTATAGCTTCGGCAATATTCTCTTAAATTTGATTATTATGGACCGCGGGTGCAGTCCCTGAACTGGCGCGGGTGCGCTGTACCTTCGGCAATTGCACTTGAATAACATTCCAAAAACCTCCAATATTATTCCCATGATTCTCAACCTCCTCTAATTTAGACATCCAACTTGTAGGACTTCCTTGATAGCTCATCATGAGTCCTTGAAGTGCATCTTTAAACTTCTTGCTTCGTCCCCTCGTTATATGTCCTTCGGGCAACTCCAACGACTCCCATGCTTTCTTTGGTGCTTGATCAACCACATTTGCATCATTCTCCCCTTCTTGAAAAGGATTTGTCCTCAAATCTTGATCATCTCCTACATCAAACAACGAAAGATCACTAACATTAAAAGTAGAGCTGACATTATACTCACCTGGTAGGTCTAATTTTTAGGCATTGTCGTTGATCTTTTCAAGCACTTGAAATGGTCCGTCATCCCTAGGTAAGAGTTTTGAACGTCAGCTTTTCTGGAAATCTTTCCTTCCTTAAGTGCAACCACACCCAATCTCTCTTTTCAAAAACCATCTTTTTCCTTCCCTTGTTGGCTTGCTTCGTGTATTGTAAATTCTTCTTCCCGATGTTATCCTTGACCTTCTCATGCAAACTTCTAACGAATTCAACTTTCTTCTTGCCGTCCATATTCAACCTTTCACTCACAGGTAAAGACATCAAATCCAACGGAGTCAAAGGATTAAAACCATATACAATTTCAAATGGTGAATAATTCGTAGTAGAATGCACACTACGATTATAAGAAAACTCAACAAATGGTAAACAATCCTCCCAATTCTTTAAGTTCTTTTTAAGAATAGCACGCAAAAGTGTTTTTAAAGTTCTATTGACAACTTCAGTTTGCCCATCCGTTTGAGGATGACATGTACTAGAAAACAAAAATTTTGTGCCAAGTTTAGCCCATAACGTTTTCCAAAAATAACTCAAGAATTTAACATCACGGTCCGAAACAATAGTCCTAGGCATGCCATGCATCCTAACGACTTCTCTAAAGAATAGATCAACAATATGAGATGCATCATCAGTTTTGTGACAAGCAATAAAATGAGCCATCTTAGAAAATCTATCCACAACAACAAATATAGAATCCCTCCCCTTCTTTGTCCTAGGCAACCCCAAAACAAAGTCCATAGAAATATCAACCCAAGGTTCACTAGGGACGGGAAGTGGTGTATACAAGCTATGTGGTTGTGTTTTAGATTAAGCTTGTCTTCAAGTAATGCACTTATCACAAACACGCTCAACGTCACGTTTCATGTGTGGCCAATAGAAATGTTCATGCAATGCACTTAAAGTTTTAGCCGCACCAAAATGCCCCATTAAGCCACCCCCATGTGCCTCCCTAACAAGTAATTCACGAATGGATGATCTAGGGACGCACAACCTATCTTCTTTAAACAAGAAACCATGATGCAAATAAAATTTGTCATGTGGACCATGCATATATGTTTCAAATACATTCTTAAAATCCTCATCTAACACATATAATTCCTTCACATGCTCAAACCCCAAAACTTTAGACTCCAAAGTAGAGATTAGTACATACCTCCGTGATAATAAGTCAGCCACTACATTTTTCTTACCTTGTTTGTACTTGATGATGTAGGAAAATGTACCTATGAATGCAACCCACTTGGCATGCCGCTTGTTCAACTTCTGCTGCCCCTTAAGGTGCTTAAGAGACTCATGATCCATGTGAATCACAAACTCTTTAGGCCTCAAGTAGTGTTGCCACACCTCCAAAGTCCTCACAAGCGCGTACAACTCCTTGTCATACGTTGGATAGTTCAGCGCTGCTCCATTGAGTTTCTCACTAAAATACGCCACTGGTCGTCCTCCTTGCATCAAAACACCACCAATACCTACACCTGAAGCATCACATTCAATTTCAAAAGTATTGGAAAAATCATGCAAAACAAGTAAAGGCGCATTAATTAACTTTTGTTTAATAATATTAAAAGACTTCTCTTGCTCTTCGCCCCAATGGAATGGAGCGTTATTCTTAATCACCGCCGTCATCGGTGCCGCCAGTGTGCTAAAATCTTTTACAAACCTCCTATAGAAGCTTGCAAGACCATGAAAGCTTCGAACTTGACCAACAGAAGCAGGCGTTGGCCAATCTCGAATAACACTTACCTTGTCCTCATCCACTTGTATCCCCTGCGAACTTACCACAAAACCAAGGAAGACAAGTTTGCTTGTACAAAAATCACATTTCTTTAAATTAGCATATAAATTTTCAGCCCTTAGTGTAATTAGCACAAGTCTCAAGTGATTAACATGCTCATCCAAGTCTTTGCTATATACTAGGATATCATCAAAGTAAACAACAACAAATTTTCCTATGTATGCACGCAAGACATGGTTCATTAGCCTCATAAAAGTGCTAGGAGCGTTAGTTAAGCCAAAAGGCATGACCATCCACTCATATAACCCGTACTTGGTTTTAAAAGCCGTTTTCCACTCATCACCTTCCCTCATCCTAATTTGGTGATAACCACTTTTCAAATCAATCTTGCTAAAAATACAAGCACCATGCAATTCATCTAACATATCATCTAGTCTAGGTATGGGATGCCTATATTTGATGGTTATATTATTGATTGCCCTACAATCTACACACATACGCCATGAGCCATCTTTCTTAGGAACTAATAAAACAGGTACAGCACAAGGAGACATGGACTCACGCACGAAACCCCTATCTAATAATTCACTTACCTGCCGTTGAAGCTCCTTGGTCTCCTCCGGATTGCTTCTATACGCTGGACGATTTGGTAATGCACTTCCGGGCACAAAATCAATTTGGTGCTCAATCCCCCTCAATGGTGGTATTCCTTGAGGTAGCTCCTCTGGAAATATATCATCAAACTCCTGCAAAAGGGAAACAACAATGCTCGGAAGATTTCCAGCTATATCACTTGTGTTAAAGAGAATCTCTTTGTAAAGAATCAACACAAGTGTATCATGTGTGTGCAACAATTGTTTCATGTCACTCTTTTGGACCATATATATTTTCTTTTTGGTCTCTTTTCTCTCATTTTCTTTTTCCTTATTTTTCTTTTGTATGGCTATCTCAATTTTTTTATCACTTTTTTTTTTAGCCATTTCATTTTTCTTTTCAAAGGCCATCTCACTTTTTAATTCACTCTTTCTTTCGGCCTCATCTCTCTTCTTCTTTTTCAATTGGTCCTCCAACACTTGTTTTGGGGACAAAGGAAGTAAAACAATGGGTTCTTTCTTGAGTACAAAAGAATATTTATTTCTAAACCCATCATGTGTCACTTGCCTATCATATTGCCATGGTCTTCCTAACAAAATATGACAAGCATGCATTGGTACCACATAACATAATACCTCATCAACATACTTCCCAATCGAAAACGCAACCAAAACTTGTTTGTTCACCTTCACTTCAGCACAGTCGTTCAACCATTGTAGCCTATATGGTTGAGGATGTTTCAAAGTAGGCAAGCTCAATTTTTCAACCATCTCAAGACTAGCAACATTGGTACAACTTCCTCCATCTATAATAACGTTGCAAACTTTGCCACTGACAAAACATCTAATATGGAACAAGTTTTCCCGCTGATTCGTCTCCTCTTCTTTGACTTGGGCACTCATGATACGCCTAGTCACTAATGCCTCACCCACAACTGCTTCATATCCCTCATCAGGATCCTCTAATGCAGGCATCTCATCTTCATCCTCTCCATCATCTCCCTCACTATGAGATCCATACTCCCCATAATTATTCAACACCATCACCCTTTTATTAGGACATTGGCTAGCAATATGTCCAACTACTTGACACCTAAAACATTTAATATCTCTAGAACGATTAATAGGAGTTTCAGGTTTACCTTGCATTCCCTGCTTAGGCGCCTCTTGTTTAATGTCAACTTTGGGCTTGACCACTACCTTGCTTTCTTCACGTTTAACAACGTTGGAACGCCAAGGTGTTGATGTATTCCTAGTTTGTGTGGTACGACCAACTCCTCTCCTCTTGAGTTGTTGCTCCACTTTTATCGCCATTTGCACCATTTCATCTAGATCCAAGTAATGTCTAAGCTCCACTTGGTCTTGAATTTCCCTGTTCAAACCACACAGAAAACGAGCCATAGTAGCCTCACTATCCTCATCTATGTTTGCTCTAATCATGACTACTTCCAATTCTTTATAGTAGTCCTCAACACTCTTCACACCTTGTCTCAAAGTTTGTAACTTCTTAAACATTTCTCTATAGTAGTGATTTGGTACAAACCTCTTCCTCATTACGCTTTTCATCTCCGCCCAAGTTTCTATAAGCCTCTCATTGCATCTTCTCTTAGTGGTCACTAATTGATCCCACCATATAAGTGCATAATCAACAAATTCAACCACGGCCAACCTAACCTTCTTTTGTTCGGAATAATGGTGACAATCAAACACAAATTCAACTCGCTTTTCCCATTCTAAATAAGCCTCTGGATCCGACTTACCATGGAACAACGGAATTTTCATCTTAATGCTGCCTATGTTATTATCTTCCTTATTCCCATCATCGTACCTACCACGTAAGGCTTCTCTTCTTCCTCTACCAAATCCTCTACCTCTTCCGCTTCTACCCCAATTCTTATTTTGGCTCTCCTCTTCTCCTTCCAAATCATAATCATTCTCTTCTTCATCCACTCTACCCAAACCTTTAGGCTTAGATTTATTTTCACTCGTACTAACTTCAAGCCTATCCAACCTCTGATATAAAGGATCCAACTCGGCCCTCAACATTCTACTAAAATGCCCAAATAAAGCCTCCATTTGAACCTTAGATAACCCTTGGTTCGAACTCTCTCCTACTTCCCTCTCCATTTTAATTTCAGATTTTGTACCTGCAATAAAATGTTAGTAGAAATAAAAAATTTTCCTCACCCAAATTCTCACGATCACTCCAAAGAAAAAACACTCGCACTCAAATGTTTTTCACTAGAATTTGATAGTTCTCTCAAAGGTGTGCTCAATCTTTATATATATATTATTATTATTTTTTTTATCAAACTAACAAGATTCAACTTGTGAACACTTGCAACTGTTTCACATGGATTGCACAAAAACAAGAACGACAGAATAACACAGAACAAATTTTTCGGGAATTCTGGATTATCAAAAGATGATAGAAAAAACGCAGATCTTAAAATAGAACAAAGGATAACACAAAACTTGAAACAGAACAAATTTTTGTTTTTGTTTTTGGTAGATATGACAATAGAAACAAAAGAATACCACAAATCTGAAAACAGAATGAAATTTGAGACAGATCTGAAATATAACAGCAACGATACTTACTTGAATTCAATGAGCCAAAGCTCTGATACCAAATGATACGAATCCTCGTACGAATGAAAGGCAAGCACGAATATATAAATCACACCCTCAATTCAATAACAAACAAGGAACGATTATTTTGTCCCGATCTTTTGAAACAAGTAACGATTTTGTGATATTCACCTCTAAGCGATTATAACTTAGCAACAAATATCAACGATAAAACAATTGAATTTCAAACGAACCTTCAAAGAACTTGTTTTGACAATCCGTGCGAAGAACAATCGACAAACGCCACAAAGATGCAATCTTTGATAAGTTTGATTTTGATAAACACAAAGCACAAGCTTTGCAAATTGAGAGAAAACTCAAGAACTTTTATCTATCATTCATCATTATTCGTTCATGGTCTGATACACTGAATATATATTAAATAAAGTATGAAAAAGTAGTGTAAAAAGGCTTAATTATGATAAAAAGAAAATTTGACACGGAAGTTGACAAAAGACCGCGGGTGCGGTGCCGCTTCGGCGAAGTTCGGATGCAAAGGACCGCGGGTGCGGTCCTTTTAGGAGCGCGGGTGCGCTCGCCTTCCGCGGGTGCGCTCGCCTTCGGACAGCGGGTGCGGTATAGCTTCGGCAATATTCTCTTAAATTTGATTATTATGGACCGCGGGTGCAGTCCCTGAACTGGCGCGGGTGCGCTGTACCTTCGGCAATTGCACTTGAATAACATTCCAAAAACCTCCAATATTATTCCCATGATTCTCAACCTCCTCTAATTTAGACATCCAACTTGTAGGACTTCCTTGATAGCTCATCATGAGTCCTTGAAGTGCATCTTTAAACTTCTTGCTTCGTCCCCTCGTTATAGGTCCTTCGGGCAACTCCAACTACTCCTGTAGAACCCGTAAATCAGTAGACGTATAAGCCATGCATAATTCTAGGTTTTCCTAAATTTAATTGACTTCATTGCATGATGCATTTATTTGAAGTTAATTATTTATTATTTCAGTTCAGTAGATTGATTTTTAGCATTTCAGTATTTTCAGTGAGGCCGGACCGGAGTTGGAGTTTTGAGATAGAATTTAAGATTTCGAAAACTATTTCCAGAAGTTAATTTAGCCAGCAACCAAGTTCATTTAAGTTAGAAAGGGAGGTTTGAGGATTTAATTTAATTATTTGAGGTGATTAAGAAATGAACTCATTTAAGTTATTAAATTAAGGGGTTAGCTCACTAAATTATTTAAAGGATTAGTAAGGCTTTCAAGGATTATTAGTTGACTAGATAATCAACATTCTCCTTTATTTTATTATGCATTTTTTGGCCACCCTTAGTGCTAGAAGATTCATTTTCCAACTCATCAACTTTGACCAATTCTTTGCATGTAATTAGTAGGATAATTCTAGGATTTTTGGGAGCACAATTTAATTAAATAAATGGACATATCCTAGTCTAGAACAAGAGAAATTTCGGCCACTACCTCCTAGAAGTATCCACCAACTCATTTGATATCAATTCAAAATTTAAAATTCAAAGGGGAGTGGACTTGGTCTTGATTCTTCCTTATATTGTGCACCCTTCTCCTCACCCCTCATAACCATTTTTCCCCCCCCTCTCCTTTTCGAAAATTCAGAGTGAATTCACACTCATTTTCAGTAGAAAAATCGTGAGGTACCTAGCCAAAAAGAAGAGAGAAAAATCGAGAGCAAGGTAAGGTAGAAAAGAGAAGCGCTCCACCTCCTCCGTGCCGCGTCGTCGTCGTTTCGTTCGTTTTCTTTCGAAACGAAACCAGGCATGTCTAGATTTCTTTCAAACCTCAATCAAGTCATATTATCATTTATTTTTCAGTACATGATCATGTTTATTCAAGTAAAAATCGAGATCCAAGTCAAAACATTTTGAAACCACACATGCAGAATTTTCGATTTCCTTGGCAAGCTTCATGATTTCTTTTGGTTTGTGAGTTTCAGGTATTGGATCAACTCCAGGCTCCCAAGGTGGCTTGTATACATGTAGTAGGATGCATTAGGACCATGTTGGTTCATTCAAACCAGCCCCATGCTTGCTGGAAATTCAGAATGACAGCAAGTCCCCATAGGTGCAGAAATGTTGTTCGAAAAATTCAGTTTGTTGTCATGGAGGAAGGATCTGATCTTGGCTGCCCCAAGGGCCTATAGCCATGGTTGGATCACTTCCCTAGCATGTCTAGGATGTGACTAAGTTGCCATTTTGGTGGCTTGGTCCATGGTTCATCGGTTTTTAATCAAAACGTCACAACAGCCCCTATACCCCTTCGGCTTCTTCATTTGTTCAGCTTTTGGTTCGTTCTTTTGTTGCTTGGTATGGATCTTGGTTGGCCTATGGCCCTTAGCCACGGTTCATATCATGCTCCTAGATGTCTAGATCGTGCCATGGTCAATCAAATGGCCACTGGAACGACTCAAGACATCGATTATAGCATAAACACTACACACGCATGCAGGTTGCTCTCGGTTGGACCCTTCGGTTAAGATTTGGTGTGATGCGGATTGTGGCTGGCCTATGGCCCTTAGCCATGGTTCAAATCATTCCTTGGGATGTTGGTAAGAGTCTTTGGTCGGTGGTTCACTTCCCTAATGGCCGATAGCCTCGAAACCAACGCAAGTCTTGTAGTTACGCAGCTGCTGGAAATTACAGCAAGTTGCTGTGTCGGTTCAGAGGCTCGTTCGAGTTCTTGGTTGGCTTTTAGCCCATGGCCTTGGACTGGACAGTGCCTCATTGAGTTAGGAAGGTCATGTTTTTGACCGTTTGTCATTTGGATCATTTTTGAGGTCGTACGAGAATTTACGGTGCAATGTGCCAAATTGACTCTCGAAAGAGCGTTTCGTGTTTTGGCCTCCATTCCACCTAGATTTCGACCCTATCATTTTAGGAACATTATTTTATGATTTTTCAGCGTATTTTAATCATGACTATACGTCGGTTCAGTGTCGGTTCAGGTTGGCTCGGAGTCATGATTAAATGCGAAGTCATTAGGCGTCATAGTCGCATCTTTTGAACGTAAATTGCATAGTTGGTCATGTTTAAGCTATTGCATATTTTTCATGGCACAGTTAGGTTGCAGCGAGCCTGGGAACGATCCAATCCAATCCAGTTGGTAAAATTACAGGAATTTTCATTATGCCAGTTAATTATTTTACGTGCATTAAATAGAAAATGATTATTTTTGAGATTTATGCGATATGGCTTGTGGTTCATTCACTATGTGGGAGTATAATTTTATACGATCGCCAGTGACCAATCAGTTCAGTATGGTACCACCCGGTCGCCAGTGACCGGACAGCTCAGTTCAGTTTCAGCCTCCCCGGTAGCCAGTTACCGATCAGTTCAGCTTAGTGCAGTGGCCACAGGCGTAAAACATAAACTCAACAGAAAATTTTACCAGATATTTCAGTACAGGCTTCAAGGAGCAAATATTTTTACAGTAATTTCCAGTTCAGTTATGCACGTATTATAATTGCTCAGTACAGATTATTTTCAGTACGCCTCAGGACAGGATATGTTAACTAATGCATATTTTAAATTCAGATTTTTCTCGTTACCTGCGATATATGCATGCTGAGTCTTTGGGCTCACTAGACTTGATTGTTGTAGGTACTGATGAGGCCAGGGCCGAGGGCAGGGACCAGTGAGCCAGCTTGGGTCGGCAGTAGTGGCACCCGAGGACCTCAGTGCAGCAGTTGTTATGTTATTCCGCAAACAATTTTTATCAGTTGTTGGATATTTTTAAATTGTGATTTTTGGCAAACTTTATTTTCTTCCGCTGCTATTATTTTGAAATATTGAACTTGATTCACCAGTGATTTTATGAACGAGGCCATTTAAGTTCTTTTAAAAAGAAAATTTTTAATTTTCCGCAAATTTTCAAGAAAGGAGTTTTTTTTTTTTTTTTTATTTGCACGCCCTTTACAGTTGGTATCAGAGCGGTGGTTCTGTATAGGGTTTCACTACTACTGACCACGAGAAGCTCACGAAGCCACGTCTTCGGTCTGTAAGTTTTTCAGCTCAGCATTTTGTTCAGCATTTTAGTTAAAGCATGAATTAGTTTGTCAGCATGCTTCCAGATTTTTCAGTACTTCAGTGTTCATTTAAAATAAATTATGGAATTATGCATGTTAGTTACGTATGGGTTATGTTGGAACAGTATGCCCCCTAGACGCATTTTAGAGCGCATCAGAGAGGAGGAGCCTCGCCGAGAAGACAGGGAGGAGCGTAGACCAGAGGGAGACCTACCACCTCCTCCACCGCCCCCACCGGACATGAGTGCCCAGATGTTAGCTGGGATGGCACAGTTCTTCGCACAGTTTGCGGGGGGCAATGCCGCAGCCGTAGCCGCAGCCACAGCCAGGCCGACAGGGCCCGAGGCTGTGTATGAGCGATTCATGAAGATGCGCCCGAAGGAGTTCTCTGGGGCATCTGACCCCATGGTTGCCGAGGGATGGATCAAATCCCTCGAGGTTATCTTCGATTTTATGGAGCTGGGGGACGCAGACCGAGTCCGATGTGCCACCTACTTGTTCACTGGAGACGCCCGCTTATGGTGGGAAGGAGCTTCGGTAGCCCTGACATTGGCTACACTTTCTTGGACCCGCTTTACGGAGGTTTTCTACTCCAAGTATTTTGCTGAGGAGGTTCACACCAGGCTGACCACCGAGTTCATGAGTCTGAGACAGTGGGATATGTCGGTTACGGAGTTTATCCGTAAGTTCGAGAGGGGCTGTCACTTTGTGCCCCTGATAGCGAATGATGCCAGAGCCAAGCTGATGCACTTCCTGGTGGGTTTACGGCCGATCTTGCGCCGGGATGTTAGGGTATCTGACCCTGCTACTTATGAGATTGCCGTCTCCAAGGCCTTAGCCGCAGAGCAGGATCTGCGGGATATCGAGAGGGATCGCCAGGGCAAGCGCCCAATCCAGGCACCGCACCGCCCTCCTCCTCATCAGCATCAGCAGCAGAATAAGAGGCCTTTTCATGGACCGCCCAGGAACCGAGGCCAGCAGCAGCAGCAGCAGCAGCGGGGACGCCCAGCCCCGAGGACTCAGGAGCACCCAGTCTGTCCCAGGTGCTCACGTCGCCATCCTGGAGCATGTATGGCTGGCTCAGGAAAGTGTTTTAAGTGTGGCAGTCCAGACCACATGTTGCTGCAGTGTCCTCAGAGGAATCTGCCTACCCAAGGCAGAGTTTTTGCTCTCCATGCCGCGGAAACAAACCCGGAGACTATGTTGTTGACAGGTACCTTTAAACTTTAAGTTATTATTTGAATTTCCGTGTTTTGGGAATCGGGATTTAGATTTTTAACTTAGAACTGTTATAGGATTGCATGCTCTACTCAGATTTATTTCAGGGAAATTAAGCTAGAGGAACCTTGACCTTTGCATGTCTATAAGTTTAGATCTTGTAGTGGGATTCAACTTAGAACTCCGCTCTTTCAGGGAGAATTTTTATATCTGGTTCCGCTACCAAGGCCTTGATAGATTCAGGGGCCACTCACTCGTTTATTTCGGAGGTCTTTGCAAACTTTCTCAAGATCCAGACCATTGGGCTAGATACAGCCTTTTCAGTAGTGTTGCCGTCAGGCGAGGAGATGGCAGCTACCAATGTTATCCGAGATATAGACCTTGAGCTGCACGGTAATCTTGTTTATGCGGATCTGATCGTGTTACCGATGCCGGAATTTGACATCATCCTAGGGATGGACTGGCTATTGAGGAACAGAGTGTTGATAGACTTCCAGCGGAGATCCGTTCTTGTCCGACCGCCTGGAATGGAGCAGTTCTTATTTGAGCCGGACAGGTACTTTTCTTTACCGCGCATTATTCCATATGTTCAGGCTAGGAAGCTCATGCATAGAGGGTGTCGGGCATTTCTAGCAACCTTTTTATCTGTCCCCGAGGAACCCAGCCAGTCAGCCTCAGATGTTCCGATAGTTTGAGATTTCTTAGACGTTTTTCCCGAAGACGTCTCTGGTATGCCACCAGAGAGAGAGGTGGAGTTTTCCATTGAGCTTATGCCAGGTACGGCTCCGATATCCAAAGCGCCGTACCGTCTAGCACTGACAGAGATGGCAGAGCTTAAGAAGCAGATCCAGGAACTTCTCGACAAGGAGTTCATTCGCCCGAGCTTTTCTCCCTGGGGCGCGCCAGTCTTATTTGTGAAAAAGAAGGATGGCTCGATGAGGCTTTGCATTGACTACCGGGAGTTGAACAGGGTTACAGTGAAGAATAAATACCCACTGCCGAGGATTGAGGATCTGTTTGACCAGTTGCAGGGAGCTTCGATTTTCTCCAAGATAGATCTGCGTTCGGGTTATCACCAGTTGAGGGTGAGAGGTGCTGATGTTTCGAAGACAGCTTTCAGGACTCGTTATGGTGACTACGAGTTCCTTGTGATGCCGTTCGGTCTGACGAATGCGCCAGCGATCTTCATGGATCTCATGAATCGCGTATTTCAGCCGTACCTCGACCAGTTTGTGATAGTGTTCATAGATGACATTCTCGTCTACTCCAAGAATCGGGAGGAGCACAGCCAACATCTGACCACAGTGTTGCAGACATTGCAGAAGCACAAATTATTCGCAAAGTTCAGTAAGTGCGAATTCTGGTTAGAGAAGGTGGCGTTCTTGGGCCACATTGTTTCTAGCAGTGGTATTGAGGTAGACCCCGCCAAAGTTGTAGCAGTTAGAGATTGGGTTGTGCCTCAGAATGCATCCGAGATCCGCAGTTTCCTTGGGCTAGCAGGATATTACAGAAAATTCATCCAGGGATTCTCCTCTATCGCCGTTCCACTCACAGCACTGACAAAGAAAAATGTGAAGTTTGTGTGGAGCGAGGAGTGTCAGAAGAGCTTTGATACTTTGAAGCAAGCCCTTATTTCAGCACCAGTTTTGGCCATGCCATCAGGGCCCGGCGAGTTTGTCCTTTATACCGATGCTTCGAAGCTTGGTTTAGGTGCAGTTTTGATGCAGCATGGGAGAGTGATAGCGTATGCTTCTCGACAGCTGAAAATCCACGAGAAGAATTACCCTACCCATGATCTGGAGTTAGCGGCCGTAGTTTTTGCTTTGAAGATTTGGAGGCACTATCTGTATGGGGAGAAGTGTCAGATCTTTACCGACCATAAGAGCCTCAAGTATTTCTTTACGCAGAAGGAGCTGAACATGCGTCAGAGGCGTTGGTTGGAGCTTGTGAAAGACTACGATTGTGACATTAGCTACCACCTGGGTAAAGCTAATGTAGTTGCGGATGCTTTGAGCAGGAAAGTCGCAGTGATGGCTCATTTGACGATGCAGAAACCTCTTCAGATTGAGATGCAGAGGTTTGATCTTGAGACTTACCCTCGAGGTAGAGTTCCTCGTGTATCTACCTTGACTATCCAGTCCTCTCTTATTGACCGTATTCGCAGCGGTCAGGCAGCAGATGAGCAGTTGGCACAGTGGAAGAAGAGAGATGAAGCCAAGGGCAGTGTTTTGTATTCAGTCAGCGACGGTATTGTGAGATACCGAGATAGGATATGGGTTCATAGCAGTGATTCTATCCGAGCAGACATCTTATCAGAGACCCATACGTCCCCGTACTCCATTCACCCTGGGAGTACGAAGATGTACAAAGATCTGCAGCTATTGTATTGGTGGCCAGGGATGAAGAAGGACATCAGGCGTTTTGTATCCGAGAGCCTGACTTGCCAGTTAGTGAAGGCCGAGCATCAGAGACCAGCAGGTTTGCTCAAGCCTCTTCCTATTCCCGAGTGGAAGTGGGAGAACATTACCATGGACTTTGTGACCGGATTGCCGAGGTCAGCCAGAGGATCGAATGCTATCTGGGTGATTGTAGATCGTCTTATCAAATCAGCGCACTTCTTGCCTATTAAGACGACTTTCACCATGGTTCAGTATGCAGAGCTGTATATCTGAGAGATAGTCCGACTCCATGGTATTCTAGTTTCTATCGTATCCGACAGAGATCCCAGATTCACTTCCTCGTTTTGGAAGAGTTTGCATTCGACTATGGGTACGAAGTTGCTGTTTAGCACAACTTTCCATCCGCAGACAGATGGACAGTCGGAGCGAGTTATTCAGATCTTAGAGGATCTTCTCCGTGCTTGCGTCATTGATTTCTCTGGGAGTTGGGAGTCGAACTTACCATTGGTAGAGTTCACCTATAACAACAGTTTCCAGTCGTCTATAGGTATGGCTCCGTATGAAGCGCTGTATGGCCGCAAGTGTAGATCTCCAGTTCATTGGGATGAAGTAGGAGAGAGAGCAGAGTTGGGTCCAGAGATTGTTCAGCAGGCAGCAGAGGTAGTAGTCAAGATTCGTGATAGAATGAGGACTGCTCAGAGCCGACAGAAGAGTTATGCCGATCAGCGGAGGAGAGAGTTAGAGTTTGCAGTGGGCGATCATGTCTTCGTGAAAGTGGCACCTATGAAGGGTGTCATGAGATTTGGCAAGAAAGGGAAGCTTAGTCCGAGATTCATTGGACCGTTTGAGATCCTTGACAGAGTTGGGACGCTAGCGTATCGTGTGGCTCTTCCGCCGAATCTGGCCGGAGTACACAATGTCTTTCACGTCTCCATTCTGAGGAAGTTTATGGCAAATCCTTCGCATGTGCTGAATTTAGAGCCGTTGCAGCTTACTCCGAACTTATCTTATGAGGAGAGACCCGTGCAGATCCTAGACAGACAGGAGAAGAAACTTCGGAACAAGTTGGTTAAGCGAGTCAAAGTCAAATGGCTCAACCATTCAGAGGAGGAAGCTACGTGGGAGTCTGAGCCGGAGATGAGAAGTCGATACCCTGAGTTATTCGGTGAGTTCTAATTTCGAGGACGAAATTTATTTAAGGGGGAAGGATTGTAGAACCCGTAAATCAGTAGACGTATAAGCCATGCATAATTCTAGGTTTTCTTAAATTTAATTGACTTCATTGCATGATGCATTAATTTGAAGTTAATTATTTATTATTTCAGTTCAGTAGATTGATTTTTAGCATTTCAGTATTTTCAGTGAGGCCGGACCGGAGTTGGAGTTTTGAGATAGAATTTAAGATTTCGAGAAATATTTCCAGAAGTTAATTTAGCCAGCAACCAAGTTCATTTAAGTTAGAAAGGGAGGTTTGAGGATTTAATTTAATTATTTGAGGTGATTAAGAAATGAACTCATTTAAGTTATTAAATTAAGGGGTTAGCTCACTAAATTATTTAAAGGATTAGTAAGGCTTTCAAGGATTATTAGTTGACTAGATAATCAACATTCTCCTTTATTTTATTATGCATTTTTCGGCCACCCTTAGTGCTAGAAGATTCATTTTCCAACTCATCAACTTTGACCAATTCTTTGCATGTAATTAGTAGGATAATTCTAGGATTTTTGGGAGCACAATTTAATTAAATAAATGGACATATCCTAGTCTAGAACAAGAGAAATTTCGGCCACTACCTCCTAGAAGCATCCACCAACTCATTTGATATCAATTCAAAATTTAAAATTCAAAGGGGAGTAGACTTGGTCTTGATTCTTCCTTATATTGTGCACCCTTCTCCTCACCCCTCATAACCATTTTCCCCCCCTCTCCTTTTCAAAAATTCAGAGTGAATTCACACTCATTTTCAGTAGAAAAATCGTGAGGTACCTAGCCAAAAAGAAGAGAGAAAAATCGAGAGCAAGGTAAGGTAGAAAAGAGAAGCGCTCCACCTCCTCCGTGCCGCGTCGTCGTCGTTTCGTTCGTTTTCTTTCGAAACGAAACCAGGCATGTCTAGATTTCTTTCAAACCTCAATCAAGTCATATTATCATTTATTTTTCAGTACATGATCATGTTTATTCAAGTAAAAATCGAGATCCAAGTCAAAACATTTTGAAACCACACATGCAGAATTTTCGATTTCCTTGGCAAGCTTCACGATTTCTTTTGGTTTGTGAGTTTCAGGTATTGGATCGACTCCAGGCTCCCAAGGCGGCTTGTATACATGTAGTAGGATGCATTAGGACCATGTTTGTCCATTCAAACCAGTCCCATGCTTGCTGGAAATTCAGAATGACAGCAAGTCCCCATAGGTGCAGAAATGTTGTTCGAAAAATTCAGTTTGTTGTCATGGAGGAAGGATCTGATCTTGGCTGCCCTAAGGGCCTATAGCCATGGTTGGATCACTTCCCTAGCATGTGTAAGACGTGAATAAGTTTCCCTTTTGGTGGCTTGGTCCATGGTTCATCGATTTTTAATCAAAACGTCACAACAGCCCCTATACCCCTTCTGCTTCTTCATTTGTTCAGCTTTTGGTTCGTTCTTTTGTTGCTTGGTATGGATCTTGGTTGGCCTATGGCCCTTAGCCACGGTTCATATCATGCTCCTAGATGTCTAGATCGTGCCATGGTCAATCAAATGGCCACTGGAATGACGCAAGACATCGATCATAGCATAAACACTACACACGCATGCAGGTTGCTCTCGGTTGGACCCTTCGGTTAAGATTTGGTGTGATGCGGATTGTGGCTGGCCTATGGCCCTTAGCCATGGTTCAAATCATTCCTTGGGATGTTAGTAAGAGTCTCTGGTCAGTGGTTCACTTCCCTAATGGCCGATAGCCTCGAAACCAACGCAAGTCTTGTAGTTGCGCAGCTGCTGGAAATTACAGCAAGTTGCTGTGTCGGTTCAGAGGCTCGTTCGAGTTCTTGGTTGGCTTTTAGCCCATGGCCTTGGACTGGACAGTGCCTCATTGAGTTAGGAAGGTCATGTTTTTGACCGTTTCGTCATTTGGATCATTTTTGAGGTCGTACGAGAATTTACGGTGCAATGTGCCAAATTGACTCTCGAAAGAGCGTTTCGTGTTTTGGCCTCCATTCCACCTAGATTTCGACCCTATCATTTTAGGAACATTATTTTATGATTTTTCAGCGTATTTTAATCATGACTATACGTCGGTTCAGTGTCGGTTCAGGTTGGCTCGGAGTCATGATTAAATGCGAAGTCATTAGGCGTCATAGTCGCATCTTTTGAACGTAAATTGCATAGTTGGTCATGTTTAAGCTATTGCATATTTTTCATGGCACAGTTAGGTTGCAGCGAGCCTGGGAACGATCCAATCCAATCCAGTTGGTAAAATTACAGGAATTTTCATTATGCCAGTTAATTATTTTACGTGCATTAAATAGAAAATGATTATTTTTGAGATTTATGCGATATGGCTTGTGGTTCATTCACTATGTGGGAGTGTTATTTTATACGGTCGCCAGTGACCAATCAGTTCAGTATGGTACCACCCGGTCGCCAGTGACCGGCCAGCTCGGTTCAGTTTCAGCCTCCCCGGTAGCCAGTTACCGATCAGTTCAGCTTAGTGCAGTGGCCACAGGCGTAAAACATAATCTCAACAGAAAATTTTACCAGATATTTCAGTACAGGCTCCAAGGAGCAAATATTTTTACAGTAATTTCCAGTTCAGTTATGTACGTATTATAATTGCTCAGTACAGATTATTTTCAGTACGCCTCAGGACAGGATATGTTAACTAATGCATATTTTAAATTCAGATTTTTCTCGTTACCTGCGATATATGCATGCTGATTCTTTAGGCTCACTAGACTTGATTGTTGTAGGTACTGATGAGGCCAGGGCCGAGGGCGGGGACCAGTGAGCCAGCTTGGGTCGGCAGTAGTGGCACCCGAGAACCTCAGTGCAGCAGTTGTTATGTTATTCCGCAAACAATTTTTATCAGTTGTTGGATATTTTTAAATTGTGATTTTTGGCAAACTTTATTTTCTTCCGCTGCTATTATTTTGAAATATTGAACTTGATTCACCAGTGATTTTATGAACGAGGCCATTTAAGTTCTTTTAAAAAGAAAATTTTTAATTTTCCGCAAATTTTCAAAAAAGGAGTTTTTTTTTTTTTTTTTTTGCACGCCCTTTACAACTCCCATGCTTTCTTTGGTGCTTGATCAACCACATTTGCATCACATGGGCTCCTTGAAAGTAGTGTGCATCATCGTATGAGTTTCATGCACCATGCAACTCTTGCATGTGCATTCGAATGTCAGCAGCATTCAAAATTTCCTCAAACTGTCCCTACAGTTCATTTGACATAAAAGCGAGCACATCACACTTTAGCTTGCATACTATGGTCCTACCATCTTGCATGCTTTGTCAGTTCATCAGGACTGACATTAGTGTGTATGTCATTTTCTCCGAATTTAGAACAATTTTTCCCAACCAGTCTTGAAAATTAGATTCGGTTAGCTTGTTAATAACATAAATATATTACGTGACGAAATCGAAAATATACTGATACGGAAACAGAATAATGGTTGCTGATTATTTTAAAATAATTTTAAGATCTAAAATATGGATTTTATTTTATAAATCTCCCTCCCACTATTTTTACATTTTCACCACCCTCTGATAAAAAAAGGAAATCGTATTTCCTTAGTGGGCACGTAGAGTCCAATTAGCCAATTATAATACCGAATAATATCAGCCAATTATAATTTCTAAAAGCTAGAATCCAATTGCATTCTTATGCAACCTCCGCGTGTTTTGCCTCACGTTTAATAAGGACCCAATAATATGACGCCATTTATTTTCGCGTGTCAAACCGACACATCAATATTGAATTGTAGTAGACGGTCGCCATGAGTTCCCCCAATAATATGAGCCAAAGTCATGGGAGTTCCACTCAATTCACATCATATGTCCGCTGGAAGTCACAGCTTTCCTGCGTACAGGCCTCCCCAATAATATGAGCCAGACACTGTCCGCGGGTAGCGATCAACATGCAACCACGGTTGATGGAAGGCAAGGAAAAATTAAACTCTTTTAATTTTTACTTTTAAGATTTGATATGAATTTTGAATCATATTTAAAATGAGGGATTTTAATTTTAAAATTGTCTCATCATTTTAATTTAAAAATCGCGTGCCACGAGTTTGTATGTTTGCCGGATTCATGCAACTGTATTTGTTAGCGGACCGGTTACGGTGGCCGGAAGCGCAACGGAAGTAAAAAATTTTTAATTTTAAGCTCAAATTTTTGGCCACTATGTTTGTGCTCAAAATTTACATTCAAACACCATACAAGTCATACATAGGGTGTTAGAAATAGTTTTACCTATCAACCTCTTGAGGTTGATGAACGGCACCAACTTCGTTGTTAAACAACAAAGCTCTTCAATGGATGACAAGTCTACAAGCTTCCTCCTCCTTCAAAATTAGGCCCACCACTTGTTAGGTAAATCCCTTCTTGTTTTGCACTAGAAAAACAAGAAGATTTTTCAAAGAGAAGATAGTGTTTTCAACAAATTGAAGAACACAAAAGTGAAAGAAAAATTTTGAGAGAAAATGCTCTCTATGTTTCGGCCAAGCTAGTGTAGAATGAGGAAGGGAAGAGTTGTCTTGGTAGTGCAAAAAGTTGATCCAAAAAGCTAGCATGCCATGCATTATTTTAATCAAAAGTATTCCCCAACTCTTCACCTCCCATGCATGCTTTGCATGTGGGCTTATAACAATTTACAAGGGCCCATGGACTTTTATTTAAATTGTCTCAAACCCATTTGAGCCCAATTAGACTTTACTTGATTTTACTCAAGCCCACTAGTTAAATAATTATTCCCAATTGGGCTCTACAAGGCCCAATGATATTTAATTAATCCAACACTTGAATTAATTTAATTATTTCGACTCTACTAGGCCCACTAGTGTTTAATTAATTCAACACTTAAATTAATTTAATTTAGTCCATAATAATGTTTATGAAAATCACAATTTTCAAATACATTATTCACTTGGCCAAATTTTAATTTAGGAACACTTCCATAAATTAAAATTTATATTTCTCTCAAAGAAGTCATACTTCTATTTTTCTTTACGCTTATAAACTCATTTATAAGCCGTTCAACACATTGAACTATTTTACTTCTCATCGGGATTTAGAAAGCAAGTACTTGTGTGGCCCTCAATGGTTCATTGATACAACTAGTCGTGGGTTCACATCTCCATGTGATTCGGACTAAACATGTCCTTATATGAGCATACCCCAATTGCTCCATTCTTACTTATCAACTCCTTGATAACAAGAACGTCAGAACTCAAGTCTGATAATACCCAACCAATCATGTTAAACGCCTAGCAGCATCACTTACATGATTCCCTAGGTATCAAATGATAGTGCCTGCAAGAACCATTCAATTATGGTTATCGTACAGTACAGTCCCTTCTACTCATATATCCCGACCGATTCGACAACCATTGGTATATCGAGAGTTGTCAATGAATCGATACTATGTGTCATGTCGTAGTTGCATCGATGGTGTAATCTATGAAACCCCTTTCATAATTACCATCATACTCTGATCAGAGATTTCAACCTACATACACATGATAACACATAGGATATCTATACCCGAAGGTAAGCGGTGAATCCCCGACTACAATGCATCGACTCCTATGTGTTTCGACAGAACACCCAACCTTGCCACCTGATGACCCCTTGAGACTCGGTAAACAAGTCAAAGTGTAATTCTAGCACATAGAGTCTCAATGTTGTCCCGGGTCATAAGGACTAATGGTGTACAACCATAAACTAGGACGTTTCCACTCGATAAGTGAGAACCACTTGGAAAGTCCTTTATGGAGGGTTGTTCAGTGCACTCTACCAGGAGCACCTATCTGCATGCTCGAACATCACAATGTCCCCTACCAATGAAACATGGTACTCACATCGCAGATACTAGTCCCTAACTCAAGCGGCCTATATCTTTCTTATTGGCGGCTGAATCGACTAGGAACCGTTTAGAATATACAGTATTCCAAATATGAGTTTCATGATACTCATCATATGAGCATCTCATATTCTTTCTACTATTTGTATATTCAAGGACTTTATCTATGCAACTAGCATGGGTATACAGATAAAGATGCGCCAATATAATAAATTCAAATATTATTAAAATAAAGATCGTTTATACATAGAGTTTCATCGTGAACACTCGGCCAACACTTGGCTCGACGTGCACCTACTCTAACAGTATTATCTAATAATATACATACATGCGTACTACTATATATCGCATATATCATAATATGACATTCAACAATAAATAAGGATTATCGATCGCCAACATTATTAGATCCATGTGAGCCAAACATGGATCCAGGTCCAAAACCTAGGTGAATGCAGGGATGCAAATGCAACTATTACAAGAGCTTCCAATATTTTACATGTCTTCATCTCGTTCATCGGGCCCACCATCTTCCAGTCTTGATCTCCCACTATTTCTAATAATTACATTTAAATAGCCATGACACATAAGGGATACATCTCATGGGGTGGAAAAGAGCCATAAACCAGGCCCACTTTAATAATATCAAATATTAACAAAATGAATAAAACAGTAAAATATCCTAACATACACCTAACACATTGGTCAAGGCTCTCGTTCATCCTTCATGCATTTAATATCAATTATTAAAATCAATTTAATTAAAAAATTTAATTAATTGATAAATCATATATCTAATAATTTTATCACTAACCACCACAATTATTAAAGAATTTAATAAATTAAGTAAACTCCTTTATTTAATTTCCAATTAAATCAATAATAATTGATTTCTTGTAAAACTCATTTTACCATAAATAATTAAAATCACATTCTAATTATTTATTTTACAAGAAACTTATTAATTTTCTAAAAATAAATTTTTCAAAATAAAAATTGAACCAATTTTCAAAAATATCAATTTTACCAAAAAATTTTAAAATTCAGAAAATTGCACCCTAGGCCCAAACAATTCAGGCCCAACATCCAGCACGGTTCTCGAGACGATCCCGGGCAGCCGCCCTCGCTGGCCGCCCGCTGCCCGAACCTTTCGGACAGCGGCAGCGGCCCTGTGCGCGCAGAACGCGCACAGGCGCGCACTGGCGCGCCGACGCTGCGCGCGGGCGGTGCGCGCAGGCGTCCGGCACCTGCGCTTGCACGGTGCGCGCAGGCGTCCGGTGTCTGCGCTTGCGTGTTGCGCGCAGGCGTGCGCAGGCGTCCGGTGTCTGCGCTTGCGCGTTGCGCGCGCGCAGGCGTCAGACGCCTGCGCGCGGGCGTTGCGCGCTACCGTGCGCGGCCCTGAGCGCACGGACTGCCCGGAACAGTTCTGGGCAGATTTAAAAAAAAAAAATTTTGTTTCGAAAATCTGGAAAAAAATAAATTTTCGTGGTGCTATATTTTCTGAAAAATTTTCTTGTGTGGTTAGAAATAAATTATTCAATAACAAAACATACGATTTAGAAAAAAACTTTGCGTAGAGATTAAAAATTTGAGAGAGTTGAATTTATCATTTAAATAATTTATTAAGCTCTGATACCACTGTTGGATCTCGGTTTTCTACTCACCCAAACGCAGAGGAAGTTTTAAAAATTTTATTTTATTTTGACAATCAAAATATGTTTTGCTTTGGGCGCTCGTATGATTTAAACATAAACATTCATAGGGTGTTGAAATTTTATACCTTTGTGAATTAGATCACGTTGCTCCAACTAATCCGGTATAAACGGATTAGCTCTTGATGAATCCCTACAACCTTTCTTCAAGAGACTCCTTTCTTCTAATCAGGTCCACGACTAGATGATTTGTTCCTCTTCTAATTCGCACTAGAAAAATTAGAAGAAGTTTTACGTTGGAGATTCAAAACGAGTGACGGCTCAAAGTTTTCCTTCAAAAGGAGATGGCCGAAATTTCGAGACTTTTGGGAGATGGGATTTTCGAAATTCCTTAGGAGATGGAGACTAGGGTTTTCAAAATTATGAATGAATTGTTTCTAACCCTAAGCATAATACATATATATATATAAGCTTAGGGCCCATTAATTAAATTAAACACTTAATAGGCTCAATCAATTAATTATCCTAGTCCAACTAGTTTAATTAATTAATTAATCTTTTAAAGTCTAATTAAGAGCTTTAATAATATGTATGTTGGTCTTGTACTCCTACAAGCCCATAAAACATACACCCATTACATTTAATTTAAAGATATTATAAATTCAACATTTGAATTTAATATTTAAATTATAAATTCAACTCTTTGAATTTTTTACCTCCAAAATTTAATATTTAATAAACCCAACTTTTGAGTTTAATAAATTAAATTATCAAATTTTATAAATTCAACTCCTTGAATTTATTCTCTCCAAATTTCATAAATTCAACTTCTTGAATTTGATATATCATAAATTCAACTCCTTGAATTTGCTATATTTTCTCAAAATTTAATTATCATAAATTCAACTCTTTGAATTTACTATATTATAATATAAATTCAACTCCTTGAATTTATTCTCTCAACGGGAACAAACGATCCAGTGCTTGTATGACCCTCAATGGTTCAGGGATACAGGTAGCCGTGGGTTCACAACTCCTTGTGATTCAGGACATAATCCTTTATTCGGGCTTACCCTAGTTAGCCTCATTCTTTTCATCAACACCTTGATCAAGAATGTCAGAACTCATTTCTGATTGCACCCATCTGATCATGGTAAAAACGTCTAGTAGCATCGCCCCATGAT
This sequence comes from Primulina tabacum, assembly GCF_025594145.1. Classification (NCBI taxonomy): domain Eukaryota; kingdom Viridiplantae; phylum Streptophyta; class Magnoliopsida; order Lamiales; family Gesneriaceae; genus Primulina; species Primulina tabacum. The sequence continues at coordinate 31,076,883 of NC_134557.1, forward strand.
CCCCTAGGTATCACTGATAGTGCCTGCAGGAACCAGTCGATTATGATTAACGTACAGTACGGTCCCTTCATCTCATATATCCCGATCGAATCTGCAACCATTGGTTCATCGAGGGTTGCATATTAATTCGATAACTATGTGATAACTATAACAGTGGCATCGCGTGTACTATTTTGAGAACTCCTTCACTAACATATATCTCATACTCTGGCCAGATATTCCATGCACTATTATTTCATCAGATCACATAGGATATCCACACCCGTAGGTGAGCGGTGAATCCCCGACTACAATGCACTGGCTCCTATATGTGTCGCAATTGTACCCAACCTCGCCACCTGATGACTCTCCTGGAGCCGATAAACGAGTCAAAGCACAGCCCTAGCATATAGAGCCTCAGTGTTGTCCCGGGTCGTACGGACTAATGGTGTACAATCATAACCACAGACTTATCCTCTCGATGAATGATAACCACTTGGAAAGTCCGAGGGAGGGTTGTTCCGTATAATCATCATATTACTACCCATCTGCATGTTTGGACATCTCCATGCCCTTACCAAGAAACGCAGTACACAACATCACAGATGCTAGTCTCGAGCTCAAGCGACCTTTATCCATGTTTTAGGCGGGTGAATCGACTAGGAACGAATTTAGATCATACAGTGTTTACAAACGAGTTTCAACATCGAATTACGATTCATTTGTATTAAAGTATAATCAAGGACTTTATCTATGCTGTTTGCATGGGTATACAGATAAAGTATAACAAGACCATAAAATGTTAAATTATATTAAAATAAAGATTGTTTATTTCACTTGAGTCAATAAATTTCCTAGCCAACCGTTGGCTTGCAGGGCATCTACTCTAACAAAAAGAAGCCAACAAGCCCTTGGTGAAGTTGTAGTCACTTGGGAATTTTTCAACGGATGCGCTATGGTAACGTGAGGAAGCTTCATGATCGAAACAATTTGGGTTTGGAGCTAGAAAATGTTTGTGGATATCATTTGGTAAAATTGACAAACACCATTAACGCGCAAGGTTGAGTAAAAAGGTCGCAAGGTTACTTACAGACAGGAGTGGAAACAGTCGCTCAATTGGCTTCGACAACAGCTGGTATTGGAAAAGGTGGTGAATAAGGAAGCCATAGGTGGTGAATAAGGAAGCCATTGATGTCACAAGAAAACACTGACTTGCATGAAGATGTATTTATGTGGATTGATTTACCAGGATGTAGCTAATTGATGGTGTAGAGGAATGATTGATAAGGTCCATAAGAGTCTGGTGAGTGCATATCACGTTGGCAGTGATGAAGTAGGAGGCGTTTGTTGGGGCTATATTTTAATTAGGTCCAAAGTTGGATAAGCCCAAAACTTAATTTAACCTGCGAAGATGAATAGAAGAAGCAGATTAGATTAAAAAAAAAAACTCATTAATTTAAAATTACTTTTAATTTGTACAAATGTGTGCAAATATGAGGAGATCATGGAGAATGAAGGAAAAAGATTGTGAGTCACGAAGAGAGTGAGAAAACCACCCAATGTTTCGAAGAAAAAGACATAGATCAGAGAAGAAAGAACAGACAAACAGACATCATACAAATTCTATCAAACCCTCTGCATAATTTTCATATCCTTAATAAAGTGTTTTCATTCTAGATTGCAGTGGTTCAAATCATTTTCTTTCAGATTTCAGTAACGTTCTTTTGTTATATGTTAATATTTTATAAATTCCAACATTTATTGAAAATATAAATCATGTAAAGAGTTTATCACTCAATTTCCAGTTGTTTTTCTTTGGTTTTATTTGTTTATGACGTTATATTTGCTTACAAGATTAAAACGAATGATTTAAGTTAAAAATCTATTATCATTGAATTTTAAAAGTTAGATATTTTATTATTTTGGTTAAAAATTGATGTTTGAAGCATCTTAAACACTTGCAACACTAAAATAAAGTGCAAACAATACTCAAATAATGCATTTATTGGAAATTTACATAACAAGATTTTTCAAATGTTACAACGAATATATTATTGCTTCTGAACGAGAAAGATGACTTAAACTGGAAACAACTTTCTGCTAAAAGGTGTGAAGCAGTGCCAAAGGTTTGGATGAATAATGCTGAGAAAAATCAACGCTCGATCACTCGCTTGGCTCCGTCCAAGGTATTCTTCAGTAGCATTGCAACAGTCATGGGTCCAACGCCGCCCGGAACTGGCGTAATGCATCCAGCTACTTTACATGCTTCGTGAAACTCCACATCTCCCACGAGCCTATAACCAGACTTTTTACTTGGGTCATCTACAGCATTTGTTCCAACATCAATAACTGCAGCACCAGGTTTGATCCAGCTACCCTTGATCTGAAAATTGCAGACTTTGATGCGTAAGAGAGAATTGCAAAAGCTAATAACATTGAAAGATCAGTTGCAAGCACATAAATGGGAGCAACAGTGAAAAGGCAATCATAATGCGCTTTGTTACCATTTCGGGTTGTCCTGCTGCAGCAATGATTATGTCAGCTTCACGAATTATACTTTCTGGTTCCTGGGTACGGGAGTGAACTATGGTAACAGTGGCATCTTCCTTTAGGAGAAGCATAGAAACTGGTAAGCCAACTATGTTACTTCGACCCACGACTACAGCCTTTTTTCCTTTGACGGAAACACCACTCCGTGCTAGGAGCTCCAAGCAACCCTGTTCACGGAACAAAACTCTTGTAAAACGTCAAGAGTTATCTTGTAATAGAATCATGCATCATGCAGAATTACTGCGAATGTGGGTGTCCGTTTGATGCCATATGAATGCATCGATTATAGTACCTTTGGAGTGCAAGGAACAAACAACGGATCTCTGCCTTTCATAGCTAACTTGCCAATATTCAAAGGATGAAATCCATCGACGTCCTTCTCAAGGGATATTTCGATCAAAATTTTTTCTTCATTAATATGTTTGGGTAAAGGAAGCTGTACCAATATGCCTGCAACAATCAACAACAAAAGCCATCCTTAAATAATTTTGCTCTTATTTCGAGAGTACATCAAGAAATTTCAGAGCTTTAGAAATAATATGTCACAGACATGTCACAATAAGATCCCATGAAAATTACATCACAACCATTAAGTGACAATAAGATGCACAAAAAGTCACCAAATCAGTACTAAAGTAAGGGATTCTAAAAATAAAAAAACTAAATTAAGGGAGCATTTATGTCAACACACGATCTTATACCATCGTAATCGATAAATTTGGTACAAGGAGAAAAGCATCAGCAATAGTACATTCACGTATATATCATTATTCATCTACTACTGTAATTTATAAAATTGGCCCCGCAGATTGCAGAATCACACAAAAACAGTTGAAAGTCTTAAAGTTGAATTTCCATTTTAATACTTCAAAGTTCACAAAATACTAGATCAACCAACCAAAGCAGATAAAGATTGATTCCAAGTCCAAACGAACAATTATGTGATGAAACTAATTAGAAAACAAAAATATTTATGCCCGCGCCTACACTAGCTCAGAGAACTAACCAACCATGAACATCAGGATTCGCATTCAATTCATGGACTTTGCTGATTAATTCGGACTCAGGTACGTCCTCCGGCAGATCCAGATCGATGGACCGGATTCCAATTTCTGCACATGTCTTCCTTTTCATATTCACATAGCTCTGTGAATCTTTCCTCTGCCCAACAATAACAACCGCTAATCCGGGCACCTGAAACCATCAAAGATCACAAACTACAACAAGAAACTATCCAATTCTTGTCAATTCAATTTTCCACACCATTGTTGCAAGAACATAGATGAGCAGTTAAAAGCCCAGCAATGATTAATTACTAAATAGATTTACAAATTCCCCGTTCCTGCAACTGCGATACATCAGAACAGAATGCAAAATGATTTACGACTAGATTCAACACTACCTTGCCATAGGTTTGATAGAGACGGCGGACTTCGGCGGCGACTTCAGATCGGATTGTCTGGGCTATCGCTTTGCCATCAATTATGGTTGCTTTATGATCCGACATCGCTTCACGAGAACGAAAATACAGCAGCTGCTACTAGTAATGGTGAATGGATATGGTTTGCCTAGGTGTCTGAAGCTAACGCCGCGATCCGGCGGCAGGAATGATTGTAACACGTTCCTGTACAAGAAGCTTTAGAGGTTGTACTTTCATCTGGCAATACGAAAGTGAGCTTTTGTTTAGTCATTTTTTATGCTTTGTTGTGCTGAAATTATCCAGGCCCATTCAACGGAGGACCACTGAAAATTGGGTTTTAATTATTAATAATTCATTTTATCCAATAAAATCTCAAATAGAAACTCCAAATAAAACTCAATTAAAAATTCTTTTTCTTTACTTGCTTTTACCAAATAATTCCTTCGATTCAAAGGGGAAAAAAAAACTAATTTCTCACTATTATTGCCTGCCATTGTTTAGTCTTGAATTTATCATCTTTATAGATAATTTAATCAATAAAATTATGATTTTAAGCTCGTATCAAATCTTATAAGCTTAAAACATGACCTCAAAGATCGTCACATTTCGTGCTTTTTAAGACCTCAAAGGCATGCCCAAAATATTGTTATATTTTTCCACAGATTGGTCAGCTGGTTGACTCAACTGCAGACCATCAATATCTATGTTTGATAGACGCCTATCGGGGATATCATCAGATCCTACTAGTTGAAGGAGAACAAGATAAAATAAGCTTTGTTACTTTGAAGGGATGTTCTCTTATGTAGTAATGTCGTTTGGACCGAAAAACACAAGAGCTGCGTATCAAATACTCATGGACAACGTTTTCTCAGCTCAAGTCGGTCGAAATGTGGAGGTCTAAGTAGATAGATATTTTTGTGAAATCTAAGACCTCAGGTGACCTCATTGCCAAACTCCTAGAAACCTTCGACACACTAAGTTCCTATGTTTCGAAGCCGAATCCTCATAAATGCGTTTTTGGGCTCAAGAGTGGAAATTTTCTAGGTTACCATCATTTGAGGACAAATCTAAGAAATTCAAAGCCATTCAGTCTATGTCACCTCATGGGAATCTCCATAAAGTCCAAAAAGCTCATCGGAAGGATTTCCGCTTTATCACGATTTATATCAAGGGCAGCACATTGCAGGGTGCCCTTCTTCCGGGTTCACCGAAGAGCTAAGAAATTCGAATGGGATGAGGAATGCAAAAAAGCCCTTGAGGAGTGGAGAAGTATTTGACAGAGCTTCCAGTATTGGCAAAAACAGTATAAAGAGAGCAATTATATGTCTATCTCTTAGCCACTGAAGGGCCTCTAAAGTTTGGTCTTAATCACACACGAGGGCCCAGAACATAACCCTGCATATTACATCTCCAATGCGCTAACAAGAGCTGAGCTCAAATACACCATGGTGAAAAACTAGCCCAGACCTTGGTAATAACAAATTGAAGATTAAATTCATATTTCTTATCTCATCTGATTATGATCTTCTCCAATAGGATTCTTGGGAGTATAATGACTCGCGTGGATATCTCAGGACAGTCGGTTAAGTGGAAAGCTAAACTAGGTAATATGATATAAATATGGGCCCAGGTCGGCCATCAAGGTGCAAGCCTTAGTTAATTTCTTGGCTAAAACTTTTCATGTTGAATTTGAAGATATTTGGAAAGTATATATGGATAGATCATCCACCAATAAAGGCAGCGGAATGGGAGAAATGTTGACCTCTCCGAAAGGATATTGGGTAAAGTTGGCAGTAAAATTGGACTTCGGGGCATCTAACTATGACGCGGAGCATGAGGCATCCTTAGCTGGTCTAAGGGCATCTCAATAAGTGGGAGCATCTCGGGTGAAGATTTTTCCAATTTCTCAGTTGGTAGCTCAGCAAGAATGGGACTCGTGACTTCAAAAATGAGAAAGTGATGGAATATATTAAGGCAGTTGAGGCAGCAAAATAGGGACCACCATGGCTCCTCTCTTCTCGAGAATCCACACAATTCATCGAGCTCGTATTTAAGAAAATCCCCTAATAAGAAAATGATAAGGTTGGTTCCCTTGCTAAAATGTCCAACTCACTCCATAGTTGAAAATCAAGGGAGGTGGTGGTCCAGTAGAAGTAACTCCCTACACAGACACTACACCTCAGGGATTTGAAGATAAGGAATGGAGAGACGAGATATTGGGATATATGAAGGATAGTGATCTCCCATATATCCAAGAGAAGCATATAGACTAAAGTAGTGGAGCATTCGATTCGAACTTATCGTAGGAGTTCTGTACAAGATGTCACTCTCTCGACCTCTCCTAAAATGCTTGAGCCCAAAGAGGAATCCCTTGGTAGTGGTAGTTGGGTTGGCGATCTCTTGAATCCAATGCATCCGTGGAACTAGTTTAATGGTAGTCGTTTCAATGGGTCCATGCACATGATCTTTGCCGAGAGATTGGAGCATTTGGCTTTCCAAAATGAAACACTATTCTTTAATTGTTCGACTATACTTTCTGAGTTAGTACGCGCCTAGTGCAAAATATAGCAACTCTATTTAAAGGAACTTATTTTTTTTGTTTTTGAATAGAGTTCATCGGATTCCAGAAGAACTACTCATTCAATGAATCTACTTTTTCAAATTGATTAACTTTTTATTTCGCTTGCGTACTAAGGAAAATTAACAAAAGATGTGGAAATCACTTGGGAGATTATTTATTGGAAAAAAATCACTTATGGAAGGATATTTTTGGCCAACTATGCAAAAATATGCTCGAACCTTCATAATTTCATGCAATAGCTACCAACGTCATGCTAAGCTCCACTATTGTTAGAAAATTTCATTTTCGTAATCTTGATTTTGATGTTAAAAAAACTTGTTTATTTGTCTATAATGAGTTTACCTAAGTGCGCAGAAACTGAAACTGATCAGTTACCAAGCTTAAACTGAAGCTATCGAGACGCAAACTAAAAATGCCAACTGATTGAACAAACTGAATCATTACAACTGAAGTATCAAGATCAATTAAACAGATTATCCAGTTGATAAGTGGCTCAACAGAAGACTTCAGAAGCCCGGCCAGCTGATGAAGTGTTCAATGACCAGTTCAACTGAATCAGTGAAATCAGTTCAGCTGATGAGTCAACTGATTTCACCTCACCAGTTCAGAACATCAATTAGGAGCGAACCAGTTTGCAGATACGGCATGTAGAACCCAAAATCAGTATACGTAAAACTCGTGCATTTATTTAATTTGTTAAATTAATTATTTAAGTTTAAAATGATTTTAGATATGCATGAATAATGAAATTTCATTATTTTAATTATTTATGTTATTTGATGCACGTTAAAATATTTTCTCGAGTTTATGTTTCAGGCGAATATTCGATGCGGGATTGAAGGAAAGAGACCGGCGACGATTTTGACAATTTTAAAATGTGGTATTTTATTTTAAGTTAGGATTGAGGCATTTTAAAAGATTTATGAAGTTTTAACATTTTAAAGCCTAATTTAAATAATAGGTTATTTTAAGATTTTAAAGTTTATCAATTATGTATTTTATTTTATTTCTTTTGGGGTTTTTTTTAGTAAGGTTGTTAGTGGATTGGTAGCCTTAATTAACAAGTTAATTATTAATTTAAAACCATTAATTATTATTAACTAAATAACTTACTACACTTGCACACACACACGTTTTATTCATTTGTTTTGGTCAAACTCACATCACCCATTTATTCTACCAATACACACATGCACATTTTCATTTTTGGTTTGGTGAAGGAGAAGAGAAGTTTTTTTGAAACCCTCTTCCATCAACTTCCTTTTTCATCATCTACCTCTCCATATTTCCTTCAGCAATCCTTCGTTGGTTTAGCAGAAAAAAAAATCCTGCCTCAAGTCGCCCGGATCATTTTCCGCACCGTGTCGCTTCGATATTCACCGTACCGTGAGTTTTAAAGATCAAAGGCATGTATATTGTTTCGTTTCTGCATCGATCTTGTCATAGTAAATATTTTGATGTTTATTGTATGAAAATCATGTATATGTTATGTAAGAGTTTGAGCAAATATGGTTGGATCACTTTTGAAACGGTTTTTGGTTCTGAAAACTCGAATTTGATGTCTTTTTAATTACTCCGATTTTTCTGTCGGTTTTCTGGAAAAACGTTCAACGTATGAAACGTAGAACTTTTTGATACCTTCGATTTGATATAAAATTCAAAATATTTGGATAAGAAATGAGTGAGTTATGATTGTTTTCGTGGGACTGCTCAAACCTACGATCTTATGAAAATGATGTTATCATGTTTTGAAGTTATTTGTTGCAGGCTTCATTGGGTACCGCCGGGCTTGTGCTACTACATTTAGATATGTTGTGATATGTGTTTAGGTGTTATTTGGTGGTTCGTTTGGGTCGGAATTGACTTGGGATGTAATAGGAGTCGTAGGAAGCGAAACAATGTCAAATTTCGGGTTATTGTGTATTGAAGTTGTTTGACGATGCTTGGGGATTTTGGGGTGTTTGTACGGGTTCGAATCAATGTAATAGCATCCTAGGATGAGTCTTGAGGTGTTGGTTCATGGTCCTTAAGCTTGGGTTGGAAGAATGAATCATTAAGTTAGTGAATTTCCACGTCTAGAGGCTACACGGACCTCTTCCCGGACCTCGACACGGAGTCCGTGTCCATTTTCCTTCAAATATACGAAATTTTGGAGCCTACCCGGACCCATACCCGGACCCCTACACGGGGTCCGTGTACCCCCCTCTAAAATTTTTTTTTTTTTTATTTGCTTCGGGGTTCTATATCATGGTTTAGTACGATGGTTTAAATTTATTTATGTAAAAATATAGGATTTGTTTTGGGGTTCTATATCATGGCTTAGTACGATTATTAAACGAGGTCAAGTCCCGAGAGATTTAGAATCTCATAAGCTATTTATTTACTTCGGTGGTGAGCACGAGTACCTACGTCTAAGCTATGAAAGATAAGTGTTTGAACTCATGTTAGTATGTTGCAGCAGCGGCCCCAAGCGAGATCCAACGAATCCCTCAACGCCAAGTAAGTATGTTCGACGTGCAAAAGAAAATATTTTATGTTTTTGACGTATGCTAAATGTCTCGTGACCAAATTATGAATGGGTTTGGAAGTCGTTGAACGTGGCCGAGGGCCTCTCCACCCCGTTAAAGCATGAACGGGTTTATATCAGGATTGAGAAGCGTTAAAGCATGAATGGGGACCAATCCACCCTTTAAAGCATGAACGGGGATCTCATGTATGTGACAGTGAATCTTCCCTGTCAGCTCAGTACTGTGGTTTAGTCTGATCAGGCGTATTTATGTATGGGTCACTTGCTTTGAAACATGCTTCTACGCAAAAATGATGAAGTTTATGAATGTTCAAGTATGTACAAGTATGCAAGCATGTTTATGAAAAGTCTTATTATGATGACACGTCTTTGTTTTTGTATGTATGCACAAGTTTCAAGTATTCTACGTTCCGGCTTTTAATTATGCAAGTTCAAATTTCAAGTACGTACACTCTATTTTAAAGTTTAATGCGATTTTATTATGTATTACTCGTTACTCCCAGTTTATACATGTTGAGTCTTTAGACTCACTAGACTTGATCGATGCAGGTGAGGATGCATTTGAGGAGACGAGGGGTGAGGACCAGTGAGCTGGCTTGGACTGAGCGGGAGGCTAAACCCGAGGACCGCCATATTTTTAAGAATTTATGAAAGTTTAAAATACTATGATTTTATGTTATTGTCATGATGCCTAGTCAAATGCTTTAGAAAAATTGTTAATTTCGAACGTTTGATTGCAGTTATTATTTTAGAACGGATTATGGATGATCGCAATTTGAAATTTTATTTCATATTTAAGAAAATTTTTATTTTCCGCAAAATTTCAAGTAGTTTAAAAGTACGGTACGTTACAGTTGGTATCAGAGCAGTGTTCTTGTAAAGGGTTATGCCTTCTGCCAGTTGCGAGAAGCTCACAAAGTCACACCTCAAGTCTTTAAGTTTTAAAGTTTTAAATTTTTTCATGTAGTAAGCATCAAGTCACGATTTCAGCATGTACATGTTTTAAGTTTAAATTTTGTGCATCCTACGATACTGATATTAGGTTATTGTATGCTGGGTTATATGTTGGGTAAATTTTAGAACGCTATGCCTCCTAGACGTTTGGTTGCCCGTGGAGCAAGGGATGAGGACAGAGAGGCTTGTGATGGGGAGAGGGCCACTCCTCCTCGCCCACCTGCCAGATATGCAGGCACAGATGCTTGCAGGTATGACTCAGTTCTTCGCACAGTTTGCGGGGAACAATGCTGCAGTGGACACAGAGACGAGGCCCAAACCAGAGGCAGTGTATGAAAGGTTTAGGAGGATGGATCCTAAAGAGTTCTCGGGGACTACTGACCCGATGGTGGCCGAGGGATGGATTAAATCCCTCGAGGTGATTTTTGATTTCATGGAGCTGCAGGATGCAGACAGAGTCAGCTGTGCCACATTTTTTCTGTCAGGAGACGCCAGGCTTTGGTGGGAAAGTGCATCAGTGTCAGTGAACTTGCAAACACTGACGTGGAATGGGTTCAAAGAAGTTTTCTACTCCAAGTACTTCACTGGTGAAGTACGATCCAGACTGACCAGGGAGTTCATGACGCTGCGACAGGGAGACAGCAGCGTAGAAGAGTTTGTGAGGAAGTTCGAGAGGGGGTGTCACTTCGTGCCATTAATTGCAAATGATGCCCGGGAGAAGCTGAGGCATTTTATTGATGGGTTACGGCCGATCTTGCGCCGTGATATGAGGGTTGCTGGTCCGCCTTCCTATAATATTGCCGTATCTAGAGCCTTGGCGGCAGAGCAGGACCAAAGAGACATCGAGAATGATAGACAGGGCAATAGGCCCTATCAGGCACCTCAACAGCAGCGACCCCAGTTTAAGAGACCTTTCCAGGGACAGCAGGGGAAGAGACCATTTCAGGGACCTCCAAAGGGCAAGGGTCCTATCCCTCAGCAGAAGGCTCCTTAAAGGCCTGGTAATTTCCCGGTGTGCCCGAAGTGTAATCGCCAACATCCGGGACAGTGTTTGTGGGGATCGGGCAAATGCTTTAAATGTGGAGCCAGTGACCACATGTTGAAGGACTACCCACAGTGGATGCAGCCGACCCAGGGAAGGGTGACTCAGGGAAGGGTGTTCGCCATGCATGCTCAGGAGGCGAACCCAGACACGACCTTGTTGACTGGTATCTTATTTAATTCAGCACAGTATTAGTTTAGCCATTCATGTTTTGAATTTGATTTTTGGGATTATTAGTGTGCTAGTAGTATTTTTGTTGACTTGGGTAGTGATTTTTCTACTGTTCTTGAGGTTAAGATTTAGAATTTTTGGGATATAAGTTTTTGTGTTGTACCAACGTCTCTTAGGAAATATTTTCATAAAGAGAGTAGCCACAAAGGCCATGATAGATTCAGGGGCCACCCACTCTTTTATTTCGGAGATGTTCGCTGATCATCTAGACGTCAAGTCTATTGGACTCGATGTGAGCTATACAGTGACAGTCCCATCAGGGGAAGAATTAACAGCTACTAGCGTGGTCAGAGACATCGATCTGGAACTGCAGGGCCACCTAGTGTATGCCGATTTCATTGTGCTGCCAATGCCAGAGTTTGATATTATTTTGGGAATGGACTGGCTGACGAAGAACAGAGTTCTTATTGATTTCCAGTAGAGGTCAGTGTTGGTAAGATCGTTGGGCATGGAGCAGTTTCTCTTTGAGCCAGCTAGATGGAGGAGTTTCCCTCGCATGATCTCTTGCATGCAGGCGCGGAGACTTATGCACAAGGGTTGTCAGGCTTTCTTGGCCAGCGTTGTTTCTGCACCTGACGTAACCACTCCGTCATTATCTTTACCAGTATTCAGAGAATTTCCTGACGTCTTTCCAGATGACGTCACAGGCCTTCCACCAAAGAGAGAGGTGGAGTTCGCCATTGATCTTTTGCCAGGAACCGTGCCAATCTCTAAGGCACCGTATCATTTAGTTCCAGCAGAGATGTTAGAGCTCAAGCAGCAGATTCAGGAGCTCCTAGACAAAGAATTCATCAGCCCTAGTTTCTCACCATGGGGTGCACCAGTACTCTTCGTAAAGAAGAAGGATGTGAGCATGAGGCTGTGTATCGATTACCGAGAACTGAACAAGGTAACAATCAAGAATAAATACCCACTTCCAAGGATCGAGGATTTGTTCGATCAATTGGAGGGAGCTACAGTGTTCTCTAAGATAGATCTTCGATCGGGGTATCACCAGCTGAAGGTGAAAGATGCAGATGTTCATAAGACAGCCTTCAGAACCAGATATGGGCATTACGAGTTCTTAGTGATGTCGTTCGGACTGACGAATGCTTCAGCAATTTTTATGGACTTCATGAATCGAGTATTTCAACCCTACTTAGATCAGTTTGTCATAGTGTTCATTGACGACATTCTTATATACTCAAAGAGCCATGAGGAGTACAGTCAGCATTTGAGAACAGTGTTGCAGGTTTTGCAGAGCCACAAGTTGTATGCAAAATTCAGTAAGTGTGAATTCTGGTTGGAGAAAATATCATTTTTGGGTCATATAGTATCTAGCAGTGGTATTGAAGTGGATCCAGCAAAGGTGGAAGCCGTTAACGATTGGGTTGAGCCGAAGAATGCATCAGAGATCCGCAGTTTCCTAGGCTTAGCAGGTTACTACAGAAAGTTTATTCAAGGATTTTCTTCGATAGCAGTGCCACTCACCTCATTGACCAAGAAGAATGCAAATTCGTATGGAGTGAAGAGTGTCAGAAGAGCTTCGATACCTTGAAGCAAGCTCGTATTTCGGCGCCAGTTTTAGCCATGCCATCAGGGCAAGGCAATTTTGTGTTTTACACCGATGCATCTAAGCTCGGATTAGGCGCAATTTTGATGCAACATGGTCGGGTTATAGCTTATGCTTCTAGACAGTTAAAAGTGCATGAAAAGAATTATCCGACTCATGATCTAGAGTTAGCTGCCGTGGTCTTTGCGTTGAAGATTTGGAGAAATTATTTGTACGGCGAGAAATGCCAGATATTCACTGATCACAAGAGTCTCAAGTATTTCTTCACGCAGAAAGAGCTTAATATGAGACAAAGACGGTGGTTAGAATTGGTAAAAGACTACGATTGTGAAATTAGCTACCATCCAGGGAAAGCTAATGTTGTGGCAGATGCTTTGAGCAGAAAGGTAGCAATCTTAGCACAGCTGTCAGTGCAGAGACCTCTTCAGTAAGAGATTCAAAGGTTTGGCTTAGAAGTTTATCTTAAGGACAGAGCTCCCAAGCCGTCTAATCTGACAGTCCAATCTTCTTTGCTGGACCGAATCCGTAAAGGATAGCCTTCAGATGAGCAATTACAAAAATGGAGAGTGAAGGGTGAGACCAAGGGCAGTGTACTTTACACAGTGTCTGATGATATTGTGAGATACAGAGGGAGAATGTGGGTGCCTAGTGTTGATTCGATCAGAGAAGATATTTTGTCAGAGGCACATACATCTCCGTATTCCATCCATCCAGGAGGTACCAAGATGTACAAGGATTTGCAGATGCTTTATTGGAGGCCAGGTATGAAGCGATACATCCGCCGATTTGTGTCTGAATGACTCACTTTGTCAATAGGTGAAGGCAGAGCATCAGAGGCCAACAGGGATGCTTAAGCCACTTCCTATTCCCGAGTGGAAATGGGAGAATATCACCATGTATTTCGTGGTTGGTTTGCCGAGGTCAGTCAAAGGATCTAATGCCATTTGGGTTATAGTGGATTGAGTAACTAAGTCGGCACATTTCTTATCGGTAAAGACGGCTTTCTCCATGACTCAGTATGCAGAGCTCTATATCCGGGAGATAGTTTGTTGTATGGGATTCCAGTTTCTATTGTGTCCGACAGGGACCCGAGATTCACATCGTCCTTTTGGAAGAGTTTACACGCAGCCATGGGGACGAAGTTTCTATTCAGTACTGCATTCCATCCTCAGACAGATGGCCAGTTTGAGCGAGTGATTCAGATATTGGAAGATCTGTTACGAGCCTGTGTGATAGATTTCCATGGGAATTGGGAATCAAAGCTACCTCTAGTGGAGTTTACCTACAACAACAGTTTTTAATCCTCTATAGGTATCGCTCCATATAAAGCACTGTATGGAAGGAAGTGCAGATCGCCGATTCATTGGGATGAAGTCGGTGAGAGATCAGAACTTGGTCCAGAGATTGTTCAGCAGACTGCAGATGTGGTGGTCAAGATCCGAGATAGGTTGAAGACCGCACAGAGTCGTCAAAAGACTTATGCTGACAAGAGGAGGAGAGATCTTGAGTTTGTCGTAGGAGACCACGTATTCATAAAGATAGCACCTATGAAAGGCGTAATGAGGCTTGGGAAGAGAGGCAAGCTGAGTCCGAGATTTATTGGACCGTTTGAAATTCTTGACAGAGTTGGGACACTAGCTTATCGTGTAGCCCTACCGCCGAATTTGGCCGGAGTGCATAATGTGTTCCACGTTTCGATGTTGAGGAAGTATATTGCAAATTCTTCGCATGTTTTGAGTTTTGAGCCGTTGCAGTTTGCTCCAGATATGTCGTATGAGGAAAGACCTGTCCAAATTCTAGACAGACAAGAGCGGAGACTTCGGAACAAATTGACCAAGTTGGTCAAAGTCCTGTGGCTGAATCAATCAGTAGAGGAGGCCACTTGGGAGACCGAAGCAGATATGAAAAGTCGCTATCCGGAACTGTTTGGTAAGATTTAATTTCGAGGAAGAAATTTATTTAAGTGGGGGAGAAACTGTAGAACCCAAAATTAGTATACGTAAAACCCGTCCATTTATTTAATTTGTTAAATTAATTATTTAAGTTTAAAATGATTTTAGAGATGCACGATTTATGAAATTTCATTATTTTAATTATTTATGTTTATTTGATGCACGTTAAAATATTTTCTCGAGTTTATGTTTCAGGCGAATATTCGATGCGGGATTTAGGGAAAGAGACCGGCGACGATTTTGGCAATTTTAAAATTTGGTATTTTATTTTAAGTTAGGATTGAGGCATTTTAAAAGATTTATGAAGTTTTAACATTTTAAAGCCTAATTTAAATAATAGGTTAATTTAAGATTTTAAAGTTTATCAATTATGTATTTTATTTTATTTCTTTTGGGGTTTTTTTAGTAAGATTGTTAGTGGATTGGTAGCCTTAATTAACAAGTTAATTATTAATTTAAAACCCTTAATTATCATTAACTAAATAACTTACTACACTTGCACACACACGTTTTATTCATTTGTTTTGGTTAAACTCACATCACCCATTTATTCTACCAATACACACATGCACATTTTCATTTTTGGTTTGGTGAAGGAGAAGAGAAGTTTTTTTGAAACCCTCTTCCATCAACTTCATTTTTCATCATCTACCTCTCCATATTTCCTTCAGCAATCCTTCGTTGGTTTAGCAGAAAAAAAAAATCCTGCCTCAAGTCGCCCGGATCATTTCCCGCACCGTGTCGCTTCGATATTCACCATATCGTGAGTTTTAAAGATCAAAGGCATTTATATTCTTTCGTTTCTGCATCGGTCTTGTCATAGTAAATATTTTGATGTTTATTGTATGAAAAGCATGTATATGTTATGTAAGAGTTTGAGCAAATATGGTTGGATCACTTTTGAAACGGTCTTTGGTTCTGAAAACTCGAATTTGCTGTCTTTTTAATTACTGATAATTTTCTGTCGGTTTTCTTGAAAAATGTTCAATGTATGAAACGTAGAACTTTTTGATACCTTCGATTTGATATAAAATTCGAAATATTTGGATAAGAAATGAGTGAGTTATGATTGTTTTCGTGGGACTGCTCAAACCTGCGATCTTATGAAAATGATGTTATCATGTTTTAAAGTTATTTGTTGCAGGCTTAATTGGGTACCGCCGGGCTTGTGTTACTACATTTAGATATGTTGTGAGATGTGTTTAGGTGTTATTTGATGGTTCGTTTGGGTCGGGATTGGCTTGGGATGTAATAGGAGTCGTAGGAAGCGAAACGATGTCGAATTTCGGGTTATTGTGTATTGAATTTGTTTGACGATGCTTGGGGATGTTTGGGGTGTTTGTACGGGTTCGAATCAATGTAATAGCATCCTAGGATGAGTCTTGAGGTGTTGGTTCATGGTCCTTAGGCTTGGGTTGGAAGAATGAATCATTAAGTTAGTGAATTTCCACGTCTAGAGGCTACACGGACCTCTTCCCGGACCTCGACACGGAGTCCGTGTCCATTTTCCTTCAAAAATACGAAATTTTTGAGCCTACCCGGACCCATACCCGGACCCCTACACGGTGTCCGTGTACCCCCCTCAAAAAAATTTTTTTTATTTGCTTCGGGGTTCTATATCATGGTTTAGTACGATGGTTTAAATTTATTTATATAAAGATATAGGATTTGTTTTGGGGTTCTATATCATGGCTTAGTACGATTATTAAACGAGGTCAAGTCCCGAGAGATTTAGAATGTCATAAGCTATTTATTTACTTCGGTGGTGAGCACGAGTACCTACGTCTAAGCTATGAAAGATAAGTGTTTGAACTCATGTTAGTATGTTGCAGCAGTAGCCCCAAGCAAGATCCAACGAATCCCTCAATGCCAAGTAAGTATGTTCGACGTGCAAAAGAAAATATGTTAAGTTTTTAAGGTATGCTAAATGTATCGTGACCAAATTATGAATGGGTTTGGAAGTCGGTGAACGTGGCCGAGGACCTCTCCACCCCGTTAAAGCATGAACGAGTTTAGATCAGGATTGAGAAGCGTTAAAGCATGAACGGGGACCAATCCACCCGTTAAAGCATGAACGGGGATCTCATGTATGTGACAGTGGATCTTCCCTGTCAGCCTAGTACTGTGGTTTAGTCTGATCAGGCGTATTTATGTATGAGTCACTTGCTTTGAAACATGCTTCTACGCAAAAATGATGAAGTTTATGAATATTCAAGTATGCAAGCATGTTTAAGAAAAGTCTTATGATGTTGGCACGTCTATGTTTTTGTATGTATGCACAAGTTTCAAGTATGTTACGTTCAGGCTTTTAATTATGCAAGTTCAAATTCCAAGTACGTACACTCTATTTTAAAGTTTCATGTGATTTTATTATGTATTACTCGTTACTCCCAGTTTATACATGTTGAGTCTTTAGACTAACTAGACTTGATCGATTCAGGTGAGGATGCATTTGAGGAGACGAGGGGTGAGGACCAGTGAGCTGGCTTGGACTGAGCGGGAGGCTAAACCCGAGGACCGCCATATTTTTAAGAATTTATGAATGTTTAAAATACTATGATTTTATGTTACTGTCATGATGCCTAGTCAAATGCTTTAGAAAAAATTTTAATTTCGAACGTTTGGTTGCAGTTATTTTTTTAGAACGGATTCTGGATGATCAAAATTTGAAAGTTTATTTCATATTTAAGAAAATTTTTATTTTCCGCAAAATTTCAAGTAGTTTAAAAGTACGGTACGTTACACGGCAAGCTTAATCCAATTATGCACAAAGGTAGAAAAGCTATTGTAGATCAAGGTACAATAAGGGACGTTTCAGCAGTGTTTAAAGCCAAATGTTCCAGATATCTATTTGGGGGAACAAATTCAAACAACAACGGATTCATTCAATGAGTCTCACTATACGTTCAGCCAAACGCCTATAAAAAAGAAGCCGAAGCTCAGTGAAGACTAAGATGAGAGATGACGAGTGAAAAGATAAAATACAGAGAGGAAACACATAATGTTAATCAGCTTTGAAGAAGCAATCAGTCCAGAGGGAACACTTCAACGTGTTATCAGCTTAGTTTCAGAAGCATAATTCTCTCAGTGTGTGAGAACACTTTCGAGTTGTTTTCAGATATCAGTTTTCATACACACATACACCACAACTAAAATACAGTCTTGCACAAAGACATTAAACTTGTGTGCGTAGTCTTTTAGTCTTTGACACACAATCATTAAACAAGTGTTGGCTGGAAGGTGTTTCCTTCAGTTTAGACTAAGAGTTCAGTTAGGCAGTAGAGTAAGTTATAAGCTGAGTGGGTTTGTACAAGGTTCTGTATAGATCAAAGTCTTCTAATGTATCCTTACCCGAGAAGGTAGAAGGGGTGACATAGGAGCAGTTGAAGTCTCCAAAGATCCGTAAACATATCTTCCGTTCTTTCTTATCAGTTTTACTCTATCCGCCTTTTAGTTATTTTCGTACTTTTATTAAATTAACTAAATGACATTGAAAACAAGATTCCCGAATTCAGTTTATCACTAAACTGAGTTCTTAAATGATTTGATCAGTTCAGCTGATATCGGATCAATTTTGTCCATAACTGAATTGATATAAGCCAGAACTAATCCCTCTTATATCAGTTAATCAGTTTACACAAGTTAAAAGCTTTAAAACAATTAGCTTCCTTCACGATCTTGATTTTTATGTTAACAAAACTTGTTTATTTGTCTCTAATGAGTTTACCTAAGTGTGCAGAAACTGAAACATGTCAGGCTTCGAACTGATCTGTCACCAAGCTTAAACTGAAGATATCGAGATGCAAACTGAATGTGCCAACTGATCGATTGAACTGAACCAGTACAACTGAAGTATCAAGAACAGTTAAACTGATTGTTCAGTTGATAGGTGGTTTAGCAGAAGACCTTCAGAAGCCCGGTCAGCTGAATTGTGTTCAAATGATGAAGATCTCAACTGACCAGTTCAACTGAATCAGTGAAATCCGTTCAGCAGACGAGTCAACTGATTTCACCTCACCAGTTCAAGACCAGTTCAGGACATTAGTCAGGAGCGAACCAGTTTGCAGATACAACAAGCTTAATCCAGTTTTGCAGAAAGGTAAAAAAGTTATTGTACGATCAAAGGTACAATAAGAGACATTGCAACAGCACTTAAAGCCAAATGTTCCAGATATCTATTTGGGGGAACAAATCCAAACTGCAACGGATTCATTCACTGAGTCTGACTGTACATTCAGCCAAACACCTATAAATAGAAGCCGAAGCTCACTGAAGAGTAAAATGAGAGTTGACGAGTGAAAAGATAAAATACATAGAGGGCACGCATAATTCTTGTCACCTTTGAAGAAGCGATCAGCCCAGAGGGAACACTTCAACGTGTTATCATCTTAGTTTCAGAAGCATAATTCCGTCAGTGTGAGAATACTTTCGAGTTGTTTACATAGATCAGTTCTCATACACGCACACACCACCACTGAAATACAGTCTTGCACAAAAAAATTAAACTTGTGTATGTAGTCTTTGACACACAAACATTAAACAAGTGTTGGCTGGAAGGTGTTGCCTTCATTCTAGACTAGGAGTTATGTCATGCCCTGAAACCGAGGCATCGGTGACATCCGTCATTGTTTAACCATTACATGAAAACTATAAGCCTCGTATCAAATAAAATAGTCTTTTTCATAAATGAATATTGTCTTTACAATGATAACGAAATAAAAATTAAATCAGAAATGCGGAATCGAAATACAAAAAGAAATTGTGGATTCTTGATTTTTGTTCTCTCCATTTGATCACCATCCCCAGAAAACTTCTTCTTCCTCCTCATTCATTTGCTCTTCATTCTTATTTGAAAGTTGTAAGGGGTGAGTCTTTTGGGAAACACTCAGCAAGTGGGGGCCGATTGATTTCCACAAATACATATAGACATAATTTAAATCATCTTTTAACATACTTTCAAAACTTATTACATTGACTTACATAACATAACCGAATCAAATTCGAAATATGAGAAAAAAATTATCAGACCATTTAGAGCAGATTAAGAACAAACACAACACTGTTACTCATCTCATTTTCTATGGTCAAATTGTCCCCAATATGTTAGTTCTCTAAGGGGTGAGTCCAGAGCACAGTTTTATACCCACTGATGGGGGCTAGATAGAACACATTTTTATATCCACTGATGGGGGCCAGAACATAGTTTTATACCCACTGATGGAAGCCAGACAGAACTACAATTATCGTTCTATATCTAATTTGATTTGTAACAGTGTATTATAGAATTCAGATTTATCGGACAGAACTTATCAGAAGTTTGAAAGGAATTCAGCGGAGTCAAAGATATCGAAACCGAAAGAACATAACGTACATCGATCAAATTTTTAAATTCCATAAATACTGATTTTTGAAAATAAGGACACACATACAAGAATGTCATGTTATTTTTATGCAAAGTTTAAAATACAAGAAAATAAGTAACAAAAACCCACTTACTCTTAATTCGGACTTTGCGGCTCGAACTTGCTTGTTAAACCAACGATGCTTCAGCCCAAACTTTGACAACACTTTGCATATTTTCTTAAGCAGAGTATGGAGTAATTTCAGCAGCACTTTGATGTATTTTTATTGGACACAAAGAACCGCACGAAGCTTCCTCTTCTTCCTCGCCTTGGCCGAAATGTGGGAGAGAAATGAGAGGGGATTTGAGTGTGTTGTTTGCTACAACACATGAGGTATTTTTAGGTGCAAAAGTGACTCTTTCCCTACCCTTACATCAGCTTAAATACTGGTCTTCCAAATGCCCAAGGATGATGGTCCAAGTAGCTTTCAAATGGTCAAAGTTTATCCAAAACCCAAAGGTAACGTTGGTGTACTCAATGGTCACTTCTTACACATTGATTATGTCCAACTTTTAGCTCCTCTTATGGCTATATTTTGTATCTTTTAGGACAAACATCAACGAGCTCCTTTGATCTGATGGTTTAAGCTTGTGAGCTAAAGGTTTCTTTCTTGAGCTGAGGGTTTCATCAATGAGCGATGTCCCTTCAATTTTTATGGTTTTACATTGCTTCGATATCTTTTTGAGCTACTTTCCGAGCTCTTTGAGACGATTTTATTCAAAAATCCGGGTCCTCACATCCCACCATCCTTATTAGAAGTTTAGTCCTCGAAACTTGAGCTTGCTTTTTGAAACGTCTGCTTAATCGTTTTGCTTAAAATGTGCTAGAAAATTTTTTTCCCTCTTACCACTACAAGAAAATTCAGAATCAACAACACACATACGACAACGGTTTTAGTTCTGTAAAACCGTTGTCTTTGAACATTTATGACAACGGTTTCATGAACCGTTGTCTATTAGCGTATTTTTTTGGACAATCGACAACGGTTTTAGAAAACCGTTGTCGATTAGCGTGTGAAGACAACGTTATTTAGCGACGGTTCTGTTTTACCTATATCGTCGCTTATTTCAAATTAGCGACGATTTCAATCTAAAGTTAGCAACAATATCATGTAAAACCGTCGCTAATTTGATATTAGCGACGGTTTAAAATTAACCGTCGCTAAACTTAGCGACAGTTTAAATCAAACCGTTGCTAATATTTGCAACGGTTCTAAATTAACCATCGCAAATTCAAAAATTCTATCCCGCCTAAACTTCCCTCCATTTTCTTCCATTCACTTCAAATTAGCGACGGTTATTTTAAAACCGTCGCTAATTTCAAATTAGCGACAGTTACATTTGAACTGTCGCTAAAGTTAACAACAGTGTCATGTACACCCGTCGCTAATCTGATATTAGCGACGATTTTAGAAAAACTGTCGCTAAATTTAGCGACAGTTTAGCTTAAACCGTTTAGCGACAGTTTAGCTTAAACCGTTGCTAACATTCGCGACGGTCCTAAGCCAACCGTCGCAAATTCAAAAATTCGATCCCGCCTAAACTTCCCTCCATTTTCTTTCACCACTCTCTATAAAGACCTTCAAATTCGCTTCATTTTCTTCCATTCACTTCAAAACACTTAAAATTTTCTCACTTACAAGATTTTACAACTTCACAACACTTTAAATTTTTATCTTTTACACGATTTTACCACTTCACAACACTTAAAATTTTTATCTCTTACACGATTTTTTTACCACTTCAAAACAATTAAAATTTTTATCTCTTACACGATTTTATCACTTCACGACACTTAAATTTTTTTATCTCTTACACGATTGTACAAATTCAAAACACAGATTTATTAAATTGTTAAATTTTTTTTTATTTTACCTAAACAATTAGCGATGGAATGTATAAACTGTCGCTAATTAGAGACGGCTTTGCACATAAATACCGTCGCTAAATTTAGCGACGACTTACAGAACAGTCGCTAATTAGCGACGGTTGATATATGCTGACCGTCGCAAATATCGTTTGCGACGGTTGTCAAAACCGTCGCAAATTGTAGCTACGACAACGGTGAAAAACCGTTGTCTTTGAGCGAACCATTTAACAACACTGACTTTAGCAACAGTTTTAAAATGGCTACGACAACGGTTTTTTGTCGTATAGCATTTTTCTTGTAGTGTACATATGTATATATAAATAATTTGGAAATACCTTGTACCACTTTAAAAATAAACAATTAACTAACATTTAAAAATCAAAGGAAAATATTTTAAATTATAAAATCGTCAAACGTTTTACCAACCTAAAAAGCAATAACTATGAAAAGTATAGCCCATACTAAACCTCTCAAAAATCTCTCAAAAGCATAAACAAATAGTCGTAAATTTTTTAATGTAAATCATAAACTTAAATGCAGAAAGTAGAAACGCTGGTCCTCGGGTTGTGTGCACCTTCAGTCCAGTCAGGTCGTCCATCAAGACCTCCAATATCATAATTATTAATATCACATGCATTAATCACACCTAGTGAGTCTAAAGACTCAACACATCATATTCTTGATAACAAATAATTGGTAATATAGATAACATACAACAGTGAAAAATACTTGTACTTAAAATAACATTTTCATAATAATGCATGAACTTTAAACATAATATTTTCCATAAACATTTTCATATCAACATATTCATGTTCGTATTCGTGTTTGTTGAATTCAGATCGTAATTGTGACTTGTATTCTTAATCGTGTTGGGGGATGAATCCATATAGAGAAAACCACAGTACTGGGCGGAAGGGACACCAACGACACTCTCAACTGTTAACTGGGCCTTGGCCAACGTATTAACATATTCGTATTTGTATTCGTATCCGTTTCCAAGGAAACACTATCGTCGGGCTCCTACTGGGAGCATAACCCTCACGATATTTCAAACATATAATCGTATTTAGTCACAATCCCTTCACGTCCTTCAATCATTTCATATTTTAATCTCTTAATAAAAACAAACATAATAGTATCATTTTATTTTGAAACCAAACATGCAACATGTCTTTTAATTGCCCATATTTAAATCATAAAAATAATAGACATTTAAAAATCATAATTTATTATATAAAATTTCATAAACATCCATAACCATTTAAAATAATCATATTAGCATATAAAATAGCATTTAGTACACTGCCATGACGTTTGCTAATTCCTAGGTGTAAAATGACCGTTTTACCCCTAGACGTAAATTTTCACGTTTTTGACTTTTTCTTAATTTCATTGACTCTAACATATCCCAAATAATTATTTAAGCTTAAATTAAAATTCTCATAATTTTATTTAGCATAAATAAAAGAATTTGAATTAATTCGTAATTAGTCGTTTTGAAAGCGTTTTAATCCCGAAAAATTTCAAACTTTAATATAAAACTCCTAAATTAAAAATTAGTCTTTTTATATTATTTTAGCCCTGGTGGACCACGACTCGACCCCCGTGAGTCGTGTTTCGATTAATTTTAACTTTAAAATCCTAACTTGACCCATAAAAGTTCACCCCAAGCCATGCTCTGATTTCCTCGAGCCATCCTCGAGCCATGCCAAACCAAATCCTGACCAACCCCCTTAGGCACCATATTGGACCATTGGAACCCTTTGGAACCATCCCTAGGTTGAAACCCGAAGTCCCCAACCCAACCATATGCTGGCCGTGAACCCCTAAGGTGTAAGGACTCTACCCTTTGGTCCTTTGGACCGTAGCCATCGGCCCATCCCTTGAACCAACCTATGGTGCACTCACCTACGACCTTAAGGATTCACTCAAGCACGGCCCTTGAACCCCAGGCCAAGCCCCTGACTCCCTGCACGCCTGCGCACCTGCGCGCATGACTTGAAAGCTCTCGGGTAGGAGTCCTTGTTGGCAAGGACCCAGCCCACTTACTCGAACCCTAGCGTGGCTAGGACCCCTTCTCAGACCCATCACGAGACTCTAGCCCAGTCCTAGTCCAGCTGAACCAAACCAAGCCACCATGCTCAAGAAATCCGATCACCTACGATGCAAGTGTTCGAACATGGTTCCAGTTTACGTGTTTTCGTTGTGCAGGGTTTTTGGTGATGATCTAGGAATCTAAATTCATGAAAAACAATACTTGATTGTGTCCTAATCATGGAAGCCCCATAAACTATACAAAAACATGATTTTGGAAATCAACTACAAAACATGATTTTGGAAATCAACAACACAAGTTTAGAACACATATGCATGTAGTTACGAAAATTCAACTTGTGTGCCATGTTTTTCCTTTAAAAATATGCTTAAATAATTATTATGGTGTGATGATGTTTGAAGGGAAGAAATATGCATGCATTTGCGTATTTAACGCACGATTATTTGTTGACGATGGCGAAGAACGGGGCAAGAACCTTGGCTTAAACTCTTCCATGAAAAATCTCGACTTTTCTTCCAATTATTGTAGGTGTGAGTGTTGTGTATTTAGAGTGATTTGGGAGAGAAAAGAATTCTATAAAGTGGGCGTAAGTATTGGGTAGGGTTTGGGGTGTTTTAACATATTATATAGTAATTAAATCTTTAACTAAACTTAGGCCTATTTAGCATACAAATTAGGTCCATTAGTACTTAATTAGAATTTGATTTTAATATTAAAATAGTTTTGTTTAAATAAGTTTGTGAATTTAATAGTCGGCTTGCTCGAAAAGTTCGTATTTTGTTGAAAAACCAACACCGATAAAATTTACGTCCCGGCGTATAAAATCACCTCAAAACCTTTTATTTTCAAAAATATGAAAAACCAATGATCATATTTTAAATAATTAAAAACAATTATTTAATAAAAACATTTTACGTTTTTTCAGCCATCAGTCTCCGTTCTTCGATCGCAACTCGAATAATCCTTCAAAATACAATTTTATGTATAATGACAATTAAATCCTATTTAACATATATTCATGCATGTCACATAATCAACTAATTAAGCAAATAAATCAATTAATTACTCATTTTTCATATCCCCTAGATTTGCATGTAGTTGAATTACATCTTCTTAATTTTTTACCTAACAATTCCTCCCCCCTTAAATAAAATTCCGTCCTTGAAATTAGAACTTACTGAATAATTCTGGATATATTCTTCAAATCCATCTCGGTTTCCAAATAGCTTCTTCTTCCGAGTGATGCAGCCACTTGACATTGACCATTGGAAAGACTTTGTTTTGCAGCCTGCTTTCTTGTCTTACCAAGATTTGGACAGGTCTTTCTTCATATGTCATATATGGAGTTAATTGTAGAGGTTCATAATTTACCACATGTGAGGGGTTCAACATGTACTTCCGCAGCATCGAAATATGGAACACATTGTGAACTCCAGATAGCATTGGTGGCAATGCCACTCTATAACCTAGTGTCCCAATCCTCTCCAAAATCTCAAACGGACCAATAAATCTTGGACTAAGCTTGCCTTTGTTGCCAAAGCGCTTAACACCTTTCATATGTGCTATTTTCACAAATACATGGTCACCCACTGCAAACTCTAAGTCTCTACACCTCTTGTCAGCATAACTTTTCTGTTGACTTTGTGCAGTTCTCATTCTCTCCCAGATTTTGACTACAAGTTCTGTAGTCTCTTCAATCACATCGGACCAATTTCTCTTCTTTCACCAACCTCGTCCCAATGAATAGGAGATCTACACTTCTTTCCATAAAGTGCCTAAAACGGAGCCATCCCGATTGATGAATGATAGCTATTGTTGTAGGTGAACTCCACTAGAGGTAATTTTGGTTCCCAACTGCCTTGGAAATCAATAACACATGCTCGCAGTAGATCTTCTAAAATTTTTATAACTCTTTCGTACTGACCGTCGGTCTGCGGATGGAATGATGTACTGAATAATAACTTGGTTCCCATCGCTGCATGCAGACTCTTCCGGAATGATGACGTAAATCTCGGATCTCTTTCAGAACAATAGACACAGAAAACCCTTGTAGACGAACTATCACCCGAATATATAACTTTGCATACTGAATCATGGTGAATGTCGTCTTAATAGGTAGAAAATGTGCTGATTTTGTAAGACGGTCCACTATCACGCATATATCATTGAAGCCCTTAATAGTCTTTGGCAATCCCACAACAAAGTCCATCGTAATATTTTCTCATTTCCACTCGGGAATAGGAAGTGACTTAAGCTTTTTCGCTGGCCTCTGATGCTTTACTTTAACTTGTTGACAAGTCAAACACTCGGATACTAATCTCAGAATATCTCTCTTCATGCCTGGCCATCAATAAAACAATTGCAAATCTTTTGTACATTTTCGTGCTCCCCGGATGAATGGAATATGGTGTGTTATGAGCTTCCTTCATAATGAGATCTCTCAAAGAATCATCGCTAGGAACCCATAAATGATCTCGATATCTAACTACACCATCCACCTCAGAATATAACTTCCGGCCCTTGGCTTCATCTCTAACTCTCCACTTTTGCAATTGCTCATCGGTAGACTAGCCCATCACGAATTCTGTCTCTCAAAGTCGGCTGTACTGATAATGTGGCAAGATTAAGGGCCTCTCCCCTAGAATAGACTTTAAGCTCAAACCACGGTATCTCGGACTGCAACGGTCTTTGGAAGTGATAACTGCTGTTTTTCTACTCAATGCGTCTGCCACCACATTAGCTTTCCCTGGATGAAGCTAATCTTACAGTCGTAGTCCTTTACTAACTCAAGCCATCTACGTTGTCTCATATTCAATTCCTTTTGGGTGAAGAAGTATTTCAGACTTTTATGATCGGTGAATATTTTGTACTTATTCCCATAAAGGTAGTGTCTCCAAATCTTCAATGCAAAAACTACTGCTGCAAGCTCAAGAACATGAGTAGGGTAGTTGTTCTCGTGAATTTTCAACTGTCTCGATGCATAGGCTATAACTCGGTCATTTTGCATGAGAAATGCGCCTAAACAAAGTTTAGAAGCGTTGGTATAAAGAACATACTCTACTTGCCCCGATGGCATAGATAACACTGGCGCTGTAATCCAGGCTTGCTTCAACTTGTCAAAACTATCTTGGCACTCGGATCCCCAAATAAACATTGCATTCTTCTTAGTCAAGGATGTCAAAGGTACTGCAATAGATGACAATCCCTTGATAAACTTGCGATAATAGCCAGCTAGTCCCAAGAAACTGCTAATCTCGGTAACACTCTTCGGTACTGGCCACTCTGTAACTGCCTCCACTTTACTCGGATCAACCTCAACGCCATCACTAGAAATGATGTGGCCTAAGAAAGGCACTCTATCAAGCCAAAACTCACACTTACTGAATTTTGCATAAAGCTTCCTGTCTTGCAGTGCTGTCCTCAAATGGCGACTATGCTCCTCTCTGCTCTTGGAATAGATTAAGATATCGTCAATGAATACTATAATAAACTGATCCAGATACGGCTGAAATATACGATTCATGAGATCCATGATGATCGCTGGCGCATTGGTCAGCCCGAATGGCATGACCATAAACTCATAGTGCCATATCTCGTACAAAATGCTGTCTTGTGAACATCCGACTCTTTAACTTTCAACTGATGGTATCCAGAACGAAGATCAATCTTAGAAAATATCGATGCTCCTTGCAACAGATCAAATAAATTTCAATTCTTGGCAGTGGATACTTATTCTTGATAGTGACCCTATTAAGCTCTCGATAATCAATGCAAAAACGCATACTACCGTCTTTCTTCTTCACAAATAATAACGGTGCGCCACATGGAAAATAACTAGACGAATAAAACCTTGTCTAGCAATTCTTAGATTTGATCCTTTAATTCTTTCATTTCGGCAAGTGCTAGATGATAAGGCGCTTTAGATATAGGAACTATGCCCGGGATTAGATCAATAGAGAATTCTACTTCACGATCGGGTGGAATACCAGAAACGTCTTCAGGAAAGACGCTAGGAAAATCTCTGACAATATAAACATCCTCCAATTTCTGACTGATAGGAGCATGTGCGGTAGTGACACATGCTAGAAAAGCTTGGCATCCATGCTTAATAAGTTTCCTCGCACGTAGACAAGAGATAATGTGCGGAATTTTCTTTTTTCTTTCCGCCTCAAAGACAAAAGATTTACCACTAGGCGGTCGAATAGACACTGTTCTCTGACGAAATCAATCGAAGCTCCATTCGCTGATAACCAATCCATCCCAAGTATAATATTAAATTCAGACATAGGAAGCACAATAAGATCTGCCTGAACCTCATCTTGGAATAAACAAAGCTCCAGATTCTTGACAATTTTAGACGTGAGCATTTGATCACCGGAAGGAATAGAAACTTTGAAACCCAAACTCATATCTTGAGGAGTAATATTCAGTTTTTTTATGAAGGTTTCAGATATGAAAGAATGTGTAGCTCCTGAATCTAGCAAAGCATAGGTAGCTATCCCTTGAATGATAATCCTCCTTGCTGCGAAAACGTCTTTTAAATCTTTTCGTGTTGAAGCTTAAAGAATTTCTATCATTAATTTCCCAAAGTTATGTGAAGATTGCGTGTTGAATTTAAGCATTTCTTGAAAAATTATTTTTAGCCCTTCAATTTTTAGAAATTTGCATTTTACTCCCAAATTTTCGTATATTTACAATTTAATCCTTGTATTTTTTCAAAATTTCACATTTTAGCCCCTTAAATTTTGAAAGTAACGTTTTTGACCCTTAAGAATTCGGATATTGCAATTAGGTCCCTTAATTTTTGGTTAATTACATTTTGGTCCTTATAATTATCGAAAATTGTACTAAGACCCCTCAATGATTTCGAACCCTTAACATACCCTTAATTTATGATTTTTCTTTGATTTTGGCCCTAAAACTTTTATTGGAAATATTACGCCCTTCATATAAATCTAAGGCACAAAATTTCAATACCAATTTCTATGGTTTCTAAAATCATATCTTAAATTCCAACTAAGGTAGAGCATGCAATCTAATTTTCACTAGGTTAAATCTTGTTCTCAATTCCATTCTAATAATCAATTTAACATTTCATGCAATAATAGGCAATATAAAAATGTAAAATGACTAGGTAACCCATGATAAGCCTAGAGTCTGCCTCCTCCTCGGCTTCTTCAGCATTCATCACATAAGCTCGTCCCATAGTGGGTGCATTCTTCTTTGGGCAATCAACAGCTTTGTGCCCTTCTTCCTTGCATATGAAACATTTAGTGGTACCCCAAAGACATGGTCCATAGTGTAGTCGATTGCACTTCTTACATGGTTGTCCTTATGCAGGTTTTGGTGCTGCATGTGGAGGCTTTTTTGGTGCTTGTTTCTTGACTTGACCTTGGGGCTTTTGAGGCCCTTGAGGTCTAGGAGGACCCGCATATGGCTTCTTGTTTGGCTGATTATTATTCTGATGTTGCTGCCTTTTGCGCTGTAACTCAAATTCGATGTCCTTCAAGGATTGCTTAGACTGAAATGCATAAGTGGTAGTAGTAGCATAATCCAAAGGACACATCATCATAACATTATTCCTTATAGTGGGTCGGAGACCATCCATGAAGTGTCTAAGCTTTTCTTCAGCATCTCTGGCAATAAGGGGTACAAAGTGACAACCCCTATCAAATCTCTTCACAAATTCAGCAACAGTAGCGTCTCCCTGACGGAGAGTCATAAATTCCCTCTTTAATTGCCCTCTGACATCAGCAGTAAAATATTTCTCGTAGAATATCGTTTTGAATTGAGACCAAGTGTAGCAAGGTTAACACCATGCTCGGCTCATTTCCACCATAAAGAAGCGTCACCCCTAAACAGATAAGTGGTACACCTCACAAGGTCAGCATCTCCCATATCCAGATAGCGAAAGTGTACCTCGAGTGAACGAATCCAACCCCAGCAGCAAAAGGATCGGTAGTGCCAGAAAATTCCTTCGGCCCTAACCTCCAAAATCGATCATAAATATCATGATGTGGCCTAGGTGCCTGCTTCGTCTACTGTAACTGCTGCTGCTGTAACTGTTTCTTGAAGAGACTAGCCATCCCCTCTAACGCACGAGTAGCAGCATTCCCCGGAGAAGGTGGTGGGGGTGCATTCCCTTGATGGTTCACACTGTTCTTGACTTGATTCTCATTAACAAAGGCACGTCTAGGAGGCATTTTATCTGAACGTTTTCAAAATTCTAACGTAACAAACATTCATTTAAATCTAAGTTTTCCAATCATGTGATGTATCTTGATGCATTAAGCAATTTTAAGCATACAAGGTATATATACTCAAAAAGCTAGTAAACATGTAACATAAAACATATTATTCATGTCATCAAGCAGGTAACATCTAATTAAATCATATAAAGAATGTAAAACTTACAAATTGAGGCTTGAGGAATGATCTTTCCGGCGTTGATGGTGGCACAACCCTTTAAAGAACCATTGCTCTGATACCAACTGAAACAAGTGCTTAATCGTTTTGCTTAAAATGTGCTAGAAATTTTTTTTCCTATTACATATGTATATATAAATACTTTGGAAATACCTTGTACCACTTTAAAAATAAACAATTAACTAAATTTAAAAATCAAAGGAAAATATTTTAAATTGTAAAATCGTCAAACATTTTACCATCCTAAAAAGCAATAACTATGAAAAGTATAGCCCATACTAAACCTCTCAAAAATCTTTCAAAAGCATAAACAAATAGTCGTAAATAATGTAAACCATAAACTTAAATGCGGAAAGTAGAAACGCTGGTCCTCGGGTTGTGTGCACATTCAGTCCAGTCAGGTCATCCATCAAGACCTCCGATATCATAATTATTATATCATCTGCATCAATCACACCTAGTGAGTCTAAAGACTCAACACATCATATTCTTTATAACAAATTATCGGTAATATAGATCACATGCAACAGTGAAAAATACTTGTACTTAAAATAACATTTTCATAATAATGCATAAATTTTAAACATATAATTTCCATAAACATTTTCATATCAACATATTCATGTTCGTATTAACATATTCATATTTATTTTCGTATTTGTAGAATTCGGATCGTGATTGTGACTCGTATTCTTAATCGTATTGGGCAATGGATCCATCTAGAGAAAACACAGTACTGGGCGGCGGGGACACCAGTGACACTCTCATCAGTCAACTGGGCCTTGGCCAACATATTAGCATATTCTTATTCATATTCGTATCCGTATCCAAGGAAACACTATCGTCGGGCTCTCACTGGGACCATAACCCTCACGATATTTCCAACATATCATCTTACTTAGTCATAATCCCTTCACATCCTTCAACATTTCGTATTTTCATCACATAATAAAAACATACATAATGACTATCATTTTATTTAGAAACCAAGCATGCAACATGTCTTTTAAATGCCCATATTTAAATCATAAAAATCATAGACTTTTAAAAATCGTACTTTAACATATAAAATTTCATAATCATCCATAACCATTTAAAATAATCATATTAGCATATAAAACAGCATTTAGGACCTGCCATGACATTTGCTAATTTCTAGGTGTAAAATGATCGTTTTACCCCTAGACAAAAAATTTCACGTTTTTGAATTTTTCTTAATTTCATTGACTCTAACATATCCCAAATAATTATTTAAGCCTAAATTAAAATTCTCATAATTTTATTTAGCATAAATACAAGACTTTTCAATTAATTCGTAATTAGTTGTTTTGAAGGCGTTTTAATCCCGAAAAATTTCAAACTTTAATAAAAAATTCCTAAATTAAATACTTAGTCTTTTTATATTATTCTAGCCCTGGTGAACCATGACTCGACCCCCTTGAGCCGTGTTTCGATTAATTTTAACTTTAAAACCCTAACTTGACACATAAAAGTTCACCCCAAGCCGTGGTCTGATTTCCTCGAGCCACCCTCGATCCATGCCAAACCAAATCCTGACCAACCCCCTTAGGCACCCTACTGGACCCTTGGAACCCTTTGGAACCATCCCTAGGTTGAAACCTGAAGTCCCCAACCCAACCATAAGCTGGCCGTGAACCCCTAAGGTGTAAGGACTCTACCCTTTGGTGCTTAGGACCCTAGCCATCGACCCAGCCCTTGAACCAACCTGTTGTGCACTCACCTACGACCTTAAGGACTCACTCAAGCCCAGCCCTTGAACCCCAGGCCAAGCCCCTGACTCCTTGCACGCCTGCGCATTTGAAAGCTCTCGGGTAGGAGTCCCTGTTGGCAAGGACTCCTCCCAGCCCACTTACTCGAGCCCTAGCGTGGTTAGGACCCCTTATCAGACCCATCACAAGACTCTAGCCCAGTCTTGGTCCATCCGAACCAAGCCAAGCCACCATGCTCAAGAAATCCGATCCCCTACGAAGCAAGTGTTCAAACATGGTTCCAGCTTACGTGTTTTCGTTGTGCAGGGTTTTTGGTGATGATCTAGGACTCTAAATTCGTGAAAAACAATAGTTGATTGTGTCCTAATCATGGCTGCACCTTAAATCATACAAAAACATGATTTTGTAAATCAACAACACAAGTTTAGAACACATATGCATGAAGTTACGAAAATTCAACTTGTGTTCCACTTTTTTCCTTTAAAAATATGCTTAAACAATTATTATGGTGTGATGATATTTGAAGAGAAGAAATATGCGTGCCTTTGCGTATTTAACGCACGATTATTTGTTGATGATGGCGAAGAACGGGGCAAGAACCTTGGCTTAAACTCTTCCTTGCAAAATCTCGACTTTTCTTCCAATTATTGTAGGTGTGTGTGTCGTGTATTTGGAGTGATTCGGGAGATAAAAGAATTCTGAAAAGTGGGCGTAGGTATTGAGTAGGGTTTGGGGTGTTTTAACATATTATATAGTAATTAAATCTTTAATTAAACTTAGTCCTATTAAGCATACAAATTAGGCCCAGTTAGTGCTTAATTAGAATTTGATTTTAATATTAAAATAGTTTTGTTTAAATAAGTTTGTGAATTTAATAGCCGGGTTGCTTGAAAAGTTCGTATTTTGTTGAAAAACCAACACCGATAAAATTTACGTCCCGGCGTATAAAATCAGCTCAAAACCCCTTATTTTCAAAAATATGAAAAACCAATGACCATATTTTAAATAATTAAAAAAATTTATTTAATAAAAACATTTTGCGTTTTTTCAGCCATCGGTCTCCGTTCTTCGATCGCAACTCGAGTAATCCTTAAAAATACAATTTTATGTATAATAACAATTAAATCCTATTTAGCATATATACATGCATGTCTTATAATTAATTAAGCAATTAAATCAATTAATTACTCATTTTTCATATCCCCTAGATTTGCATGCAGTTGAATTACGTCGTCTTAATTTTGTACCTTACACTTATTCTTCGAAAAGTTAGGGATACAGGGTGCACATCCTCTATTCTAGCTCCCATGTTGATTCCCGTTCAACATTGTTTGACCATTGTACTTTTAGATATGGAATTGTCCAGTGTCGTAGCACTTGTTCTTTGGTGTCCACTATAGGGATAAAGACTTCTTCGTATCTCAATTCTTCATTCAGGTTTCCATCGAGTAGCAGGGGTGTGACCTCGAAAATATGTCTCGAGTCAGGAATGTATCTTCTTAGATGTGAAACGTGGAAGACGTTGTGGATTCTTGACATGACTGGCGGCAAGGCTAGTCGATAAGCTAGGGTTCCAACTCTTTTCACCGACTTCGAACTCTAACGGTCTTCCTTTCAAGTTAGTGCAACTATTTCGTTGATCTTGTGCTGCCTTGAGTTTATCATAGATGAAAACTATTTTTTCAACAGTTACTCGAACAATTCAGGTTCCGTGATAGCTTTCTCTCCGATTTCAATACTTCCATGATAGTTATTGTTATCGACAAATTCAATCAAAGGGGGTTGTTTACTTCAATTTACTCTGAAATCTATGGCACATGCCCTAAGAATATCTCAAGTGACTGTATTTTTATTCTCAATTTGTCCATCAATTTGGGATTGAAAATCCATGCTGAGAGTGATCTTGGTACCCATAGCTTCCTGAAAACATTTCCAAAATCGTAAAGAACTTTGGGTCTCTATTGGACAAATGCTTGCCGTAACACTATGTAGTCCTTTTGGCTTAGTGCATCAGCTATCTTTTTAGCCTTAGTTCATAATCTTTCAATAGTTCGATCCATGGTATTTGCCTCATATTTAATTTCTTGTGTGTGAACATTATTTGAGGCTTTGATGATCGATAAATATCTCACATTTGGTACCAAAGAATTTGATTCTATGGATCTTTGGCACAAATACATTTGTGGCTAATTCAATATCATGTGTTGGATAATTTTTCTCACAGGGTTTTAATTTCCTCGATGCATACACAATTACTTGCCCCTCTTGAATATGAACACATCGCAATCCTCATTTGATGCATTATTGTAAATTTTGAAATTCTTGCCTTCTTCGGGAAGTACTGATACTAGCGTAGAAGCGAGTTTCTTTTTCAGGATCTAAAAACGCTTCTCACATTCTTCACTCTAATTAAATTTAGTTTTCTTCTGAGTGAGCTTGGTGAGGGGAAGAAAATCATTCAACACATTTTCTTAATAGCCAACTAATCCCAGAAAGCTTCAAATTTTTATTCCAGTTTTTGGTTAAGGCCAATCCATGATTGTCTCCACCTTCTTGTGACCCACTGATATGCCTATTTAAGAGATTATATGACCCAGGAATGTGACGCATTTTAGTCAAAATTAATGTTTCTTAAACTTAGTATATAGTTATTTTTCTCTGAGCATCTGTAGAGTAAGACGAAGAGCTTCTTTATGGTCTTCCTCACTTATTGAATATGCAAGAATGTCACCAATAAATACTACCAAAAACTTGTCGAGGAATTTCTTGAACACTTTGTTCATGAGTTCTATGAATGTTGTTGGAGTATTGGTCATAACAAAAGGAATTATTATGAACTCATAGTGTCCATACCTTTTTATTTTTAAGGTTGTTTTAGGAATATTCTCTGCCTTGACATTCAATTGTGGTAGTCTGACCTTAGATAGAGCTTTGAAAAAATCTTAGCTCCTTTTAAGTGATTGAAAATGTCATCTATTCTTGAAAGATGACATTTGTTCTTGATATTATTGAGTTATTTGTAGATCGACACACTATCTTGTACTTCACCATTCTTCTGTACCAATAAGATCGAAGCTCCCCAAGGAGAGGCACTTGGCCTGATTTGTTTTTGTCTAACAAATCTTTGAATCAATCTTTTAGCTCCTTAATTTCAACTGAAGTCATTCTCTATGGTTCCTTAGATTTTAGTTTAGCACGAGCTATCAAGCTACTCTTGAATTCTACTTCACGGTCTGAGATAATTCAAAGTAACGCTTCTGAAGCTCTCGTACCACAGGAATATTTTATATCTTGAGTTCAATTTCTTCTTTATTTCTCTCATTATCGCTAGTTAGACTTCTTAGCCATACTCCATGGCATTCTAAGTCTGAGAAGCTGAAAGGAATGATTTATTTTCCTTATCTTTGCCATGAAATACGATTTATTCTTTGATTGGAGTTTGGCATTCTTATCTCGACAATCTACCATTGCATGATTCTTGTTCAACCATTCAATTGCCATAGTACACTGAATAAAATCGGTACTGAATATATGAATATCCATACTTATTTTATTCTATCTTAAAATTATCACGATTACCATCTCAAAACTTAAAATCAATATAAAATCTTATAACATAACTTTTTATCATCCTATTGACTTAAGTCCCAATAATTATAACCTAGTTAAAATTTCTTTCAACCTTGTACGGAAGAAACTAATTTCTCAAACAATTATTCTTTTTCTAAATATTTCTTTAATCAAGACTATGAGCCTAGCATGCTTTAACACGACAAATTTCGTTGGATGTCTTTCTCCTCTAATCTTCCTTTTTTTTTTGTACTATAAGAAGAGTCAGAACTTATTATGTATGCTACACTTCCTCGATGTCCATCAATATCTTAATTTATTTTCAAAAGGAATTGACCTAAAAATAATATAAATTCCTTAATAAATATTATTTCTTACCTTCATAAGATATTACCAAATCCTACATATTTAAATTTAGAACTTAGCATCCGAAATTTAATGTACATACCTGTAATGCCCGAGATTTGAGGTGTTGTTAATCTAAAATGATTTTTTAATTAATTGATGAGAGTATAGACGAAACGGATCAGATTAGGATATCAGAAAAGGAGATTGAATTATGAATTGAAAATTATATGACATGGAAGAGGACATGGGATAGCATGAACAAAGGTTGAAAACGATTAGGCATCACGCACATGCACGGAGAAAGGCGCGCATATGCGAGAAAGATCCTTCGCGAGGACAGAACACCTCGCGCATATGCGCGAGAAGGGGCGCGCATATGCGCGAGGCAAGTATTTGGGGTGATTGCCGAGACAGTAAGTCTCGCGCATATGCGCGAGACATGACGCGCATATGCGCGAGGAGGTGTATTCAAGAATGCCGAGTCCAGAGAGTTGGGCGCATATGCGCAGAAATGTGTCGCGCATATGCGCCAGCAGTTGGGAAGACACGCGCCGAGACTTAAGGTCTCGCGCATATGCGCCGGTTGATGTCGCGCATATGCGCGAGACGTGTTGCGTAAAGGATGAGCCACTCGTCCTCTTGCATGTACGTGGATGTATATATATATATATATGCACGAATTCTTCAGAAAAGGAGAGGAAAGAAGAATCGAGAAAGGGCCGAGGAAGGAAAGAAAATCCTTACGCCTTTTGGGAGAAATCCGTCTATCCGATTTTGAATCCGACTTCAGTATTGAGTTCCTATCGACGTAGGCTACAACTGGACGTAAGTTTTTCTATGTTTTGATATGTTTTGAAATGATGGTATTGTCAGAATCTGATATGATTCATATATGATGTTATTGTCATGTTAGATATCGTATAATCGAAATCGGACTGAAGAATAGATACCATATTGAATTGTTATGATTTTCGTAGTTGTTTGGTAATCGATTTGATATCAGAATTGAATTGTTACCGATTATGAGATGTTAGAATTGATATCTGACTGAGATGATATTGCTGGGTATATTGAGACTATGACGTTGTGCTGTTGAAACAGAATTTGATTGAATTCTGATTATATCCAGTATTGATTGAGTGGTGTATTGATACCGTACCCTCGATATCGTTATTGCCAGATTGAGTATTGACAAGCTTTGAGTTCGAGACTTCGACAGAGTTAGAGTATCAGAAAGAAAGGTATAAATTAATGTTGAGTTGGGATTGCACAACTCGAGTGAGGTTTGACTCGAGTCTCCCTAAATCACATACTTAGTTTATTGCATTGATATTTGTAATTGATGAGATTGATGTTTGTAGTCTATTGATTTATAGCCACTGCATGTATTGACTACTGATTGTTTAGTCATTGGCTGATTCGCCTAGTCACCGGCTGATTCGTCTGGTTATTGGCTGATTCGTCTAGTTATCGAGGCTGATTCGCTTAATTACTGACTGATTCGTCTAATTATTGGCTGATTCGCTTAATCCTTGACTGATTCGTCAATTCTGTGGCTGTTTCGCCCAGACACTGGATATGTGAATTATATCGATACCGTTTAGGGTTGATTCATTCCTATCGACTGAGATTCGATATAATTATCAATATCTAGACATTGGGATCCCTAGGTTAGAGTTGAGTCGAGTCTGAGACGACGGGTTGTTTGAGTCGAGTCTGTGATGACTAGTTGATTTACAGTTTTATATCATTCATGTTTGTTGATTGGCTGCATGTGAATGATATTTGTTATATGCTTTTGTATATTTTTTTATATATGATTGCATGTTTACATTGTTTATACTGGGATTTATTCTCACCGGAGTTATCCGGCTATTGTCTTGTTTTGTATGTGTGCATGACAACAAGTGGGACAGGTTCAGGGTCGAGGAGATGAGGAAAGATCGTGATTAGAGTGGAGGCTCCGGACTTGGATTAGAGATAGGGTTGGACACTTGATATTAGCTGTTAAACCTTAGTTGAATAAATGTATGTAGTACATGACTTGTACTTTTATACTGAGATGTATATATGTTCTATTTCACTACGTTCCGCATTTTAAAAAAAAAAATTTAGACCCTGTTTTATAATTGATTAATTAGTCCCAATTATGATTTAAAACATGATTAGCGTCCGGGTCCCCACAACAGGTGGTATCAGAGCGATAGATCCTTTAGACTGAGATAGAAGCTAGTGAGCTGGGTGGATTGAGTTTTCCTTCTTTGCTTGTGATTGCTAGCATGCTTTACTGCTTTATATAATACATGTTACTTGACTTATCTGATTTGATTGTGTAATATGTATTATTGGGAACGAATTTGAACCGATTCTCGATCAGCAGTAAGATGATCGGAGGAGGGACTGAATTGAAACAGGTTTGTTGGATTGGGTTACTAATCCATTTGATTATCAGATATGCCTCCTCGAAGAATACCAGAACAGGGTAGCACATCGAATCCTCCAATGGATGTGACAGCAACTCCGATGGAAACGTTATTGAAAAGGTTTCAGTCATTCAAACCACCGACTCTAAAGGGTACTGAGACATCAGTTGAGTGTGAAAGTTGGTTAGATAACATTGAGATGCTGTTTGATTCACTGGAGTACAGTGATGAGCGCCGAATTAAATTGATTGGGCACCAGTTGCTGGATGTTGCAAAGAACTGGTGGATTACGATGAAGAGGGCCTTGGAGCAGCGAGGTACGACTATTACTTGGGATGTATTTAAAACTGAGTTTTATCAAAGATTTTTCCCAGTGTCGTACAGGAAAGACAAGGGGGCAGAGTTTGCCAATTTGAGACAGGGTCAGCTGAACATTGAAGAATATGTGACCAGGTTCTCTACCTTATTGAAGTTTGCTCCCCATGTGGCTGGAAATGACGAAGCCATTGCTGATCAGTTCATCAATGGCTTGAATCCCGATATCTTTACATTGGTGAACACAGGGCGACCGAATAACTTTGCTGATGCCATGAAAAGAGCAAAGGGCGCGGAAGCGGGCTTGATAAGGCAGAGAGGAGTTGCAGATGTTCCTCCCGCACCGAGACCACAGCAACCACTTCCCCGATTTGAGAGTGATAGTAGCAGTGGTGGAAAGAAAGATTTTCTGAAGGCTAGAGGAAAGCAGTTTAAGAAGTCTGGCGACAGTTCTTCTAGCTCCAGTGGTTCCAAACAAAGTTATACCGGAACTTACTTCGGAAATTGTGGAGGGAGACATTCCACTGAGCAATGCCAAGGAGTACTTGGTAGTTGCCACTTCTGCAAACAACAAGGACATTTTGCCAGAGTGTGTCCACAGAAGGGTTCTCAAAGATCCCAGGGAGCCGAATCATCTGGATCAGCGGTACAGTGGAGTGGACGATCAGCTGCTGTTCATTCATTTCAGCCAGCACCATCTCAGTTACAGCAGAGGCCAGGAGGAAGTCAGACAGTTGGCCACCCTCCTAGACAGCAGGCCAGAGTATTTGCTTTGACTGAGGAGCAGGCTCAGGAAGCACCAGATGATGATGTTGCAGGTAACTGTTCTTGATGTAGTTATCCTGCTTTTGTATTGATGAATACGGATGCTTACCATATGTTTATTTTTGAATGATTTGCATTGAGTCATGCATTACCTGTTGAGTTTGTATCTACTGTAGTATATCTCTTTACTGGTTGGGGAAAGTGTTTATAGCAGTGAATTCTGTAAAATATTGTATACTACAATAGGATGAGAATAAGATTGAGTTAGATCGTGTGGTAGCTTGTATTGTACTAGTGTTGTTTGGTTTTGAGACTGCATTACTTATTTTGATATGTTGACCAAGTACAGAGCTACCCGAGATTAGTTCCAGAAGATGGTGAGAATCGGACCTGAGATGGCCAAGGGATGAATAGTGTACGATAAGGATTCTAGATTGAGAATTCCTTTGATAATTCGTACTATCTATAACTCGATTATTACAGAAAGGAACAGAGGGACTCCTTATGTATTCAGTTGATTTACTGAAGTTGAGTCTATCATTGGCTGATTTACCAATGATAAGAAAGTTAATAATGTTTTCCCCGATAAGACTTCTGGTTCGATTCCAATCAGAGAGATTGATTTTAACCTTGATTTGATATCAGAAATAGATTGCATCCTGATTGAGACAGATTGCATTCAGGGTGTGTTATATTTGAAGATGATGTATCTGTTGAATTTAGCAGAATTAAACCGGAATTAGTTGGCCGAGGGGATATCAGTGTCAAACATTTGCGGTTTATGAGTTTAGCAGATCAGTACCGATGAGTGATGTTTTGAATCTGATTGAAGCTTGCTGTTGTTTTGAATCAGGTAAGTAATACTGTATTGTATATGAATAACCAATCTGTTGTTCTAGATGTTCCGAATTTAAAATGATAAATATTGCCAGACAGTGTGCAATAATCTATGCGGTATGCATTTTGATAGCTGAAAAGGTGTTGATAGAATGCTTGAATCTGCATATATTAGGTGTACAGGATGATGTACAGATAAGATCAGACGATCAAGAGTGATGTCAGAAGAGTGATTAGACTGCATTGAATGCCAAAATTGACTATATCGTACCA
The DNA here is from genome assembly GCF_025594145.1 of Primulina tabacum. Lineage (NCBI taxonomy): Eukaryota > Viridiplantae > Streptophyta > Magnoliopsida > Lamiales > Gesneriaceae > Primulina > Primulina tabacum. Next base: position 31,117,688 of record NC_134557.1, read on the forward strand.
TGATTTTCGGTTGATTTTGTATTTTTGGCATAATATATTATAAACTCCTTCACCTACTGTCTATAGATTGACGGATAGTCGGAGCAAACTATCCGGATATGGGAGAATATCCAAGAACTGTAGTGCTGGATTTTAGCACTAGTTGACATGATTTATTGTCATTTATGAATTATCGTACAACCACAGCTATCAGACGAGTATTGAAATGACTTCTTTCGAAGCGTTGTACGGAATGAAATGTTAATCCCCTCTTTATTGGGATGATATCTCTGAGGTTCCTGAGATCGGACCTGGCATGATCAGAGATATGACTGAAAAAGTGAAGCTGATTCAGAAGAAAATGAAGGCAGCCCAAGACAGACAAGCCAAAAATGCCAATGTTCGACGACGACCGTTGGTATTTGAGGCTGGAAACCGAGTATTTTTGAAAATTTCACCTTTCAGATGAATAGTCAGATTTGGCAAGAAAGGGGAGTTGTCTCCACGATAGATTGGGCCGTATGAGATTCTTGAGAAGATAGGAGATCGTGCCTATCGACTAGCTTTAATCGCCTTCATTATATGGGATACAGGACGTTTTCATGTTGTTCTTGCGAAAATACCTGTCTGATGCTTCACATGCCATCCAACCAAATGAGGCCGAGTTGGATGAGACATTGAGTTATTTCGAAAAGTCGATTCAGATTCTTGATTGGAAGGAAAAGCAACTCAGAACGAAGACTATTCCACTTGTGAAAGTTCAGTGGAGTCATCATGGCGTTGAAGAAGCTACCTGGGAAACTGAGTCAGACATGAGACAGAAGTTTCCAGAGTTATTTCACTGATGTGTGTTCTTCAATTTAGCTTCTTCCATATACCTCCTTATTGACATGATTTAACTGCCTGTGATTTCGGGGACGAAATCATATTTTAGGGGGGGAGAAATGTAATGCCCGAGATTTGAGGTGTTGTTAATCTAAAATGATTCGTTAATTAATTGATGAGAGTATAGACGAAACGGATCAGATTAGGATATACGAAAAGGAGATTGAATTATGAATTGAAAATGATATGACATGGAAGAGGACATGGGATAGCATGAACAAAGGTTGAAAACCAGTAGGCATCACGTACATGCGCGGAGAATGGCGCGCATATGCGAGAAAGATCCTTCGCGAGGACAGAACACCTCGCGCATATGCGCGAGAAGGGGCGCGCATATGCGCGAGGCAAGTATTTGGGGTGATTGCCGAGACAGTAAGTCTCGCGCATATGCGCGAGACATGACGCGCATATGCGCGAGCAGGTGTATTCAAGAATGCCGAGTCCAAAGAGTTGGGCGCATATGAGCGGAAATGTGTCGCGCATATGCGCCAGCAGTTGGGAAGACACGCGCCGAGACTTAAGGTCTCGCGCATATGCGCCGGTTGATGTCGCGCATATGCGCGAGACGTGTTGCGTAAAGGATGAGCCACTCGTCCTCTTGCATGTACGTGGATGTATATATATATATATATATATATATATGCACGAATTCTTCAGAAAAGGAGAGGAAAGAAGAATCGAGAAAGGGCCGAGGAAGGAAAGAAAATCCTTACGCCTTTTGGGAGAAATCCGTCTATCCGATTTTGAATCCGACTTCAGTATTGAGTTCCTATCGACGTAGGCTACAACTGGACGTAAGTTTTTCTATGTTTTGATATGTTTTGAAATGATGGTATTGTCAGAATCTGATATGATTCATATATGATGTTATTGTCATGTTAGACATCGTATAATCGAAATCGGACTGAAGAATAGATACCATATTGAATTGTTATGATTTTCGTAGCTGTTTGGTAATCGATTTGATATCAGAATTGAATTGTTACCGATTATGAGATGTTAGAATTGATATCTGACTGAGATGATATTGCTGGGTATATTGAGACTATGACGTTGCGCTGTTGAAACAGAATTTGATTGAATTCTGATTATATCCAGTATTGATTGAGTGGTGTATTGATACCGTACCCTCGATATCGTTATTGCCAGATTGAGTATTGACAGGCTTTGAGTTCAAGACTTCGACAGAGTTAGAGTATCAGAAAGAAAGGTATAAATTAATGTTGAGTTGGGATTGCACAACTCGAGTGAGGTTTGACTCGAGTCTCCCTAAATCACATACTTAGTTTATTGCATTGATATTTGTAATTGATGAGATTGATGTTTGTAGTCTATTGATTTATAGCCACTGCATGTATTGACTACTGATTGTTTAGTCATTGGCTGATTCGCCTAGTCACCGGCTGATTCGTCTGGTTGTTGGCTGATTCGTCTAAACTTTGGCTGATTCGCTTAATTACTGACTGATTTGTCTAATTATTGGCTGATTCGCATAATCCTTGACTGATTCGTCAATTCTGTGGCTGTTTCGCCCAGACACTGGATATGTGAATTATATCGATACCGTTTAGGATTGATTCATTCCTATCGACTGAGATTCGATATATTATCAATATCCAGACATTGGGATCCCTAGGTTAGAGTTGAGTCGAGTCTGAGACGACGCGTTGTTTGAGTCGAGTCTGTGATGACTAGTTGATTTACAGTTTTATATCATTCATGTTTGTTGATTGGCTGCATGTGAATGATATTTGTTATATGCTTTTGTATATTTTTTTATATATGATTGCATGTTTACATTGTTTATACTGGGATTTATTCTCACCGGAGTTATCCGGCTGTTGTCTTGTTTTGTATGTGTGCATGACAACAGGTGGGACAGGTTCAGGGTCGAGGAGATGAGGAAAGATCGTGATTAGAGTGGAGGCTCCGGACTTGGATTAGAGATAGGGTTGGACACTTGATATTAGCTGTTAAACCTTAGTTGAATAAATGTATGTAGTACATGACTTGTACTTTTATACTAAGATGTATATATGTTCTATTTCACTACGTTCCGCATTTTAAAAAAAAAAATAAGACCATGTTTTATAATTGATTAATTAGTCCCAATTATGATTAAGAACTTGATTTGCGTCCGGGTCCCCACAATACCGTTAATTATTGACACAAAAATCAACTTCTACATATATTAAAGCTTATATAATTCTTATATCATATTTATTACCCCCGAGTCAAACATTTCATCTTAAGTCGGAAGCTTATCTTCGATAGGTAAATTCCCAAAAATGTAAGTCATTTTCTATCATATAAGTGTATTCCCAAAAATATAAGTAAACTTATATTTGTACATTCCCAAAAATATAATTCAACTTATCTTTGTACATTCCCAAAGAAATGTAACATTTCTTTCTTTTCGTATCATATAACCATAATACCAGTCTAGCCTACCTTATCATCTCTCCATAATTTCTGCTCTTTTTCCACTACATCCATAGGTGCTTCTTCTTCTTCTTCCACGTTTTCCACAACAAGTTGCATATAGTTATTTTGTTCTTGCAGTTTATCCATAGCGCCATGAAGCTTGGCGATGTAACGTTCTTTCTTGCTAGCAAGGTCTTCATTTTGATGACGAGAGCAGTTAGCAAGATTCTTCTCAATTTTAATCCTTACTATCAACTTTCATTTAATGGAAACTAGTCGTACCACGTGAGATGGGTTACGTAGTGTTAGGGCGAGCTGGCTCTCTGCTTCATCAAGGTGATGGGTGAGACGTTGTATATCAGTTTGAAGCAAGTTCTTAATCTCCATGAGTTCTTGTTTCTCTTGTTTTCCTATAGCGATTTGAGCCTTTAAGGTTGCAATCTCTCTTGCTTGGTTTTCAAGGGTAAGTTGACGCATGCGAAGGGCGGCTTGAGCACGAGTACGAGGGGTGGACATTTCCAATACACATCGAATATAAAAAGGATCAAAGTTACATTATAAAATAAGTAAGGTATTTGTGTCGAAAAAAGTGGGATTTTACAAAACTGGAAATTTTAGCAATTTTTACATATTTAGCTGTTGACAAGATTGAGTTTTGAGAATCTATGCGAAAGTATAAGCCATCCAATTATTGTGACAGCTTAAATTTGAAGATTTAAACAAACGGATATGATTGTGATATATTAGAATAATTTGCCAAATTTTGTCTTTCAAAATCCCAGCCGGATTATGAACCTGGCGGCTCTGATACCACTTAAATGTCAAGCCCCGAAACCGAGACATCGGTGACATCCGACATTGTTTAACAATTACATTGAAAACAATAAGCCTCGTATCAAATAAAGCAGTCATTTTCATAAATAAATTTTGCCTTTACAATGACAACGGAATAAAAATTACATCAGAAATTCGGAAGCGAAATACAAAAATAAATTGTGTATTCTTGATTCTCGTTCATTTCATTCGATCACCATCCCCAGAAAGCTTCTTGTTCCTCCTCATTCATTTGCTCTTCATTCTAATATGAAAGTTGTAAGAGTGTTTTGGGAAACACTCAGTAAGTGGGGGCCGATCAATTTTCACAAATAAATATAGACATAATTTTAAATCATCTTTTAACAGACTTTCAAAACTTATTACAGTGACTTATCATAACAGAACAGAATCAAATTTGAAATATGAGACAAAGATTATCAGATCATTCAGAGCAGATTAAGAACAAATACAACATTGTTACTCATCTCATTTTCCATGGTCAAATTGTCCCCAATATGTTAGACAACTAAGGGGTGAGACCAGAACACAGTTTTATACACATCGATGGGGGCCAGACAAAACACAGTTTTATACCCAGTGATGGGGGCCAGAACACAGTTTTATATCACTGATGGAGGCCAGACAGAACTACAATTATCGTTCCATATCTAATTCGATTTGTAACAGTGTATTACAGAATTCAGATTTATCGAACAAAACTTATCAGATGTTTGAAAGGAATTCAGCGGAGTCAAAGAATATCAAAACCAGAAGAACATAACGTACATCGATCAAAATTTTAAATTCCATAAATACTGATTTTCGAAAATAAGGACACACATACAAGCATGTCATTTTATTTTTATGCAAAGTTTAAAATAAAAGAAAATAAGTAACAAAAACCCACTTACTCTTAATTCGGACTTTGCGGCTCGAACTTGCTTGTTAAACCAACGATGCTTAAGCCCAAACTTGGACAACTGTAAGGCCCGAAAAATTTATCCTGTTAATCTTAAACGATTTAGTGATTAATTGATGTGATTATAGACGGAATGAATCAGACCGGGAAAAGACAAGAAAAGACGCGAAATATGTGCGAGGGAGATGCCATCCGCGCACATGCGCGATGTGGTGCGCACACATGCGCGGATTTGGCAGAAGACCCCGCGCATATGCGCGGCGTGAGGGCGCGCATATGCGCGAGGTGTCCAGTAGCCAAGGAGCTATAACAGAACATTGCGCGCACATGCGCGACGTGAGCCGCGCACATGCGCGAGGTAGGCAGAGAGTTGGGCGCACATGCGCGGGGTGAAGTCGCGCATATGCGCGAGTAGTAGAATGCACAAGACAGTAGGTCTCGCGCATATGCGCGACTTATGTGCGCGCATATGCGCGAGCAGTCCAGTAGCTGATTTCCAGATAGAGCTTCCGGCGCATATGCGCGGGGCTTATGTAACGCCCTGAAAATTTAAAGGTCCACGCGAACCACATGCATATGATTTATTAAATTCTCTTGTATTTTAAATAATTGTTTTAATTGCATTAAATTAATTATGTTGTGCATATTTGCATGTTTAAAATATATTTTTCTACATGGTTGCATTAAAATTTATTTTTAAAAGGTTATTCGAGTTGCGATCGAGGAACGGAGACCGATGGCTGAAAAATAGAAAATGTTTTTATTAAATAATTGTTTTTAATTATTTAAATTATGGGTGTTGGTTTTTCTTATTTTGAAAATAAGGGGTTTTTAGGTGATTTTATACGCCGGGACGTAAATTTTATCGGTGTTGGTTTTTCAACTAAAAATACGAACATTTTGACAACCCGGATAATAAATTCACGAACTTATTTAAGCAAAATTATTTTAAATATTTTAATTAAATACTAATGGGCTAAGTAGGCTTAATTAAGTTGTTAATGGGCCTAAACTAGCAATTAGAATTTAATTAGGATTCTAAACATTATTTAAAAGCTAAAACCCACCCATTAAACCTACAACCCCACGCCCCACAATCTCACAATTTCAGAATTCTTTTCCTCAAACTACACGGCACACACACAATATTTTGAAGGAGAAAAGTTCAAAAGTTTGCAAGGGTTTCAAGCCGTCGTTTTCTCGTCGCCGTTTCTTCGCAATCGTCAACGTTTATTCGTGCGTAAATTACGCAAAGGCACGCCATATTCTCCTTTTACTCATCATCACACCATAGTATTTGTTTATGCATGATTTTTAAAGAAAAACATAGCACACAAGTTAAATTTTCGTAACTACATGCTTATGTGTTCTAAATTGGTGTTTTTAATTTCAAAAATTATGTTTTTATGTGTTTAAAAGGGCTGCCATGATTAGGACTTGATCAAGCATGAATTTACACAAGTTTAGCGTCATAAAACTCAACCGAAAACACTGCACAAATAAAAAACACAAAAGCTGGAAGCACTTTTCTATCATGAGGTTGAGGGGCTCGGTTTTATGAGTTGCAGGACTTGGCTTTGGTTCGGTTGGGACCAGGGCATGGCTAGGGTCTGTTATGGGTCACGGGTAGAGTCCTAGCCACGCTAGGACTCGATTCATGGGCTGGGGAAGGAGTCCTAGCTTGCTAGGACTCCCACCCGAGAGTTGAGGGAGGTTGAGCGCAGGTTCTATGGTCTGCGCAGATGGATTGTGGGCTCGGCCAGGGGCTTTGGGCTGGGCTAGGTTAGGTCCTTAGGGTCCTAGGAGGGTGCTTGAGGGGTTGGTTCAAGGGGTGGCTCGATGGTTAGAGGCCTAGCATCAGAAAACGTGAGGAAGGTGCATGGCAGCAAGGTGTTGCGTGAGATTGCTGTTGTGTTCAGTAGGCGGCTGCTCGCGTCCAGGGGTTTGGGTCGGTCTGGGCTTGGCCTGGGTGTGGTCCAGGGAAGGTTAGGGTCATGAGGGGTCAAGTGGTTAAGGGCTGGAAGGAGTCCTAGTCTAGATAGGAGTCCTAAAGTCCCTAGGATACACATGCACAACACGTACAGAACATGGGTCATGTTCTAGAAAGTTTAGAGCGGGCCAGGGCCGGGTTTTTGGGCTGGGCTTGGTCAAGAGTGTCCTTAGATGGGTTTGCTAGGTTTTGGCTTGAGGTGGCTCGGGCGCGGCTCGAGTAAATTGGGAGATGGCTCGGTGTGTTCGCCGGTGTGTCAAAAACGAAAATAATAAAGCAAAATTTGAATCCATAGGTCCACGGGTGTGGCTCACGACTTGGAAGGGTAGAATAAATCATAAAAAGGTTATGTTAAAAATTTGGGATCACAATAACGAGTTTTGGATTTATTCGGGATTTAATCGGCGCACGAAAGGCTAATTAACGAGTTAATTGAAACGCCTAGTTTTAGGCTTATAAAATTATGAAAAATTAGGTTTAAGCTTAAATAATTATTATAAGTCTAAGTTTTTAATTTGGGAATTTTATATTAAGGTTTGGTTTAATTCGGGATTAAAACGTATTAATACGTCACATTTAAAGATTAATTTAAAAGTCATCGAATTAAGGTAAATAAAAATGTGATAAAATTCATGTAGATTTAAATAATTATTTGGGACATGTTAGAGTCAATGAAATTAAGAAAAAGTCAAAAACGTGAAATTTTACGTCTAGGGGTAAAACGGTCTTTTTACGCCTAAAAATTAGTAAACGTCATGGCAGTGCCCTATTTGCTGTTTTATATGTTAATATGATTATGTAACATGTTTATGAATTTTTATATGTTGAAATATGATTTTTAAATGTCCATGAATTATTAAGGGTTAAATTGGTCATTTAAAAGATATGTTGCATGCTTGGTTTCAAAATAAAAATGATATTATATGCATATTTTTATAAGTGATGGAAATACGACATGTTGAAGGATGTGAAGGGATTGTGACTACTGAATATGTTGGAAATATCGTGAGGGTTATGGTCCCAGTGGGAGCACGACGATCGTGTTTCCTTGGATACGGATACGAATACGAATACAAATATGATGAATATGATTGGAGATGTCGTGAGGGGAGAAGGCCCCAAAGGGAGCCCATTTATGGGAAAAGGCCCCAGAGGGAGCCCCGACGATCGTATTTCCAATGCCATGATATGTTAATACGTAGGCCAGGGCCCAGTTGACCGGTGAGAGTGTTGATGGTGTCCCCCGCCGCCTAGTACTGTGGTTACATGTAGATGGATCCATCGCCCAATACGTTTAAGAATACGAGTCACAATCACGATCTGAATTCAACAAACACGAACATGAACATGAATACGAATATGAATATGGATACGAATATGGATATTCATATGAATATGAATACGAATATGAATATGAGTATGTTTATGTTTTTATGAAAATGTTTTTATGCATCATGAAAATGTTTACGAAAATGTTTAAGTTTATGCATCTTCATGAAAATGATATTTTAAGTAAAAGTATTTTTCACTGTTATATGTTAACTGTATTACGTATTACTCGTTATCAAGAATATGACGTGTTGAGTCTTTAGACTCACTAGGTGTGTATGATGCAGGTGATTATAATGATAATGTTAATGGTGGTCTTGATGGTCGATCTGACTGGACTGGAGGTGCAAATAACCCGAGGACCGACGCTAGTTTTCCGCACTAGTTATGATTTATGATTTTAAGTAATGTTAAAGATATTTTTTACGTCTTTTATTTATGTTATGAGAGATTTTTGGAAAGGTTATAGTATGGGCTATACTTTTCGAATAATGTTTTTAGGTTGGTAAAATGTTTGACGATTTTATGCTTTAAAATATTTTCCTTTGGATTTTTAAATGGCAGTTGGATGTTTTTTTTAAAATAATGTCAAAAATATTTTATGGTTCGGCCGATGCCAAGTGAGGTTTTAAAAAAAAATTTCTAGCACGTTTTAAGAAAACGAATAGCAGACGTTTCAGTTGGTATCAGAGCAAAGGTCCTGTAAAGGGTTGTGCCACCATCAGCGCCGGAAAAATCAGTCGTCAAGCCTCAGTCTGTAAGTTTACATGCTTTATATGATTTTATGATATTACCTGCTAAGTACATGAATTATATGTTTACGTCACATGTTTAATAGTTTTATGATAATTTATGATTTATATGCTTTAGAATTTTTATATGTGATATGATATGAAATAAGAAATTATTTGATTTCAACGCATGTTGGCTTCGTGGTGGAATTGGACTATGTTGATTTTGGATTTTAGTATTGACGTTCTACTTTTTGGGCTATAAGTTAATCGTGAATATTATGAATGCTTTTGGGACACGTAGATTTTCTAAGAAAGTATTTTTTGATTCATGGTTACTAGTCGAAATAATTTTTGGGAATTACTCATAAGAAATAATGATTCGAGAATTTACAACGACTTTGGGAGTATAGAAATGTATAAATTGAGATTTTAAGTTTTGACAAAAGGTAAGATTGGTTATAGAAATTGATTTTGGGTAAATAAGTTTAAATTTATCGAAATTATGCTATGGGAAATCTGTAGAAGAAAATAAAAATGCCAAAAATTTATGAGTTAATTAAGGAATTTGGGGATTAGTTTAGCAATAAGTGCGAATTGAATGTGTTATATGATAAAAATTTTCGATGATTTAGACTTTTAAGAATATTTGGAACCTTGGGATTTCTTGATTATAGTGTTATAAGAATGTAGATCATGAGTTTTTAAGGATGAATCAATACTAAGCTTGAAAAATCTAAGTGTTAGCGGATGCGTTTGGGATTTTAAGGTTGAAATATGATAAGTTGATGAACATTTTGAGTATAAATAAGGAAAGTAATATATGATAAGTATGGTCATCCATATTTTTATATTTGGAATTTTAAGAAAAGTTGAAATTCGATGTTATAATAATATAGCATTAAGTAATTATGGGTCTTTTTAAGTTGTCATTTGCAAATAAGGATTTAGAAGGAAAATTAATTGGGATCAAGTAGACGTAAGGATATTCTAGAACTTAAGTTTTATTAGAGTAGCGCAGCGGAAGCGTGGATTTTTGAGATACTAGAATTAAGTCTAAACTTTGGGTTACTAAGTATAAGCGAATTTCGAGGACGAAATTCAATTTAAGGGGGGAAGATTGTAACGCCCTGAAAATTTAAAGGTCCACGCGAACCACATGCATATGATTTATTAAATTCTCTTGTATTTTAATTAATTGTTTTAATTGCATTAAATTAATTATGTTGTGCATATTTGCATGTTTAAAATATATTTTTCTACATGGTTGCATTAAAATTTATTTTTAAAAGGTTATTCGAGTTGCGATCGAGGAACGGAGACCGATGGCTGAAAAATTGAAAATGTTTTTATTAAATAATTGTTTTTAATTATTTAAAATATGGGTGTTGGTTTTTCTTATTTTGAAAATAAGGGGTTTTTAGGTGATTTTATACGCCGAGACGTAAATTTTATCGGTGTTGGTTTTTCAACAAAAATACGAACGTTTTGACAACCCGGATAATAAATTCACGAACTTATTTAAGCAAAATTATTTTAAATATTTTAATTAAATACTAATGGGCTAAGTAGGCTTAATTAAGTTGTTAATGGGCCTAAACTAGCAATTAGAATTTAATTAGGATTCTAAACATTATTTAAAAGCTAAAACCCACCCATTAAACCTACAACCCAACGCCCCACAATCTCACAATTTCAGAATTCTTTTCCTCAAACTACACGGCACACACACAATATTTTGAAGGAGAAAAGTTCAAAAGTTTGAAAGGGTTTCAAGCCGTCGTTTTCTCGTCGCCGTTTCTTCGCAATCGTCAACGTTTATTCGTGCGTAAATTACGCAAAGGCACGCCATATTCTCCTTTTACTCATCATCACACCATAGTATTTGTTTATGCATGATTTTTAAAGAAAAACATAGCACACAAGTTAAATTTTCGTAACTACATGCTTATGTGTTCTAAATTGGTGTTTTTAATTTCCAAAATCATGTTTTTATGTGTTTAAAAAGGCTGCCATGATTAGGACTTGATCAAGCATGAATTAACACAAGTTTAGGGTCATAAAACTCAACCGAAAACACTGCACAAATCAGAAACACAAAAGCAAGAAGCACTTTTCTATCATGAGGTTGAGGGGCTCGGTTTTATGAGTTGCAGGACTTGGCTTTGGTTCGGTTGGGACCAGGGCATGGATAGGGTCTGTTATGGGTCACGGGTAGAGTCCTAGCCACGCTAGGACTCGATTCATGGGCTGGGGAAGGAGTCCTAGCTTGCTAGGACTCCCACCCGAGAGTCGAGGGAGGTTGAGCGCAGGTTCTATGGTATGCGCAGATGGATTGTGGGCTCGGCCAGGGGCTTTGGGCTGGGCTAGGTTAGGTCCTTGGTGTCCTAGGAGGGTGCTTGAGGGGTTGGTTCAAGGGGTGGCTCGATGGTTAGAGGCCTAGCATCAGAAAACGTGAGGAAGGTGCATGGCAGCAAGGTGTTGCGTGAGATTGCTGTTGTGATGAAGTAGGCGGCTGCTCACGTCCAGGGGTTTGGGTCGGTCTGGGCTTGGCCTGGGCGTGGTCCAGGGAAGGTTAGGGTCATGAGGGGTCAAGTGGTTAAGGACCGGAAGGAGTCCTAGTCTAGATAGGAGTTCTAAAGTCCCTAGGATACACATGCACAACACGTACATAACATGGGTCATGTTCCAGAAAGTTTAGAGCGGGCCAGGGCCGGGGTTTTGGGCTGGGCTTGGTCAGGAGGGTCCTTAGATGGGTTTGCTAGGTTTTGGCTTGAGGTGGCTCGGGCGCGGCTCTAGTAAATTGGGAGATGGCTCGGTGTGTTCGTCGGTGTGTCAAAAACAAAAATAATAAAGCAAAATTTGAATCCATGGGTCCACGGGTGTGGCTCATGACTTGAAAGGGTAGAATAAATCATAAAAAGGTTAAGTTAAAATTTGGGATCAAAATAACGAGTTTTGGATTTATTCGGGATTTAATCGGCGCACGAAAGGCTAATTAACGAGTTAATTGAAACGCCTAGTTTTAAGCTTTATAAAATTATGAAAAATTAGGTTTAAGCTTAAATAATTATTATAAGTCTAAGTTTTTAATTTGGGAATTTTATATTAAGGTTTGGTTTAATTCGGGATTAAAACGCATTAATACGTCACATTTAAAGATTAATTTAAAAGTCATCGAATTAAGCTAAATAAAAATGTGAGAAAATTCAAGTAGATTTAAATAATTATTTGGGACATGTTAGAGTCAATGAAATTAAGAAAAAGTCAAAAACGTGAAATTTTACGTCTAGGGGTAAAACGGTCTTTTTACGCCTAAAAATTAGTAAACGTCATGGCAGTGCCCTATTTGCTGTTTTATATTTTAATATGATTATGTAACATGTTTATGAATTTTTATATGTTGAAATATGATTTTTAAATGTCCATGAATTATTAAGGGTTAAATTGGTCATTTAAAAGATATGTTGCATGCTTGGTTTCAAAATAAAAATGATATTATATGCATATTTTCATAAGTGATGGAAATACGACATGTTGAAGGATGTGAAGGGATTGTGACTACTGAATATGTTGGAAATATCGTGAGGGTTATGGTCCCAGTGGGAGCACGACGATCGTGTTTCCTTGGATACGGATACGAATACGAATACGAATATGATGAATATGATTGGAGATGTCATGAGGGGAGAAGGCCCCAGAGGGAGCCCATTTATGGGAAAAGGCCCCAGAGGGAGCCCCGACGATCGTATTTCCAATGCCATGATATGTTAATACGTATGCCAGGACCCAGTTGACCGGTGAGAGTGTTGATGGTGTCCCCCACCGCCCAGTACTGTGGTTACATGTAGATGGATCAATCGCCCAATACGTTTAAGAATACGAGTCACAATCACGATCTGAATTCAACAAACAGGAACATGAACATGAATACGAATATGAATATGGATACAAATATGAATATTCATATGAGTATGAATACGAATATGAATATGAGTATGTTTATGTTTTTATGAAAATGTTTTTATGCATCATGAAAATGTTTACGAAAATGTTTAAGTTTATGCATCTTCATGAAAATGATATTTTAGGTAAAATTATTTTTCACTGTTATATGTTAACTGTATTACGTATTACTCGTTATCAAAAATATGACGTGTTGAGTCTTTAGACTCACTAGGTGTGTATGATGCAGGTGATTATAATGATAATGTTAATGGTGGTCTTGATGGTCGATCTGACTTGACTGAAGGTGCACATAACCCGAGGACCGACGCTAGTTTTCCGCACTAGTTATGATTTATGATTTTAAGTAATGTTAAAGATATTTTTTACGTCTTTTATTTATGTTATGAGAGATTTTTGAAAGGTTATAGTATGGGCTATACTTTTCGAATAATGTTTTTAGGTTGGTAAAATGTTTGACGATTTTATGCTTTAAAATATTTTCCTTTGGATTTTTAAATGGCAGTTGGATGTTTATTTTTAAAATAATGTCAAAAATATTTTATGGTTCGGGCGATGATAAGTGAGGTTTTAAAAAAAAATTTCTAGCACGTTTTAAGAAAACGAATAGCAGACGTTTAAGCTTAGGCGCGCATATGCACGAGACATGCAGATTAAAAATCAGCCACGTTTCATTGGCATGCGATTTGATATATATATATATATAAATACAAACTTGATTATCACATAGAAGAAAGAAGGGAAACCGAAGGGAAGAGCTCTAAGTTCTTTACGTGCGAGAATTTGAATGTTACGCAAGATCCGCCCATCAGAATTCTGACCTAAGTATATTTCTGTAATCTTCGTGTTAGCAGCTTCACACGGACGTAAGTTTTGCTACGTTTCGATATGTCTTGAAATTATGATATTTCCAGAATCGAATAGAATTCATATATATTGTTCTTGCGATATCAGACATTATATAATTAAAGTCAGATCGAAGAACAGACTGTGTATGTATTTGTTATGATTTTCGGAGTCGAATTGGTTGAGATTTGATATCAGATTTGTATTGTTATCGAGTATGAGTTACAGGAATTGATATCTGTTGATTTATATTGTGTGGTATATTTATATGGTACCGTTATGCCGTTGAAACCGAATTCGATTAGGTTCTGATTTTATCTGATATTGATTATGAGCCATATTATTATATCTGTGATGTTGAAATTGACGGGGTTATCGAGGTTGTATTATCATGCCGTCGAAACATCGGTGAATTGATATTGATCAGATTCAGTATTGATTGAGATTTTATTATGGTGTCGTGATATCGATCAGATTAGGTATTGAATTGAGTTATACATTGATACAGTATATTCGATATTGTTATTGCCAGATTGATATCGACAGACAGTGAGTCCAAAGCTTCGACAGAGTCAAACTGAAAATGGACAGAGTTGAGTTTGAGACTTCGTCTTCGTCAGACCGAGAAGAGAAAGGTATAAGTCAATGTGGTACCGGGAGATCGAATCGAGTATAGTATGATATACTTGAGTTTCCCTAAATCACATACTTCTTATTATTATGTTCATTAATTTGACTTGATATGCTTGTTCTATGAATGTATAGAAAGCAGGTATTAGTCGAGTGATATTGTGACAGAAGTACCTGATAGTGGCGGGATCGCCACGGGCACATTGCACGATGTCACAAGATAGTAAATTGGCGAGAGTTCCAATGTCCATCACGTATAGGGCTTTGGACGATTGGCAATCGATGTGGATAGAATTGGAGTTTCTTCTATTACTGGTGATCGATATCATATTAATGTGGATAGAAGTGGAGTTTCTTCTATTACTGGTGATTGATATGGAATGCCAACGTCTGGAAATTGGGATCCCTAGACCAGGATTGATTCTAGTCTGAGTTTAAGAGTTACGGATATTGATTCATTGATTGATGTTGATTTATGTTCCTGATTATGGTACATGTTTAGAGTAAGGGTTATTGTTGATATTAATTCATGTTTCGGATTAGAATACATGCTACAAATATTTGATTCATGTTCTGATTTTGATACATGTTATGAATATCTGTTATATACTTTTATATTGTTTTTATGATTGCATGTATACATGATTTATACTGGGAATGTAATTCTCACCGGAGTTATCCAGCTGTTGTCTTGTTTGTATGTGTGCATGACAACAGGTGGGACAGGATCAGGGTCAAGAAGAGAACGAAGCTGGACTAGATAGCGTGGAGATCTGGGCTCAGAAGTAAATTAGGAGTCAGCACTGATATGTAGTTGAACCTAGTTGAATTATTGTAGACAATACAGGACTTGTATGTTTATATTTAATATGTAATTCAGATTGACTTACGTAACGTTTCCGCTTTGTATTTTTTTAAAAAAAATTTAGACCCTGTTTATTATAATTGATTGATTAGTTCTAAGAACTATTAAAAACTTTAATTAGCGTCCGGGTCCCCACAACCGGTGGTATCAGAGCAGTAGGTTCCAGAACTGTAGGTTACCTTAGACTAAGATAGAGGCTAGTGAGCGGAGTAGAATGGATTTTCTTTGCTTGCATGTGATTGCTAGCATGTGATTTATTATAATGTTGAATTACATTGTGTGTGCTAGCATGATATTATGTGTTATTGTTTTTAAATACATGTTACCTGAATATCTGAGTTGATTTGGTAATATGTCTGATTTGAAAATGAATCAGAACCAATTCTGGATCAGAAGGTAAGCTGATCAGAAAGGGACTGAGATTGATTTATCTCATGTGATACTAACTCTTGAGGTAATCAGATATACCTCCTCGAAGAATTCCAGAAAGAGGTAGTACTTCGATTGATCAGATAGATGTGTCAGAAACTCCGATGGAAATACAGTTGAAACAGTTTCAGTCATTTCAACTGCCGATTCTGAGAGGTACTGAGACATCTGATGATTGTGAGAATTGGTTAGATGGTATAAAGATATTGTTTGATTCACTTGAGTATCCAGACGAACGGAGAATTAAACTAGTGCCCAACCAGTTACACGACGTCGCAAGGAATTGGTGGATTACAATCAAAAGAGTATTAGAACAGCGTGGTGCGGTAATTACGTGGGAAATCTTTAGAGCGGAATTCTATCGAAGATTTTTCTTAGTTTCGTACCGAGAGGACAAGAAAGCAGAGTTTGAGAATTTGAAACATGGCCAACTGAATATTGAAGAATATGTTGCTAAATTCTCTACTTTATTACGTTTTGCTCCTCTTATAGCTGGGAATGATGAAGCTGTAGCGGATCAGTTCATCAACGGATTGAATGCTGAGATATCTTCCTTGGTAAAGGTAGAGCGACCCCAGCATTTTGGTGATGCTTTGAATAAAACAAAGAGAGCTGAGGCAAGTTTGAGTCGACAACGAGGGAGGTTGGATTTGATCTGACCCCAGACACAGCAGTCGCCTCTCAGATTTGATAGTGGCAGTACAAGTGGGAAGCCAGATTTGTTGAAAGCTCGAAAGAAACGGTTTAAGAAATTAGGGAGCGGACCGAGCGGTTCATCTAGCTCCAGTGGTTCTAGCCCGAGTTATACTGGAGTTTATTGCAGGACTTGCGGAGGAAGACATCCCACTGAGCAATGCCAAGGAGTATTTGGTAGTTGCCGTATCTGCCGACAGTCAGGACATTTTGCGAGAGTATGTCCACAGAGAGGTTCCCGAAGATTCCAGGGAGCAGAGGCGTCTGGTGGTAGTGACCGAGGAACAGATCCAGGATGCACTTGATGATGTAGTGACAGGTATCTGTTCTTTTATGATTTTGTCCCATATGTATTGGGAGATTCTCGTATATCTTATACATGATTCTGTATGAATTGCATTGACATATGTTTTATTCTATTGAGTCTGTATATACTGTAGTATTGATTTCTTTATCTTTTGGGGGAAAGATTGATACAAGTGAATTCTGTAAATATCGTATACTGCAGTGGAGTGAGAATGAGATTGAGTTAGATTATGTTGTACTTGTATTGTCTGATTCTGGCAGCATTATTGATATGAATATATTGAACAAGTACAGAGCTATTGTAGATTCTTACCAGGAGATGGTAAGATTCGGACTTGAAATGGCCGAAAAATGAATAATGCACGGTAAGGATTTTCGATTTTGAATTCCTTTGATTTCCGTATTAACTAGGATTCGATGATTATCGAAAAGAATGGAGTTATTCCTTATGCATTCAGTTGATTACTGAAAATGAATATACCATGAGCTGATTTGTCAGTAGCAGGAGAAATGCTAGAGTTTTTCTAGATGAAATTCCGGATTTGCCTTATATCAGGGAGAGTGATTTCCGCCTTGATTTGAAACCAGGTATTGGTTTTATTTTAGAAGTCCGTACAGAATGATACTGATTGATTTGAAAGAATTGAAATATCAGTTAGAGGATTTACTGACCGAAAGTTACATCTGATTGTGTATTTCTCTGTAAAATACTTCAGTTCTGATTATGGGTTGATGAATCCGGTATTCAGAGGTATTCTGATGATTTTATGCCGTTTATCTATGATATTTTGTGATATACTCGTGGCATATGACTGACTAAATCGAATATCTTGTATTGAAGGATCTGAGAACTGAAATTGTTGTATACAGAAATTGTTCAGATATGAATCTTGATTGAAACAGATTGTAGTGCGAGTATGTGATATCTGAATATGGTATACTGATTGATATTAGCACAGCTGAGGCAGTGATCAGTGGCTGAGAATGATACCGATGTCAGAAACTTCTTTATTTTCTTGCCTGAGTTTAACAGATTATTGTATATGTGACTGTTGTTGTGAAATTGCTTGAGAATTGTTATTGTTCTAAAACAGTATTAAAGACAGATTATATTGTTTGGGGGATATTACATCCGAAGATGATATAGCAGTTGATCTAAAAAACGTCGAAGATGTGATACAGATTATTGGGAACCGTTGAGAGTATATACAGTTCAATCCGAATCAGAGCTAAACTTGCGAATTAAAGCAGTCCATAAGTTTAATCAGAATGTTCAGAACGCGGTTTCGATAATCAGAACAGGGTGTCGATCAGAATATCAGGTAGGTAATACTGTATTATATGTGAATAAACGACTTGTTTGTGCCGAATATTTCGAATCTAAAATGACAGATATAGTCAGAAGCGCACGGTAGTCGATTCAGTATTTATTCTGGTGACAGAAATGTATGATTATTCAAAAAGACAGTTTTGATATAAACAGAGGAAATCAGTTGTAACAGAATTTGTACTGAAATGTCTAAATTGCGGACAGGGGAAAACAGGAGATTGGTTATATCAATTATCGATTCTTGAATAGAAATGGGAGTACATTTCTATGGATTGTGTGACGACACTACTGAAATCTGGATAAGATTGTGCTATGATGTAATTATGATTAACAGATTGCTTGAATCTGCTTATATGATGTTGTACAGGATGACATACAGATACGACCAGACGACTGAGATTTATGTCAGAAAAAGGGGTCAGATTGTATTGAATGCCAAAATTGATTATATCATACCATGATTTGGATTGATTTTGTACTTTTGGCAGAATATGCAACAAGATCTTTCACCTATCGTTTATAAATCGACAGATAGTTGGAGCAACTATCCTGAAACTGGAGGATATCCAGGAACTGTAGTGCTGTATTTTAGCACTGGTTGAGACGATGTGTTGTCACTTTGTGAATGAATGTGCGACAATAGCTATCAGATGAGTATTGAAATAGCTTCAGTCCAGGTATTGTACAGTGAGAACTGTAAATTTTATTCGTATGGGAATTATATCTCCGAGATACCTAAGATTGGATCGGATGGAATTAGAGATATGAAAAAGAAATTGAAACTGATTTAGAAGAAAATAAAGATAGCTCAGAATAAATAGATTGAATATATCAACGTCGGATGATGACTGTTGATATTTGAAGCTGGAAGATTGAATATAACCTCGATTGGAATTATCAGAGTTGATAGGAGATGTTAATGTTGATTTATTATGAGCTGTTGATGGGTATATACGGATGTTGTATAGCCAGTATTGTGAGATTAATTCTGTTAGAGTTATTTCGAGTGATATTATGAGATTATACTTCTTGAATGATTATTCCAGAGTGAAATTAGAGATTCGTGAAAGAAAGATATTTCAGGATGAAGACTATTCCGTTTGTGAAAGTTCAATGGAGTCGTTATGATACTGAAGAAATTATTTGGGAAACAAAATCTGAGGTGAGACTGAGATTTCAGAATTTTTTCATTGTAATGAGTTTTCTGATTAACCTCTATTATATATTTCTTTCTTTATCTGATTGAATTGCCTGTGATTTCGAGGACGAAATTGTATCTTAGAGGGGGAGAAATGTAAGGCCCGAGAAATTTATCCTGTTAATCTGAAACGATTTAGTGATTAATTGATGTGATTATAGACGGAATGAATCAGACCGGAAATGACAAGAAAATATGCGAAATATGTGCGAGGGAGATGCCATCCGCGCACATGCGCGATCTGGTGCGCACACATGCGCGGATATGGCAGAAGACCCCGCGCATATACGCGGCGTGAGGACGCGCATATGCGCGAGGTGTCCAGTAGCCAAGGAGCTATAACAGAACATTGCGCGCACATGCGCGACGTGAGCCGCGCACATGCGCGAGGTAGGCAGAGAGTTGGGCGCACATGCGCGGGGAGAAGTCGCACATATGCGCGAGTGGTAGAATGCACGAGACAGTAGGTCTCGCGCATATGCGCGACTTATGTGCGCGCATATGCGCGAGCAGTCCAGTAGCTGATTTCCGGATAGAGCTTCTGGCGCATATGCGCGGGGCTTAGGCGCGCATATGCGCGAGACATGCAGATTAAAAATCAGCCACGTTTCATTGGCATGCGATTTGATATATATATATATACATAAAAACTTGATTATCACATAGAAGAAAGAAGGGAAACCGAAGGGAAGAGCTCTAAGTTCTTTACGTGCGAGAATTTGAATGTTACGCAAGATCCGCCCGTCAGAATTCTGATCTAAGTATATTTCTGTAATCTTCGTGTTAGCAACTTCACACGGACGTAAGTTTTGCTACATTTCGATATGTCTTGAAATTATGATATTTCCAGAATCGAATAGAATTCATATATATTGTTCTTGCGATATCAGACATTTTATAATTGAAGTCAGATCGAAGAACAGACTGTGTATATATTTGTTATGATTTTCGGAGTCGAATTGGTTGAGATTTGATATCAGATTTGTATTGTTATCGAGTATGAGTTACAGGAATTGATATCTGTTGATTTATATTGCATGGTATATTTATATGGTACCGTAATGCCGTTGAAACCGAATTCGATTAGGTTCTGATTTTATCTGATATTGATTATGGGCTGTATTATTATATCTGTGATGTTGAAATTGACGGGGTTATCGAGGTTGTATTATCATGCCGTCGAAACATCGGTGAAAATATATTGATCAGATTCAGTATTGATTGAGATTTTATTATGGTGTCGTGATATCGATCAGATTAGGTATTGAATTGAGTTATACATTGATACAGTATATTCGATATTGTTATTGCCAGATTGATATCGACAGACAGTGAGTCCAAAGCTTCGACAGAGTCAAACTGAAAATGGACAGAGTTGAGTTTGAGACTTCGTCTTCGTCAGACCGAGAAGAGAAAGATATAAGTCAATGTGGTACCGGGAGATCGACTCGAGTATAGTATGATATACTTGAGTTTCCCTAAATCACATACTTTTTATTATTATGTTCATTGATTTGACTGGATATGCTTGTTCTATGAATGTATAGAAAGCAAGTATTAGTCGAGTGATCTTGTGACAGAAGTACCTGATAGTGGCGGGATCGCCACGGGCACATGGCACGATGTCACAAGATAGTAAATTGGCGAAAGTGCCAATGCCCATCACGTATAGGGCACTGGACGATTGGCAATCGATGTGGATAGAATTGGAGTTTCTTCTATTAGTGGTGATCGATATCATATCAATGGGGATAGAATTGGAGTTTCTTCTATTACTGGTGATTGATATGGAATGCCAATGTCTGGAAATCGGGATCCCTAGACTAGGATTGAGTCTAGTCTGAGTTTAAGAGTTACGGATATTGATTCATTGATTGATGTTGATTTATGTTCCTGATTATGGTACATGTTTAGAGTAAGGGTTATTGTTGATATTTATTCATGTTTCGGATTAGGATACATGCTACAAATATTTGATTCATGTTCTGATTTTGATATATGTTATGAATATCTATTATATGCTTTTATATTGTTTATATGATTGCATGTATACATGATTTATACTGGGAATGTAATTCTCACCGGAGTTATCCGGCTGTTGTCTTATTTGTATGTGTGCATGACAACAGGTGGGACAGGATCAGGGTCAAGAAGAGAACGAAGCTGGACTAGATAGCGTGGAGATCCGGGCTCAGAAGTAAATTAGGAGTCAGCACTGATATGTAGTTGAACCTAGTTGAATTATTGTAGACAATACATGACTTGTATGTTTATATTTAATATGTTATTCAGATTGACTTACATAACGTTTCCGCTTTGTATTTTAAAAACAAAATTTAGACCATGTTTATTATAATTGATTGATTAGTTCTAAGAACTATTAAAAACTTTAATTACCGTCCGGGTCCCCACAACAACACTTCGCCTATTTTCTTAAGCAGAGTATGGAGTAATTTCAGCAGCACTTCGATGTATTTTTTTTGGACACAAAGAATCGCACGAAGCTTCCTCTTCTTCCTTTCCTTGGTCAAAATGTTGGAGAGAATTGAGAGGGGAGTTGAGTGTGTTGTTTGCTACAACACATGAGGTATTTATTGGTGCAAAAGTGACTCTTTCCATACCCTTACATCAGCCGAAATATGGTCTTCCAAATGCCCAAGGATGATTGTGAGAACTCGGAATTTCCGAAGCAAATAATGTAAGAAATAAAAATACTCAAAACTAAGCTTAAACTAGGCTCAGGACTTTAATCCTAACTATAAAACTCAAATATGAACTTAAATTTTCAGCTAACTTGACTCAAGGAAGTAGCTCCAAAGCTCGAGGATTAGCTCCACGGGAAGCTATGCAATAAGAAATCGCATCAATCGAAGACTCGTCACCAGTAAAGTAAAACCCCAGCTCATGAACTCAAGATTTCAGCTCAAAGAAGCTCAACCATGCTTGTCCTAAATGGGCCAAAAGGGAGCTAAGGGAAGAGCTAGGAGACTTGGACCAATTTATTATGCAAGAATAACCCTTGAGTTGATCAAGATGACTCTTGAGGGATGGATAATCTTTGACTACAATTACTCCCTTGCTTGGGCGACAAGATGATCGGCCATGGCAAGGTGAAAGACCACATTTTTCCTATAAATACTACCTCAAGGGTTGAAGAAATTCACACCAAAAATACCTCAAAGTTTCGGCCCCCTCACCCTTACAAAAGAAACTCTCGGCCGAAAGCAAGAAAGAAGAAGGGAAAGCTTGTGCCATTATTTTCGTGCTGGAAATTATTGTCAACACTGTAGGGAGGCCCTGTCCAAATTTCGGTCAGCATCTGGTACAAATTCATCAATTTTCGTACGTCCGGGTTTGAGCTACTCTCGAAGCATACCTTCGCATTTCTGTAAGTGGGTTTTTGTAACGTAGTTTATTGTATTTTAAATCTTGTATAAAAATAACATGACATGCTTGTTGGTGTGTTATGATTATCGAAATTTATGAGTATATAATTTAAAATTTCGATCGATGACTGTTAAGTTTATTCTGAAATTCGATATTCTTTGATTCTGCCGAACACTGTCACTATTTTGAAAAGTTTTGTACGATAAATCTGAATCTGTGTTACATTGTTACTATTCGAGTTAGATATGGAACGATAATTGTGATTCTGTTCTGGCCCCCATGGGTGGGTATAAAACCATGTTCTGTCTGGCCCCCATCGGTGGGTATAAAACCGTGTTATGTCTGGTCCTCATCGGTTGGTATAAAACCGTGTTCTGGCCTCACCCTTAGAGGATTAACATATTGTTGACAATTTGATCATAGAAACGAGAAGAGTAACATTGTTTTGTTTGTTTTGATTTGCTTTTGATCTGATTCTGATGTACTCTGAAACGTCTGATAGTCTTTGTATAACTTGATCTGGTTCCGATAAGTCAAAATAATAAGTTTTGAAAGTTGTTAAAAAGGATGAGTTAAAATTACCTCTATAAGTATTTATTTGTGGAAATCAATCGGCCCACACTTGCTGAGTATTTCTTAAAACGCTCACCCCTTACATCTCTTCCCAGAATAGACTGAGGAACAAGTGAATGATGAAGAGCAAGGAGCTTTCTGGGGTTGGTGAACGCATCGAGAAATCCAGGATTAAAAGTTGTATTTCCTTTGTATTTATTTCTCTTCCGCAACTCTGATGTAATTTTGATTCTGTTGTCAATGTAAAGAAAATATTTGATTTATGAAAAAGACTGGTTTATTTGGCTTTTCGATCAAGGCTTATTGTTTTCAAGTAATTGTTAAACAATGCTAGATGTCATCGACGCTTCGGTTTCGGGGCGTGACATTTAAGTGGTATCAGAGCCGCCAAGTTCATAATCCCGCTGGGATTTTGACAGACAAAATTTGACATTTTGGAAAAAGCCTAGTGCATCCCAATCTGAGTCCAACTTTCATCTGTTCCCTAAATTTTCGAACAAAATCTATCCCTTCAATCGTTCCGCAAACTCTTAGTATCGAAATTTCCACGACAACTTTGTTTCTATTTTTGTGCCTTTCTATCCTTTGATACTGTTATGATATTCTACCTCGAATTATGTCAGGAAATGGCTGCTCCACGTACTCGTGCTCAGGCTGCCATTCGTATGCGCCAGCTCACGATAGACAATCAAACTAGGGAGATTGAAACTTTGAAGGCGCAACTGGCTAGGGAGAAGCTAGATAAACAAGAGCTTCGCGAGATTAGGGACATACTTGAGACAGACGTACAGCGACTCACTCACCATCTGGACTTGGCTGAGAGCCAAATCCTTCATATACCTACTGATCAGCTCGCATCGCACGTCTAGCTTCACTAAATAGGGACTTGCTAGAGAGAGTAAAAATAGAGCGAGGACGTGCTACTCAGGCTCGTCGGCGTCAGGAGGAGTTCACTACCAAGCCAGAATGGTACATTTCCAAGCTCCATAGCACCATGGACAGACTTCAGGATCAGAATAACTACTTGCATCTGGTGATAAAAAACATGGAGGAAGCACCGATGGAGGTGGTCGGCAATGACAGCGATAGAGACGACGGAGATATGATAGACTAGACTAGATTAGTATTATGATTGTATTAAGATTATGATTGGAAAAGTATTAAGTGTAACAACTTAATTCTAAATAAAAATTTTATTTTTAAATTATTGCATATTTAAACATTGATGAGTAAATGTTTTTCTTATCTTTATAGGAAACAAAAATGGATCCTCAAAGCTTTACAACCGAACTTCAAAAACAACTCCAGGAAAAGGAAGCAGAAATTAAAATATTGAAAAATTAAAATGACAAACTTGAGAGGATAACTATCAGTTAGATGGAAAAAATGTATGCATGCATGATGGAGGATCTTCGTGAGGCTAGAGAAGAAGAGAAAAGACTAAGGGATGACGTTAGATGCTATACTGCTTACCATCTAGAATCTGAACGTCAACACGATATCACAAAAAGAGAGTTGAACAAAGCGTAGGATATGATTCTTACGCTCCAAATCCGGGATGACAGCCTTCTCAAAACACAACGCCGTCTTAAAGAACAGATCGAAGAACAAGAAATCAATGAGAAGGTAAACCAGTCCATGATTCAAGAGCAGCAAGCGGAAGTGGAAACTCTGACGAATCAAAACGCTCTATTGGAACAACACATTGATCAGTTATAGAACGATATAATCAATTTAGAAGATCTCGAAGGTGAGATGGAAATAGACCCTGAGGAGAATCTTGAAGAAGAAGAAGCTATTGGAGACATGGGCTACGAAGAACTCTTAGATGAATAGGATAGACTACTAAAATAAGATGTTAATGTATAAGAGTTGAATTAAATATTCCTTATGTAACAACTTTGCGATTTTTGAATTATTAATGAAAGATATATTTTGTTGTCCTCTGCGTTATCAAAGTTATACAAACAACTTATACACCTTTATGCTTATTGGAAATGGCAGGAAGACCACCAAAGAACAACCGTAATCCCCGCGGAATTAATGAAAACGAGAATGAAAATCCACAGCCACCACCGAGGGTGAACCTCAGCCGAGAGGACATGATGGCAATATCTACCATAGTAGCCGCCACTTTGCAAGGAATGGTGAATCCCATTGCCAATCCCATCCAGCCGCCACAAGAACCACAACCACGAGGAATCAAGTATCATTACGAATCCCTCAGAAAGAATCGAGTCCCCACTTTTGATGGAAATACAGACCCAGAAGTCAGTCATAACTGGCTTAAGAATGTTGAATCTCAGTTGCACTTATTGGAAGTACCTGAAGAACTTAGAGTAGAGGTTGTGACCCCGTCTCTGGAAGACCGAGCACGAAAGTGGTGGGAAACAATGTCACCATCTTTGGCTGACGTAGAGCAGATCACATGGCAAACCTTCCGGAGTGAATTTTTAAAGCAGTATTATCCAGCAGAGTTCCGTCTGCAGAAGTTAAGTGAATTCGAAAACTTTAAACAAACATCAGACATGAAGGTGATGGAATACACCTCAAGGTTCAATGATCTGGGAACCTATGTTCCAACTATCATGTCCGATGAAACTCTGAAAATGGACCGGTTCAAGAAAGGATTGAGCAGCTGGTTTCAATCAGCTTTGGCGGTATTTAGGCCAAGAAATTTTGCAGATTTTGAAAGGGGTCGTTTAAGGTGCCCGAAAGCGCAACGGAAGTTTCAAAATTTTTAATTAGCAAAAACCGAGCACCTCAACCACTATAGTGTGTACAAAATACATAAAAACACATAATGACATTCATAGAGTGTTTGGAGAAATATACCTATCAATCTTAAAAGATTGATTGTGGCTCCAACTCAGTTGTCAAACAACTAAGCTCTTTAAAGAATGACAATCTACAAGCCTTCTTTGAGCACTCCTTGCTCAAAATAAAGCTCACCACCAACAAGCTAGTTCCCCTCTAATTTTGCACTAGAAAAATTAGATGATTTTTCTTTGAGAAGTGTTTTCTTTCCTCAACAATTGAAGAAGAAAATTGAGAGATTTTTTGAACAAAAATTTCGGCCAAGTGCTTGTAGGAGAGAAGGGAGGAATGAATTTTGTTGGTTGTGAAAAAGTTTAAAGCAAAAAGTTGCATGTGCATGTCATGCCATTAACTCAAAAGTTATCTCCAACCCTTCACCTTCCAAGCATTCATTTTACTTGGGCTTGTAACAATTACAAGGCCCATGACTTTTATTTAAATGTCTCAAACACATTTGAGAGACCATTTAACCTTTACTCGATTTTACTCAAGCCCACTTGTTTAATAATTATTTCTAATTGGGCTCTACAAGACTCAGTGTTATTTAATTAATTCAACACTTGAATTAATTTAATTATTTGGACATTACTAGACTCAATAGTGTTTAATTATTTTAACAATTGAATTAATTTACTTTAGTCCATAATAATGTTTATGAAAATCACAATTTTCAAATACATTATTTTTTTGGCCATCTTTTAATTTAGGAACACTTCCATAAATTAAAAGTTACATTCTCCTTATAGAAGTCATAGTTCTATTTTTATTTACCCTTATAAACTCTTTTATAAGCCGTTCAACACATTGAATTATTTTTCTTCTCAACGGGATCTAGTAATTTAGTACTTGTATGGCCCTCAATGGTTCATTGATACAACTAGCAGTGGGTTCACATCTCCATGTGATTCGGGACTAAACATGTCCTTATATGAGCATACCCCAATTGCTCCATTCTTACTTATCAACACTTGATAATAAGAACGTCAGAACTCAACTCTGATAATACCCAAGCAATCATGTTAAACGCCTAGAAACATCGCTTACATGATTCCCTAGGTATCAAATGATAGTGTCTGTAAGAGCCATTCAATTATGGTTAGCGTACAGTATGGTCCCTTCAACTCATATATCCCGACCGATTCGACAACAATTCGTATATCGAGAGTTGTCAATGAATCGATACTATGTGTCATGTTGTAGTTGCATCGATGGTGTAATCTATGAAACCCCTTTCATAATTATCACCATACTCTGATCAGAGATTTCATACTACATATACATGAGATCACATAGGATATCCATACCCGAAGGTAAGCGGTGAATCCCCGACTACAATACATTGACTCCTATATGTTTCGACAAAACACCCAACCTTGCCACC
Source organism: Primulina tabacum (assembly GCF_025594145.1). NCBI lineage: Eukaryota > Viridiplantae > Streptophyta > Magnoliopsida > Lamiales > Gesneriaceae > Primulina > Primulina tabacum. Next base: position 31,145,182 of record NC_134557.1, read on the forward strand.
TGATGACCCCATGAGAGTCGGTAAACAAGTCAAAGTGCAATGCTAGCATATAAAGTCTCAATTTTGTCACCGGTCATAAGGACTAATGGTGTACAACCATAAACTAGGACGTTTCCACTCGATAAGTGAGAAGCACTTGGAAAGTCCTTTATGGAGGGTTGTTCAGTGCACACTCTACAAGGAGCACCTATCTGCATGTTCGGACATCACAATGTCCCCTACCAATGAAACATGGTACTCACATCGCAGATACTAGTCTCGAACTCGAGCGGCCTATATCCTTCTGAATCGACTAGGAACTCTTTAGAATAAACAGTATTCCAAATATGAGTTTCATGATAGCTCATCATATGAGCATCTCATATTCTTTCTACTATTTGTATATTCAGGGACTTTAACTATGCAACTAGCATGTGTATACAGATAAAGATGTGCCAAAATAATAATTTTTCAAATATTATTAAAATAAAAATTATTTATACATAGAGTTTAAACATGAACCATCAACCAACACTTGGCTCGACGGGCACCTACTCTAACAGATTTTATGGGCGCGGCAATGACCGCGGAAACTGATATCAAACGCCGCGAAGAAGAAAACAAAAACAAGAGACCTTTGACTAGTGATACTACTTAAATTATAATTCACCCAAGTGTAGGTTGTCTGCAAGTAATATATGTTGTAAGTACGAGATCGATCCACATAGATGTTATTAAGTTTAAATTTATTAATTTATAAATTACCAAATGCAAGAATGAAGTTTACAAATTATAAATTTTGTCAAGGCTCGAGGATTTATTCTTGATTTATGTAATATTGTTTAACTAAAAGTAGAACAAAGGAAACCACCATAATTAATGGTTCCATGAAAAAAAAATAAATATTTAAACACATGCATAATATAATATAGTTCTCACTATCAAAAATATCGAATTAACCGATATTTTATATATGGTACCTATGATTATATATAAAACTGTATAAATATAAAATTACTTAAAATAAATGTCAAATTAAATCATTATATTTCATTTAGAACAACCGACAGAGTCACGCTATTGCCTAAATGAAATATATGATTTAATAAGTTAGTTGCGGCAAAAAAAAAATTAGTTGCAGAAATGTTGAAGTTAGAGGCGGAAAAATAAAAGTTAGTTGCGGAAAAGTAAAAATTAGATGCGGGAAAGTAAATGTTAGTTACGAGAAAGTAAATGTTAGATTGTTAGATGTTAGTATTAAATCATAATATTTCATTTAGAACAACCGGCAGAGCCACGATATCGTCTAAATGAAATATATAATAATAATTGATGAAATATTTATTGTATCAAAATTAAACAACAAATCAAGATAACCACTTCAATGGTATCAAGCATTTAATGTAAATTGATAACAACAAATAATTCATTTTTACACCTACAATAAAAAGAAGTTAGCTAAATGAAAAAAATATAGAAATAATATACAAAATATAAACAATCTTACTTCATCAAGAATTCATCCTCTTCACCTTGACATATTAGATTTAGCTTGCCATGAGCTTACTTTTGATTCACACTAAAATCCTCACTCATAGTTGGAAAAGAAAATATAATAAACTTAGAACTTTTATACACACTAACTATATCTTACAATGGTATATGATGATTCTCAAGCAAGCACAAGGCCTTTATTTATAGGCCAAGGAGAGAAAAGGTAAAAAATTCCATTATTGCCATATAGTTGTAATAGTAGTTTTTGTCTCCTCCAACTTCAATTCATTGGCCCTTCTTTGAATGCTATGTTACATGACTTTAATCTCCGAATTGGACTTTGCTCAAAACAGCAAACATGTGGGGAATTGTCTGCAGATGAATTTGGTCTTTTGGGTAACCTCATTTGGTTAAATATTGGAATAGTTATGATTTTTTTACTATATGCTGGATCATAGTAAAAGTAAATCTGTCCTCCTTTTGATATTTGCACAATTTGATCATCATAATGAACTTTTTAGGCTTTCATGTCTTCTGCAAAGTTGTAGATAATTTCTCAAAGATTCCAAACATAATTGAATCACCTCTATTTGAATTTTGTAGCTTGAGTTATCATTATTTTACCAACACATAGAAAACCTAAAAATAAAACATATTTAGTAAGACAAATTAAATATAAACAAACAATACTAAAATAACAAAATTTTATAATTTTAATGAAGCTTAAATTTTAAAATATAGGTTTTAACATATAATAAATTATTAATTTTAAGTTTCATCACACCCCCATGCTATCTTATTACTAGTCCCTTAGTAATAAATTTATCGAAAATCACAACTTAGATTCTTTATTCCTTTTATATATTCAAATATACAAACATATTCATTTTAAAAACAAACTCATATACCGATTTATATATATATTTATATATATATTTCATTTAATATAATAATATATAATTAGATGTGCTTTTATTATTATTTTTATTTTCACATAATATATAAAGTAACAATATATATATATATATATATATATATATATTTTAATTTCTAATTTTTTTTATGGTAATATAGTCAAAAAGATAATTCACACCACCCACCATAACATGTATAATATCAAGAATATTTTTGTAAAAGCCTCAACTTCATATTCTTTCAGGTCAAAATATTTAATGAATAACTGATTTACACTCATGGAGTTGGAATGAATATTAACTCTCATTAAAAAAAGGATAATTATTAAAGCAGACAATTAAATAAACTAATATTAAAAACAAAATAGGAAAATTTACAAAGAATAAAATATTTTTTTTAACGTGAATGCAAAGTTTTACAATAACATAAATCGGATACCTCCGACTACCTTTGAAACTTATCCAATACAATCAAATATTTTTGTTTTTGTTTTTGTTTTGTTTTTTGTTTTTTTAGAACACAATGATTGATGTTTTTTAGAACACATCGATAGTACATCAATAAAATCTAGAAAAAATATTACAATGAATAAAGTACTTTGCAGTCCGGTATTTATTTACTTCTCTTTTTTTCAATAAATATATATTTTTTTAGGGGAGTTATATTCTTGTAACTAACCATTTTTTTATAATCAATAAAAGTTTAATAATTGTTTTCTAATTTTCACCACTTACTCACAAAAGATGTGTGAGTATATATTATACTTTTACAAAAAGAATTCTTTCAATTATACATGTTAACAACCATACAAACCATATCTTTTAACTATATTCTCATAAAATTTTAGAAATTATTTTATTTAAAAACATACATAATTATATATCTATATAAATAAATAAACACATCTATTATACATTTTATATTAATTGATCAAAAAAATATATATAAACTGGTACATATGAAAAACTAATTTTTCTTGTAATCTGTAATTTGAATATAATGAATATTAAAATCCAGCGTATTGTGATTTTTCAATAATTATTAACTATTGCGTCTCAGGTGCATTTTACTGACACCTTACTCGACATTGAACTAAAAATTATTATTGTTATTATTACTATATATATGTATAAATTTTTATTTTCATATAATAAAAAAAAACTAAGAGAAGAAGAGGAGATTATTCATATCTTAAAAAAAAATTAAAACATACCGTTGAATCACAAGTTTAGCATCACATGAATTTTCTTTTCTTAGTTTTTGATGTTGACCAATTAAGTTGAGATAAGAATGGATCTGGTTCATGACTAAATCCTTGCAGTAAATCAATAAGTTCACCTTCACTTGTAGCAGAAACTAACATCTTTCGTGAAGATAATGAAATAAATCTCTGTTCCACAACATCATCAAGAAACGATAACAGTTTATCATACTAATTGTTGACATTTAACAAACCAATTGGCTTATTGTGGATATTTAATTGTGCCCAGCAAACAGTATGAAATATTTCCTCCAAAGTACCGAAACCTCCTGGCAAAGCAATGAAAGCATCTGAATGTTCAATCATTGGAGTAATTCGTTCATACATGTTGTCCACTTTCATTTCTTCTTCTATTGTTGGTCCAGTAAGACTGGTTAAGGTAATCGGAATAATGTCTAAGACTTCACTTCCACCTGCATGCGCAACTTTTGCAACTTTTCCCATAAGACCAACTTCACCACCACCATATACCAAATGAATCTTTTTTTTAGCAAGTGTTATGCCAAGCTTTTCTGCAACTTCTTCATAAATTGAATCTTTTCCTGCACTAGATCCACAAAATACACAAATATTTTTTATTTTACTTACCGTGGATGTTGGCATGTTGAGAAATATGTTTTCTGTAATTGTTAGATCACAGCATATGAATTTATAAGCGTAACATGCCAAAAGTCAATATTTGAACAGGAAATTATTAATTTTTTTTTAAAAAAACGACAAAATTAAAATACATATATACAGCGTAGTTGTGATTGTGGCTCACATCTTCCTCTGATTTTAGGTTCAGTAACGGCTTCACCGCCTTCTATGAGTCGAGGATATGCTTCACATCCAATTTTCTTATAAATTGGCAAACATGGTCTTTTAACGTCAGATTCCCAAGACGAAATTGTATATATATATTTACTTATCTAAACAGATATGCATTACTACAGTAGGATCTTTGTAAGGCTGATTCCACCGTCCATATTGATATTCCTCATGTTGAAATTGCCACCATAGTTTAAGAAGTTCATTTTACATGTACCCACTAGAATGCGTATCAAGAACCTCTAGAAAATTATCCAAAGGCTCTTTACTCAGACCAATATTAATGAATAAAATTTTATCTTCTCTATTCATTGATGTCATTCCAACATTTTTGCATTTCCCCTTACAAGTCCACCTTGCACATTTATGGCATCCACATATACGTTTAGCTCTTCGCTTTTTAGCATAGGTGCTTTTACCAAATCCTGGCATATGTCTTATTATTATTTCACTTGCTTCCCCAACCAATCGGACTTTTGCTTCAATTATCAAACGGACATCATTCGGTATGCCATATAACATCATCAACCTTAGTCACTCACATCTAGCTTTATAAATATTTAAACACATAAAAAATATATTATAGTTTTCACTATAAAAAAATATCGAATTAACCGATATTTTATACATGGTAGCTATGATTATATATATAACTGTATAAATATAATATTGCATAAAATAAATGTAAAATTAAATAATTATGTTTCATTTAGAATAACCGGCAGAGCCACGCTATTGCCTAAATGAAATATATGATTTAATAAGTTAGTTGCAGTAGTATAAAAGTTAGTTGCACAAAAGTAAAAGTTAGATGCGGAAAAATAAAAGTTAGTTGAGGAAAAGTAAAAGTTAGATGCGAGAAAGTAAATGTTAGTTACGGGACGTTAGTATTAGATCATAATATTTCATTTAGAACAACCAGCAGAGCCACGATATCGTCTAAATGAAATATATGATATAATTATATATATATATTAACAAGAATAATAATTGATGAAATATTTATTGTATCAAAATTAAACAACTAATCAAGATAACCACTTAAATGGTATCAAGCATTTGATGTAAATTGATAACAACAAATAATTCATTTTTACACCTACAATAAAAAGAAGTTAGCTAAACGAAAAAAAATATAGAAATAATATACAAAATATAAACAATCTTACTTCACAAAGAATTCATCCTCTTCATCTTGACATAGTATATTTAGCTTGCCATGAGCTTACTTTTGATTCACACTAAAATCCTCACTCATAGTTGAAAAAAAAATATTAAACTTAGAACTTTTATACACACAAACTGTCAAGAAAATATTATTCCCAAGAATTTTGGTGTATGACAAAAACAAGACAGCCCGAAAATAGCTGCGGTTTGTATATGAGATATGCATCAGTTCAACCGCTCGGCTCATCAGATGGAATATCCTCCTAACCAGCTAAAGTTCAAAGAAGTCTCAACCACTTATTTCAGACCGCTAGCAGATTCGGGTTGGACATTAATGATCATCAGAACCGGATAATTAAAGAGAACCATTTATTGCTCAAAGACATTCTCTGACCGGCTTAAATACATTCAAAGTATTACACCTCCTTGAAGTCAACGTATACGTACATCAGGACCAAGAATGATCTGCATTTATGTCTCTATCCTAGAAAAGGTAGACCAAGTATAAACTTCAAGTTCTGATGATAAAAGACAGTTACTATAAAAGGGAATTCCACAGGAAAAGCACTTCAGAACTACGCTGAGAAGAAGGAACATTAAATGCTTTTGTGAAAGATCATTTAATGCTCATAAAGACGAGAAAAACACATCTGATCAGTGAATCAGGTTACTGTGCTGCATCCTTTTCGACCGTTAAGAAGATCGCGTACATTAACGGAGGAGCGTGCTAGCTAAGACCACCTCTTGATCAACAGGTAAAAATCTCGTTGCTAGCATACACAAAGATCTCAGAGCGATATCAAAAGCATACATACTTCATCGCTCTTTCGGCACGCTTTAAAACATCATTACATTCGATCTTGTAAGGATCAATTTCGTGCTACTCAAAACAAATTGATTGTTCATATCACTAACCTTTTGGTTATTGGATTTAGTTTCGGTATCTGGTGAACTAAGTGTTCTTAAAACCCAGAAGTGTAAACTGATCACTAAGAGTTCCAATAGGCAGTGTGACAAGTCCTGATTGGAATGGACTGTTGCAAAAAGTTTGTAGAGCCAAAGACTTTTTTCCTAAGAAGGAAGAAGGGGTGACGTAGGAGTATTCATTCTCCGACCATCCATAAAAAATCGTGTCACTTTACTTATCGCAAGCATTTGGTTTGTTTCAAATTGTTAAATTAGCTTGTTAACGTGTTCAAATCTCTATTGGAAATTGTGAACCATCTTCCGCAGTAAGTAGTGGTTCACATTTACAAATGTTTGAGAAGAATTGTTTCACCCGCCTAAAAACGGTCGAAACCAACATTTTACATAAGAAAATTTGAAAGAGTTCATTCACCCTCCCTCTAAACTCTTTCTCGATCCTAACAAGTGGTATTAGAGCGGGGTTTTCTCAAACACTGATATCTTTTTGGACATTTATGACTTCTTTCAATAAAATTCCGATGTTCTCTAAAGAAGATTATGATGATTGAAAAATTCGTATGCAGGCACATCTAGCAGCCCAAGATGATGATATGTGGTATATTATCACTGATGGGCCGATGAAAATCTTGAAAGTTAATATAGATGCCGCTACAATCGATGGTGCTCCTCAGATGGTAGAAAAGCACATATCCGAATGGACAGATGAAGGATAAAAGAAGGCAAATCTGGATAACGTTGCAAAAGACATCCTATACAGGACTCTGGACAAAAATATGTTTGTCAAAATCAAAACGTGCACTACTGCTAAGGAAGTATGGGAAAAACTTACTCAACTATGTGAAGGCAATGATCAGACAAAAGAAAACAAGTTAACTTGTCGCCATCCAGAAGTTCGATAATGCGAAAATGAAGCCAGGAGAAACTCTGGCAGAATTTGATGAACGGTTCAGCGGTATTATCATCGAACTCATTTCATTAGGAAAAGATTATTTAATCGTGAAATTGCATTGAAGGTTATGTGAGCTCTTCCCAGAGAATGGGACGTAAAGACTATAGCAATGCGAGAATCTAAAGATCTAAACAAGCTGGAACTTTATGATCTCTTCCCTGACCTTAAAGCGTATGAGTTCGAGCTTGGGATACGAACTAAAGAAGAACCATCCACCTCTCAACAAACGAAGGCATTGGCAGCTACCACAGTGACTCTTCTGGTCGAAGAGCCCACAAGTAAGAAATATGACGAGCAATTAAGCAATGAAGCCATGTGTTTATTTGTTAAAAAAATTCAGTAAATTCAAGCGTAAGAATCAATCACAGATGAATAAACCTCACTTCAACAAGGGCCATACTGATGATGGTCAAGCTTGTTTTAACTGTAGAAAGAAAAGACACTTTATTGCAGAATGCAACAGGCCAAGAAAAGATGAAAAGAAATCAAGTGACAGAAGACAAGTTAAAGACAACAAAATCTTATAAAAAAGAAGAGTCAGTGAGTCTTAGTTACAGAAGAAGATAAAGGCAAATGGGTTGAATCAGAATCTGAAAAGTCCATCTCTGAAGAATCTTCAAGTGAAAGCGAAGATGAGAAAGTAGAATGTCTCATGGCCAAAAAATATCAAGAATCTATCGATGAAATGGTATTTGACTTTAACTCTGATGAATTCACACGAGAAGATCTTGTCACCGCACTTCACGATATGGTAAATGAGTTTAAGAGGCTATCACAGCAGTTCAATGAAGCCAAAAAAGAAAAACAAAACTTGAAAAACAAGTTAACTCTCTCTAGCTGTTCACAGCAAAAAGAGGTTGATAGTTTGAGAGTAAAGTTAAGTCTTTTAACGGCTGAGAACGATGACCTGCGAAGATTGTTCCATGCTACGTTAAAAGAAAATAAACGGTTGATAAATACAATCAACACTTGGAACAAGTCCTCTGTTTCTCTTAATAGGATGCATGAAATGCAGAAACTGGTCGGAGACAGAACCGGACTAGGTTATGGCATTAATGAATGCAGCACCTCTGAAGGATCAACTCAACCCTTAGTAGAGAAAGACAGTTTAAAACCAACTAAGTTTTTCAGATCTAGTACGGTATATGAACATGATAAGACTGAAGATCAAGGTACTCAGAATATAAATCTTGAAAACAACAGAAGGCGACGTGGTTTAGGATACGTCGAAATTGAGAATGCTAAAACCAACCGATCATGGCTCAGACGCAGGCCAAATACAACCACTAACAACGGTTCAGGTTGGGCCAGCAGAAAGTCAGAATCAACAGGAAATCATTCAAAAACTAGACCTAACCATTACCACAATAGCCGACCTGTTCAAAAGAGGTACCGATTGAGTGACAATGACAGACGGTCGAAACAAACTACACCACTTGATTATGCTCACAACTGCACTTACTTTAGGACACATCATGAAAAATACTTCAGGATAATTCAAGTGTGGATTCCTAAAGGACTAATAAACTCAGGACCCAAATAGAAAAGGGTACCAATATCTTATTTCAATAATGACAGGCAACAAAGAAAAAGGAGCTGGAAGAATCCATCTGGTTCCTAGATAGTGGTTGCTCTAGACACATGACTGGAAACAAAGATCTTCTATCAGAAATTGTCAACTACAGCAGCCCAACCATCACATTTGGTGATAATTTTAAAGGTAGAGCTGTGGGTAAAGGTAAGATTATCCATGGCAAATTTATCATTAAAGATGTACTTCTTGTAGAAAATCTATGTTATAACTTGATTAGCATAAGCCAACTTGATAGGATCGATTAACGTATCAAGAGTGTTTAGAAGGGGGGTTGAACTAACACTCACAATTAAAACTGATCTTTTCGAATTTTAAGTTCAGTTTGGTGACAAACTGATTCTCGGAATCTTGTTGGTCAATGACAATCAGTTAAACTAAAGTAGTTGCGGAAAATAACTGACTGAAAGATAGAATACAAAACTGAAATAAAATAGACAAGGGATGTTTCTGGATGTTCGGAGAATTTAATTACTCCTACGTCACCCCTTCTATCTCAAGGATAGGATATCCACTAAAAGACTTTGATCAAATACAAGAATTGTACTGATCCACTTCAGTTTGGACTTAACACTGCCAAAAACTGAAACTCTTAGTATTACAGAATGTTCTCAGTGCGTAACTGATCTTAGCACTATCGAATTTCAACGATTATTACAACTTGTTAATGAGCTCAAATTGTAGCCTTAACTGCTACGAATATATCAAGTAAGATTGAGCTGAGATTTTTGACAGAGTGACAGCAAACTTTTTGAATAGTGTTGACTCTCTCTTTTCTTCAGCTGTTCTTCTGTCATATTTATAAGATTCTTTTCTCCAACGGTAACTTGAGATGAATTTGAATCTTTGTATTCGTTGATTTATACTTGATTATTCCTTGGACATTGTTTGCTTCATTTATTGTGATGTGGCGTCTTAATTGCTTTCGCCGAAATGCGTTTTTCTAAGCTGTATTGATTGAAGTGCGGCGTTGCAATCTTCTATGTCTCTTGACGGTTGATTGTTCTTTCCCGAGATATATTCAGTTGAAGGGTGCTTAGCATACGGCTGAATATATCAACTGATCAGTTTCCAACTGATCAGTCAGTTGATTTCAGTTATTAAGTCCAGTTGCTGAGTTCAGTTTACTTGATCAGTTGGTTCGTATTTTCAGTTGATTCATATTTTGTCAAACGCCGGAATTTAGTTTCCAACAATTTTCCCCTTTATGGTGTTTGACAAAACTATGTAAATAATAACTGAACATCTGAGCTCATTGTAGATAAAATAAGAGATTGAATTTCTTGAACTGAAAGAGATCTTGATTTAATAACAGCTGAATCTAATAATCTGATTAACTGCTTCTGCTGTTTTCTGCTGTTTTTCAAGATGCTCTTTGATCTTTGATTTCTTCCCCCTTTTTGTCAAGATAATTTTCGAACGTCAGTGGAAAGAATTTTGACATCTGCGGAGATACTTGAGACAGCAGTTTGTAAACAAGTCTGCAGCAATTCCATTTTATTAGAAACAGAAGTTTCCAATCGCTCAACTCGTTGACTGATTATATCCTGAGTTGTATAGAGACTTTGAGCTAGACCTCTGTTGATTTTCATCGTAAGTACAGTTCGGGTAAGAGACTCCATGTTTGCTTGAATGGCTTTAAGTTTTGCGGAGTCATATTCAATTGAAGAATCCAATTTGACAGTATGAGAGAATTGTGTGGATTGAATTTTCTTGATTTCAGTAATCATCTGCTGCATATTGTGCTGCATATTCTGGATTTCTTCAAGAACAAGATCCATTTCTGTGGATTGAAGAGGAGGTGACTGATTAGATGTTCTTGGTTCTTGTCAGACTTGATCAAGGACCACCATGGTTCTATCAGATAATATCGTTTCAGAGACAGTCTGTGCTGGAACATCTGTTTCAGTTACTGCTACTTGGACTGGAGGAGATGAAGATTGATGTTGATCAACAATTGGGCTTTCCTGCTGAATAAGATTTTCAGTGAAAGGGTCATGAACTGCCTCCATATTTTCAGCAATCTGTTGATTTGGTGATTGAGTAGGCACCACTGTTTGCTCATTTAGTTCAGAAACAGCAGGCTGAACTGGTGCTTCTGTTGAGATAGAAACCTCTTGAGTGATTTGATCAGTTGAGTGATCAACTTCTTCAGAAATGGTTTCATTATTCATAGATTCTGTCACTACTGCTTGAATTATTTCTTCAATATTGGCAAAATTCAACTCGGCTTCGGAGTACAGCCGATGTTCCACAGCAGATGATTGTGGCACATCCTAAACTGGTTCTTCAGTTGTAACAATAGTTTGTTCTGAGGATGGCTCTTTCTGCTGAGAAGAGGGGTCTTCTTCTTCTTCTTCAGAGGCTTCCTCAGGAAGAACTAACTCCTGATCCATTTCCCACATTTTTATCTGAGCTTGCAAGCTAGTAAGATCTGTATCTAGCTGAGTGATCACAGCTCGATCATTATAGGCAGTTGGATTGGTGGGAATGTAGTTTGCCTTTAATTTCTCAAGCAGTTGAGATAGCTTCTTAGCTCGAATTTGATCAAAAAAATATGTTTTTCTCTCCAAAGCCTGAACAATTTAGCAGCTTTGACCATCTTGAGGACAATTGCTTCCAGTTTGATAAATTTGTTCAGCTGGGATTTCTTTTTCAGCTGCTTAGCAAAAATTTGAGTTCTGTAGACGGTCCAGTCGTCATAGATTTTAAGTTTTGATGCTGCAAAATTATTAACCTGTTTCCAAACAAGGTCAATATGATTTTAAATTGAATTGGATGGCCTGGGCTCTTCAATCAATTTGCCTTTGCCTTTTTCAGTACTGAGGATGTGTAGAATTTCCAATCTAGTACGAGTAGTATCCACCAGTTCTATAATCTTTATACTTTTGGGTCTGGCAGGTGCTAGAACGGTAGGACGATTGACGTGAATTAGATGAGCTTTGATTCTAACTATTTCCTTTGTTGCACTAGCTGAGATTTCTGGTTGAATAATATTCAGAGGAACTGCTTTGATAGGCTGTTGGGCATCTGAAGATATCAGTCTTTCAGTAGGAATTGATTCTACTGTGGTTGGTAATTTTGTCCTTTGTGTTCTTGGTTTCTTGGCAATTTTTGGAGAGGGCGTCTTCTCTGAATCGGATTCACTAATAATCAATTTTCTTTTAACTGTCTTCAGTTGAGCCAATGTCTTCTCCTGTTTAACTGATTTGGGAGCAGCCTGTTGTGTCCCAATCTCCTTCTTGATCTTTAGGAACTGATCAGGAGAGATATCTAGTTTAGTCTTGGGTGGCAGAATATTCTTCCCATTGAAAATTTTGAATTTAGATAATCGCTCCGAATCATCAGCCACCAACCCTTTGACTTTCATCAAATAGCTTAGCGGCACTGCAAATCCTTTGGATTGCTTGGTGGCGGAAAACATGTTCTTCAAGATACTAAAAATAAGTTGCTTCCAGTTGAATTTTCTTTCAGCCATAATGATCGTAATAGCTTGAAATATCTCCAAAGTCAAGGTAGCATACGATCCTGCCTTGGCCAATAGCCCTTTGGCTACGATATCAGCGAGCAACTGATCCTCATGCTTCAGTTCCTTCTTAGGATCGGAAACTTTGATTTCCCGTCGATCAGCAGAGAGTGCAGTTTGCATTTCTTCAATATCTGATGCTTTAACATCAGCAAGGTGTACTAATCCATCAGAGGGTAATGAAAAGATTTCTCCGAAAGAATCTTCAGAAATGGTCACCGACTGACCATTAATAGTGGCAATGATGTTTCCATCAGAGTTGATATATCCATTTGAGTAAAGGTCTTGGAGTTCTTTTGGGTAAATCTCCTGCGAGTATTGTCCCAAAAACATTCTGAGACCAGCAGATTCAATCTTCAGAAAGACGTTCTTAATTTCAGCTTCGTGAACTGATAAAACTGAGTCAAAATCAATGGCCATAGCGTTCAACATGTGAGCTGGGATTTGATTCGCCATTGCTGAGAGTAAGGAAACCTGAAATTTTGCGAAATACAAGCTCTAAGTGTATGAGTTTGCTCTGAGAGATGATGTACGCGTAAGAAAGAAAGCTGAATTGAAGCGGGAAATTATTTATATGTAATTGACTGTTTAGATTCTGGACACGTGTCAGTCCATAAAAATTTTGAATAAAAACGTGTGTTCGTGTGCTATAAGCGTGTGTACAATTTAAACGGTTCAAATGCTTCCACGTTTTCAAAATGAGATTCATCATTAGATAATAGACAGTCACAGTCACATGATTTGGAATATAATATGTTTTAATCAGTTAACTTATATGAGAAGATTAGTGCCCAACTGAACGATCATTTGTAAGACTGTGTCCTTTCAGTTGAGAGTTTACTAACATTTGTCTTCTCAGTTAACCTTTTAAAACCATTATTCCCCCTTAATTAGTGCATAAAATAATTAAAGCGAATAAATTTAAAGGTTGGAAAAATTTTCGTTTGCTGAAACGTTGACGACCCTTCAGCTTCTTTGATATTCTGCTATAAATAGAAGTAACACGGTTAGTTTCAGTCATATTGGTGAAAATATTCAAGACGAAAGAATGGCAGATGCGAGTAGCTCGAGTGCTTCGCCATTTTCTCTGGAAGCTAGGAAGGCTGTTACGAAGACGAAGTCTTCTACAAGAGTCTTCCCTACTGGGAAAAGTTACAGGAGCTTGCGTTCCTGTATAATTCTGGAGAGGCTACCACTCCCGAACTGATGGCAGAGTTGAGAGAAATGCGGGAGCACTTGAATATAGCTGTGTGGGTGGACATCTTCAAGGATGGTCATATCTATCAGCTGATGCTTCGAAAGGAGCTGGAGATCCTTACTCGCATAGCTTCTTCCCACAGCTTTCTCAAGACATCTACCTCACCTCTATCCGTTTGGTTGAAAATGTTGATAATTGATGTGGAAGAAAAATATGAAGATGTAATCCAAGCAAATATTTATGGTTGAATGAAACATTTGTTTTGTCTTAACTTTGTTTTTTCTTTTTCCTGCAAATAATAAGTTTCATTAGTTATTATATATGAATTACGATAATAAACAGATGAACTGATGATTGGTTAAGCGTTAAGTAATAAATGTCAAACTGATATCAGTTGATAATGAACAACTGATAGTTAAGAAGTTTCGGTAAATGAGAAGACGCTTCGGTTGATTTGAGTCTCTTCAGTCTCTTCAACATTTAAATTTCATCTGTCTATAAATAAGATGATAGAATGTGAGACAATAACAGTTCAATATGTCGGATTCAAGTAACTCTGATGCATGCAGTAGTTTGCATATTCAAGTTAATGAGCAATTAAGTCCTTATTTAGAAGAATTGAAGAAGACAGTGGAAGAATATGTCTTGATGAAAGTGGTGTCAACATGGTTCAAGATTCATGATTTGCAGAGGGTAAGTAGTAGTGGTGCTGTTCCTACTCGTGCTCAAGCAGCAACAGCAAGAAAATACATTGATCGTTTTGAAGTTAGGCATGTTACAGATCTGATTGATGACAAATGTCTGTTAGAAGCAATGTTATGGAAGGAATGACATGTGGTTGAGAAGATTTCTACAATTAGGTCATTTTCTAGAATCCAAATTTATGAGTTGAATGATTGGATTAGAGAATGGCAGGATTCAGTTGGTTCTATGATATCTTCTGTAAACTGGGATCGATGGTATTTTTAATAAAATATTATTTTCAATTTGTTGTGTTCTTATTTTCTGCAGATAATTCTATTAGTAAAGCAACATTAGTAATAATTTTAAGACAGATCAATTAAACCAAGAATATTGCGAAAGTAAGAAAACTTAGTCTCGGGTAATGGTTTGGTGAAGATGTCAGCTGCTTGTTGCTCAGTTGATATATACTCCAGTCTGATGTCCTTCTTCAACGCATTATCTCTAATGAAGTGGTGTCTGACATCTATATGCTTTGTCCTTGACTGAAGAACTGGATTATAGGTGATGGCAATTGTACTCGTATTGTCAGAAAATATGGGCGAATTATTTGTAATTACTCCATAATCTCTCAATTGTTGCTGGATCCAGATCAGTTGTGCACAGCAACTACCAGCAGCAAGGTATTCTGCTTCAGTTGTTGAGATAGCTATAGATGTCTGCTTCTCACTGAACCAATAGATCAGCCTGTCTCCTAGAAACTGACAAGATCCACTTGTACTTTTACGATCAAGCTTACATCCTGCATAATTTGCATCTGAATATCCAACTAAATTGAAAGTAGAGTCTTTAGAGTACCATAACCCAACATTTTGTGTACCCTTAAGGTATTTCAAAATTCTTTTAGCAGCTGAGAAATGTGATTGCTTAGGATTTGCTTGAAATCTAGCACACATACACACAGCAAATATAATATCAGGGCGACTGGCAGTTAGGTATAACAATGACCCTATTAAACCTCGATATAATGTCGCCTCAACAGATATTCCCCCTTGATCAGTGTCCAATTTTACTGATGAGCTCATGGGAGTATTCGCAGCTGAACATGATTCCATGCCAAATTTCTTCAGCAGCTCCTTTGTATATTTAGTCTGACTGATGAATGTACCAATTTCCAGTTGCTTCACTTGTAGTCCAAGAAAGAATGTCAGTTCACCCATCATGCTCATTTCAAACTTATCCTGCATTAGCTTAGCAAATTTCTCGCATAATTTGGGGTTAGTTGACCCGAATATGATATCATCAACATAAATTTGAACTAATAAAATGTGATCATTCTTAGTAAATTTGAACAAGGTCTTATCAACTGATCCAACAGAAAAATCATGATCAGTTAGGAATTTTGAAAGAGTTTCGTACCAAGCTCTGGGAGCTTGTTTAAGATCTTATAAAGCTTTGTTCAAATGATATACATGATCAGGAAAGTTGTGATTTACAAATCTGGGGGTTGTTCAACATATACTTCCGCTTGTATCTGGCCATTTAGGAATGCACTTTTGACATCCATTTGATAGACTTTGAAGTTCTTGTATGATGCATAAGCAAGAAAAATTCTGATTGCTTCCAGTCTTGCAACTGGAGCATATGTCTTATCATAGTCAATTCCATCTTCTTGTCTGTATCCTTGTGCTACTAATCTTGCTTTGTTGCGTCCAACTGAACCATCTTCGTTCAGTTTGTTCCTGAAAACCCATTTTGTACCTATAACAGTTTTTGAAACTGGTCTTGGAACTATGTTCCAGACATTGTTATGAGTGAACTGATTTAGCTCTTCTTGCATTGCATTTACCCAGTTAGGATCAGCAAGAGCCTCATCAGTTTTCTTTGGTTCTAGTTGTGATACGAAAGCTGAATGGATAAATAAATTTAGCATTTGATTGCGAGTTCTTACTGGATCAGATGGATTTCCTATTACCAGCTCAGGTGGATGTGATTTTCTCCATCTGTACTCAGTATTTGATGTATCAGCAATTTCTTCAGTTGGTAACTGAACACAGTTTTCAGTCTCAGTTGGTGCTTCGTCAACTGGTATTTGAATGTTATCATTATGCTCTATCAACTGATCATTAGGAATGGCTTCTGGTTCAGCTGATTGATCTGACACTTCTGGTTCGGGTGTTTGGATATTGTTTTGATTAATATGATTGTCTTTTTCATCATCATCCTCCAAACTGATATCTGAAAATCGATCAACTAGCTCAACTTGATCAGTTGGCTTATTAGTTAGTTCAGTTTCATAGAAATCAACATGAGCTGATTCTTCAACATTTAGGGTTTTCTTGTTGAAGACTCTATAAGCTATACTAACTGATGAGTATCCAAGAAATATTCCCTCTGCAGATTTAGCATCAAACGCTTTTAAATAATTTTTACCATTATCAAGGATAAAACATCTGCAGCCGAAAATTTTGAAATAAGTAATTATACTTTTTCTTCCATGCCAGATCTCATATGGTGTTTTAATATGATTCTTATTAATCATTGATCTGTTCTGAGTATAACACGCAATGTTTACTGCCTCTGCCCAAAACCTTTGAGAAATACCAGAATCAGCAAGCATTGTTCTAGCAGCTTCTTTAAGGGTTCGATTTCTTCTCTCAGCTACACCATTTTGCTGAGGAGTTCTGGCTGCTGAGAGCTCATGCTTAATTCCAGCATTCTCTAGAAAATTTGAAAGAGTTTGATTGATGAATTCAGTTCCTCGATCTGATCTGATTCGATCAATTCCAACTGATTTTTTATTTAAAAGTCTTTTGAAGAGCTTTATTAGTTGTGAAGTAGTATGGTCTTTAGATTAGAGAAAAATAACCCAAGTAAATCCTGAAGAATCATCTACGACTACCAAGGTGTATTTCATTCTCCCTAAGCTCATGACTGGTATAGGACCAAAGAGATCCATGTGCAACAGTTCTAAGCATCGGGATGAAGATTTACAACCCTTGTTTTTAAAAGAAGATCGTACTTGTTTACCATACTGACATGCTGAGCAAAGTTTTTCTTTTGAAAAGTCTATTTTGGGAAAACCAGTTACAAGTTCATGTTTACTCAGATAGGCAATGGTTTTAAAGTTTAAATGGTTTAGTCTCTTATGCCACAACCAGTTTTTAAATGATTTGAAAGCAATAAAACAAACTGGTGCATAAGTTTGATCATTCCAACTGATTTTATATGTGTTTCCATAACGTTTGCCAGTTAGTATGATTTCATCAGTTGAAGTTTTGGCTGAACATGAGTTTTTGTCAAAATGTACTGAGAATCCACTGTCGCATAACTGACTGATGCTGATCAAGTTATACTTCAGGTTTTCTACTAATAGAACATCTTTAAAAGTAAAGTTACCATGGATAAGCTTACCCTTACCCACAGTTCTACCTTTGGAATTGTCCCTAAAACTGATATTTGGACCACTGTATTTGATCAGTTGAGATAGCACACTTGCATCTCCTGTCATATGTCGCGAACATCCACTGTCCAAATACCATATTGAGTTCTTGTTTGTACCTGTTACCTGCAGTCACACACATAATATAATTTGGTACCCATATCTATTTGGGTCCTGAAATGATTAGTCCTTTAGGAACGCATACTTGGATTAGTCTAACAGACTTTCCAGTAGCTGTATTCCAAATGGTTTTTCTCGGCTTTTTTGTGCTTGTGTAGCGTACGAATGATACAATATGTGTTTTAGCTTTATTCAACTGATTGTTCAGTCTATATCTCTTCTGAACTGGCTTGCAGTTTAGTAATTGGAATAGTCATTCGAATAGTTTTTGTAAAATCTCTTTGATGACTGACTTTGTAAATAAGTTGAGAATTTTTTACTATAACCAATCCCATATCTTCTAGCCTTGTTCATATTCTCAGTTGGTTGCTCAATCGGTTTACTGGGCTCAATTTGTTCTTGTACCACTGCTGATTTGACAAAGTGAATGTATTTCCCTTTGTCTATTGTTAGCTTTGGTTGAGTATCATTTGGATACATTTCTCCTTGAGTGTTGAACCCTAAACCAGTTTTATCAGAAACTGATTTTTGTGAAATCTGCATTTCATTTAGTGCTGTAGATGATTTGTTCCAAGACGGAATAAGCTCAGTCTGTTTTGAGTTTTCAAGCATCAACTTCTGTATTAATGACTGATTTTTGTTTCTTTCTACTTTTAACTCAGCAATTTCCCTTTTCAGACTCAACCCATCGACTGATTCATCAGTTTTAGTTTTATTGTCTGTGGGATCAGTTTGCTTTGCTTTGATTTCTTCAAATGATGATGCAAGCTTTTGATACTCATTTAGCATGTCATGTAGTGTTAGAATGAGTTCTTCTCAGTGTGAAATCAGTTGAGCTGAAATCAAATACCTGTTGGCTAGATGATTCTTCTGCTGCATCATTAGCCATCAAGCACTTTACTTCCTCATCATCACTAGAACTGCATGAGCTTTCTGGTTCCGACTCTTCACTGTCAGTTTCTGCCCATTTAGATTTGTTTTCTTCAGCTAAGAGTACCTCATGTTTCTTTCTGAAGACCTTCTTATCTTCCTTGGGTCTTCTTTTGCGTTCATATGATTTCTTTCTTCTGTCAGTTGAGCCTTGACTGTCCTTCTTGGGTTTACGACAATCAGCAATGAAGTGACCTGATTTGCCACAGTTATAGCAGGCATTTGGTTCATCTTTAGAATTGTTCCTTTGGTATGGCTTCTGGAAGTTCCCTTGATTCTTTCTCATGAACCTTCCTGAATTTTTTGATGAATAATGACATAGCATCATTACTCAACTGATCAGCAGATTTTTCGACTGAACTGATTTGTTCAGTTCTGACAGCAGCTAGAGCAGTTGTGGCTGCAGAGGTAGATGGTTCTCCTTCTCTGATCTGCAGATCAAACTCATAAGCCTTTAAATCAGCAAACAAATCATGAATTTCAATATGATTCAGATCTTTGGACTCCATCATTGCCATGGTCTTGACATCCCATTCCTTGGGAAGACCTCTCATTACTTTTAGTGCAATTTCTTTATTGGTATACACTTTTTCAAGTGCATTTAACTCATTGATGATACTGCTCACTCTTTCATCATACTCGTGCATTGATTCTCCTGCTTTCATTTTGATGTTATCAAACTTTTGAACAGCAACAAAAAGTTTATTTTCTTTGGTTTGATCATTTCCTTCACAGAGCTGGATCAGCTTTTCCCAAATTTCTTTGGCTGTTTTACACATCTTTATTTTGCTGAAAGCTACTTTGTCCAGCGTTTTGTACAGAATGTCTTTAGTCACATTGTCAAGATTTGAATTTCTTTTGTCTTCAGTTGTCCATTCATCTCTGGGCTTTTCTATTCTTTGTGGTGCCCCTTCTGTTATGGCAATTGCTGTATTTACTTTTAGAATCTTCATGGGTCCATCAGTTATGACATACCACATGTCATCATCTTGTGCAGCCAAATGAGCCTGCATTCTGATTTTCCAATCATCAAATTCTTCTCTGGAGAACATGGGAATTTTGTTGAATGAAGTCATGCTGGCAAGTTTTTAGATCAAAAGTATTCAAGAACAAGATTCAAGCGCTCTGATACCTCTTGATAGGATCGATTAACGTATCAAGAGTGTTTAGAAGGGGGGGTTGAATAAACACTCACAATTAAAACTGATCTTTTCGAATTTTGAGTTCAGTTTGGTGACAAACTGATTCTCGGAATCTTGTTGGTCAATGACAATCAGTTAAACTAAAGTAGTTGCGGAAAATAACTGACTGAAAGATAGAATACGAAACTGAAATAAAATAGGCAAGGGTTGTTTCTGGATGTTCGGAGAATTTAATTACTTCCTACGTCACCCCTTCTATCTCAAGGATAGGATATCCACTAAAAGACTTTGATCAAATACAAGAATTGTACTGACCCACTTCAGTTTGGACCTAACACTGCCAAAAACTGAAACTCTTAGTATTACAGAATGTTCTCAGTGCGTAACTGATCTTAGCACTATCGAATTTCAACGATTATTACAACTTGCTAATGAGCTCAAATTGTAGCCTTAACTGCTACGAATATATCAAGTAAGATTGAGCTGAGATTTTGACAGAGTGACAGCAAGCTTTTTAAATAGTGTTGACTCTCTCTTTTCTTCAGCTGTTCTTCTGTCATATTTATAAGCTTCTTTTCTCAAACGGTAAATTGAGATGAATTTGAATCTTTGTATTCGTTGATTTCTACTTGATTATTCCTTGGACATTGTTTGCTTCATTTATTGTGATGCGGCGTCTTAATTGCTTTCGTCGAAATGCGTTTTTCTAAGCTGTATTGATTGAAGTGCGGCGTTGCAATCTTCTATGTCTCTTGACGGTTTATTGTTCTTTCTCGAGATATGTTCAGTTGAAGGGTGCTTAGCATACGGCTGAATATATCAACTGATCAGTTTCCAATTGATCAGTCAGTTGATCAGTTTCCAACTGATCAGTCAGTTGATTTCAGTTATTAAGTCCAGTTGCTGAGTTCAGTTTACTCGATCAGTTGGTTCGTATTTTCAGTTTATTCATATTTTGTCAAACGCCGGAATTTAGTTTCCAACACAACTATGTGACAAGGGTTACATCGTTGAGTTTCAAAAACTCTTATGCACTGTTATAACCACAGCTGGTAATATCATGTTAACTGATCATAGAGAGCAAAATACATATAAAGTCAAATGGAATGATGATTATCTTAATGCACATACCTGCTTTATTGCCTTGAATGGAAATAAAAATTGACTTTGGCATAAACGACTCAACCATCTCAACTTTAAATCCATTGCTACTATTAGCAGACTTAAACTTGTATCTGGTTTGCCTAACATTGACTTTGCCAAAGATAGAATTTGCAATGCCTGTCAATCAGGAAAACAAGTTCGCTCAACATTCAAAAGTAGAGGAAGAAACTCATCAGCAAGATGTCTGGAACTTCTTCATATGGATTTATTTGGACCGATACCTGTAACGAGCTTAGAGGGGAAAGAAATACACTCTCGTAGTAATTGATGATTTTTCCAGATTTACATGGGTAACATGTAGAACCCGTAAATTGGACTATGTATAAGCCATGCATAATTTCTAGTTTTTAACTTAAAATGATTTTATTGCATGAGTTTTTAATTCTCTTCTATAAATTTAATTATTTTATGCAGTAGTTTAGCTGCTACCTTTTTAGTTAATTAGGTGAGTCCGGACGAGAGTTGGAGTATTGAGATAAAATTTAATATTAAGAAAACATTCCTAGAATTCACTTAAGATAAATAATAAGTTAATTTAGTGTAAAAGAGAGTTTAAGAATTTCTTTAAATAATTTGAGATAGTAGTAAATAAAGTTCAATAATTAATTTCTTAATTCAATAAAATATTTAATGGGTAGATAAAACACTAAAGATTTAAAAATTCAATAATTAAGAAATATATTTTCCCCCTCCATTTTATTTGTAATTTTCGGCCATCACCATTTAAAAGATTTAAATTTGCTTTGACAACTCAACTTTGATTCCTTTCCATATCCATATCATGGTAGATAATTCCTTCAATTTAATCATCAATAATTAATAATTTAAACAATTTTTTACCCACATTTTTTTTTATGATAAAATTTGTCCCCTCCTTAATTAATTTAAAGATATTTGACATGTAAGGCCCAAGATTTTATTACTGTAATCTGAGAGTAATCTGAAATGATTTATTTATTAATCGAGATGATTATAAACGGAACGGATCAGACCGGGAGAGCCGAAAGAAGATTTGACATGAGATGTAAGGAGAAGTCCTCGCGCACATGCGCGACGTGTTGGGCGCACATGCGCGAGGAAGGCAGAACCTTTCGCGCATATGCGCGACGTAGATGGCGCACATGCGCGGGATGGGCAGAATGTTTGGCGCATATGCACGACGTAGATGGCGCATATGCGCGAGCTGACAGAATGCTGGTTCGAACTACCGGCGCAGAACATGCATGATGCCACTTGCCCTTGTATCATGCAACATATGTATATATATATATACCTACATGCAAACCCTCCAATTTAAAAAGGAAAGAAACGAGGGATGAAGCTCCAAGTTCTCTCGGGTGAGAAATTGAATGTCACGTAAAATCCGTCCGTCTGTTTTTGAATCCGATTACAGTACTAAATTCCTATCGACGCAGGCTACAACATGGACGTAAGTTTTGTTACGTTTAGACATGATTTGAATTTATGATATTGTCAGAATTGAATATGAATCGGATATGGTGTTTCTACTACAGTAGACATTGTATAATTGAAGTCAGATTAAAGAATAGACTGTTTATACAATTGTTATGATTTTCGAAAGATATTGATTGAGATTTGATATCAGAGTTGTGTTATTACTGATATTAAGTGTACCGATATTAAGATTATGAATTGTATTGATACTGATTGTGAATTCTGGTAGTATCTCTGTGATGTTGAGATTGACGGGGTTATCGAGACTGTATCGTTATGCCGTCGAAACATCAGTTGATTTAGATTGATCAGATTCAGTAATGATTTCGATTGTATCGTGATATCGTTGAAATGAATTAGATTGTACCTTGTTCAGATATGGATCAGATTATGTATTGATTTGAGTATTGATCAGAAAAAGTCTTGAATTGAGTTATATACTGATATGGTATTTATGTCACTTGTCATTGCCAGACTGGGTATGGACATATTGGGATACGAGACTTCGTCTTCGTCAGACAAGGAAGATAAAGGTATAATTCATGTTTTGTTTGGGGAAGACACAACTCAAATGAGATTCAATTTGAGTTTCCCAACAAAATCACATACTAGAATTGTTGTTTATCTTTTTATATGATTATGCTTTGTTTATAGATTTATATTCAAGCATTTGAGATAGGAAAGTCATTTGGTAGATTCGCCAAATTACTAGATGTTCGGTAGTAACGACGCTTCAGATCAGAGTCACTCCTATTGTAGATATTCGATACAGACAGGGCCGAAGTCTAGGAATAAGACGTACAGTCACCCCGATTGGGAGGGTAGGTGACAGACAGTGACGTCTTATTCACACCGGGATTCCTAGAGTTAAAGTTGAGTTGAGTCAAGATATGAATTGAATTGAGTTGCATGCTTATTTTATTTTGGTTTCAGAGATTATGGAACCCATTGTTACTGCATGCTTATTTTGATTTAGTTTCATAGACTATGAAACCTATTGCTATTGATATTATGCATGATAGTATGCTTTATGATTTATATTGTGTACATGCATGTCTACCATGTTTTATACTGGGATTTATTCTCACCGGAGTATCCGGCTGTTGTCTTGTTTTGTATGTGTGCATGACAACAGGTGGGGCATGATCGGGGTCAAGAAGATGATGAGAGTAGATGAGTTAGAGTGGTGATTCCGGATTTGTTGTAGATATGGTTTTAACACTTGGAATCTAGTAGTTGAACCTTAGTCTAGTTTCATGATTATTGTACATTATTGTACTTCTATACTGAGATGTATATTAGTTAAATTCCATTACGTTCCGCACTTATATTTTTAAAAAGAAAAATTTTTAGACCCTGTTTATCTTAATTGATAATTAAATCCCAAAGATGATTAAGAAGATGATTAGCGTCCGGGTCCCCACATGACAACCCATTTCTTTATCATCTCTCCTTACCTTTTCTTGTTAGTTAATTCCCTAAATGTTATTCTCCACTAATTAATAATTAAGCAATATTCTCCCTTATTTTTACAAGCTTAAAATCGGCCCCTCCTTTATTTTAAAAGATTTAAATTAGTTTAACAACTCATTCCTTAATATCTTTCCATATTCTTCCTTGGTAGATAATATTCTCCCCACTTTTAAATCACCCACAAATAATTAATTAAGCAATATTTCTCCCTTGTTCCTAGACTCAATATCGACCAAGTGCACCTCTAAATATCCTTCAAATCTTTTGATATCAAACCATCTAACAAATTCTAGAATAGCAAGATTTATTATACCATTTAGTCTCCCATCTATCTTGCAATTTTCATTCATTTCTCCTAACCATTTTTCCCTCTCCTCATCACCGAAATTTTAGAGCATTCTTGAGAGAAAAATCGTGAGTCCTAGGGAGGAAAACTGAGAGAAAATTTGTGGGAAACAAGAGGGAAGAACAAAATAGTAAAGAGCACTCCGTCTCCTCCGCGCCGCGTCGTTGTTTTTCTTTTGTTTTCTTCAAAACAAAATCCAGGCATGTCTATATTTTTTTTTACTCTTCAATCAAGCCATATTATTTTTAAACATCATACTCATGATTTTATTAAGCCAAAAACCGAAATACATCAAGAAATTTTCAGAAAAAGGAATATGCAGATTTCGGCCCTCCCTCTTGTGCTTCACGGGTCCATTGTTTTTGATTGTTTCAGGTGTTGGCTCGACCCTATATAATGGCCCGAAAATTCATGTTTGAAAATTTGCGGAAAAATTAAAAATTTTCTCTTTAAAATAATCAAAATTTGCCTCATTCACAAAATCAACTGATAAATCAAGTTTAAATGTTCGAAATAGCGCGGAAATAATTATTACTCGACAAAATAACGAGTTAAAGTATCCAACAACTGATAAAATGTTTGAGCATAAAAAAATGACAAGTGCTGTAAATGAGGTCCTCGGGTGCCACTACTGCCAACCCAAGCTAGCTCACTGGTCCCCGCCCTCGGCCCCGACATCATCAGTACCTACAACAATCAAGTCTAGTAAGCCTAAAGACTCAGCATGCATATATCGTTAATAACGAGTAAATAATATAGTAAAATTTGCATGGAATAAAAATATCATGTCATGAGGCATAATGTGAAAATAACTTGTCATGAGTAATTATAATATGTGCATAACTGAACTGAAAATCATAGTGAAAATGTTTGCTCCTTGGACCCCTGTACTGAAATAGCATGTAATAATTTTCTGTTGAGATTATGGTCTACGCAATTGGCCCCTGCACTGAACTGAACTGACCGGTAACTGGCGACCGGATAATACAATGCTCCCATGACCGGTAACTGGCGACCGAGTGAAGTAATGAACGTCTGATCAGACTAATGCCACAGTATACTGGGTGGTACATAACTGAACTGACCGGTAACTGGCGACCGGGTGAAATAATGCTCCCATGATAGTGACATGGCCACAATCAATATCGCATAAATCTCAAAAATGAATATTTTCTATGCACGTAATATAATTAACAAACATAATTAAATATGAACAATTTCGATCTTCTTGCATTAAAATCACGTACTTGCGATATTTAAAATTACCTATATGGCTTGATTGAAGAGTGAAAAAAGATATAAACATGCCTTGTTTTGTTTTGACAGAAAACAAACGAAATAACGACGCGGCACGGTGGAGACGGAGTGCTCTTCACTTTCTCACTTTTTCTCTCTTAATTCCTTTAAACCAAGCATGCACCATAATTATTATAATAGCGTAAAATCATAAACGTGATGCATGAACATTTAAAAATACCATGATTTGTGCTCAGGACGCTGCCAGGACCAAAATCTCACCCCGGATGCAAAATGACCATTTTGCCCCTGGAAACCCAAAAATTATCGTTTCAACCCTGGATTTCTAAAATTGACCCGAAGCTTGCCAAACTTCTTAAAATATCCCAAAACATTTTTAAAAGCGTTCCTAGATGTAAACTCGAGCCCAAATCTCAAACTTAGTTGGTTCGTTTTAAAACTTGGACCGGGGTTCCGGTTTTAATCCGAATCGAACCGAAACTTAACCAAAACCTTCCCAACTATTTATCATATCTTAAAAAAAAATGCTAAAAAGCCCCTAATACTCTAATACCACCCAAAGATCTTCGGCTGAAATATCCCACAAAGGACAAAACTCTCGGCCCCTCCCATCCTATATTCACCTTGCAACACATGGCCTCCACTCCCTTACCTTTCGGTCCCCTCTAATCTCCCCACCTGTCCAACATTTTTATCTTATTCTTAAGGCTCTAAGAGACCTCCTAAACCAGGCCAAAACCAACGCGAGATGCTGCCGTGCTACCATATGAAAACCCGAGCAAGATATTGCATCTCTTCCCTATCGATCTACACCTCCAAGATCTGAACTTCTCCCTCGTTCAAGTGCCCATAGTCCTCTCCTAGTCTCCTACCAGACATAACAAAGGCTGATACACGGCTGGGATCGAGCCCATGCACAGCCGTAGCCCTTGCCTTTTCACCTTCGAACCACCCGAGATCCTAGCACCACACGTGAACTCTTCGGCTCTCACCTACAGCCGGTTATTCTCTGGTCCCCTTTCATACTATCGTCTTAACACAGCAAGATCACCCTTAGACAACCACCAATCGGCAGCCCCTTTGCACACAGACAAGAAAACTCGTGAGATGGAAGCAACTTTGCAATGCTTTTCATTAAAAGAATAAGTATGCATGAGATCGAGACATTTACGTACAGACATATGCATATCAGTATAATAAGGGAGTATGTGATGAGAAAAAGGATACAAGCGTGCCTTATGATAAAAATCGCGAGGAGAGTGAAGAGGAATGCGCCGGAGAAATGGGGTGGAAGAACAATCAAGAACCGTGACCTTCAGCTCGTGACTTCTCCGAAACCGAGGGTGATGAACTCTGAAAGTGGGGTGTCGGCTGCTTTGTGGGATTAGGTTTAGGGTTAATGGTGCTTAAGGGGTTAATTATATAGATAATAAAATAGTTTATGGGCCTAAATTGTTTAATTAAAAGATTAAAAAGATAATTAAGCCCTATAAACTCAAAAGTAGGTCCATTAAGCTCAAACCCACTCCCGAAAAATATTTCGAGTTGAAAAGATTTTGAAAATATTAGCTCAACCCTTAAAAAGTCCCCCGATTCGATAAAATTATCGTACCGCTAAAAATTAAAATGATGCGGGTAAAAATACCCAAAACCCCCCATTTTCGAAAAATATATATTTAAAAATGCTTTAATTAATTAAAAAAATAAATCTTGTAATAAAATAATTTTCTGAAAATTCTCCGGTCTTCGTTACTCGATCGAATGCAACTTAAAAATCTTAATGCACGAACTTTTAAAGTTTCATGAAACAAATCCTATCTTGCATGAATTATGCCTAAAATGCATAAAAATAATTAAACATAAATTAATGAAATAAACATGCATTTAATGCTTTAAAACATTTAAATAAAATACCAAAGAAGTTTAATAACTTGCATGCATGCCATTTTTTTAAATTATATTTACTAACATGCTAAATTACCACTACTTAAATAAGTCTTTATTAACTTATCTCAATATTCCATCTCCAGTCCGGCCTCACTTATTTAACTGAAAAGGTAACAATTAAACTAATGCGTAAAATAAATAAATTTAAAGAAAAGAATTTAAATACTCATGCAATAAAATCATTTTAATTTAAATACTAGAAATTATGCATGGCTTATACGCAGTCCAATTTACGGGTTCTACAATCCTCCCCCCTTAAAAGAAATTTCGTCTTCGAAATTAAAACTCACCAAATAATTCGGGATACCGACTCCTCATCTCTGGCTCAGACTCCCACGTAGCTTCCTCCTCGGAATGGTTAAGCCATTTGACTTTGACTCGCTGTACCATTTTGTTCCGAAGCTTCTTTTCCTGTTTGTCTAAGATCTGCACTGGTCTCTCCTCATAAGACAGGTTTGGTGTAAGCTGCAACGGCTCGAAGTTCAGAACATGCGAAGGATTTGCCATATACTTCCTCAGCATAGAGACGTGAAACACATTGTGTACTCCGGCCAGATTCGGCGGAAGAGCCACACGATAAGCTAACGTCCCAACTCTGTCGAGGATTTCAAATGGTCCAATGAATCTCGGACTGAGCTTCCATTTCTTCCTGAATCGCATGACACCCTTCATAGGTTCTACCTTCACAAAGACTTGGTCGCCAACGGCAAACTCTAGGTCTCTCCTCCTCTGATATGCATAACTCTTCTGTCGACTCCGAGCAGTCCTCATCCTATCGTGGATCTTGACTACTACATCGGCAGCCTGCTGAATAATCTCCGGACCCAACTCTGCTCTCTCTCCTACTTCGTCCCAATGAACAGGATATCTACACTTACGGCCATATAGTGCCTCATATGGAGCCATACCAATAGACGACTGGAAGCTGTTGTTGTAGGTGAACTCTACCAATGGCAAGTTCGACTCCCAACTCCCAGAGAAATCAATCACACAAGCACGAAGAAGATCCTCCAAGATCTGAATAACTCGCTCTGACTGCCCATCTGTCTGCGGATGGAAAGCTGTGCTAAACAGCAACTTCATGCCCATAGTCGAATGCAAACTCTTCCAAAACGAGGAAGTGAATCTGGGATCTCTGTCAGATACGATAGAAGCCGGAATACCATGAAGTCGGACTATCTCCCGAATATACAACTCCGCATACTGAATCATGGTGAAAGTCGTCTTAATAGACAAGAAGTGCGCTGATTTGGTAAGACGATCTACAATCACCCAGATGGCATTTGATCCTCTGCCTGACTTCGGCAAACCGGTCACAAAGTCCATTGTGACATTCTCCCACTTCCACTCGAGAATAGGAAGAGGCTTGAGCAAATCTGCTGGTCTCTGATACTCCGCCTTCACTAACTGGCAAGTCAGACACTCGGATACAAATCGTCTGATGTCTTTCTTCATCCCTGGCCACCAATACAATAACTGCAGATCTTGGTACATCTTCGTACTCCCAGGGTGAATGGAGTACGGGGACATGTGGGCCTCTGATAGGATATCTGCTCGAATAGAATCGCTGCTAGGAACCCATATCCTGTCTCGGTATCTCACAATACCGTCACTAACTGAATACAAGACACTGCCCTTGGCCTCATCTCTCTGCTTCCACTTTGCTAACTGCTCATCCGCTGACTGCCCACTGCGAATACGGTCAAGGAGAGAGGGCTGAATAGTCAAAGTAGATAGAGGAGGAACTCTACCTGGAGGATATGACTCTAGATCAAACCTCGGCATCTCAATCTGAAGAGGTCTCTGAATCGTCAAATGAGCAATCACTGCGACTTTTCTGCTCAATGCATCCGCAACTACATTAGCTTTACCCGGGTGGTAGCTAATGTCACAGTCATAATCCTTCACAAGCTCCAACCAACGTCTCTTGACGCATGTTCAGCTCCTTCTGCGTAAAGAAATACTTGAGGCTCTTGTGGTCGGTAATGATCTGGAACTTCTCTCCATACAAATAATGCCTCCAGATCTTCAAAGCAAAAACAACGGCGGCCAACTCTAGATCGTGGGTAGGATAATTCTTCTCATGAGTCTTCAACTGATGGGAAGCATATGCTATCACCTTCCCATGCTGCATCAATACTGCGCCGAGACCGAGTTTCGAAGCATCGGTATACAGAACAAACTCACCGGGTCCTGACGGCATGGCCAAAACTGATGCTGAGATAAGAGCTTGCTTCAAAGTATCGAAGCTCTTCTGACATTCATCGCTCCACACGAATTTAGCATTCTTCTTGGTCAATTATGTGAGTGGAATGGAAATAGAGGAGAATCCCTTAATGAACTTCCGATAATATCCTGCTAGCCCAAGAAAACTGCGGATCTCTGATGCATTCTGCGGCACAATCAAATCTCTGACTGCGGCAACTTTCGCTGGGTCTACCTCAATACCACTGCTAGAAAAAATGTGGCCTAAGAACGCAATCTTCTCTAACCAAAATTCGCACTTACTGAACTTTGCGAAAAATTTGTGCTTCTGCAAGGTATGCAGCACTGTGGTCAGATGTCTGCTGTGATCCTCCTGATTCTTCGAGTAGACGAGAATGTCGTCTATCAATACTATCACAAACTGGTCAAGATACGGCTGAAATACGCGATTCATGAGATCCAAGAAGATTGCTGGCGCATTCGTCAAACCGAACGGCATCACAAGGAACTCGTAGTGGCCATAACGAGTCCTAAAAGAAGTCTTGGAAACATCATCGTCCTTCACCCTCAACTGGTGATAGCCAGAACGCAGATCAATCTTGGAGAATACCGAAGCTCCCTGCAGCTGATCAAATAGATCTTCAATTCTCGGAAGTGGGTATTTGTTCTTCACTGTAACCCTGTTCAACTCCCGGTAATCAATGCAAAGACTCATAGAGCCATCTTTCTTCTTCACAAATAAGACTGGCGCGCCCCATGGTGTAAAACTCAGGCGAATGAACTCCTTGTCTAGAAGTTCCTGAATCTGCTTCTTAAGCTCTGCCATCTCTGTCGGTGCTAGTCGGTACGGTGCTTCGGAGATCGGAACCGGACCTGGCATAAGCTCAATAGAAAACTCCACCTCTCTCTCGGGTGGCATACCAGAGACGTCCTCAGGAAAAACGTCTAAGAAGTCTCTAACAATCGGAACATCTGCGGCTGACTGACTGGGTGCCTCGGGGACAGATATAAAAGTTGCTAGAAACGCCCGACACCCTCTATGCATGAGCTTCCTAGCCTGGACATAAGGAATAATACGCGGTAGAGGAAAGTACCTGTCCGGCTCGAATAAGAACTGCGTCATTCCAGGCGGTCGGACTAGAACAGATCTCCGCTGGAAGTCAATCAAAACTCTGTTCCACAATAGCCAGTCCATCCCTAGGATGATGTCAAACTCTGGCATCGGCAACACGATCAGATCCGCATAAACGAGGTTGCCATGGAGCTCAAGATCTATGTCTCGGATCACATTGGTAGCTGCCATCTCCTCACCAGAAGGCAATACTACTGAATAGGCTACATCTAGCCCGATGGTCTTGACCTTGAGGAAATTAGCAAAGATCTCCGAAATAAAAGAATGAGTGGCTCCTGAATCTATCAAGGCCTTCGTAGCGGAACCAGATATAAAAATTCTCCCTGAAAGATCAGAACTCTAAGTTGAACCCAATAGTCACAGAAACTAACTTATAGACATGCAAAGGTCAAAGTTCTTCTAACCTAATTCCCGAGAATAATACTGAGTAGAGCATGCAATTCTATCGCAATTCTAAGTTCAAAATCTCAATCCCGATTCCCAAAACATTGAAATTCAAATATAAACTTAAAGCTGTAAGATACCTGTCATAAGCATCGTATCTGGGTTCGTCTCCGTAGCATGGAGAGCAAACACTCTGCCTTGGGTAGGCAGATTCCTCTGAGGGCACTGCAGAAATAAGTGGTCTGGACTACCACACTTGTAACATTTTCCGGAGCCAAACATACACGCACCAGGATGGCGGCGTGAGCACCTAGGGCAAACTGGGTGCTCAAAAGTCCTCGGGGCTGGGCGTCCCCGCTGCTGCTGCTGCTGCTGACCTTTGTTTCTAGGCGGTCCGTGAAAAGGCATCTTGTTCTGCTGCTGATGCTGCTGAGGAGGAGGGCGGTGTGGTACCTGGACTAGGCGCTTGCCCTGGCAGTCTCTCTCGATATCACGCTGATCCTGTTCTGCGGCTTGAGCTTTGGAAACAGCGACCTCATAATAAGTAGGGTCAGACACCCTAACATCACGGCGCAAAATCGGCCGTAGACCCACCAAGAAATGCATCAACTTGGCTTTAGCATCATTCGCGATCAGGGGCACAAAATGACAACCCCTCTCAAACTAACGGATGAACTCTGTAACCGTCAGATCACCCTGCCTCAGGCTCATGAATTCCGTGGTCAACCTGGTGCGTACTTCCTCAGTAAAATATTTGGAGTAGAATACCTCCGTGAAGCGTGTCCAACTCAGTGTAGCCAAGTTTAAGGCTACTGACGCTCCATCCCACCATAAGCGGGCATCTCCTCCGAATAAGTATGTGGCACATCGGACTCTGTCTGCATCTCCAAGCTCCATGAACTCGAAGATAACCTCGAGGGACTTGATCCAGCCCTCGGCAATCATGGGATCAGACGTCCCTGAAAACTCCTTCGGACGCATCTTCATGAATCTCTCGTAGACAGCCTCGGGCCCTGTCGGCCTGGTCGCCACAGCCTGGTTCCCCGCAAACTGTGCGAAGAACTGAGTCATCCCCGCTAGCATCTGGGCATTCATGTCAGGTGGAGGGGGTGGTGGAGGTGGTAAGTCTCTCTCCTGCCTCTGCTCCTCCCTGTCCTCTTTGTGAGGCTCCTCATTTCTAGTGCGCTCGAGAATGCGTCTAGGGGGCATACTGTTCCATACATAACCCATACGTAACCAACATGCATAATTCCATAATTTATTTAAATTCAAATACTGAAAAATAAAATAAATCTAGACGTAAAATAATTCATGAAAACATGCTGTCAAATAATTCATGCTTTGAATAAAATGCACAAATGTAAAACTTACAGACCGAAGACGTGACTTCATGAGCTTCTCGTGGTCAGTAGTAGTACAACTCTTTACAGAATCATTGCTCTGATACCAGCTATAATGGCCCGAAAATTCATGTTTGAAAATTTGCGGAAAAATTAAAAAATTTCTCTTTAAAATAATCAAAATTTGCCTCATTCACAAAATCAACTGATAAATCAAGTTTAAATGTTCGAAATAGCAACAGAAGTAATTATTACTCGACAAAATAACAAGTTAAATTATCCAACAACTGATAAAATGTTTGGGCATAAAAAAATGACAGGTGCGGTAAATGAGGTCCTCGGGTGCCACTACTGCCGACCCAAACTTGCTCACTGGTCCCCGCCCTAGGCCCCGACATCATCAGTACCTACAACAATCAAGTCTAGTGAGCCTAAAGACTCAGCATGCATATATCGTAAATAACGAGTAAATAATATAGTAAAATTTGCATGGAATAAAAATATCATGTAATGAGGCATAATGTGAAAATAACTTGTCATGATCAATTATAATACGTGCATAAATGAACTGAAAATCATAGTGAAAATGTTTGCTCCTTGGAGCTCTGTATTGAAATAGCATGTAATAATTTTCTATTGAGATTATGGTCTACGCAAGTGGCCCCTGCACTGAACTGAACTAACCGGTAACTGGCGACCGGATAATACAATGCTCCCATGACCGGTAACTGGCGACCCGGTGAAGTAATGAAAGTCTGATCAAAGTAATGCCACAGTATACTGGGTGGTACATAACTGAGCTGATCGGGTGAAATAATGCTCCCATGATAGTGATGTGGCCACAAGCAATATCGCATAAATCTCAGAAATGAATATTTTCTATGCACGTAATATAATTAACCAACATAATTAAATATGAAAAATTTCGATTTTCTTGCATTAAAATCATGTACTTGCGATATTTAAAATTACCTATATGGCTTGATTGAAGAGTGAAAGAAGATATAAACATGCCTTGGTTTGTTTTGACAGAAAACAAACGAAATAACGACGCGGCGCGGCGGAGACGGAGTGGTCTTCTATTTCTCACTTTTTCTATCTTAATTCCTTTAAACCAAGCATGCACCATAAATATTATAATAGCGTAAAAATCGTAAACGTGATGCATGAACATTTAAAAATACCATGATTTGTGCTCAGGACGCTGCCAGGACCAAAATCTCACCCCGGGTGCAAAATGACCATTTTGCCCCTGGAAACCCAAAAATTATCGTTTCAACCCTGGATTTCTAAAATTGACCCGAAGGTTACCAAACTTCTTAAAATATCCCAAAACATTTTTAAAAGCGTTCCTAGATGTAAACTCGAGCCCAAATCTCAAACTTAGTCGGTTCGTTTTAAAACTTGGACCGGGGTTCCGGTTTTAATCCGAATCGAACCGAAACTTAACCAAAACCTTCCCAACTATTTATCATATCTTAAAAAAAATGCTTAAAAGCCCCTAATACTCTAATACCACCCAAAGATCTTCGGCTGAAATATCCCACAAAGGACAAAACTCTCGGCCCCTCCCATCCTATATTCACCTTGCAACACATGGCCTCCACTCCCTTACCTTTCGGTCCCCTCTAATCTCCCCACCTGTCCAACATTTTTATCTTATTCTTAAGGCTCTAAGAGACCTCCTAAACCAGGCCAAAACCAACGCGAGATGCTGCCGTGCTACCATATGAAAACCCGAGCAAGATATTGCATCTCTTCCCTATCGATCTACACCTCCAAGATCTGAACTTCTCCCTCGTTCAAGTGCCCATAGTCCTCTCCTAGTCTCCTACCAGACATAACAAAGGCTGATACACGGCTGGGATCGAGCCCATGCACAGCCGTAGCCCTTGCCTTTTCACCTTCGAACCACCCGAGATCCTAGCACCACACGTGAACTCTTCGGCTCTCACCTACAGCCGGTTATTCTCTGGTCCCCTTTCATACTATCGTCTTAACACAGCAAGATCACCCTTAGACAACCACCAATCGGCAGTCCCTTTGCACACAGACAAGAAAACTCGTGAGATGGAAGCAACTTTGCAATGCTTTTCATTAAAAGAATAAATATGCATGAGATCGAGACATTTACGTACAGACATATGCATATCAGTATAATAAGGGAGTATGTGATGAGAAAAAGGATACAAGCGTGCCTTATGATAAAAATCGCGAGGAGAGTGAAGAGGAATGCGCCGGAGAGAAATGGGGTGGAAGAACAATCAAGAACCGTGACCTTCAGCTCGTGACTTCTCCGAAACCGAGGGTGATGAACTCTGAAAGTGGGGTGTCGGCTGCTTTGTGGGATTTGGTTTAGGGTTAATGGTGCTTAAGGGCTTAATTATATAGATAACAAAATAGTTTATGGGCCTAAATTGTTTAATTAAAAGATTAAAAAGATAATTAAGCCCTATAAACTCAAAAGTAGGTCTATTAAGCTCAAACTCACTCCCGAAAAATATTTCGAGTTGAAAAGATTTTGAAAATATTAGCCCAACCATTAAAAAGTCCTCCGATTCGATAAAATTATCGTACCGCTAAAAATTAAAATGATGCGGGTAAAAATACCCAAAACCCCCCGTTTTCGAAAAATATATATTTAAAAATGCTTTAAATTAATTAAAAAAAATAAATCGTGTAATAAAATAATTTTCTGAAAATTCTCCGGTCTTCGTTACTCGATCGAATGCAACTTAAAAATCTTAATGCACGAACTTTTAAAGTTTCATGAAACAAATCCTATCTTGCATGAATTATGCCTAAAATGCATAAAAATAATTAAACATAAATTAATGAAATAAACATGCATTTAATGCTTAAAAACATTTAAATAAAATACCAAAGAAGTTTAATAACTTGCATGCATGCCAACTTTTTAAATTATATTTACTAACATGCTAAATTACCACTACTTAAATAAGTCTTTATTAACTTATCTCAATACTCCATCTCCAGTCCAGCCTCACTTATTTAACCGAAAATGTAACAATTAAACTACTGCGTAAAATAAATAAATTTAAAGAAAAGAATTTAAATACTCATGCAATAAAATCATTTTAATTTAAATACTATAAATTATGCATGGCTTATACGCAGTCCAATTTACGGGTTCTACACCCTAGGCTCCCAAGCCTGCACCTAGACATGTGTTTGGGTGTATTAGGATCATGCTGGTCCATCGGTTCAAGCCCCATGCATGCTGGAAATTAGAAATAACAGCAACTCCCCATTATGCCATTTGTGTATCTCGATGTGCATGTTTCTTGCCCAAGGGTGATGTTTCTGATCTTGGCTGCCCTAGGGGCTATAGCCATGGTTAGAACATCTCCTTATTATGTCTCAGATGAGACCAAGTCGGCCTTTCAAGGCTTGGTCCATGGTTGCATCGGTTTTCAAATAAAATAAGCACAGCCCCTTCGATCCCCATTTTTATTTCTGCATGTGTACTCTCGGTTTTGGTGGTTTGGGGTGGACCTTGGTTGGACTCTGGCCCTTAACCCTGGTTCATACCCTACCTCTTGATGTCTAGATCATACCATGGTCAATCAAATGGCCACTGGAAGGGTCCATGACAGCAAGAACAGTTGCAACACCCCACGCGCAGATTTGGTCTCGGGTGGGATGTGCGGCGCATTTCTGGTGTGGTTTGAATTGTGGCTGGCCAAGGACCCTTAGCCATGGTTCAAACCATTACTTAGGATGTTGGTAAGAGGCTCTGGCCAGTGGTTTGAGCCCCAATGGCAAATAGTCTCGAAAACGACGCAAGGAAACGAAAGCGCTGCTGCTGTATTTTGTGACAGCAAGTTGTGCTTCGGTTCAGAGGTGTGTTTTGAGTTCTTGGTTGGCTTTTAGCCTATGGCCTTGGACTGGACAGTACCCCATTGAGTTAGAAAGGTCATGTTTTTGGCCGTTTGTGATTTGGTAAAGTTTAGAGGTCGTACGAGAATTTATGGTGCAATGTGCCAAAGTGACTCTCGAAAGAGCGTTTCATGTTTTTGGCCTCCATTCACAAAATTTCGAAGTACTGAAATGTTAGGAGCATTATTTCATCATTTTAAGTGTATTTTAATCATGACTAAACGATGGTTCAGTATTGGTTCGGGTTGGCATGGAGTCATGATTAAATACCAAGTTATTGGGCGTAATTATCTCGTTTTTGGAGTCAATTACAAAGTTTGAGCTAGTAAATCATTTGCATATTTTTCATGTTAGATTTAAGTCGCAGCGAGCCTGGGAACGATCCAACCCATTCGGTAAAAATAATACAGGATATTTAATTATGTTATTTAATTATATTACGTGCAAAAATATAAAATATTCATTTTTGAGATTTATGCGATATTGCTTGTGGCCACTTCATTATCATGGGATTATTACTTCACCCGGTGGTCACTTACCGGTTCAATTCAGTTCATTTATTGGTTCGGATATCCAGCCCAAGGGCTGTGATGACCTCTATCGCCCAGTATACTGCGATTTAGTCTGATCAGGCGATCAAGTTCAGTTCAGTTCAGGGGCCACTTGCATAGAATATAATCTCAACAGAAAATTTATGACATGATATTTTATGACAGGGCTCGATTGAGCAAACATTTCACTTATGATTTTCAGTTCAGTTATGCACGTATTATAATTACTCATGACATGATATTTTATGTTACGCCAGACTCATGATATTTTTACCATGCATGTAATTTTATTATTATTACTTGTTATTTATGATATATGCATGCTGAGTATTTAGACTCACTAGACTTGATTGTTGTATGTACTGATGAGGTCGGGATCGAGGGCGGGGACAGTGAGCCATCTTGGGTCGGCAGTAGTGGAACCCGAGGACCTCATTTTCAGCATTTACCATTTTTATGCCCAAACATTTTATCTTTGTTGGTTTATTTTAAATTGTTATTTTGCAAACAATAATTACTTCCGCTGTGCTATTTTGAACATTAAACTCTATTTATGAGTTTATTTTACGAATGAGGCAAATTACTTATTTTAAAAGAAAATTTTAAATTTTTCCGCAAATTTTCAAGTACGAATTTCGGGCCTCTACAGCTGGTATCAGAGCCTATGTTCTTGTAGAGGGTTGTACTACTACTGACCATGAGAAGCTCACGAAGCCACGTCTTCGGTCTGTAAGTTTTACATTTACGCATTTCGTTTACAGCATGAAATATTTTAATAACATGTTCTCATGAAATATTTTATGTTAAGATTTTGATTATTCAGTAGTTATTTAAAATTTTAAAGAAATTATGGAAATTATACATGTTAGTTACGTATAGGTTATGTATGGAACGGTATGCCCCCTAGATGCATTCTTGAGCGTGCGAGAGATGATGAGCCTCGCCAGGAGAACAGGGAGGATCAGAGATAGGAGAGGAACGGACCTCCACCCCCTCCACCTGACATGAATGCCCAGATGCTAGCTGGGATGACTCAGTTCTTCGCACAGTTTGCGGGGAACAATGCTGTGGCAGCCAGGCCGACAGGGCCCGAGGCTACTTATGAGCGGTTTATGAAGATGCATCCGAAGGAGTTTTCCGGGACATCTGATCCCATGATTGCCGAGGGCTGGATTAAGTCCCTCGAGGTTATCTTCGAGTTCATGGAGCTTGGAGATACAGACAGAGTTCGTTGTGCCACCTATCTATTCGGAGGAGATGCACGCTTATGGTGGAAAGGAGCATCAGTAGCCCTGAACTTGGCTACACTGAGTTGGACGCGCTTCACGGAGGTATTCTACTCCAAATATTTTACTGATGAGGTGCGTTCCAGGTTGACCAGGGAGTTCATGACCCTGAGGCAGGGATATCTGACTATTACGGAGTTCGTCCGTAAGTTTGAGAGGGTTTACCACTTTGTGCCCCTGATCGCCAATGATGCTGGAGCCAAACTGAGGCATTTTATGGATGGTCTGCGGCCGATCTTGCGCCGCGATGTTAGGGTGGCTGGCCCTACTACTTATGATGTTGCCGTCTACAGAGCTCTAGCTGCAGAGCAGGACCAGCATGACATTGAGAGGGATCGTCGGGGTATGCGACCGGTTCCAGTACCACACCATCCTCCTCCTCCTCAGCAGCAGCATCAGAACAAGAGGCCTTTCCACGGCCCACCCAAGAGCAGAGGACAGAGGCAACAACAACAGGGATGTGCAGTCCCAAGGACCTTTGAGCACCCAGTCTGTACCAAGTGCTCACGCCGCCATCCTAGAGCATGAATGTATGGTTCCGGGAAGTGTTACAAGTGTGGTAGTCCAGACAACTTGCTACCGCAATGCCCACAGGAAAGTCTGCCTACCCAAGGCAGAGTCTTTGCTCTCCATGCAGCAGAGACGAACCCAGAGACCATGCTTATGATAGGTATCTTAAAGCTTTTACTTATTATTCGAAATTAAATGTTTTGGGATTTTATGTTTTGGGTTGAGGTTTTGAACTTAGAATTGTGATAGGATTGCATGTTCTACTAATCAGTATTATTTTCGGGAATTTAGTTTAGAAGAACTCTGGCCTTTGCATGTCTATAGGTTAGTTCTAGTAATTATTTGGTTCAACTTGATGTTCCAACCTTTCAGGTAGAATTTTTATATCCAGTTCCGCTACGAAAGCCTTGATACATTTAGGGGCTACTCACTAATTTATTTTGGAGGTCTTTGCTAACTTCCTCAAGGTCAAGACCGTCGGATTAGATGTGGCATATTCAGTAGTACTGCCTTCTGGAGAGGAGATGACAGCTACCAATGTGGTCCGAGACATAGAACTCGAGCTTCATGGCAATCTTATTTATGCGGATCTTATCGTACTGCCGATGCCAGAGTTTGACTTCATTCTAGGGATGGACTGGCTATTGCGGAACTGAGTTTTGATTGACTTCCACCGGAGATCTGTTCTAGTCCGACCGCCTGGGATGACGCAGTTCTTATTCGAGCTAGACATGTACTTTCCTTTACCGCGCATTATACCTTGTGTCCAGGCTAGGAACCTCATGCATAGAGGGTGTCGGGCGTTTTTAGCAACTTTTGTATCTGTTCCTGAGGCGCCTAGTCAGTCAGCTTTAGATGTTCCGATTGTTAGAGACTTCTTAGATGTTTTTCCTGAGGACGTCTCTGGTATGCCACCCGAGAGAAAGGTGGAGTTTTTCATTGAGCTTATGTCAGGTACGGTTCTGATCTCAAAAGCACCTTACCGACTAGCACCGACAGAGATAGCAGAACATAAGAAGCAGATTCAGGAACTTCTTGACAAGGAGTTCATTCGCCCAAGTTTTTCTCCATTGGGCGCGCCAGTCTTATTTGTGAAGAAGAAGGATGGTTCTATGAGGCTTTGCATTGATTGTCGGGAGTTGAACCGCATTATAGTGAAGAACAAGTACCCACTTCCGCGGATTGAGGATTTATTTGATCAGTTTCAGGGAGCTTCGGTGTTCTCCAAGATTGATCTGCGTTCTGGTTATCACCAGTTGAGGGTGAAAGATGCTGATGTTTCCAAGACTGCTTTTAGGACTCGTTACGGCCACTACGAGTTCCTTGTGATGCCGTTTGGTTTGACGAATGCGCCAGCGATCTTCATGGATCTCATGAATCGTGTATTTCAGCCGTATCTTGATCAGTTTGTGATAGTATTCATAGACGACATTCTCGTCTACTCGAAGAAATAGGGGGATCACAGCAGACATCTGACCACAGTGTTGCAGACCTTGTAGAAGCACAAGTTATTTGCCAAGTTCAGTAAGTGCGAGTTCTGGCTAGAGAAGGTGGCATTCTTAGGCCACATTGTTTCTGGCAGCGGTATTGAGGTAGACCCAGCGAAAGTTGCAGCAGTCACTGATTGGGTTGTGCCGCAGAATGCATCAGAGATCCGCAGTTTCCTTGGGCTAGCAGGATATTATCGGAAGTTTATTCGGGGATTCTCCTCTATTGCCGTTCCACTCACATCATTGACAAAGAAGAATGTTAAATTTGTGTGGAGCGATGAGTGTCAGAAGAGCTTCGATACTTTGAAGCAAGCTCTTATCTCAGCACCAGTTTTGGCCATGCCGTCAGGGCCCGGCGATTTTGTTTTGTATACCGATGCTTCGAAGCTCGGTTTAGGCGCAGTATTGATGCAGCATGGGAAGGTGATAGCGTATGCTTCTCGTCAGCTGAAAATCCATGAGAAGAATTACCCTACCTATGATCTAGAGTTGGTCGCCGTGGTATTTCCCTTGAAGATTTGGAGGCATTATTTGTATGGGGAGAAGTGCCAGATCTTTACCGAC
This sequence comes from Primulina tabacum, assembly GCF_025594145.1. Taxonomy (NCBI): domain Eukaryota; kingdom Viridiplantae; phylum Streptophyta; class Magnoliopsida; order Lamiales; family Gesneriaceae; genus Primulina; species Primulina tabacum. The sequence goes on from NC_134557.1 coordinate 31,186,318, forward strand.
CACAAGAGCCTCAACTACTTCATTACGCATAGAGAGCTGAATATGCATCAGAGGCGTTGGTTGGAGTTAGTGAAGGATTACGACTGTGACATTAGCTACCACCCAGGCAAAGCTAATGTAGTTGCGGATGCTTTGAGCAGGAAGGTCGCTGTAACACCTCTGACCGATTTTATAAAATAACACAGCGGAAAATTAAAAATTTACTTAGAGGGAAGAAGGATTTAAAATTTTCTTGACATAAAATATTTACAATCAAAAGTAGATACATGATCAATCAAGCGTTGCATCAAAATACAAAATATCATTTTTGATCATGTCAAAATACTAGCAAAATATCTTCTTCCTTCCATCTCTTGTATGCATATGACCCCGACTCCAATCAACGTCCTGGCTCGTCGCTCTTATCTGCATCACATGAATAACTGAAATGAGTATAAAACTCAGCAAGTGGAACTCTTACATAACAATGTATACATATCATACTCTGTAAAACATGGCTTTGAAATCATTAAATATCATCTAACTCTTAAACATGAATAATATAGTAGAACATGAACATAACAATGGTATTTCTCTTTTCTCTGGTGGATTGATATTTCAATAGTATCTCTATCTCTGTACCTATATCCCATCGATATAAATCGATTATTCTGTTGGGATATAAGCCTATGGTCGTTGATCAACTAATTGCACGCAATCTCTGACTATCTCTTTATCAATCCAATAAATCATTTGAACTCTCTCTTGGGCATTAAATCAAACACTTTGCATACTCTTTTCTTTTGTATTTCCTTTTACACAACATATAAAAGCCTCTAATATACAACAAAGTATATTTATACATAATATGAATCAAATGGAAGGGAATAGCATGTTAAAACCATTGAAACACCATACATATATTATCATGTGAGCACAAGGAAATGAATTCCACTTACAACACTTGGAGCACTTGATTCAAAACTCTTGGTACAAATCCTACAACAATAACCAATAACTAATCAGCAACACCCAAATAATAAAATTAGATGATCATTTAACCCAATACATCTATCACAACTATCAACCCTAAACTCCACCATCATCAATAACTCAAGAACAAGAAGAAAAACCACTTACCTTAGCTCTTAAACCCCAAAGTAAACTTGTTCTCACTTCAACAATCCAGCAAAAAGCTAGAATGAAAGAAATCAAAGAAGGGAATAAGAACCCTTGCTCTCCCTTGAGCTGAATTTTCGAGAAGTGTAGGAGAGAAATGAGAGTAAACCTTGTATTTAATCACTTAAAACCGAAAACACGACTTTACTGTTCATCGATCGCGGGTGCGCTAGATTCTTCACCGCGGGTGCGCTGCGTGTACTGGACAACATCCAAAAATCTGAAAACAACGACTGCGGGTGCGTTGAGTTCTTACCGTGCGTGCGCTTTGGTCTCTGCCCAAACACCGCGGGTGCGGTGTCTTCTGCAGCGCGGGTGCATTCTCCTCTATAGCCAACAACAAGCTTTGCATCTAAAAATCGAATCGTAAAGCCGCTTCTCCTCATAATTCGGCAACACTCTCTACATGAAAGTTGCACCTCTATGTCTTATCTAAACACGACAATTGGTCTCATACCAATTGGCTCAACATACAAATTACCACGAATTAAACCACGACGACGCTACAATAAAACCACATATCAAGTATAACCAACAATACTATAAACCATAAATCACAACTCTTAACATCTAAAATATACTTCAACTTGACCAAATAGTCCATAAACATAAGAAATCTTAAACCGTACCGTTCACAAAACTTGGCTATTACAATCTACCCTCCTTAAAGGAATTTCGTCCTCAAAATTGACGTCACTGCGCAAAAAGCTCGGGATACTTTTCTTTCATCTCATCCTCTGGTTCCCACGTGGCTTCTTCAATCAATTGATTCCTCCAAAGGACTTTAACAATGCTGATCTCTTTGTTACTCAACACTTTAACTTTGCGATCAAGAATTTGGACTGGAATCTCTTGGTACGTTAAATTCGGCGTCAAATCCAATGGCTCGTGACGAAGAACATGAAAAGGATTCGCAATATACTTCTTGAGCATGGAGACATGAAAAACATTATGAACTCAGTCAAGATTTGGCGGTAGGGCTAACCTGTAAGCTCGATCACCGACTCTATCCAAAATCTCAAATGGGCCTATAAACCTTGGACTCAACTTTCCCTTTTTGCCAAACCGCATCACACCTTTAAGAGGTGCAATCTTCAAGAACCCGTGATGACTAATTTCAAACTGCAACGGCCTACGCCGTACATCAGCATAACTCTTCTGTCTCGACTGTGCTGTCTTCATCCTCTCTCGAATAACAGCAACAACATCAGCTGTCTGTTGGACCAACTCTGAACCCAACATCTTCCTCTCACCAATCTCGTCCCAATACAAGGGGGATCTACATTTTCTGCCATAAAGTGCTTCATACGGTGCCATGCCAATCGTTGAATGGTAGCTATTATTGTACGTGAACTCAACAAGAGGCAATTTGGAATCCCAACTACATGGATAGTCGATAGTACAAGTTTTGAGCATATCCTCTAAAATCTGAATAACTCTCTCTGATTGACCGTCGCTCTGGGGATGATATGATGTACTTAATGCTAACCGTGCACCCAAGGCTCAGTGCAAACTCTTCCAAAACTCTGAAGTAAATCTAGGGTCACGATCAGACACGATCGACACAGGAACACCATGAAGTCTAACAATCTCTGCTATATACTCTTCGGCATACTGGTTCATGGAATACGTTGTCTTGACTTGGGAGAAAATGCGCTGACTTGGTCAACCGATCAACGATAACCCAAATAGAGTTATAACCTTTCTGCGTTTTGGGAAGACCAACCACGAAGTCCATCGAAATGTGCTCCCATTTCCATTGAGGAATTGGCAATGACTGCAATGTCCCAGCAGGTTTCTGATGTTCGATTTTCACCTGCTGACAAGTTAGGCACTGAGAAATAAACATGGCAATATCTTTCTTCATATCTGGCCACCAATAGAGTCTACGAAGATCCTGATACATCTTGGTACTACCTGGATGTATCGAATATGGCGCTGTATGAGCCTCTATCAAAACGTCTCGCCGAATATCATCACCAATAGGAATGCATATACGGCCTCTGAATGTCATCAAACCATCTTTATTCATCCCAAACTCTGAATTACCTCTCTCTTCTGCTCTGGCTCTCATCTCTGTCAACTGTACATCATTGGCCTGTTTTCTACGGATTCTATCCGTCAATGTAGCCCGAATGATCAACCCTGAAAAGCAAGCAATGCTTCCCGGAACCACCAAAGCTATCTCCTCTCGTTGCAATTCTAACAACAATGGCTTCTGGATCATAGAACTCAAAGAAGAACTTGACTTACGGCTCAATGCATCCGCTACAACATTCGCCTTCCCAGGGTGGTAACTAATCATCACATCGTAGTCTTTGACAAGCTCTAACCACCGTCTCTGTTGCATATTGAGTTTTTTCTGGGATAACAAATACCTTAAACTCTTGTGGTCCGTGAAAATTTCACATTTTTCGCCATATAAATAATGTCTCCAGATTTTCAGGGCGAATACCACAGCTGCCAGTTCCAGATCATGCGTAAGATAATTTTTCTCGTAGTCCTTTAACTGACGAGAAGCATAGGCTATAACCTTTCCACGTTGCATCAGCACTGCACCGAGACCCTTCTTCGACGCATCAGTATATACAACAAAGTTCTCTGAACCAGTGGGCAATGCAAGTACCGGAGCTGTCGTTAACCTATCTTTCAACTCTTGAAATCCACTTTGGCATTCATTGGACCACTCAAACTTCACAGTCTTCCTCGTCAGATTGGTTAACGGAAGGGCAATCTTGGAAAAATCTGAAATAAAACGACGATAATAACCCGCCAAACCAAGAAAAATGCGTACCTCTGATATAGTAGTATGGATAGGCCACTTCTGTATCGCCTCTATTTTTACTGGATCAACAGCTATACCATCCTTCGAGACAACATGGCCTAAGAAAGAAATCTGCTCCAACCAGAACTCACATTTCTTTAACTTAGCATACAGCTTCTTCTCTCTCAACAATTGAAGAACAACTCTGAGGTGCTCTGTATAAAGCTCTCTGGTCTTGGAATAAATCAATATATCATCGATGAAAACAATGACAAAGCTATCCATATACGGCTTGAACACCCTGTTCATAAGATCCATGAAAACAGAAGGAGCATTGGTCAGACCAAATGACATAACAAGAAATTCGTAACGACCATACCTGGTCCGGAACGCCGTCTTAGGGATATCAGACTCCCTAACTTTCAACTGATAATAGCAAGGTCGCAAATCAATCTTTGAAAACACTGTAGCTCCTTGCAGCTGATCAAAAAGATCGTCTATTCGTTGCAACGGATATTTATTCTTGATCGTCACTTTGTTGATTTCTCTGTAGTCAATGCAAAGCCGCAAAGACCCATCTTTCTTCTTGACGAAAAGAACTGGAGCTCCCCAAGGCAAAGAACTCGGCCGTATAAAACCTTTATTTAATAGATCCTGCAACTGCGTCTTCAATTCTTTCATCTCTGTCGGGGCCATTCTGTACGGAGCCTTAGAAATAGGAACCGTCCCGGGGACTAGATCAATCACAAACTCTACATCTCTGTCCGGCGGTAAACCCGACACATCATCCTCAAATACTTCAGGGAACTCTCTCACAACATCCATATCATCAATATTCAATTTCACAATTCTATCCATATCCACAATCGAAGCCAAAAACCCATCACAACCTCTACACAACAACTTCTTAGCCTCAAGACATGAAATAAAAGGAAGGACCAGCGAAGTACCTGCACTGGCGAGCATACCTTCCTTATTTCCATCATCTGAAAATTTCACCGTCTTGGCAACGCAATCAATCACTGCACGGTAAGTTGATAGCCAATCCATGCCAAGTATAGTATCAAACGCAACCATCGGAATAACAATCAAATCGGCATAAACCACTCGCTCATCAATTTGAACAGAACACGCATACACAATAGACGTCGGGCATAACACATCTCCAGAAGGCAATACAACATTAAACCGGAGGGGAAGAACAGAAGGAACTAAACCGAAAGATCTCAAAAATAGTTCAAACATAAAAGAATGAGTAGCAACTGTATCAATCAATGTCATAGCTACTCTGCCTGAAATTAAAATAGTGCTAGAGATCACAGAAGAATCATGGTTTATACCTTCCTTCGTCATGGTGAAGATGCGACCCTGCACCTTCTCTTTACTCGATCCTCTCGGACAGTCCTTGGCAATATGGCCTGCAGTGCCACATCGGTAGCAAGTGTGAGTACCAAATCTGCACTCTCCCCTATATTGCCTACTGCACTTGGGACACAACGGCTTCTCAGGATCAAATGGAACTGTCGGTGCTTTAGAACTCGGCTCTATCTTGCCTTTCCCCTTGAAATTTCCTTTCCCTCTTTGGCTCGAACCTTGACCTCTTTGAGCAATAGCCTGTTGCCTCGCCTGTCTCTCTCTAGCGATATCTTTCTCATCTTGCTCGGCTAGCAAAGCCTTAGCCACAATCTCTTTAAATGTCACCGCCTTAGACATTTTGATGTCCCTCCTGATCTCTGCTAGAAGTCCTCTAAGGAAATGAGCACCTTTGTCTTTGTCATTCGAGGCAATATAGGGGGCAAACAGACAGCCCTCCTCAAAATTCAAAATGTACTCGTCAACATTCATACTTTCTTGACGAAGTTCTAAAAATTCAGTCACCTTCCGAGCTCGAAGTGCATCCGGGAAATACTTGTCATAGAAAAGATCCGTAAAATCTTGCCACTTCAATGCCGGAACATCAACACTTACCTTAGTGGCATTCTACCAAATACGTGCAGCTTTGACTAGCATGAATACTGCACAACAAACTCTGTCTTTGTCTTCATACTTGAGATGATCAAATATCGCCTCAAGTGCTTTAATCCACTCTATAGCCACCAATGGATCAGTGCTTCCTGCAAACTCAGGCGGATCCATCCTCTTAAAAGCAGTAAAGATCCCATCGGTCCCAACCGCTTGAACCACTTGGCCTCTCCCTTGGCCTCTACCTTGACCTGAACCTTGCACACGGAGCAACTGTTGAATTTGTTCACTGTGAACCTTGGCTTGCTCTTTCAGTAATTTGCCGAACTTGTCGAAAACTCTCGATGAGGAGCTATTTTCACCCTCTGAAGCCTTTCTCTTAGGAGGCATTAACTCCTACAATGTGCTCACATAATACGTATCAACCAATACTATAAATAGATGTAGAAGAAAACATACCCGGACTGTTGAAAGTAGACGAAGTCATATGCATTGTTCCGAAGAACGTTTCTCTGATACCACTAAATGTAACACCTCTGACCGATTTTATAAAATAACAGAGCGGAAAATTAAAAATTTACATAGAGGGAAGAAGGATTTAAAATTTTCTTGACATAAAATATTTACAATCAAAAGTAGATACATGATCAATCAAGCGTTGCATCAAAATACAAAATATCATTTTTGATCATGTAAAAATGCTAGCAAAATATCTTCTTCCTTCCATCTCTTGTATGCATATGACTCCGACTCCAATCAACGTCCTGGCTCGTCGCTCTTATCTGCATCACATGAATAACTGAAATGAGTATAAAACTCAGCAAGTGGAACTCCTACATAACAATGTACACATATCATACTCTGTAAAACATGGCTTTTAAATCATTAAAACCATCTAACTCTTAAACATGAATAATATAGTAGAACATGAACATAACAATGGTATTTCTCTTTTCTCTGGTGGATTGATATTTTAATAGTATCTCTGTCTCTGTACCTATATCCCATCGATATAAATCGATTATTCTATTGGGATATAAGCCTATGGTCGTTGATCAACTAATTGCATGCAATCTCTGACTATCTCTTTATCAATCCAATAAATCATTTGAACTCTCTCTTGGGCATTAAATCAAGCACTATGCATACTCTTTTCTTTTGTATTTCCTTTTACACAATTGAGACATAGAAAAGCCTCTAATATACAACAAAGTGTATTTATACATAATATGAATCAAATGGAAGGGAATAGCATGTTAAAACCATTGAAACACCATACATATATTATCATGTGAGCACAAGGAAATGAATTCCACTTACAACACTTGGACCACTTGATTGAAAACTCTTGGTACAAATCCTACAACAATAACCAATAACTAACCATCAACACCCAAATAATTACATTATATGATCATTTAACCCAATACATCTATCACAACTATCAACCCTAAACTCCACCATCATCAATAACTCAAGAACAAGAAGAAAAACCACTTACCTTAGCTCTTAAACCCCAAAGTAAACTTGTTCTCACTTCAATAATCCAACAAGAAGCTAGAATGAAAGAAATCAAAGAAGGGAATAAGAACCCTAGCTCTCCCTTGAGCTGAATTTTCGAGAAGTGTAGGAGAGAAATGAGAGTAAACCTTGTATTTAATCACTTAAAACCGAAAACACGACTTTACTGTTCATCGATCGCGGGTGCGCTAGCTTCTTCACCGCGGGTGCGCTGCGTGTACTAGACAACATCCAAAAATCTGAAAACAACGATTGCGGGTGCGCTGAGTTCTTACCGCGCGTGCGCTCTGGTCTCTGCCCAAACACTGCGGGTGCGGTGTCTTCTCCAGCGCGGGTGCACTCTCCTCTGTAGCCAACAACAAGCTTTGCATCTAAAAATCGAATCTTAAAGTCGCTTCTCCTCATAATTCGGCAACACTCTCAACATGAAAGTTGCACCTCTATGTCTTATCTAACCACCACAATTGGCCTCATACCAATTGGCTCAACATACAAATTACAACGAATTAAACCACGACGACGCTACAATAAAACCACATATCAAGTATAACCAACAATACTATAAACCATAAATCACAACTCTTAACATCTAAAATATACTTAAACTTGACCAAATAGTCCATAAACATAAGAAATCTTAAACCGTACCGTTCACAAAATTTGGCTATTACAATCTCCCATCCTTAAAGGAATTTCGTCCTCGAAATTGACGTCACTGCGCAAAAAGCTCGGGATACTTTTCTTTCATCTCATCCTGTGGTTCCCACGGGGCTTCTTCAATCAATTGATTCCTCCAAAGGACTTTAACAATGCTGATCTCTTTGTTACTCAACACTTTAACTTTGCGATCCAGAATTTGGACTGGAATCTCTTCGTACATTAAATTCGGCGTCAAATCCAATGGCTCGTGACGAAGAACATGAGAAGGATTCGCAATATACTTCTTGAGCATGGAGACATGAAAAACATTATGAACTCTGTCAAGATTTGGCAGTAGGGCTAACCTGTAAGCTCGATCACCGACTCTATCCAAAATCTCAAATGGGCCTATAAACCTTGGACTCAACTTTCCATTTTTGCCAAACCGCATCACACCTTTAAGAGGTCCAATCTTCAAGAACACGTGATGACCAACTTCAAACTGCAACGGCCTACGCCGTACATCAGCATAACTCTTCTGTCTCGACTGTGCTGTCTTCATCCTCTCTCGAATAACAGCAACAACATCAGTAGTCTGTTGGACCAACTCTGGACCCAACATCTTCCTCTCACCAATCACGTCCCAATACAAGGGGGATCTACATTTTCTGCCATAAAGTGCTTCATACGGTGCCATGCCAATCGTCGCATGGTAGCTATTATTGTACGTGAACTCAACCAGAGGCAATTTGGAATCCCAACTACATGGATAGTCGATAGTACAAGTTCTGAGCATATCCTCTAAAATGTGAATAACTCTCTCTGACTGACCGTCGCTCTGGGGATGATATGATGTACTTAATGCTAACCGTGCACCCAAGGCTCAGTGCAAACTCTTCCAAAACTCTGAAGTAAATCTAAGGTCACGATCAGACACGATCGACACAGGAACACCATGAAATCTAACAATCTCTGCTATATACTCTTCGGCATACTCGTTCATGTAATACGTTGTCTTGACTGGGAGAAAATGCGCTGACTTGGTCAACCGATAAACGATAACCCAAATAGAGTTATAACCTTTCTGCGTTTTGGGATGACCAACCACGAAGTCTATCGAAATGTGCTCCCATTTCCATTGAGGAATCGGCAATGACTGCAATGTCCCAGCAGGTTTCTGATGTTCGATTTTCACCTGCTGACAAGTTAGGCAATGAGAAATAAACATGGCAATATCTTTCTTCATATCTGGCCACCAATAGAGTCTACGAAGATCCTGATACATCTTGGTACTACTTGGATGTATCGAATATGGCGCTGTATGAGCCTCTTTCAAGACGTCTCGCCGAATATCATCACCAGTAGGAATGAATATACGGCCTCTGAATGTCACCAAACCATCTTTATTCATCCCAAACTCTGAATTACCTCTCTCTTCTGCTCTGGCTCTCATCTCTATCAACTGTACATCATTGGCCTGTTCTCTACGGATTCTATCCGTCAATGTAGCCCGAATGATCAACGCTGAAAAGCAAGCAATGGTTCCCGGAACCACCAAAGCTATCTCCTCTCGTTGCAATTCTAACAACAATGGCTTCTGGATCATAGAACTCAAAGAAGAACTTGACTTACGGCTCAATGCATTCGCTACAACATTCGCCTTCCCAGGGTGGTAACTAATCATCACATCGTAGTATTTGACAAGCTCTAACCACCATCTCTGTTGCATATTGAGTTTTTTCTGGGAAAACAAATACCTTAAACTCTTGTGGTCCGTGAAAATTTCACATTTTTTGCCATATAAATAGTGTCTCCAGATTTTCAGGGCGAATACCACAACTGCCAGTTCCAGATCATGCGTAGGATAATTTTTCTCGTAGTCCTTTAACTGATGAGAAGCATAGGCTATAACCTTTCCACGTTGCATCAGCACTGCACCGAGACCCTTCTTCGACACATCAGTATATACAACAAAGTTCTCTGAACCACTGGGCAATGCAAGTACCAGAGCTGTCGTCAACCTATCTTTCAACTCTTGAAATCCACTTTTGCATTCATTGGACCACTCAAACTTCACAGTCTTCCTCGTCAGATTGGTTAACGGCAGGGCAATCTTGGAAAAATCTGAAATAAAACGACGATAATAACCCGCCAAACCAAGAAAACTGCGTACCTCTGATACAGTAGTAGGGATAGGCCACTTCTGTATCGCCACTATTTTTACTGGATCAACAGCTATACCATCCTTCGAGACAACATGGCCTAAGAAAGAAATCTGCTCCAACCAGAACTCACATTTCTTTAACTTAGCATACAGCTTCTTCTCTCTCAACAATTGAAGAACAACTCTGAGGTGCTCTGTATAAAGCTCTCTGGTCTTGGAATAAATCAATATATCATCGATGAAAACAATGACAAAGCTATCCATATATGGCTTGAACACCCGGTTCATAAGATCCATGAAAACAGAAGGAGCATTGGTCAGACCAAATGACATAACAAGAAATTCGTAACGACCATACCTGGTCCTGAACGCCGTCTTAGGGATATCAGACTCCCTAACTTTCAACTGATAATAGCAAGGTCGCAAATCAATCTTTGAAAACACTGTAGCTCCCTGCAGCTGATCAAAAAGATCGTCTATTCGTTGCAACGGATATTTATTCTTGATCGTCACTTTGTTGATTTCTCTGTAGTCAATGCAAAGCCGCAAAGACCCATCTTTCTTCTTGACGAAAAGAACTGGAGCTCCCCAAGGCAAAGAACTCGGCCGTATAAAACCTTTATTTAATAGATCCTGCAACTGCGTCTTCAATTCTTTCATCTCTGTCGGGGCCATTCTGTACGGAGCCTTAGAAATAGGAACCGTCCCGGGGACTAGATCAATCACAAACTCTACATCTCTGTCCGGCGGTAAACCCGACACATCATCCTCAAATACTTCAGGGCACTCTCTCACAACATCCATATCATCAATATTCAATTTCACAATTCTATCCATATCCACAATCGAAGCCAAAAACCCATCACAACCTCTACACAACAACTTCTTAGCCTCAAGACATGAAATAAAAGGAAGGACCAGCGAAGTACCTGCACTGGCGAGCATACCTTCCTTATTTCCATCATCTGAAAATTTCACCGTCTTGGCAACGCAATCAATCACTGCACGGTAAGTTGATAGCCAATCCATGCCAAGTATAGTATCAAACGCAACCATCGGAATAACAATCAAATCGGCATAAACCACTCGCTCATCAATTTGAACAGAACACGCATACACAATAGACGTCGGGCATAACACATCTCCAGAAGGCAATACAACATTAAACTGGAGGGGAAGAACAAAAGGAACTAAACCGAAAGATCTCAAAAATAGTTCGGACATAAAAGAATGAGTAGCACCTGTATCAATCAATGTCATAGCTACTCTCCCTGAAATTAAAATAGTGCTAGAGATCACAGAAGAATCATGGTTTATACCTTCCTTCGTCATGGTGAAGATGCGACCCTGCACCTTCTCTTTACTCGATCCTCTCGGACAGTCCTTGGCAATATGGCCTGCAGTGCCACATCGGTAGCAAGTGTGAGTACCAAATCTGCACTCTCCCCTATGTTGCCTACTGCACTTGGGACACAACGGCTTCTCAGGATCAAATGGAACTGTCGGTGCTTTAGAACTCGGCTCTATCTTGCCTTTCCCCTTGAAATTGCCTTTCCCTCTTTGGCTCGAACCTTGACCTCTTTGAGCAATAGCCTGTTGCCTCGCCTGTCTCTCTCTAGAGATATCTTTCTCATCTTACTCGGCTAGCAAAGCCTTAGCCACAATCTCTTTAAATGTCACCGCCTTAGACATATTGATGTCCCTCCTGATCTATGCTAGAAGTCCTCTAAGGAAATGAGCACATTTGTCTTTGTCATTCGAGGCAATATAGGGGGCAAACAGACAGCCCTCCTCAAAATTCAAAATGTACTCGTCAACATTCATACTTTCTTGACGAAGTTCTAAAAACTCAGTCACCTTCCGAGCTCGAAGTGCATCCGGGAAATACTTGTCATAGAAAAGATCCGTAAAATCTTGCCACTTCAATGCCGGAACATCTACACTTACCTTAGTGGCATTCCACCAAATACGTGCAGCTTTGACTAGCATGAATACTGCACAACCAACTCTGTCTTTGTCTTCATACTTGAGATGATCAAATATCGCCTCAAGTGATTTAATTCACTCTATAGCCACCAATGGATCAGTGCTTCGTGCAAACTCAGGCGGATCCATCCTCTTAAAAGCAGTAAAGATCCCATCGGTCCCAACCGCTTGAACCACTTGGCCTCTCCCTTGGCCTCTACCTTGACCTGAACCTTGCAAACGGAGCAACTGTTGAATCAATTCACTGTGAACCTTGGCTTGCTCTTTCAGTAATTTGCCGAACTCGTCGAAAATTCTCGATAAGGAGCTATCCTCACCCTCTGAAGCCTTTCTCTTAGGAGGCATTAAATCCTACAATGTGCTCACATAATACATATCAACCAATACTATAAATAGATGCAGAAGAAAACATACCCGGACAGTTGAAAGTAGACGAAGTCATATGCATTGGTCCGAAGAACGTTGCTTTGATACCACTAAATGTAACACCTCTGACCGATTTTATAAAATAACACAGCGGAAAATTAAAAATTTACTTAGAGGGAAGAAGGATTTAAAATTTTCTTGACATAAAATATTTACAATCAAAAGTAGATACATGATCAATCAAGCGTTGCATCAAAATACAAAATATCATTTTTGATCATGTCAAAATGCTAGCAAAATATCTTCTTCCTTCCATCTCTTGTATGCATATGACTCCGACTCCAATCAACGTCCTGGCTCGTCGCTCTTATCTGCATCACATGAATAACTGAAATGAGTATAAAACTCAGCAAGTTTAACTCTTACATAACAATGTACACATATCATACTCTGTAAAACATGGCTTTGAAATCATTAAATACCATCTAACTCTTAAACATGAATAATATAGTAGAACATGAACATAACAATGGTATTTCTCTTTTCTCTGGTGGATTGATATTTTAATAGTATCTCTGTCTCTGTACCTATATCCCATCGATATAAATCGATTACTCTGTTGGGATATAAGCCTATAGTCGTTGATCAACTAATTGCATGCAATCTCTGACAATCTCTTTATCAATCCAATAAATCATTTGAACTCTCTCTTGGGCATTAAATCAAACACTTTGCATACTCTTTTCTTTTGTATTTCCTTTTACACAATTGAGACATATAAAAGCCTCTAATATACAACAAAGTTTATTTATACATAATATGAATCAAATGGAAGGGAATAGCATGTTAAAACCATTGAAACACCATACATATATTATCATGTGAGCACAAGGAAATGAATTCCACTTACAACACTTGGAGCACTTGATTCAAAACTCTTGGTACAAATCCTAAAACAATAACCAATAACTAACCATCAACACCCAAATAATAACATGAGACGATCATTTAACCCAATACATCTATCACAACTATCAACCTAAACTCCACCATCATCAATAACTCAAGAACAAGAAGAAAAACCACTTACCTTAGCTCTTAAACCCCAAAGTAAACTTGTTCTCACTTCAATAATCCAACAAGAAGCTAGAAGAAAGAAATCAAAGAAGGGAATAAGAACCCTAGCTCTCCCTTGAGCTTAATTTTCGAGAAGTGGAGGAGAGAAATGAGAGTAAACCTTGTATTTAATTCACTTAAAACCGAAAACACGACTTTACTGTTCATCGATCGCGGGTGCGCTAGCTTCTTCACCGCGGGTGCGCTGCGTGTACTGGACAACATCCAAAAATCTGAAAACGACGACCGCGGGTGCGCTGAGTTCATACCGCGCGTGCGCTCTGGTCTCTGCCCAAACACCGCGGGTGCGTTGTCTTCTCCAGCGCGGGTGCACTCTCCTCTGTAGCCAACAACAAGCTTTGCATCTAAAAATCGAATCGTAACGTCGCTTCTCCTCATAATTCGGCAACACTCTCAACATGAAAGTTGCACCTCTATGTCTTATCTAACCACTTTAATTGGCCTTATACCAATTGGCTCAACATACAAATTACCATGAATTAAACCACGACGACGCTACAATAAAACCACATATCAAGTATAACCAACAACACTATAAACCATAAATCACAACTCTTAACATCTAAAATATACTTAAACTTGACCAAATAGTCCATAAACATAAGAAATCTTAAACCGTACCATTCACAAACTTGGCTATTACAGTCGCAGTGATGGCTCATTTGACAATTCAGAGACCTCTTCAGTCTGAGATGCAGAGGTTTGATCTAGAGACTTATCCTCGAGGTAGAGTTCCTAGTCTATCTACTTTGACGAGTCTGTCCTCTCTTCTAGACCGTATTCCCAGTGGACAGTCAGCAGATGAGCAGTTGGAAAAGTGGAAGTAGAGAGATGAGGCCAATGGCAGTGTCTTGTATACAGTTAGCGACGGTATTGTGAGATATCGCGACAGAATGTGGGTTCCTAGCAGTGATTCTATCCGAGAAGATATTTTATCAGAGGCCCATATGTCGCCATACTCTATTCACCCTGGGAGTACGAAGATGCACAAAGATCTACAGTTGTTGTATTGGTGGCCTAGGATGAAGAAAGACATCAGACGGTTTGTATCCGAGTGTCTGACATGTCAGCTTGTGAAAGCAGAGCATCAGAGACCAGCAGGTATCCTCAAGCCTCTTCCTTTTCCCGAGTGGAAGTGGGAGAATGTTACCATGGACTTTGTGACCGGTTTGCCGAAGTCAGTCAGAGGATCAAATGCTATCTGGGTGATTGTTGATCGTCTTACCAAATCAGCGCACTTCTTGCCTATCAAGACGACTTTCACCATGATTCAGTATGCAGAGTTGTATATCCGGGAGATAGTCTGACTTCATGGTATTCCAGTTTCTATAGTGTCTGACAGAGATCCCATATTCACTTCCTCATTTTGGAAGAGTTTGCATTCGACTATGGGTACGAAGTTGTTGTTTAGCAAAGCTTTCCATCCTCAGACAGATGGGCAGTCAGAGCGAGTTATTCAGATTTTGGAGGATCTTCTCCACGCTTGTGTTATGGATTTCTCTGGGAGTTGGGAGTCGAACTTGCCATTAGTAGAGTTCACCTATAACAACAGTTTCCATGCGTCTATTGGCATGGCCACGTTTGAAGCACTGTATGATCGTAAGTGCAGATCTCCTGTTCATTGGGATGAAGTAGGGGAAAGATCAGAGTTGGGTCCGGAGATCATTCAGTAGGCTGCCAATGTAGTAGTCAAGATCTGTGATAGGATGCGGACTGCTCAGAGTCGACAGAAGAGTTATGCGGATCAGAGGAGGAGAGAACTAGAGTTTGCCGTTGGTGACCATGTCTTTGTGAAGATAGCACCTATGAAAGGTGTCATGCGATTTGGGAAGAAAGGGAAGCTCAGTCCGAGATTCATTGGACCATTTAAGATCCTCGACAGGGTTGGGACGTTAGCTTATTGGGTTGCTCTTCCGCCGAATCTGGCCGGAGTATACAATGTGTTCCACGTCTCTATGCTGAGAAAGTATATGACAAATCCTTCGCATGTCTTGAACTTTGAGCCATTGCAGCTTACTCAGAACCTGTCTTATGAAGAGAGACCTGTGCAGATCTTAGACAGACAGGAAAAGAAGGTCCGGAACAAGCTGCTTAAGCGAGTGAAGGTCAAATGGCTTAACCATTCTGTGGGGACCCAGTATAAATCAAGTATACATGCAATCATATAAAAAATATAAAAGCATGAATCAGATATACATAACATGTATCTAAATCAGAAACATGAATCGATATTAACTATCAATTATACTTTAAATATGTACCGCAATCTGGAACATAATTCAATATCAAATAAGGAATCACACTCTGTGACTCTCAGACTCAGACTCGACTCATTTCTAATCTAGGGATCCCAATCTAAATAAGAACGCAACGTTCTCTCATCTACTATACCCCAGCTAGATGGTGGTACGTTCTTAGTCCCAGACTTTGACTGTCTACATTGAAGATCTGCAATAGGAGTCGGTCTTCTCATCAGTCTATCAATATATATCCAAAAGTCCAGTGACTCGGCGGTTCTGCCAAAGACTAGGCGGGTCTGCCAACTCTGACAATGTGCAATGGGCCATTAACAACTCTGTCCTAATCTGGCCCTTCTGTCAGTGACTCTCACTCAATAGCTATCTGCTATACCATGCTTTTCTATAAATCAGTAATCAAGCATATTCATTCAAATAATACAAATGTATGAAAAGCAATAACATACAAGTATGTGATTTAGGGAAACTCAAGTCCAATCTGACTTAAGTCGATCTCCCGATTCACATTGATTTATACCTTTGTCTTCTCGGTCTGACGAAGACGAAGTCTCGCATTCCAATCGGTCCATACCCAATCTGGCAATGACAATATCAAATATGCACAATATCAATGTACAACTCAATTTAAGACCTGTTCTGATCAATACTCAAATCCAGACATAATCTGATCAATGTCAACAAAGTACGATACAATCTCAATCAATACAAAATCTGATCAATATCAATCTACTGATGTTTCGACGGCATAACAATACAGTCTCGATATCTCCGTCAATCTCAACATCACAGATATAATACCAGAACTCATCATCAATATCAGTATAACTCATAATCTGAATAACAATACAACTCTGATATCGAATCTCAATCAAATTAACTCCGAAAATAACAACAATTACATACACAGTCTGTTCTTCAATCTGACTTCAATTATACGATGTTTACTATATCAGAAACACCATATATGATTCATATTCAATTCTGACAATATCGTAATTTCAAATCACATCTAAACGTAACAAAACTTACGTCCCGTTGTAGCCTGCATCGATAGAAACTGGGTACTGAAGTCAGATTTCAAATCAGATGACCAGATCGTAAATTAGAACTTGAGCTTTCCTCGGCAGCTCGTTTCTCTTCCTTTTTCATTCTGAGGAAATGAAATGTTCATATGTGTATATATATATATATATATCCTGCATGTTCAAGGGACAAATGGCCACTTCTTCACGCAACACGTCTCGCGCATATGCGCGACCACCGTCGGCGCATATGCGCGAGACCTTCGAGTCTCGGCAGCTCGCGCATATGCGCGCCTCACCTCCGCGCATATGCGCGGCTCCTTGTCGCGCATATGCGCGAAGTGCTCTGCCCTCGCACATATTCCGTATTTTCACCCGTCTTTCCCGGTCTAATACTTTCCGTCTATAATCACATCAATTAATCCATAAATCATTTCAGATTAATCTCCGATTACGATAAATAAAATCTCGGGCATTACATTTCTCCCCCCCTAAGATCTGATTTCGTCCCCGAAATCATAGGCAATCAATTCAGATATATCAGGAGAAATGTATAACAGAGTTTAATCAGAAAACTCATATCAATGATTCTATTCTAAAATCAATCTCATATCAGAGTCTGTCTTTCAGGTAGTCTGTAACGTCCCGAAAATTTAAAGGTCCACGCGAACCACATGCATTTGAATTATTAAATTCTCTTGTATTTTAATTAAATGTTTTAATTACATGAACTAATTATGTTTTGCATAATTGCATATTTAAAATATATTTTTCTACATGATTGCATAAAAGTTGTATTTTTTAAGGAATATTCAAGTGACGATCGAGGAACGGGGACCGAGGGCTGAAGAATAGAAAATATTTTTATTAAATAATTATTTTTAATTATTTAAAATATGGTTGTTGCTTTTTAGTATTTTTGAAAATAAAGGGTTTTGAAGTGATTTTATACGACGGGACGTAAATTTTATCGGTGTTGGTTTTTCAACTAAAATACGAGCTTTTTGGCAACCCGACTAATAAATTCACAAACTTATTTTTACCCAAAACTATTTTATATTTTAATTAAAAAACTAAATGAGCACTAATGGGCCTAATTATATGTTAAAGGGGCCTAAGCCTATTTAGTGAAGTAATTAACTATAAAATGCTTTAAAAACCCTCCCCCAAAACATACAAAACCCAAGTCTCACACACTCCATATATTCTGAAACACTTCGGCCAGCCCTACACGAAGCACACACACCACACTTTTGAAGGAAATATTTCGGTAGAAAGCTAAGGAAGGTGATAGCCGCGGTTCTCGCCCGTTCTTCGCAATCGTCAACAAATTTTCGTGCGTAAATTACGCAAAGGCACGCCATAATTCTCCTTTTATTCATCCATCACACCATATTATTTATTTAATTGTGTGTTGCATAAAAAACAAGTTGCAATTTTTATTATTTTCGTTTTTATGCATATACATGGGTTTAAAGCATGTTTTTGTGATCCAAACTTATGATAACTTTGCATTAAGGGGCTGCCATGTTAGGGGCTTCATAGGGGACGTTTTTCCACTGGATTTAGAGTCCTAGTGGGTTTGGACTCTTTCGCTAGGGTTCACTAGGGCTTGCGGCGGCTTGCTGCTGTCAAGGGCACGACCAAGGGGCTTAGGAGGGTGCTGCCAGGGTCTTAGACATGTTGCACAAGGGCTGGACCAAGTGATTAAGGGTTGGAGCCGAAGAAGGAGGAGTTCAAATTCTATTAGAACTAGGATTCCTTGTGCAGAAATTCAGTAGCTGGTATGGAAGTGTTCAAAGGACTAAATGGGCTTGATTTGGGTTGGAAAAGGTTTAGTTATGTGTTAGGAGGCTTTAGTTCAAGTTTGGTAAGTTTTGGTTAAGTTTCGAGTCCATACGAGTCAAAACCGGGATGTACGTTTAAGGTAAAAACGAATCGAGGAATCTATCGAAAAGCTAGTTTTACGCATTATAAAATTATGAAAAATTAAGTTTAAGCTTAAATAATTATTAAAAGCCTAATTTTTGAATTTGGTAATTTTATATTAAGGTTTGGTTTAATTCGGGATTAAAACGCAGTAATACGTCTTATTTAAAGATTAATTTAAAAGTCCTCGATTTATGCTAAATAAAAATATGAAAAAATTCATATAGGCTTAAATAATTATTTGAGACATGTTAGAGTCAATGAAATTAAGAAAATGTCAAAAACAAGGAATGTTACGTCCAGGCGTAAAACGGTCTTTTTACACATAAAAATTAGTAAAAATCATGGCAGTGCCCTGAATGCTGTTTTATGTGCTAATATGATTATTTTCTATAGTTAAGGATTTTTATGGAAATTTTTTTATGTTAAAATGATATTTCAAATGTTTATGGGATTTTATATGTTAAAATGATATTTTATTAAATGTTTAAGGAATTTTATATGTTTATGATTTAACATGTCAAAATGTTATTGTAAATGTTTTGAGGTTAAAATGCCATTTTAAATGTTTATGAAATGTTCATGATTAAATTATGATTTTTAAAATGTCTATTTGATTTTTATGATTTATGGAAGACATTTAAAATACATTTTGCATGCTTGGTTTCAAAATAAAAAAATGCAAATATTATTCACGATTTTTCTAAAGTGATGTGAATGAAAAAATGTTGAAGGAAGTGAAGTGGTTGTGACTAATTCGTTAATGATGGCGACGTCGTGAGGGTGATGGTCCCAGTGGGAGCCCGACGATCGTGTTTCCATTATTGCGAATATGAGGTTATGAGGATATGAGGTTTGAGGTAAGAATGGGAATGTCGTGAGGGAAGAAGGCCCCAGAGGGAGCCCATTTATGGGAGAAGGCCCCAGAGAGAGCCCCGACGATCGTATTTCTATTCGATCATGATAGGCCAAGGCTCAGTTGATCGGTGAGAGTGTCGCTGATGCCCCCGCCGCCCAGTACTGTGGTTATATGTAGATTGATCCATCGTTATGTCATGTCATGTTGAGGAAAGTCACAATTAACGATCTGAATTCAACAAAGGAAAAAGAAAAAAAGAGGAAATGTTCATGTTTATGTTTAAGGTTTTATGTCATGTCATGTTGAGGAAAAGGAAATTCATGTTTGCATGTTATGAAAATGTTTATGTTGAAGTTTTATGCATCATGAAAATGTTTACGAAAATATTTATGATTATGCATCTTCATGAAAACGATATTTTAAGTACAAGTATTTTTCAACGTTATATGTTGACTGTATTACATATTACTCGTTAGCAAGATTATGGTGTGTTGAATCTTTAGACTCACTAGGTGTGATGGATGCAGGTGGTATTGAGGGAGGACTTGATGAGTGATTTGACTTGGCTGAAGGCGCACACAACCCGAGGACCAGCGCTACATTTTCCGCATTATGCTTTATGATTTAAGTTCAAGATTTTTAAGTTTATTTATTTATGCATTTGAGAGATTTTTGAGAGGTTTAGTATGGGCTATTTTTTTCAAATTATTGCTTTTTAGGTTTGGTAAAATGTTTCACAATTTTATGCTTTAAAATATTTTCCTTTGGATTTTTAAACAGCAGTTGGATGGTTATTTTTAAAATGATCTCAAGATATTTTATGGTTCGGCCGATGCTAAGTGAGGATAAAAAAAAATAAAAATTTTAGTACTGTTAAAGCAATAAAAAGGGCAGGACGTTTCAGTTGGTATCAGAGCAAAGTCAGTCGTCAAGCCTCAAAGTTGTAAGTTTTTACATGCTTCATATGATTTATATGTTGTCACCTGCATGACTACATGAATTATATGTTCACGTCACATGTTTAATAGCTTCATGATGATATATGATTTATATGCTTTGGAATTTTTTATATGTGATACGATATGAAATAAAAAATTATTTTATTTTAATGCATGTTGGCTTCGTGGTGGAATTGGACTATGTTGATTTTGGGTTTTAGTTTTGACGTTCTATTTTTTGGGCCATAAGTTAATCGTGAATATTTTGAATACTTTGGGACACGTAGATTTTCTAAGAAAATATTTATGATTCGTGGTTACTAGTTGAATTAATTTTTGGGAATTACTCATAAGTAATAATGATTCGAGGATTTACAACGACTTTGGGAATAAGAAAATGTATAAATTGGGATTTTAAGTTTTGATGAAATGTAATATTGGTTATAGGAACTGACTTTTGGGTAAATAAGTTTAAATTTTCGAAATCTATGTTATGGGAAACCTATAGAAGGGAATAAGAATGCCAAGAACTTATGGGTAAATCGTAGGATTTTAAAAATTAAGGATCAATTAAGATAATTCTTGGGGAAATTAAGAATTAATTTTGAGATTTTTAAGGAATTTGGGGACTAATTTAGCAATAAGCGATAATTTGATGGTTTAATTGATAGGAATTTTGAGGATTTAGACTTTTAAGAATATTTGAAACCTTGAGATATATTGGGTTACAATGTTATAAGAAATTTTAATCAAGAGTTTTTAAGGATGGATCGATATTAGGCTTGAAAAATCTAAGCGTTGGCGGATGCGTTTGGGATTTTAAGATTGAAATTTGACAAGTTGATGAATATTTTGGGTATAAAATAAGAAAAATAATATACGATAAGTTTGATTATCCATTTTTTTTATATAGGGAATTTTAAGAAAAGTCGAGATTTGAGGTTATAATAATAATAGCACTAAGTCATTTGGGTTTTTTTAAGTTGCGAATTGAAAAATAAGGATTTAGAAGACAAAATTAATTGGGATCAAAGAAGAGACTTAAGGACATTCTAGAACTTAAGTTTGAACAGAGTAGCGCAGCGGAAGCGTGGATTTTTGGGATACTAGAACTAAGACTAAACTTTGGATTTTCTAGGATAAGCGAATTTCGAGGACGAAATTTAATTTAAGGGGGGGAGATTGTAACGCCCCGAAAATTTAAAGGTCCACGCGAACCACATGCATTTGAATTATTAAATTCTCCTGTATTTTAATTAAATGTTTTAATTGCATGAATTAATTATGTATTGCTTACTTGCATATTTAAAATATATTTTTCTACATGATTGCATAAAAGTTGTATTTTTTAAGGAATATTCAAGTGACGATCGAGAAACGGGGACCGAGGGCTGAAGAATAGAAAATATTTTTATTAAATAATTATTTTTAATTATTTAAAATATGGTTGTTGCTTTTTAGTATTTTTGAAAATAAAGGTTTTGAAGTGATTTTATACGACGGGACGTAAATTTTATCGGTGTTGGTTTTTCAACTAAAATACGAGCTTTTTGGCAACCCGACTAATAAATTCACAAACTTATTTTTACCCAAAACTATTTTATATTTTAATTAAAAAACTAAATGAGCACTAATGGGCCTAATTATATGTTAAAGGGGCCTAAGCCTATTTAGTGAAGTAATTAACTATAAAATGCTTTAAAAACCCTCCCCCAAAACATACAAAACCCAAGTCTCACACACTCCATATATTCTGAAACACTTCGGCCAGCCCTACACGAAGCACACACACCACACTTTTGAAGCAAATATTTCGGTAGAAAGCTAAGGAAGGTGATAGCCGCGGTTCTCGCCCGTTCTTCGCAATCGTCAACAAATTTTCGTGCGTAAATTACGCAAAGGCATGCCATAATTCTCCTTTTACTCATCAATCACACCATAGTATTTATTTAATTGTGTGTTGCATAAAAAAACAAGTTGCACTTTTTATTATTTTCGTTTTTATGCATATACATGGGTTTAAAGCATGTTTTTGTGATCCAAACTTATGATAAATTTGCATTAAGGGGCTGCCATGTTAGGGGCTTCATAGGGGACGTTTTTCCACTGGATTTAGAGTCCTAGTGGGTTGGGACTCTTTCGCTAGGGTTCACTAGGGCTTGCGGCGGCTTGCTGCTGTCAAGGGCACGACCAAGGGGATTAGGAGGGTGCTGCCAAGGTCTTAGACAGGTTGCACAAGGGCTGGACCAAGTGATTAAGGGTTGGAGCCGAAGAAGGAGGAGTTCAAATTCTATTAGAACTAGGATTCCTTGTGCAGAAATTCAGTAGCTGGTAGGGAAGTGTTCAAAGGACTAAATGGGCTTGATTTGGGTTGGAAAAGGTTTAGTTATGTGTTAGGAGGCTTTAGTTCAAGTTTGGTAAGTTTTGGTTAAGTTTCGAGTCCATACGAGTCAAAACCGGGATGTACGTTTAAGGTTAAAAACGAATCGAGGAATCTATCGAAAAGCTTAGTTTTACGCATTATAAAATTATGAAAAATTAAGTTTAAGCTTAAATAATTATTAAAAGCCTAATTTTTGAATTTGGTAATTTTATATTAAGGTTTGATTTAATTCGGGATTAAAACGCAGTAATACGTCTTATTTAAAGATTAATTTAAAAGTCCTCGATTTATGCTAAATAAAAATATGAAAAAATTCATGTAGGCTTAAATAATTATTTGGGACATGTTAGAGTCAATGAAATTAAGAAAATGTCAAAAACGAGGAATGTTACGTCCAGGGGTAAAACGGTCTTTTTACACATAAAAATTAGTAAACATCATGGCAGTGCCCTGAATTCTGTTTTATGTGCTAGTATGATTATTTTCTATAGTTATGGATGTTTATGGAAATTTTTTTATGTTAAAATGATATTTCAAATGTTTATGGGATTTTATATGTTAAAATGATATTTTATTAAATGTTTAAGGAATTTTATATGTTTATGATTTAACATGTCAAAATGTTATTGTAAATGTTTTGAGGTTAAAATGCCATTTTAAATGTTTATGAAATGTTCATGATTAAATTATGATTTTTAAAATGTCTATTTGATTTTTATGATTTATGGAAGACATTTAAAATACATTTTGCATGCTTGGTTTCAAAATAAAAAAATGAAAATATTATTCACGATTTTTCTAAAGTGATGTGAATGAAAAAATGTTGAAGGAAGTGAAGTGGTTGTGACTAATTCGTTAATGATGGCGACGTCGTGAGGGTGATGGTCCCAGTGGGAGCCCGACGATCGTGTTTCCATTATTGCGAATATGAGGTTATGAGGATATGAGGTTTGAGGTAAGAATGGGAATGTCGTGAGGGGAGAAGGCCCCAGAGGGAGCCCATTTATGGGAGAAGGCCCCAGAGGCAGCCCCGACGATCGTATTTCTATTCGATCATGATAGGCCAAGGCTCAGTTGACCTGTGAGAGTGTCGCTGATGTCCCCGCCCCCCAGTACTGTGGTTATATGTAGATGGATCCATCGTTATGTCATGTCATGTTGAGGAAAGTCACAATTAACGATCTGAATTCAACAAAGAAAAAAGAAAAAAAGAGGAAATGTTCATGATTATATTTAAGGTTTTATGTCATGTCATGTTGAGGAAAAGGAAATTCATGTTTGCATGTTATAAAAATGTTTATGTTGAAGTTTTATGCATCATGAAAATGTTTACGAAAATGTTTATGATTATGCATCTTCATGAAAACGATATTTTAAGTACAAGTATTTTTCACCGTTATATGTTGACTGTATTACATATTACTCGTTAGCAAGATTATGGTGTGTTGAGTCTTTAGACTCACTAGATGTGATGGATGCAGGTGGTATTGAGGGAGGACTTGATGAGTGATTTGACTGGGCTGAAGGCGCACACAACCCGAGGACCAGCGCTACATTTTCCGCATTATGCTTTATGATTTAAGTTAAAGATTTTTAAGTTTATTTATTTATGCATTTGAGAGATTTTTGAAAGGTTTAGTATTGGCTATTCTTTTCAAATTATTGCTTTTTAGGTTTGGTAAAATGTTTGACAATTTTATGCTTTAAAATATTTTCCTTTGGATTTTTAAACAGCAGTTGGATGGTTATTTTTAAAATGATGTCAAGATATTTTATGGTTCGTCCGATGCTAAGTGAGGATAAAAAAAAAAATATTTAGTACTTTTAAAGCAATAAAAAGGGCAGGACGTTTAATAGTCTCTTTGATATTCTGAAAATCTTACTGTGTTTTCAACAACAGAATAATCTTCATTCTGAAATATCTCTCTTTTACAGATCTCTGATTTCAAACTGGAATATTAAATCAAGAACTATAATATCATAATACCACTCGAAATAACTCTGACAGAATCAATCTCGCAATACTGGCTATACAACATCCGTATATATCAATCAACAGCTCATAACAAATCAACACCATCAGCTATTATCGAATCTGTTTATCCCAGTCAAGGATATATTCAATCTTCGGCCTCTAATACAAACAGTCATCGTTCGACGTTGGCATATTCAGTCTGTTTATTCTGAGTTATTTTCATTCTCTTCTGAATCAGCTACATTTTCTTTGCCATATCTCGGACCGTATCAGATCCTATCTCAAGTATCTCCGAGATATTATCCTTATACAAAGGAAATCTGCAGTTCTCACTGTACAATTCCTCGTTTGAAGCTATCTCAATACTCATCTGATAGATATCATCATACGATCATTCACAAAGTGATAATACATCATGTCAGCTGGGACTAAAATCCAGCACTACAGTTCCACAAATATCCCACCATATCTGGATAGTTTGCTCTGGCTATCTGTCAGTCTGTGGATAATATGTGAACGAGCTCAAGGTATATTCTGCTACAAGTACAAAATCAATCAAAAATCACAATCTGATATAATCTATTTGGCATTCTGTGCAATCCGAACATTTTTCTGACATCGATCTTTGTCATCTGGTCATGTTTGTACGTCATCTTGTACAAACTAACATATGCAGATTGAACAATCTGTCAATCACAATCATATCACATCACAATCTTGAAAATATTGTGGTAGTTTCATTAAAAAATTCATAGAAATGTACTCCCATTTCTATTTAAAATTAAACAAATCTGTAATAAATCTTCTGTTTTCTATCTTTTTTTTTCTTTCAGTAATTTAAACATTTCAGTACAATTCTGCCATATCTAATCTCATCTGTTTTTATCAAAACATTTTCTGTTATCAGAATGCATACTGAATCAATTATTGTGCACTTCTGACAATATCTGTCATTTCAAATTCGAAATAACTGGCACAAACAAGTCAGTTATTAACATACAATACAGTATTACTTACCTGGTATTTTGATCGACACCCTGTTCTGACTATCGATATCGAATTCTGTTGTGTAAATCTGAAATATTCGGCACAACAAGATGAGTATTCTTATACAGTATACTGCCACATACCGATTACTCTGATCGATGCTCTGCTCTGATTATCAAAATCAAGTTCTGAACATTCAGCTCCAATTTCTGAAATGCTTTAATTCTCGAAATCATCTCTAATTCGGTTTGAACTGTATATAATCTCAATGGTATACAACAATCTGTATCAAACACGGATTCAGAATAACAGCAATATCGGATCAGATTCGGAATATCACTCATTGATACTGATCTAGTAAACTCATAAAACTGCAATTTCTGGCAATATTATCGATTCTGACTAACTGATCACATTTTCCCGTTGCCCAGATCAACTGCTATATCATCTACAGATATAATGTCTGAGGCTCAAATAGCTTTAATATAACAATCATATATAATAGCTTGCTAAACTCGTGCAAATATGGATTTCTGACATTTCTGACACCGATATCGTTCTCAATTAATAATCACGGCCTCAACTGTTTAAGATCAATCGATATAATATCTTCAGATATCACATATCACACTTACAATCTGTTTCAATCAAGATTCATATCTGAACAATTTCTGTATACAACAATTTCAGTTTTCCGATAATTCAATACAATTTTAAATTGTTCGATTCAATCAGTCATACGCTGCGAATATATCACGATATCATAGATACAACGAGCATAAAATCATCAGAATACTTCTAGATATAAGGTTCATCAACCTATATACAGAACTGAAGTATTTCAAAGAGAAACACTCAATCCGATGTAACTCTCGATCAGCACTCTTCTACTGGTTTTTTTTTTCCAATTCTTTCAGTTCAATCAGTGTCATTATGTATGGAGTTCTAGAATTGAAACAGTACTTGCTATCGAGTCAAGGCTATAATCAATCTCCCCGACATAAGGCAAATTCGAAATCTCATCTGAAAAGACTTCAGCATCTCATATATCATTGGCAAATCTGCCAATGCTAGGCTCGATTTCAGTTCATCTACTGGATACATAAGGATTCCATCTGCTCCTTTATGTAACCATCGAGTCACAGACAATACGGATATTAAAGGAATTCTGGATCTAGAACCCTTACCGTAGAATTTCTACTCATCAGCCATATCTGGTCTGAATCTTACCATCTCCTGAAAGGAGTCTACAATAGTTCTGTACTTGGTCCGCATATTTATATCAATAATGCGGTCAAAATCAGACAACACAAGTACAACACATTCTATCTCGATTTCATTCTCATCTTACTGCAGTATACGATATTTACAGAATTCACTGATATCAATCTTTCCCCCAAAAGATAAAGAAATCAATACTACAGTATATACAGACCCAACAGATAAAGTATATGTCAATGCAATTCATACAAAATCATGTATAAGATGTACGAAAATCTCCCAATACATATGGAACAAAATCACAAAAGAACAGATACCTGTCACTATATCATCAAGTGCCTCCTGGATCTATTCCTCGGTCACTCCCACCAGATGATTCTGCTCTCTAAAATCTTCGGGAACCTCTCTGTGGACAAACTCTAGCAAAGTGTCCCTGTTGTCTGCAGATACGGCAACTACCAAATACTCCTTGTCATTGCTCTGTGGGATGTCTCCCTGTTAGAGTAGGTGCCCATCGAGCCAAGTGTTGGCCGAGGGTTCATGATTAAACTCTATGTATAAACAGTCTTTATTTTAATAATATTTGAATTTATTATTTTGGCAAATATTTATCTGTATACCCATGCTAGTTGCATAGATAAAGCCCTTGAATATACAAATAGTAGAAAGAATATGAGATGCTCATATGATGAGTATCATGAAACTCATATTTATAATACTGTATATTCTAAACAGTTCCTAGTCGATTCAGCCGCCACTAATAAGGATATAGGCCGCTCGAGTTCGAGACTAGTATCTGCGATGTGAGTACCATGTTTAATTGGTAGGGGACATTGTGATGTCCGAACATGCAGATAGGTGCTCCTTGTAGAGTGCACTGAACAACCCTCCATAAAAGGACTTTCCAAGTGGTTCTCACTTATCGAGTGGAAAAGTCCTAGTTTATGGTTGTACATCATTAGTCCTTATGACCCGGGACAACATTGAGACTCTATGTGCTAGAATTACACTTTGACTTGTTTACCGACTCTCATGGGGTCATCAGGTGGCAAGGTTGGGTGTTCTGTCGAAACATATAGGAGTCGATGCATTGTAGTCGGGGATTCACCGCTTACCTACGGGTATGGATATCCTATGTGTTTTCATGTATATGTAGTTTGAAATCTCTGATCAGAGTATGGTGGTAATTATGAAAGGGGTTTCATAGAATACACCATCGATGCAACTACGACATGACACATAGTATCGATTCATTGACAACTCTCGATAAACCAATGGTTGTCGAATCGATCGGAATATATGAGTTGAAGGGACCGTACTGTACGCTAATCATAATTGAATGGTTCTTGCAGGCACTATCATTTGATACCTAGGGAATCATGTAAGCGATGCTGCTAGGCGTTTAACATGATTGGTTGGGTACTATCAGACTTGGGTTATGACGTTCTTGTTATCAAGGAGTTGATAAGTAAGAATGGAGCAATTGGGGTATGCTCGTATAAGGACATGTTTAGTCCGAATCACATGGAGATGTGAACCCACGGCTAGTTGTATCAATGAACCATTGAGGGCCACACAAGTACTAGCTTTCTAGATCCCGTTGAGAAGTAAAATAGTTCAATGTGTTGAACGGCTTATAAATGAGTTTATAAGCGTAAAGAAAAATAGAAGTATGACTTCTATGAGAGAAATGTAACTTTTAATTTACGAATGTGTTCCTAAAATTAAAAGTTGGCCAAGTAAATAATGTATTTGAAAATTGTGATTTTCATAAACATTATTATGGACTAAATTAAATTAATTCAAGTGTTGAATTAATTTAACACTAGTGGGCGTAGTAGAGTCCAAATAATTAAATTAATTCAAGTGTTGAATTAATTAAATTACATTGGGCCTTGTAGAGCTCAATTAGAAATAATTATTAAACTAGTGGGCTTGGGTAAAATCAAGTAAATTTTAAATGTGCTCAAATATGTTTGGGACATTTAAATAAAAGTCCATGGGCCTTGTAATTGTTACAAGCCCAAATGAGAATGCATGCTTGGGAGGTGAAAGGTTGTGGATTACTTTTGATTAAAAAATTGCATGGCATGCTAAAGTTGGTCTCTACTTTTTCACACACCAAGACAACTCATTCACTCTCCCCTCACTTGGCCAAAAAATACACAATCATTTCTCTCCATTTTTCTCTTCATCTTGGTTGAGGAATTCTTGCACTTCTCTTTGAAAAATCCTCATATTTTTCTAGTGCAAAATATGAGGGGATCTACCTAGTTAGTGGTGGGCCTAATTTTGAGCAAGGTGTGCTCAAGGAGGAAGCTTGTAGATCTTCTTGCCATTCAAGAGCTTTGTTGTTTAACAACAAAGTTGGAGCCATCATCAACCTCAAGAGGTTGATAAGGTATAATTTTCTCAACACCCTATGTATGATATTTGGTGTTTGTTGTATTTGCTACACAAAATAATATGAGGTGGCCGAAATTTTTTGAGTAAAAATTCGATTTTTAAACTTCCGTTGTGCTTCCGGTCACCGTAACCGATCACCTTTCACTCCCTCCACAGGTTCTGCAATAAACTCCAGTATAACTCGGGCTAGAACCACTGGAGCTAGATGAACCGCTCGGTCCACTCCCCAATTTCTTAAACTGTTTCTTTCGAGCTTTCAGCAAATCTTGCTTCCCACTCGTACTGCCACTATCAAATCTGAGAGGGGATTGCTGTATCTGGGGTCGAATCACATCGAACCTTCCTCGTTGTCGAATCAAACTTGCCTAAGCTCTCTTTGCTTTATTCAAAGCATCAACAAGATGATGGGGTCGCTCTACCTTCACCAAGGCAAATATCTCAGGATTCAATCCGTTAATGAACTGATCCGCTACAGCTTCATCATTCCCAGCTACGTGAGGAACAAAACGCAGTAAGGTAGAGAATTTAGCAACATATTCTTCAATATTCAGTTGGCCTTGTGTCAAATTCTCAAACTATGCTCTTTTGTTCTCTCGGTACGATCCTGGGAAAAATCTTTGATAAAATTCAGCTCTGAACATCTTCCACGTGATCACCGTACCACGCTGTTCTAATACTTCTTTGGTTACCAGCCACCAGCTCCTTGCGATATCCCGTAACTGGTTGGGCACCAGTTTAACTCTCTGTTCATCTGGGTAATCAAGTGAATCAAATAGTATAACTATATCATCTAACCAATTCTCACAATCATCAGACAACTCAGTACCCTTCAGAATCGGCAGTTGAAATGGGTGAAACTGTTTCAACTGTATTTCCACCGGAAGTTCCAACTCATTTATCTGATCCACCGTAGTACAACCACTTTCTGGAATTCTTCGAGGAGGTATATCTGATTACCAAAAGGATTAGTAACCAAATACAACATATATGTTTCGGTCCTCCTCTGATCATTTTACTGCTAATCAAGAATCGGTTCTGATTCATTCTCAATAAAACACGTTACCAAATCAAATCAGATAACCAGGTAAACATGCGTTATAAAGCAGTGGAACATGCTAGCAATCAAAAGCAGGAAAGAAACTCAATCTACCCCGCTCACTAGCTCCTATCTCAATCTAAAGGATCTATCGCTCTGATACCACCTGTTGTGGGGACCCGGACGCTAATTCCAATTTTTAATCATTCTTAGGAATTATTCAATCGATTATAATACACAGGGTCTAATTTTTTTTTTAAAATACAATGCAGAAACGTAATGTAAATCAATCTGAATTACATATTAAGCATAAACATACAAGTCTTGTATTGTCTATGATAATTCAACTAGGTTAAACTACATATCAGTGCTGAAACCTAATTTAATTCTGAGCCCGGATCTCCACGCTAACTAGTCCTGCCTCGTTCTCTTCTCGACCCTGATCCTGTCCCACCTGTTGTCATGCACACATATAAACAAGACAACAGCCGGATAACTCCGGTGAGAATTACATTCCCAGTATAAATCAAGTATACATGCAATCATATAAACAATATAAAAGCATGAATCAAATATACATAACATGTATCTAAATCAGAAACATGAATCGATATTAACTATCAATTATACTTTCAATATGTACCGCAATCTGGAACATAATTCAATATCAAATAAGGAATCACACTCTGTGACTCTCAGACTCAGACTCGACTCATTTCTAATCTAGGGATCCCAATCTAAATAAGAACGCAACGTTCTTCCATCTACTATACCCCAGCTAGATGGTGGTACGTTCTTAGTCCCAGACTTTGATTGTCTATATTGAAGATCTGCAATAGGAGTCGGTCTTCTCATCAGTCTATCAATATATATCCAAAAGTCCAGTGACTCGGCGGTTCTGCCAAAGACTAGGCGGGTCTGCCAACTCTGACAATGTGCAATGGGCCATTAACAACTCTGTCCTAATCTGGCCCTTCTGTCAGTGACTCTCACTCAATAGCTATCTGCTATACCATGCTTTTCTATAAATCAGTAATCAAGCATATTCATTCAAATAATACAAATGTATGAAAAGCAATAACATACAAGTATGTGATTTAGGGAAACTCAAGTCCAATCTGACTTAAGTCGATCTCCCGATTCACATTGATTTATACCTTTGTCTTTTCGGTCTGACGAAGACGAAGTCTCGCATTCCAATCGGTCCATACCCAATCTGGCAATGACAATATCAAATATGCACAATATCAATGTACAACTCAATTTAAGACCTGTTTTGATCAATACTCAAATCCAGACATAATCTGATCAATGTCAACAAAGTACGATACAATCTCAATCAATACAAAATCTGATCAATATCAATCTACTGATGTTTCGACGGCATAACAATACAGTCTCGATATCCCCGTCAATCTCAACATCACAGATATAATACCAGAACTCATCATCAATATCAGTATAACTCATAATCTGAATAACAATACAACTCTGATATCGAATCTCAATCAAATTAACTCCGAAAATCACAACAATTACATACACAGTCTATTCTTCAATCTAACTTCAATTATACGATGTTTACTATATCAAAAACACCATATATGAAACATATTCAATTATGACAATATCATAATTTCAAATCACATCTAAACGTAACAAAACTTACGTCCCGTTGTAGCTTGCGTCGATAGGAACTGGGTACCTGAAGTAAGATTTCAAATCAGATGACCAGATCGTAAATTAGAACTTGATCTTTCCTCGGCAGCTCGTTTCTCTTCCTTTTTCATTCTGAGGAAATGAAATGTTCATATGTATATATATATATATATATCCTGCATGTTCAAGGGACAAATGGCCACTTCTTCACGCAACACGTCTCGCGCATATGCCGACCACCATCGGCGCATATGCGCGAGACCTTCGAGTCTCGGCGCTTGTGTCTCGGAAGCTCGCGCATATGCGTGCCTCACCTCCGCGCATATGCGCGAGACCTATTGTCTCCGCATTCAGCACTCGCGCATATGCGCGCCCCAATCGGCGCATATGTGCCAACTTCTCTGGACATTTCGCGCATGTGCGCGTCTTTAGGTCGCGCATGTGCGCCCAGCCTTCGGAACCCGAATTTCACCTTGTGCACAGCTCGCGCATATGCGCGAGGTCTTCTGCCACCCACGCGCATATGCGCGGCTCCTTGTCGCGCATATGCGCGAGGTGCTCTGCCCTCGTCCATATTCCGTGTTTTCTCCTGTCTTTCCCGGTCTAATACTTTCTGTCTATAATCACATAAATTAATCCATAAATCATTCCCGATTAATCTCCGATTACGATAAATAAAATCTCGGGCATTACACATTCAAAGGAGGAAGCTACGTGGTAGTCTGAGCCAGAGATGAGGAATCGTTACCCCGAGTTATTCGGTAAGTTTTAATTTCGAGGACGAAATTTCTTTTAAGGGGGGGAGAGTTGTAGAACCCATAAATTGGACTACGTATAAGCCATGCATAATTTCTAGTTTTTAACGTAAATTGATTTTATTGCATGAGTATTTAAAATCTTTTCTTTAAATTTAATTATTTTATTCAGTAGTTTAGCTGCTACCTTTTCAGTTAATTAGGTGAGGCCGGACGAGAGTTGGAGTATTGAGATAAAATTTAATATTAAGAAAACATTCCTAGAATTCACTTAAGATAAATAATAAGTTAATTTAGTGTAAAAGAGTGTTTAAGAATTTCTTTAAATAATTTGAGATAGTAGTAAATAAAGTTCAATAATTAATTTCTTAATTCAATAAAATATTTAATGGGTACATAAAACACTAAAGATTTAAAAATTCAATAATTAAGAAATATATTTTCCCCCTCCATTTTATTTGCAATTTTTGGCCATCACTATTTAAAAGATTTAAATTTGCTTTGACAACTCAACTTTGATTCCTTTCCATATTCATTTCATGGTTGATAATTCCTTCAATTTAATAATCAATAATTAATAATATAAGCAATTTTCTGCCCACATTTTTTTGATGATAAAATTCGGCCCCTCTTTAATTAATTTAAAGATATTTGACAATCCATTTCTTTATCATCTCTCCTTACCTTTTCTTGATAGATAATTTCCTAAATGTTCTTCTCCACTAATTAATAATTAAGCAATATTCTCCTTTATTTTTACAAGCTTAAAATCGGCCCCTCCCTTATTTAAAAGATTTAAATTAGTTTAACAACTCATTCCTTATTATCTTTTCATAGTCTTCCTTGGTAGATAATATTCTCCCCACTTTTAAATCACCCACAAATAATTAATTAAGCAATATTTCTCCCTTGTTCCTAGACTCAATATCGACCAAGTGCATCTCTAAATATCCTTCAAATCTTTTGATATTAAACCATCTAACAAATTCTAGCATATCAAGATTTATTTTACCATTTAATCTCCCATCTATCTTGCAATTTCCATTCATTTCTCCTAACCATTTTTCCCTCTCCTCATCACCGAAATTTCAGAGCATTCTTGAGAGAAAAATCGTGAGTCCTAGGGAGGAAAACCGAGAGAAAATTTGTGGGAAACAAGAGGGAAGAACAAGATAGTAAAGATCACTCCGTCTCCTCCGCGCCACGTCGTTGTTTTTCTTTTGTTTTCTTCAAAACAAAATCCAGGCATGTCTATATTTTTTTTTTACTCTTCAATCAAGCCATATTAGTATTTTTTTTAAACATCATACTCATGATTTTATTAAGCCAAAAACCGAAATACATCAAGAAATTTTCAGAAAAAGGAACATGCAGATTTCGGCCCTCCCTCTTGTGCTTCACGGGTCCATTGTTTTTTATTATTTCAGGTGTTGGCTCGACCCTAGGCTCCCAAGGCTGCACATAGACATGTGTTAGGGTGTATTAGGATCATGCTGGTCCATCGGTTCAAGCCCCATGTGTGGGGGCCCGGGTCCGATTTCTAATACTAATAATTATAATTGTAACAAACAAAATGATTTAGTAAATACATAATTTGTGGTTCACAAATTCACATAAACATCGTCAAAATATTTTATTGGTCTCAAATGTTTGAAATATAATTTTCAACATGCCAACAAAAAGTAGTGAACCAAAGAAATCCAAACATCATCACATAGCTCCTAAGACCCGAGAATCCCACTCTAACTCGTATCTCCTCGCCGGGAGCTGGACTCTGGCATCCCAAGCCTCGCCTCACCTATCGTCAAGCACATGAAAACAAGAGGTAGCCGACGTGCCGGTGCGTATAAACCCAGTATGATACAATCAATAACATATGAGAATTAAAATTTCAAATATCTCATATAAAATTCATAAAGATGCAATATAATGTAATGCATGATCAGAAGCTCTGGGCTATCAATAAATCTCAAGATCAAGTGAATCATCTGGTCATAGGGTACCCAAGGGAATAGAATCACCCAGCAACATCCACCGACTCATCCGCTCGGGGTGGTGTGCTGTGTTCTACCATCCTAGGACTATGGTGCGCCTATAGAGAGTGTTCAGGCCATAGCAGCGACCTCCGCATACACTATGCCAACTCAACTATAGCCCCATACGTCCAACAAATCAATAAATCAAGGCGACCTCCGCCATATCAAATCTGAATCAAAAAGTGGGACAATATGCAATGTAATGATGCAAATAAATATCATCATTTCGATATCATAATCAACTTATCTCAATACAACAATCGTCATTAAATCACCAATAGATCATCGAGCCATAGAGTTTTCAATTTAAAATAAAAATGATACTTTTACCTCGTATGTTACCGACCTAACATACCTTTCAAATATTACCAAAAGAAGATCGAAATGTGTAGGTGAGAAGTCTTGAACCTTTGAATTCCGCTATAACTCATGAACTTTGATCATCTATCAAAACAGAGTAGTTTCTGTTCGAAATTCATAATTAATTCAATACTGCTTCGAATCAAGATCCGTAAATTTCTTAACCGTAATATGCCATAAAAACATTTATTGAATCATTTTATCAAACACATGACATGCGTGCTAAAAAGTTAGCTCCTTTACTTTGCCCTTACCTTCAATTCCATTTCTTTTCAAAATATCAATACATACAATAATAATACCATCAATCATTATATTAACAACTTTACCTCAACACTCAAACCAAACAACACATTGTTTTCCCTTCAATCACTAAACTAAGGAAATACCCTTTCTTACCTTGCTTATACACTCTTGAGGAGAAGAACTTCTAATCCCCAAGATAATATTAAGGATTCAATCAAAGATTAATGTCTTGAAAGAAATTGGATTGAAGGAGAACGAAGAACCCTAACTCTAAACCAATGGAGAGAAAAGAAGTAGAAGGAAAATGAGTAAAAAAATAATCCCATTCGATTTTATGCCTTCCCAAACACCAATACACGTTTTCTTAACTTGCTGGGCGCTCGGGCGGACATCTTTTTCCGCGCGGGCGCTCTCTGCGCACAGCTACATCAAAGATTTCTTCCGAATCGCCTCTTCCCTTCGGAATTATGAAAAGTGGTAAACAGAAAAGTTGTAGCCCTATGTCTTGGCTTGCATCTCCAATTAACCTCATGTTATTTGGAGGTCTGTGTAAAAACGTTATGCTCAATCTCCCAATATGTGCCATTGTAGGAACGACGATACGCACGACACACTTCGGGGCGTTTTTGGCTCGTCTTCCCTAATGATTTGAACAAAACTCAAAACAGGAAAGTTATAGCCTTATATCTTATCTTTCTAATGAAAGTGGCCTCACATCAAATTGATCAATATACAAAACATTATGCTAAAAACCACAACTACTGCCACATTTTTCATACCGTTTCTGCACTTTATTTAGCTTAAATTCCACCTTTGATTCTACCCCTCCATTATTTATTCCATTCTATAACATTCATTACCATTCATACCATAACGTAAAGCCAAGAACCATCACAACTACTGCCACATTTTTTTAAAATTCGGGCATTACAATTCTTCCCCTCTAAAATAGATTTCGTCCTCGAAATCAATCATCTCTTTCAAGTCTAACATGTAATAATCAATAATGAAAATAAAACCGAGAATAGAAGCATACTTCATTTGAATAACTCTGGATATTTTTGTCTCATTTTATCTTCTAATTCCCAAGTTGCCTCCTCGACACCATGTCTGCTCCACTGTACTTTAACCAATGGTATCAATTTATTTCTGAGTTGTTTATCTTTTCTGTCTAGAATCTTAATCGGTATCTCAATATAGCTCAAATTCTAATCTAACTCAACCTCATCGGGTGGAAGTACATGAGAAGGATCTGGATGATATTTCCTCAACATGGACACATGAAAAACATCATGAACACTTGATAACGCAGGAGGAAGAGCTAATCTATAAGCTAAATCACCAACACCTTCCAAAATCTCATACGGACCTATGAATCTCGGTGATAATTTACCCTTCTTTCCAAATCTAACTGTACCACGAAAAGGAGATATTTTCAGAAAAACTCTGTCACCTTTCTCAAAAATCAACGGCCAACTCCTGATGTTCGCATACTTAGCCTGTCTATCCTGAGCAGCTCTCATACGACTCTGAATCAATTTCACCTTCTCTGTCATATCTCTTATCATATCAGGTCCTACAATTGGTGCTTCAGATAAATCGTCCCAATACAGAGGAGATCGACACTTCCTGCCATATAGTGCTTCAAATGGTGACATTCCAATGCTCACTTGATAACTATTGTTATAAGAAAACTCGACAAGTGGTAACGAACCCTGCCAACCAATGCCAAAATCCATAACTACAGCTCTCACCATATCCTCTAATGTCTGAATAGTACGTTCTGACTGTCCGTCTGTCTAAGGATGATAGGCTGTACTCAAATGCAAACGAGTACCAACGGCCTCTTGTAAACTCTGCCAAAAATGAGAAGAAATCTGGGATCACGATCTGATACAATGGACTTAGGCACACCATGCAATCTCAAAACTTCTCTGATATACAATCTGGCCATCTGATCATGCCTATATGTCATCTGATAAGGAATAAAACATGACGACTTGGTTAATCTATCAACGATAACCCAAATTGAATCGCAACCCCTCGACGACCTCGGCAATTTCGTGACAAAGTCCATGGTGATATGGTCCCCCTTCCATTCTGGAACCTTAAGGCTATGCAAAAGACCTCCTGGTCGCTTTCTTTCTGCTTTCACTTGTTGACAATTCAAACAACGAGATACAAATTCTGCTATGTCAGATTTCATTCTTTCCACCAAAATTGTTTCTTCAAATCATTGTACATCTTTTTACTTCCAGGGTGTACACTGAATTTATTGCAATGAGCATCACGCAAAATCTGTATCCTCAATTCTGAAATATTAGGAACTACAATACGATCATTTACAAACAAAATACCTTCATTATTGACCTGAAATGCTGATCGATGTCCTGATTTAACGAGTTCAACTAATTTCTGAATGCTTTGATATAACCTTTGAGCCTCTTTAATTTTTGCAAACAACTCTTGCTCTGTCTGAATCATAAATACTCTTATAGGTTGAGTATCTACCACAAAATCCAAACCATAAAGACAACATTCTTCTATTAAGTCAGATACACTGCTAGTGATCAAGGACATATTGCATACTTTTTTGCTCAAAGCATCGGCTGCTGCATTAGACTTTCCTGGATAATATTTTATTTCGCAATCATAGTCTTTCAACAAATCTAACCAACGCCTCTGTCTCATGTTCAGCTCCGCTTGTGATAAGAGGCATTTCAAATTCTTATGATCAGTGAATATCTCAAATGTCTCCCCATACAAGTAGTGACGCCAAATCTTTAGCGTAAAAACCACTGCTGCTAGTTCCAAGTCATGCACTGGGTATTTAGACTCATGTGGCTTCAACTGTCGTGAAGCATAGGCAACAACACGGCCATGCTGCATTAATACACAACCCAGTCCTTTATATGAAGCATCAGTGTGCACTGTAAATCCTCCTACACCTGATGGGATAGTCAGAACTGGAGCACTAGTCAATCTCTACTTAGGTTCTAACAAAACTAGCCTCACATGCCGGTGACCAAATAAATGGTACATTCTTTTGTGTCAGCTGGGTAATTGGCCTCGCAATCTGTGAGAATCCTTCAATAAATCTGCGATAATAGCCTGCCAAACCCATAAAACTACGTACCTCAGGAACTGATGTCGGTCTAGACCAATTGATGACTGCCGCAACTTTACTCGGATCAACTGATATACCAGCACTTGAAATCGCATGTCCAAGGAAAACCACTCTATCCAACCAAAACTCGCATTTCGATAATTTAGCATACAACTTTTCAGTTCTCAAAATTTGCAAAACAGCTCTCAAGTGCTCGGCATGCTCAATTTCAGATTTTGAATAAATAAGAATATCATCAATGAAGATCACAACAAATTGATCTATATACCTTTGAAACACACGGTTCATCAAATCCATAAATACCGCAGGTGCATTGGTCAACCCAAAAGGCATAACCAAAAATTCAAAATGCCCATACCTGGTACGAAAAGCAGTCTTAGACACATCTGTCTCTCTAACTCTTAACTGATGATATCCGGATCTTAAATCAATCTTAGAATATACTGAAGAACCCTGCAACTGGTCAAAGAGAACATCAATCCTTGGCAAAGGATGCTTATTCTTTAATGTGGTTTTATTCAACTGTCTATAATCGACACAAAGCCTCATAGACCCGTCTTTCTTCTTCACAAATAAAACCGGAGCACCCCAAGTTGAAACACTTGGTCCTATATATCCTTTAGCCAATAGATCCTCAAGTTGTTCCTTTAGTTCAATTCGCGCCATCCTATAAGGAGCTCTAGAAATAGGCTGTGTACCTGGCATCAACTCAATGTTGAACTCAATCTCTCGAACCGGAAGAAATCCTGGAATTTCATCTTGAAATACATCTGAAAATTCACTAACAATTTGAATATCTTCCAATTTAGGTACTGACCTTAAAATATCAATTGCATAAACCAAGAAACATTCTGCTCCTTTCTGCAACAAACGAGTCATGGAAAAAACAGATATCAAAGGAATCTTAGCTCGAGAACCCTGACCATAAAACGTCCAGTGAACGGTCATATGATGCCTAAACTTAACAATCTTCTGAAAACAATCTACAGTAACCCTGTATCTTGTCAACATATCAATACCAACTATGCAGTCAAAATCAGACATCTCCAGCACAATGCAATCAAGCTCAATGACATTTTTCTCATAACGAAATTCACAACCACTTAACATTTCAGCAGACCTCATCACTTTGCCTAGTGGAGTAGAAATAGATAAGGTAGATGATAATGGTATAGAATGCAACAAATGCAATGTGACAAAGTGCTCAGCTATGAAAGTATGTGATGCACCAGTATCCATCAAATCATAAGCAGGATAACCTGAGAGAAAACAATTACCTGAAATGACATTATCTGGAGCATTATGTGCCTCATCCTCAGTGAGTGCAAAAACTCGGGCTTGCTGTCTAGGTGGTTGTCCTACCCTGTGGCTACCACTCTGTTTGTTCTGATCTGTCCGATTTGACTGCTGATAGGAATGAACTGTAGGAGTCTGGCGATTCTGGTGAGATGTCTGTCTCGATGATCCCCCACTTTGAGATATATCACTGCCACGATTTGGACACACTCGAGCATAGTGTCCCACCTGGTTACAAAAATGGCAAGCTACCGAAACTCCTCTACACTGATCGGTATAATGTCTACCACCGCACTAACCACAAGTCGGGCCTGAATAACCAGTGCTCAGAACTGAACCAGACTATCTCGATCCACTAGAACTCGAAAAATTACTTCCATGCCTCTTAAATTGTTTGCCTCTAGCCTTGAACTGCTCTCTTATGTTGCCACTGTCACCGCCAGTATTACCCTATCTGAACTGCTGTTGGAACTGTGGTTGTTGGGGTCTTTCCGAATATTGAGAACCTCTCTGCCTAATGATTCCAGTTTCAGCTCCCTTGGCTCGATCAAGAGCCTCAGCAAAAGTGTTAGGCCTTCCAGTATTAACCAGAGTAAATATATCAGGATTAAGACCATTTATGAAATGATCGGCCTTAGCTTCTTCATCGGATGCTACATGAGGAGCAAATCTCAGTAAATTCGAGAACTTGGCAACATAGTCCTCAATATTTAGATTTCCCTGATTTAAATTTGCAAACTCGGATCCCCTATCTTTCCTATAAGAGGTAGGAAAGAAACGCTGATAAAATTCAGATTTAAAAATATCCCAGGTAAAAATCGTACCTCGACACTCTAAAGCTTTCTTGGTCATTATCCACCAACTCTTAGCAACATCAAATAACTGATGAACAACTAATTTGATTCTACGATCATCTGGATACTCAAGAGATTCAAATAATTGATCCATATTCTCCAACCAGTTCTCACACTGTAATGCATTCTCGGTACCCTTCAACATCGGTGAGTGCAAAAACTGAAATCTGGCTTACAATATCTCCATCAGAGTCGGAGTTATATCCATCTGAGTATGAGTAGCACTGCCTTGATCTTGTGCCACTGGTATGTTCTGTCTAGGTCTACCATGACCTCTACCTCGAGTAGCCATGTCTGATATACAATAGATCAACACATATAAAATCACAATATCATAATCATCTCAATCTTGTATCAATCATCTCTGGCTCTCGAGACTAACCAATCTCAAAAATCTCAAATAAAGCTCAACAATATAATATCTCGATTATAATCATGTATTTCACAATATGGTACAATGATAATGCTAGCAAATATACCTCATGATCAAGCAATTCAAACTGACTCGATCTACCCCGTTCCCAAATATCTTACGCACTGATACCACCTAATGTGGGGGCCCGGATCCGATATCTAATACTAATAATTAAAATTGTAAGAAACCAAATGATTTAGTAAATACATAATTTGTGGTTCACAAATTCACATAAACATCGCCAAAATACTTTATTGGTCTCAAATGTTTGAAATATAATTTTCAACATGCCAACGAAAAACAGTGAACCAAAGAAATCCAAACATCATTACATAGCTCCTAAGATCCGAGAATCTCACTCTAACTTGTATCTCCTCGCCGGTGCTGGACTCTGGCATCCCAAGCCTCGCCTCACCTACCGTCAAGCACATAAAAACAAGACGTAGCCGACGTGCCGGTGAGTATAAACACAGTATGATACAATCAATAACATATGAGAATTAAAATTTCAAATATCTCATATAAAATTCATAAAGATGCAATATAATGCAATGCATGATCAGAAGCTCTGGGCTATCAATAAATCTCAAGATCAAGTGAATCATCTGATCATAGGGTACCCAAGGGAGTAGAATCACCCAGCAACATCCACCGACTCATCCGCTCGGGGTGGTGTGCTGTGTTCTACCATCGCAGGACTATGGTGCGCCTATAGAGAGTGTTCAGGCCATAGCAGCGACCTCCGCATACACTATGCCAACTCAACTATACCCTATACGTCCAACAAATCAATAAATCAAGGCGACCTCCGCCAATTCAAATCTGAATCAAAAAGTGTCTCAATATACAATGTAATGATGCAAATCAATATCATCATTTCGATATCATAATCAACTCATCTCAATACAACAATCATCATCAAATCACCAATAGTTCATCGAGCCATCGAGTTTTCAATTTAAAATAAAAATGATACTTTTACCTCGTATGTTACCGACCGTAACATACCTTTCAAATATTACCAAAAGAAGATCGAAATGTGTAGGTGAGAAGTCTTGAACCTTTGAATTCTACTATAATTCAAGAACTTTGATCATCTATCAAAACATAGTAGTTTCTATTCAAAATTCATAATTAATTCAATACTGCTTCGAATCAAGATCCGTAAATTTCTTAACCGTAATATGCCATAAAAACATTTATTGAATCATTTTATCAAACACATGACATGCAGTGCTAAAGAGTTAGATCCTTTACTTTGCCCTTACCTTCAATTCCATTTCTTTTCAAAATATCAATACATACAATAATAATACCATCAATCATTATATTAACAACTTTACCTCAACAATCAAACCAAACAACACATTGTATTCCCTTCAATCACTACACCAAGGAAATAAACTTTCTTACCTTGCTTATACACTCTTGAGGAGAAGAACTTCTAATCTCCAAGCAAATATTAAGGCTTCAATCAAAGATTATGTCTTGGAAGAAATTGGATTGAAGGAGAATGAAGAACCCTAGCTCTAAACCAATGGAAGAGAAAAGAAGTATAAGAAAAATGAGTAAAAAAATGATCCCATTCGATTTTATGCCTTCCCAAACACCAAAACATGTTTTCTTAACTTGCTGGGTGCTCGGGCTGACATATTTTTTCGCTCGGGCGTGGAACTCTCGGCCATAAATATAAAATTTTCGAACAAGGCCCGCCCGGGCGGACATCTTTTTCCGCTCGGGCGCGCTCTGCGCACAGCTACGTCAAAGATTGCTTCCGAAACGCCTCTTCCCTTTAGAATTAGGAAAAGTGGTAAACAGGAAAGTTGTAGCCCTATGTCTTGGCTTGCATCTCCAATTAACCTCTTGTCATTTGGAGGTCTGAGTAAAAAGTTATGCTCAATCTCAATCTCCCAACATGTGTCATTGTAGGAACGACGATACGCACGACACACTTCGGGGCGCTTTTGGCTCGTTTTCTCTAATGATTTGAACAAAACTCAAAACAGGAAAGTTATAGCCTTATATCTTATCTTTCAAATGGAAGTAGCCTCACATCAAATGGATCAATATACAAAACATAATGCCTAAAACCACAACTACTGCCACATTTTTCATACCGTTTCTGCACTTCCATTACCTATTTAGCTCAAATTCTACCTTTGATTCTACCCCTCCATTATATATAACATTCTTTACCATTCATACCATAACGTAAAGCCAAGAACCATCACAACTACTACCATATTTTTTTAAAATTCGGGCATTACACCATGCATGCTGGAAATCAGAAATAACAGCAACTCCCCATTATGCCATTTGTGTGTCTCGATGTGCATGTTTCTTTCCCAAGGGTGATGTTTCTGATCTTGGCTGCCCTAGGGGCTATAGCCATGGTTAGAACATCTCTTTATTATGTCTCAGATGAGACCAAGTCGGCCTTTCAAGGCTTGGTCCATGGTTGCATCGGTTTTCAAATAAAATAATCACAGCCCCTTTGATCCCCATTTTTATTTCTGCATGTGTACTCTCGGTTTTGGTTGTTAGGGGTGGACCTTGGTTGGCCTCTGGCCCTTAGCCCTGGTTCATACCCTACTTCTTGATGTCTAGATCATGCCATGGTCAATCAAATGGCCACTAGAAGGGTCCATGACAGCAAGAACAGTTGCAACACCCCACGCGCAGATTTGGTCTCGGGTGGGATGTGCGGCGCATTTCTGGTGTGGTTCGAATTGTGGCTAGCCTAGGGCCCTTAGCCATG
Source organism: Primulina tabacum (assembly GCF_025594145.1). Taxonomy (NCBI): domain Eukaryota; kingdom Viridiplantae; phylum Streptophyta; class Magnoliopsida; order Lamiales; family Gesneriaceae; genus Primulina; species Primulina tabacum. Next base: position 31,230,535 of record NC_134557.1, read on the forward strand.
GTTCAAACCATTCCTTAGGATGTTGATAATAGGCTCTGGTCGGTGGTTTGAGCCCCAATTGCCAATAGTCTTGAAAACGACGCAAGGAAACGAAAGCGCTGCTGCTGTATTTTGTGACAGCAAGTTGTGCTTCGGTTCAGTTGTGTGTTTCGAGTTCTTGGTTGGCTTTTAGCCTATGGCCTTGGACTGGACAGTACCCCATTGAGTTAGGAAGGTCATGTTTTTGGCCGTTTGTGATTTGGTCAAGTTTAGAGGTCGTACAAGAATTTACGGTGCAATGTCCTAAAGTAACTCTCGAAAGAGCGTTTCATGTTTTTGGCCTCCATTCACCAAATTTCGAAGTACTGAAATGTTAGGAGCATTATTTCATCATTTTAAGTGTATTTTAATCATGGATAAATGATGGTTCGGTGTTGGTTTGGTGTTGGTTCGGGTTAACACGGAGTCATGATTAAATAGCAAGTCATTGGGCGTAATTGTCTCGTTTTTGGAGTCAATTACAAAGTTTGAGCAAGTAAATCATTTGCATATTTTTCATGTTAGATTTAAGTCGCAGCGAGCTTGGAAACGATTAAACCCATTCGGTAAAATTAATACAGGATATTTAATTATGTTATTTAATTATATTACGTGCAAAAATATAAAATATTCATTTTTGACATTTATGCGATATTGCTTGTGGCCACTTCATTATCATGGGATTATTACTTCACCCGGTGGTCACTTACCAGTTCGGTTCAGTTCATTTATTGGTACGGATATCAAGCCCAAGGGCTGTGATGATCTCTACCGCCCAGTATACTGTGGTTTAGTCTGATCAGGCGATCCAGTTCAGTTCAGTTAAGTGGCCACTTGCGTAGAACATAATCTCGACAGAAAATTTATGACATGATATTTTATGACAGGGCTCGATTGAGCAAACATTTCACTTATGATTTTCAGTTCAGTTATGCACGTATTATAATTACTCATGACATGATATTTTACGTTACGCCAGACTCATGATATTTTTACCATGCATGCAATTTTATTATTATTACTTGTTATTTATGATATATGCATGCTGAGTCTTTAAACTCACTAGACTTGATTGTTGTAGGTACTAATGAGGTCGGGATCGAGAGCGGGGACCAGTGAGCCATCTTGGGTCCGCAGTAGTGGAACCCGAGGACATCATTTTCAGCATTTACCATTTTTATGCCCAAACATTTTATCTTTGTTGGATTATTTTAAATTGTTATTTTGCAAACAATAATTACTTCCGTTGTGCTATTTTGAACATTAAACTATATTTATCAGTTTATTTTACGAATGAGGCAAATTACTTATTTTAAAAGAAAATTTTAAATTTTTCCGCAAATTTTCAAGTACGAATTTCGGGCCTCTACATAACATTTCTAAACTCCAAAGATCAAACCGCCGAATTACTATTCAAGCTGCTCAAAAGACTTCAGAATGAGAAAAGCGAAGACACTGACAGAATCAGGGTGACAGAGGAACTGAATTTCTAAACCAATTCCTGTCATCCTATCTTGAAGATCATGGCATAAACCATGAACTATCAGCGGCTAGATCACCTCAACAAAACAGAGTTGCTGAAAGAAGAAACCGCACATTAAAGGAAGCCGTTAGAACTATGCTAGCCGAATCTAGTATTTCACTAAGGTTTTGGGCAGAAGCTATTAAGACAGCCTGTTACACTCAAAACTGGTCCATGATCAACAAAATTCATGAAAAGACTCCATATTAAATTTGGACCGGAAAGAAATCAGAAGTTGGATACTTTCGCATTTTTGGTTGTAAGTGTTTGATTCATATAAATGGCAAAACACATCTCACTGCATTTGATGTAAAAGCTGACAATGGTATCTTTTTAGGATATTCAGCAGTGAGCAAAGCATACAAAGTTTATAACCAAAGAACTCTCACTGTTGAAGAATCCATACATATTGTATTTGATGAATCTTCTATATGTCATGACAATAGTAGTAGCCGTATACATGATTTAATAAATAATCTTGATGCTACTAACCTTGAAACAAGCAGTGATGATGAGGTAGATCTGAGAAAAACAGGTGGAAACATTGCAAAAGAAAATCCAACCGTTCAAGAACAAACTCCACAGGTGAACGAACCGAAAGAAATTCAACAAGTGTAAAACATACAAATAGAAGAAGGAGCACATGAACAAGAAGAAGAAATCATTCAACCAACTGAGCTAAATCCATATGGACCATGTCTCCAATGGAGAAAGGATCATCCACTCGAACTGGTCATCGGTAACCCGACTACTCCTCTTAGAACTAGAAATCAAATGATAAATGAATTTATGCATGCTGCGTTTGTATCTCAGATAGAACCTAAGAAAATCAATGGTGCACTACTTGACACAAATTGGATAGAGACCATGCAAGAGGAACTTAATCATGTTGAAAGAAGTAAGGTTTGGCATCTAGTCCCTCGGCCTAATAATACTCATGTGATTGGAACAAGATGGGTGTTTAGGAATAAAATGGACGAAAATGGATTAATTATAAATAACAAGGCTAGATTAGTAGCTCATGGCTATAGACAAGAGGAGGGTATAGACTTTGATGAATCATTTACCCCAGTAGCCAGGTTAGAAGCCATTAGAATATTTTTGGCATTTGCAGCATTTAAAGATTTCGAAGTTTATCAAATTGATGTTAAATCTGCATTCTTGAATGGATTGTTAAATGAGGAAGTTCATGTAGAACAACTACCCGACTTTGTTAATCACACTTTCCCTGAGTATGTTTACAAACTTGACAAAGCTCTATATGGACTAAAATAGGCCCCGAGAGCATGGTATGACAATTTAACCAAATTCTTGCTTGAGCACGGTTTCACAATCGGAACGGTTGATAAAACACTGTTTAGATTCTCAAAAAATGATCATTCACTGTTTGTGCAAATATATGTGGATGATATTATTTTCGGATCAACTAACCCTAAGCTATGTGAGAGATTCTCTAAGATGATGCAGGAGCAATTTGATATGAACATGATGGGAGAATTAAATTACTTTTTAGGACTGCAAGTCAAGCAGTCCGAAAATAGTATATTTATCAATCAAGCCAAATATACTCGAGATATGCTAAAGAAATTCGGCATGGAAAATTGCTCTCAATCTTCCACCACAATGAGTTCATCAATTAAACTGGATAAAGACAAAGGGGGCTCTGTGGACACAAAAATGTACAGAGGATTAATTGGTTCTTTGCTATATTTGACTGCAAGTCGACCGGATATTATTTTTGTGGTTTGTTTATACGCACGGTTTCAAGCTAAACCTATGCAATATCATTTTATTTCTTCTAAACATATCCTTAAATATCTTAAAGGTATTACTAATGTGGGTCTTTGGTATTCCCAAGATTCAAGTCTTAATATTACGCAGATTATGCTGGATGCAAAGTAGACAGAAAAAATACGAGCGGTTCATGTCAGTTCTTAGGCGAAAAACTTATATCATGGCTTAGTAAGAAACAAACGTCAATTGCTACATCAACCGCGGAAGCAGAATACCTTGCAGCTGGAAGTTGTTGTGCTCAGATGCTATGGATACAACTAAAATTAAAAGATTATGGCATCCAAGCTGCTGAATCACCCATTTTTTGCGATAATACCAGCGCAATAGCCATAACATACAACCAGGTTATGCACTCTCGGACAAAACATGTTGACGTCAGACACCACTTCATCCGAGAAAACGTCATGAAGAAAGAAATATGGCTTGAATATGTTCATACGGATCAACAAACAGCCGATATTTTCACAAAACCATTACCGGAGGCTAAGTACTATGATTTCCAAAATATGCTTGGATTAATTGATTTATCTTAATATGATTAGTTCTTGCGTGTGTTCAGTTTGTAATGCAGGAAAAGAAAAGAAAGATAAAGAGACAATCAATAAATACATAATAGGAATTTCATTCCTCCCTCCAGGTGGCCAACCAGGTGGTCAGCCCTCCGGTGGAGGTACGTAAAAAAGTCCTCTGACAAAGCAATCCTTCTCAGAGTCCTCTGCTCCTTTAGGAGCACGAGGAGGTAGACGCCGTCATCAGTGAAGATGTCTGCACTATCAGCAACGTGAAGACGTCGCTGATATTTCTTCAGTGTTGGGGGTAGCAACTAGTCCTCCCCTCCTGGACTTTCATCCAGGTTGACAGCGTCTTCTCCGAGACGCTGTTCTCCAGAGAAATCTTGCGAGTAGCCACCACCGACTTCATAAATTCCTTGGCCAAGTTTGGCTCACGAGAACTGCTTGATTTCACCATCCTGTTATCTGCCTTATGTTTCGAGTGATTGTAAAACTAACCTATCTACATGTATTTTTAGATAAAGAACCATATGAAGGGTCTCTCTTTCATGATGACTGCTACCAGGATTTGAAGAAGCTTTCTGTCAAAGCTACCGATGGTCCATCTGCCAAGAATAGCTTTAATCCACATGTTTAGGGGGGAAATTGGTTAAGTCATTAATTAAATTGACTTTTCAACCGTCTCCTCCTAATCACATTATTCATACGGTTTATTTTCCTTGGGCACGATACTTCCACGTCATTTCGTAAAAATTACTCAAACTTTTCGACTGCCTCTGACTAACGTGACGGTTTTTACTTTTGAAATTTCAAATTAATGATTTTACCGCCTCCCAATTTTTTTTTCAAAACTTACAAAATTCTCTCCACTAACAGTCCTCCACGTGGACTGACTGGTGTTTATCTGAATCGCACATACATGTTCTACATTTGCAACCTTGTTGATATTACCTTGCTATTACACTCAATCACGTTTTGACTTAACTTGCAGGTGCTAAATTCAAACCTTCTCGGTAAATCAAGGAAATGGCTGCCTCAATTGCTCAGAACACAGTCGCTGTCAACTTTGCGTCCATATTTGCCATGCCCAACAAATCTATGAAAGCCATGTTTCGCACGCTAGAATTTTCTGGACTTCGTTATTTTCTGGGCTGCCGCTACAGTTACTCCCACACACTATTGAAGGAATTCTTTGATTCCGCGTACATAAAAAACGGAGAAATTGTTTGTGCTGTTCAAAGCAAAAACCTCCTATTCACACAGAAGATGTTTGCTGAATTGTTCAGCTTACCCACGGAAAAAATTACCGATTTCTCCACACTGCCGGTCAAAAATATTGACATTTGGCGTAGTGTCTTCTCAAACACATTTTCTCCAATTTCTCATCCAACATGTCAAAAATGCGACTTAAAGATTGAATTCAGACTGTTGGCAGATATCGTGGCAAAAGTACTACTTGCCAAAGATGGTGCCTATGATAAAATCACCTTGGAAAATTTTTATGTTATGGCCACTATCTCATCCAAATTGCAGATAAATTGGCCTGACGTTCTCTTCAAAATATTGGTGGCCATGATCAACAAAGAAAATCAATCGCAATGTTTTGCGGTTCAAATATGCCATATGCTGATTGATGCCGTGGTTCAACCGGTTGATTGATAGAAGTTGGCAAAACTAAGCTTTTCAACTGGGTATCGATTGAAAAATTTATCAAAAAGAATCAGTTGGCAGATGAGGAGTTAGTCCCCATTAAAACCGAAACAGGAAGAAATCATCCAAGGCCGCTTCAACAGCTAAAGAAACCAAAAGGAAGCTGGTTCTAAAATCCAGTTCCGTTGATGAGTCCAGGAATGACGTTCCAGTCTCTCAAGTTTTTAAGAAGAAAAGAACTGCACACCCAAAACCAGCAAAGATCAGACAGGTCAAACATCTTTCTGCACCACTCGTTCCTACCCCAATCTCTGCAATCTCAGCCACAACGTTAAAAGGGATTCAAATTACTGAACCAGCGATTGAATCCTCTTACTCAAGAGTTCCTATTATTCTCTCTTCAGATAAGGGAAAACAGGTACTGATTGAAAATCCGCCACAAAGCAATTCAGTTCATACGGCCATAGTACTCACGAGCGAGCGTGTCACTGAGGTCGTTCAGAAGAAAATGAAGATGTTTGATAAGTGGGTTCAATATCGAACTGCTGTAACTTTTGACTCCTTACTTCAAACCGGAAAAATAAAAGCAGCCGCTAAACTTGAACGGTCCATTTTGGAATGGACAGAGACATCTGATATCCAAACCGCTCCATGACGACGAGACTTTTTGGAACTTCATATGAAAGAAAGCACAATCCGAGTCATCATATAATTGAAAAGAAAAAACTTTGATCCTTTTTGTCCAACGACCAAAGATGATTCAGCTGTCATCTCTCAACTTGAGATGGATACATTGTCGCTTGCTATGAGGGTCTCTCTAATGCGACAGGATCTCAATCTTCCAGCCGTTACAGAACAGGGAAAATTTGATTCTCTGATGGAAATACATGAAGATCTGAGCTCTGAACAATTTCAAGCCATCTCCACAAATAAGGATTCCTCATCTACTTCACCCAGTACAAGCAATAAACCTTCTTCACCATTACTTACCGTAACAGCTCGACCGGCTGATGAAGAGAACATTATGGCTCCTTCTGAAAAAATCACGCCAGAAGACTTTCCAAGTGCGGAAATACAGCGCCATCAGATTGCTTCCGACATCCCATCTGTGTCTCCAACAATCTCTGTCATTGATACGTCTGCACAACTGCCTCAACTTCATCATTCAGCCGCTCCAACTATTTCGGTTGATGAGGTAGAGAATTTTTTACCTGATTTTGATAAAACTATCACATTTCAAGAACAATAAGTTTCTCCAAAGGAATTGCATGAAACCGAGCTGATCAATCCTTCGATGTATGTACACTCTCCTCCACCGAGTTCTCCGCCAGCAAAATCAGATGAAACAGATGTCACCAGATCTAAACTATCTGATTCCACTGAAGACATTGATCAAATTATTCCGAGCATTACGGATGAACTTCATGAGCCTGTACCATCAGAATATGTTGGTAAGCTATCCTCCTCTCAACTAGTCTCTTTCAAGAACAAGTTATTATATGAAAACGACGTACCTGAATAACAAGAAGCTCTAGAAGCGAGTTGCCAACAGCAGATTCTGACCAGACTAATCACCATGGATCAATCCATTCTGGCTCTCAATCGCAAACAATTTGATCTTAAGGAGGACTTTTGCTTAGTCAAGACTATTTTCCGCAACGATCTTTCCACCATGGAAACAAGTCTGTCTCTCACGCAAGCAAAACATAACTCTGCTCATCTTAATATCTGCCTTGGCCTATCGGAGCAAATGAATCGTCTTCAGACAAATCTCGAACAAGGCCTCGATGCCCAAGGTGCTCAGCTTGCAGAAATCATGGAGTTCCTTGTTCATGGTGATATCAAAAAGGGGGAAAGAGAGCGTCAAAGGGCAATTCAAGAAGCAGAAATATCTGTTATGAAAAAATTGCATGAGTTGAAAGAAAAAATGTGGGGACCCGGACGCTAATCATCTTCTTAATCATCTTTGGGATTTAATTATCAATTAAGATAAACAGGGTCTAAAAATTTTTCTTTTTAAAATATAAGTGCGGAACGTAATGGAATTTAACTAATATACATCTCAGTATAAAAGTACAATAATGTACAACAATTATTCAAACTAGTCTAAGGTTCAACTACTAATTTCCAGTATTAAACCAAGTCTACATCCAAGTCCGGAATCACCACTCTAATCTCGGTCTCTCATCATCCTCTTGACCCTGATCTTGCCCCACCTGTTGTCATGCACACATACAAACAAGACAACAGCCGGATACTCCGGTGAGAATAAATCCCAGTATAAATAATGTATACATGCTGAATTAACATAAAAGCATGAATTATATCTTATCACATGTAGCATAATCAAACAACATGTATCAATACCAGTCTGTAAATAAAACATGAATCGTAATCTACGAAACATAAATCAATACGGATCTGTAAATCAAATTCTAGTCTCAATATCTAAGACTCGACTCATCTCTCATTCTAATCTAGGGATCCCGGTGAATAAGAATGTAACAAGTCTCCCACCTACTACTACCAGTCGCGGTGGCGGTACGTTCTTATTTCTGGACTTTGGTATAGCTGTATCGAATAATCTACAATAAGAACAATGTCTGTATCGTAAGCATATCGATACACCAAACGTCCAGTGCCTTGGCGTATCTACCAAGACTAAGCCTAGTCTGACAGTGTGCAATGGGTCCTGTGACTATACTGTCAAAATCTAACCCCTCTGTCAGTGACTCTCACTCAATAGCTCTCTGCTTTCTACTTCTAATTCAATAGAATAAAAATAATCATTAAGACACAAAGGTATAGAAACAATACCATACAAGTATGTGGTTTAGGGAAACTCGAGTTAAATCTAACTCAAGTCGATCTCCCAATTAACATCAATTTATACCTTTCTCTTCTCGGTCTGATGAAGACGAAGTCTCGTATTCCAATCTGTCCATACCCAGTCTGGCAATGACAATCGCATAAATACAATATCAGTATAAAACTTAGTTCAAAACCTGTTCTGATCAATACTCAAATCAAACACAATCTGATTAATGTCAATGACATAACAATACAATCTCAATCAATACTGAATCTGATCAATATCAATCAACTGATGTTTCGACGGCATAATAATACAGTCTTGATAATCCCGTCAATCTCAACATCACAGGTATAATATCAGAATTCATAATCAGTATCAGTACAATTCATAATCTGAATAATAACACAACTCTGATATAGAATCTCAACTAAATCAACTCTGAAATTTATAATAATTGTATAACCAGTCTATTCTTTAATGTGACTTCAATTATACAATGTCTACTGTAGCAGAAACATCATATCTGATTCGTATTCAATTCTGACAATATCATAAATTCAAATCATGTCTAAACGTAACAAAACTTACGTCCAGTTGTAGCCTGCGTCGATAGGAACACAGTACTGAAGTCGGATTCAAAATCAGACGGGCGGATTTCTCGTACATCGAATTCTAAAATCTCACGTGAAGCATTCCTCGGAGCCTTTCTTTCTTTTTCCTTTTTACTGAAGAAGACGGTTATTGTATTTATGTATACAAACATATCTCGTGCATGCAAGGCAAGTGGCTCACTCCTTCACATAACACGTCTCGCGCATATGCGCGACACAATCCGCGCATATGCGCGAGACCCACGGGTCTTGGCTTTTAACCACTCGCGCATATGCGCGCTTCATCTCGCGCATATGCGCCAAAGTTTCTGGACGGGTCGCGCATATGCGCGCCTTATCTCATGCATGTGCGCCGATGCTTCTGTAATTTTCGCGCATGTGCGCCGATACCTGTCGCGCATGTGCGCGGGGACTCTTCTTGTACTTCATGTCAAATCTTCTTTCGATTCTCCCGGTCTGATCCGTTCCGTTTATAATCATCTCGATTAATAAATAAATCATTTCAGATTACAGTAATAAAATCTCGGGCCTTACAAAAAAAGACAAGACCAAAAACAGTGGAACAAAGTAAAAGGTCCAACGAATCACTAGTTGCTTATTTTCTTCAACAATTAGTTATTTTGAATATTCTAATTTCATTCACTTAATGAAATACAATATTTTCCCTCTTATATATCATCTTCAAAATTTTTATGTTACATAGCCTTACAGCTAGGTTTTGTCATCACCAAAAAGGGAGAAATTGTTAAGAAAATATTATTCCCAAGAATTTTGATGTATGCCAAAAACAAGACAGCCCGAAAATAGCTGCGGTTTGTATATGAGATACGCATCAGTTCAACCTCTCGGCACATCAGATGGAATATCCTCCTAACCGGCTAAAGCTCAAAGAAGTCTCAACCGCTTATTTCAGACCACTAGCGGATTCAGCTTGGACATTAATGATCATCAGAACCGGATAATTAAAGAGAACCATTTATTGCTCAAAGACATTCTCTGACCGGCTTAAATACATTCAAAGTATTACATTGCCTTGAAGTCAACGTATACATACATCAGGACCAAGAATGATATGCATTTATGTCTCTATCCCCGAAAAGGTAGACCAAGTATAGACTTCAAGTTTTGATTATAAAAGACAGTTACTATAAAAGGGAACTCCATAGGAAAAGCACTTCAGAACTACGCTGAGCAGAAGGAACATTAAATGCTTTTGTGAAAGATCATTTAATGCTCATAAAGACGAGAGCAACACATCTGATCTGTGAATCAGGTTAACGTTGCTGCAACCTTTCCGACCGTTAAGAAGATCGCGTACATTAACGGAGGATTGTGCTAGCTAAGACCACCTCTTGTTCAACAGGTAAAAATCTCGTTGCTAGCATACACAAAGATCTCAGAGTGCTATCAAAAGCATACATACTTCATCGCTCTTTCAGCATGCTTTAAAACATCATTACATTCGATCTTCTAAGGATCAATTTCGTGCTACTCAAAAAAAATTGATTGTTCATATCAGTAACCTTTTGGTTATTGGATTTAGTTTCGGTATCTGGTGAACTAAGTGTTCTTAAAGCTCATAAGTGTAAAGTGATCACTAAGAGTTCCAACAGGCAGTGTAACAAGTCCTGATTGGAATGGGCTGTTGCAAAAAGTTTGTAAGAGCCAAAGTCTTTTAGTGGAAACCTTCCTAAGAAGGAAGAAGGGGTTACGTAGGAGTATTCATTCTATGACCATCCATAAAAAATCTTGTGTCACTTTACTTATCGCAAGCATTTGATTTGTTTCAAATTGTTAAATTAGCTTGTTAACGTGTTCAAATCTCTATTGGAAATTGTGAACCGTCTTCCGCAGTAAGTAGTGGTTTACATTTACAAATGTTTGAGAAGAATTGTTTGAACCGCCTAAAAACAGTCGAAACCAACATTTTACATAAGAAAATTTGAAAGAGTTCATTCATCCCCCTCCCCCTCTAAACTCTTTCCCAATCCTAACACAAACTATATTTTAGAATGGGATATGATGATTCTCAAGCTAGCACAAGGCCTCTATTTATAGGCCAAATGAGAGAAAAGGTAAAAAATTCCATTATTGCCATGTAGTTGTAATAGTAGTTTTTGTCTCCTCCAACTTCAATTCCTTTGACCTCTTTTGAATGCTATGTTCCATGACTTTAATATCCGAATTGGACTTTGTTCAAAACAGCAAACATGTGGGGAATTGTTTGTAGATGAATTTGGCCTTTTGGTTCACCTCATTTGGTTAAATATTGGAATAGTTATGATTTTTTTACTATATGCTGGTCATAGTAAAAGTAAATTTGTCCTCCTTTTGATATTTGCACAATTTGATCAACTTAACGAACTTTTTAGGCATTCATGTTTTCTGCAAATTTGTAGATAATTTCTCAAGGATTCCAAACGTATTTGAATCACCTCCATTAAATTTTGTAGCTTGAGTTATCATTATTTTACCAACACATAGAAAACCTGAAAATAAAACATATTTAGTAAGACAAATTAAATATAAACAAACAATACTAAAGTAACATAATTTTATAATTTCAATGAAGCATAAATTTTAAAATATAGTTTTAACATATAATAAATTATTAATTTTTAATTTCATCACAGCCCCACGTTATCTTATTACTAGTCCCTTAGCAATAAAATTTATCGAAAAATCACAACCTAGATTCTTTATTCCTTTTACATATTCAAATATACAAACATATTCATTTTAAAAACAAAGTCATATACCGATTTATATATATATATATATATTTATTTAATTTAATAAATATAATTAGATAAGCTTTTATTATTATTTTTATTTTCAGATAATATATAAAGCAACAGTGTATATATAAATATATTTTTATAATTTTAAAATTTTTTATGGTAATATAGTCAAAAAGATAATTCACACAACCCATCATAACATGTATAATATCTAGAATATTTTCGTAAAAGCCTCAACTCCATATTCTTTCAGGTCAAAATATTTAATGAATAGCTGATTTACAACCATGGAATTGGAATGAATATTAACCCTCATTGAAAAAGGCTAATTATTAAAGCAGAAAATTAAATAAACTAATATTGAAAACAAAATTGGAAAATTGACAAAGAATAAAATCTCTTTTTTTTTAACGTGAATGCAAAGTTTTACAATAACATAAATCAGATACCTCCTACTACCTTTGAAAGTTATCCAACAAAAACAAATCTTTTTGTTTTTGTTTTTGTTTTTGTTTTTGGTTTTGTTTTTGTTTTTTTAGAATACATTGATTGATGTTTTTTAGAACACATCGATAGTATATCAATCAAATCTAGAAAAAAATTACAATGAATAAACTACTTTGCAGTCCGTTATTTATTTACTTATCTTTTTTCAGTAAATATATAATTTTTTAGGGAAGTTATATTCTTGTAATTAATCATTTTTTAACAATCAATAAAAGTTTAATAATTGTTTTCTGATTTCTCACCACTTACTCACAAAAAAATGTGTGAGTATAAATTATACTTTTAGAAAAAGAATTCTTTCAATTATACATGTTAACAACCATACAAACCATATCTTTTAACTATATTCTCATAAAAATTTTAGAAATTATTTTATTTGAAAACACACGCAATTATATATCTATATAAATAAATAAACACATCTTTTATACATTTTATATTAATTGATCAAAAAATATATATAAATTGGTACATATGAAACACTAATTTTTCTTGTAATCTGTATTTTGAATATAATGAATATTAAAATCTAGCGTATTGTGATTTTTCAATAATTATTAACTAATGCATCTCAGGTGCATTTTACTGACACCTTACTTGACATTAAACCAAAAAATATTATTGTTATTATTACTATATATATGTATATATTTTTGTTAGACTTAACTTTATTGTCGTGATAAGTATTAAAACCAGTTGGTATAATATCAACCAGAAGATTATGCAAAACAGTAGCTTTTAAGTTGATCTAACAAAAGCAGTATTTCAGTTAATAATCAACGGCTTAGCAGAACTTAGTTCTACTGGATCAGCACTTAACGGCTTTTTACTCGATCGTTTCAATCTTAATTGTTACCGTTATCTTATCTAGTACCAAGCATTTATTGCACCATTAAATGCTATACTAAGTCATTTAATACGCTTTACCGATTTTAGTATAAAACAGGATTGATTGTTCTGTAACTCTTATGCAGGAACCTATTTCGGTAATAAAGCTGATTGTATCAGAGGACAGAAACAATCTCTGATTATAGACGTTGGACTCAAGTTACCTATATATATGGATCAAAACCATTTAGGTAACAAAGCTGATCATTCTTATCTATCCAACAATACATTGAGCAACCGCAAAATTTCCATTATCTTCAAAAGCTCAAAATTGCAGAAATGCAGTACACGCATCATATTATACATCTGATCTTTGAAGATCATTTTGTACTGCTGTCTCTTCATCTCTTCAAGCCAAACTTTATAATATTGTGTATAAGAGTTTGTAAACTGGAAAAGAGTCTTTTCCAGAACATTGCTATATTGAACTATTGTATCGAGTTGCTAAGAGTTTCAGTAGGTAATAGATAAGCCCTGCTGAAGTGGGTGTGTACAAGTGTGTACTGCAAAACCAAAGTCTTTTAGTGATACCTTCTGGAAACAGAAGAAGGGGAGACGTAGAAGATTTTATCTTTGAACTTCCAGAAACAACTACTGTGTTACTATCTACTGCTATTACTGTCTTTCACCTTACTCCATCAGATTGTTTCCGCACTTTCAACTGTGATCTGCTGGACGTACTATTGAACAAGAACAGCTACAATCTCTAACAGGATTTTAGCACCCTTTGCACAATTATCATCAAAGGAGAAGAGTTTATTCACCCCCCTTCTAAACTCTACATCGATCCCCAACAAGTTGTATCAGAGCGGGTTTCTCTTGTTCTAAAAATTTGCAACAGTTATGGCACATTTTAGCAAAGTTCCCATGTTCTCAAAAGAAGATTTTGATAATTGGAAGATTCGTATGCAAGCTCACCTTGCAGCGCAGGATGATGACATGTGGTATGTCATCACAGATGGACCATTAAAGATCTTAAAGCCAAATACAGCTATTGCTGTTACTGATGGTGCGCCACAAATGGTTGAAAAACCAAGAAACGAATGGACCGGCGAAGATAAGAAGAAAGCTAATCTTGATAATGTCGCGAAGGACATTCTGTATAAAACTCTTGATAAGAATACCTTCAGCAAAATCAAGATGTGTTCTACCGCAAAAGAAATCTGGGAAAAGCTCATTCAGATATGTGAAGGAAATAAGCAGACAAAAGAAAATAAACTGTCTATAGCAATGCAGAAGTTTGAAAATCTAAAGATGAAGGCTGGTGAAACTCTAAATGAGTTCGATAAACGTTTCAGCAGCCTGATTAATGAACTCATTGCCCTTGGAAAAGGGCACAGCAACAGAGAAATAACACTCAAGGTGATGAGAGCTTTATCTAGGGAATGAGATGTCAAAACAATGAGAGTCTCTAAAGACTTGAACAAGTTGGAGTTACATGACTTATTTTTGATTTGAAGGCCTTTGAGTTCGAGCTAGAAGTGAGAAGTGGAGAAGAGCCCTCAACAAATCTGCCAACCAAGGCCCTTGCTCCTACTACTGCTATTATCTCTACAGCTGCTACCACAAGCAGTACCTGCAACTATTACTGAGAGTAGTTCTGAAAAGACTGCTAAAAAGTTCCGCAATGAAGCTATGTCCTTATTTGTGAATAAGTTCTCTAGTTTCATGAAGAAAAATCACCGAGCCTACCAAAACCCTAATCGCACCTTCAAGAAGGATTCACCATTTGGTGATATGGCATGCTTCAACTGTGGAAAGAGTGGTCATTTTATTGCTGACTGTCCAAAGCCCAAGAAAGATGACCAGAAGAAGAAAGAATACAAAAGGAATGACAAAAAGTTCAGAAAAGACCGAAAAGCGATGATTGCTGAAGAAAGCAAATCTAAATGGGCGGATTCCAGTTCTGAGTCATCTGACTCAGAAAGTCATTCTAGTGAAAGTGATGCAGAAGAGATTAAATGTCTTATGGCAGATGTTGAATCAAACTCAACGTCTGAAGAGGTATTCAACTTCGACTCTAACGAATTTACACGAACTGATTTAATTAAAGCATTGCATGACATGGTAGGGGAGTACTCAAGACTTTCTCAATCAATCGAGGAAGTTAAGATTGAAAATCTAAACTTAAGAAATCAAGTATGTAAATTCACTTGCTTGCAATAGAATAGCTGCGATTATTTGAAAGTGGAGATGAGTAAGTTGAAAACCGAGAATTAAAGAGTAAAAGCAAATTACCAGACAATGAAATCTGAGAATCAGAAGCTGTCTGTTCTAGTAAATGCTTGGAATAAGTCTTCTGTTTCATTAGAAAAGATGCAAGAATTGCATAAGTAATCCAGTGACCGAAGTGGTCTCGGATTCAGCAATAATGAAAGCATTTCTGAAACTAGTACCAAACCAGAACATGAGAAAGGCAAAGGGAAATTCATTCACTTTGTCAAATCTAGTGAAGAAAGAATTATGGTCTGGGTTATGTTGAACCTAAGGGAAGAGTTGACCAGAGTTCTTGATCCACTAGAAGATTCAACTCAGGAAAACAACCCCCTATGAAGGTTATAAACTACCAGTACTTTAATTCTAGACCTGTTCAAAAGAGATACAGGCTAGACAACAGGAACAGAAGGGAAGAACAACATACTGAGATGCATAATGTTAGAAATAACAGACCCTCTGCTGCACACACCTCTATGGGTACCCGAAGTACAAAATCACCAAAAATTGTACAAATTTGGGTTCCTAAGGGACTAATAAGGTTGGACCCAAGTGGATTGGGTACCAGATACTAAAATTTGTGTTTGCAGGAACAGGTAAAGAAAGCTAAAGATGTTCCAGACACATGACTGGACAGAAAAATTTACTATCAGAAGTGATGAGTTGTACTGGACCAAAGATAACATTTGGAGACAACTCAAAAGGTAAAACCGTTGGTAAGGGTAAGATTATCCATGGTAACATAACTATCAATGACGTACTACTGGTTGAGAATCTCTGTTATAATTTAATCAGTATTAGTCAACTGTTTGATAATGGTTATTCAGTAGTTTTTCAGAAGCACACATGCACAGTTAAAGATTCTGCTGAGTCAACCATATTAACCGGAAAGAGAGAAGACAACACCTACAGAGTTTCTTGGAACTTAAATCATGTTAATGCTCCTACTTGTTTAGTTGCCTCTCTTACTGATAAGCATTGGCTCTGGCACAAGAGATTGAATCATCTGAATTTCAAATCAATCAATAATCTCAAAAAGCATAACATAGTTAATGGCTTGCCTGATATTAAATTTGTTAAGAATCATGTTTGTTCTGCATGTCAACTTGGAAAACAGGTCAGATCCAGTTTCAAGAACAAAGGTAGTAAATAAACTTCAAGGTGTTTGGAATTACTGCATATGGACTTATTTGGTCCAATCCCTATCATGAGCTTAGGGGGAATGAAATACACCCTTGTTGTTATTGATGATTTCTCTTGATTTACTTGGGTAATATTTCTTGCTGGAAAGGATCAAACCAGTAACCTTCTGATCAAGCTTCTGAAAAAGATTCAAAATGAAAAATCCTCTTCTATTGTTAAAATCAAAAGTGATCGGGGTACTGAGTTCACTAACAAATTACTTGAGCTGTATTTAGATGAGCAGGGAATTCATCATGAATATTCAGCTGCCAGAACGCCTCAACAAAACGGAGTAGCTGAGAGGAGAAACAGAACTCTTAAAGAAGCTGCTAGAACAATGCTAGCAGATGCAGACATCTCCCAGCGCTTCTGGGCAGAAGCAATCAACACTGCATGCGATGAGCAAAACAGAACAATGATCAACAAAAGGGATAATCAGACTCCTTATGAGATATGGAAAGGGAGTAAGCCTGATGTATCTTATTTTCATGTATTTGGTTGCAAGTGCTTTGTGCTCAATAATGGTAAAAACTATTTAACTGCATTTGATTCAAGATCAGATACTGGACTATTTCTTGGTTACTCTGCTGTGAGCAAAGCTTTCAGAATCTTCAACAATAGAACTCTCAATGATGAAGAATCGGTTCATGTCGTCTTCGATGAGGACAGCAGTACTCCTGAAATATCTAATCTGTCAAATTTGAGTAACAGGATTAACAGGATTCATCTGGAACCAGATAGTGAAGAAGATACAGAACCATGCATTAAAGATGTTCAAAATCTAGAACCAAACATTCCAATAGTGGAACCAGAAGTACAAACATTAGATTTACCAGTACCAGCAGAAGACACTCTAGAACCTGCTACTGGTTCAGATGAGATCAATCCAAACATATCAAATCAGGAAGAAATCCCTTCAAATCCTTTTATTTAGAGAAAATCTCATCCTCCTTCTTTGGTCATTGGAAATCCAGCAGCGCCTTTGAGTACCAGAAGACAAATGATTAATGAATATATGCATGCTGCTTTCATTTCTCAGGATGAACCAAAGAAAATTGAAGAAGCTATTTTGGATCCTAGTTGGATTGAAGCTATGCAAGAAGAACTAAATCAATTCAAAAGAAATTCTAGTACCTAGATCATCTCACAAAGCTGTCATTGGAACCCGGTGGGTATTCAGAAACAAACTAAATGAAGAAGGCACATTGATTAGAAATAAAGCAAGACTTGTGGCTCAAGGTTTTAGACAAGAAGAATGAATCGATTATGATGAAACCTACGCACCAGTAGCAAGGCTCGAAGCTATCAGAATATTCTTAGCCTTTGCTGCTTTCAAGAATTTCAAAGTTTATCAAATGGATGTGAAGAGTGCTTTCCTAAATGGTCTGCTACAAGAAGAAGTCTACGTTGAACAACCTCCAGGTTTCATTGATCATTTTTCACCTCATCATGTATTCAAATTACACAAAGCCTTGTATGGTCTAAAACAGGCACCTAGACTGTGGTATGACACTCTTTCACAATTTCTTGTCGATCATGATTTTACAATTGGGACAGTAGACAAAACCTTGTTAACTTTAGTCAAGAATAAACATATTCTTTTGGTTCAGATCTACGTCGATGACATCATTTTCGGGTCAACTAACCCCAAATTATGTGCAAAGTTTGCTAAATGGATGCAGGATAAATTCGAAATGAACATGATGGGAGAGTTAACATTCTTCCTAGGATTACAAATCAAGAAACTTGATATTGGAATCTTCATAAATCAAGCTAAGTATACTAAGGAGCTTCTGAAAAAGTTTGGTATGGAAGCATGCTCTGCTACTTCTACTCCAATGAGCTCATCCACCAAGCTTGATAAAGATGAAAGTGGAATTCCAGTAGAGGTAACTCAGTATCGTGGTCTTATTGGCTCACTGTTATATCTTATTGCCAATAAACCTGACATATTATTTGCTGTTTGCATTTGTGCAAGATTTCAATCTAACCCTAAGCAATCTCATTATATTGCTGCTAAACGCATTCTGAAGTACTTAAAGGGAACTCAAAATGTCAGCTTATGGTATCCCATTGATTCATCATTCAATCTTATTGGATATTCAGATGCTGATTACGCAGGTTGGAAACTAGACAGAAAAAGCACAAGTGGTTTTTGTCAATTCATTGGTGATAGACTGATCTCCTGGTTCAGTAAAAAGCAGACTTCCATAGCTACGTCTACTGCAGAAGCAGAATACCTTGCGGCTGGAAGTTGCTGCTCTCAAATACTATGGATGCAACAACAACTTAAAGACTATGGAATTCAGGCCTCTGAATCACCTATCTTTTGTGACAATACCAGTGCTATTGCAATCACGCAAAATCCAGTACTTCATTCCAGAACGAAGCACATAGACATCAGACATCATTTTATAAGAGATCATGTGCAGAAGAAGGACATTCGTCTGGAATATATTTCTACTGATTTACAAGCAGCAGACATCTTTACTAAACCTCTGCCTGAGAATAAGTTTTCTTACTTTCGAAATATTTTGGGTTCAATTGACTTAACTTGATTTTATGATATCATCTCGTTTATTTTATCAACTTTGTGATAACTCTGCAGAAGGATAAAAAGACATGCGTACTACTGCAAGCATCGGAATTACTTGAATCTGATATTCTGAAATTCTGTTAGCCTGTCGCTTGTTGTTGTTTTACACATGTTACAATTAATGGTGAAGAAGTTGAATAATCTCAAGTCAGCCGAAGCATCTACTAATTTACCAGACTGAGTTTTTCTTACTCAAACTATTTCATCACTCTTTCAATAAAAACAGTAGATAAACAGAACATGCCAAAATCAGATTCTTTTCATAAAACCAGAAGCATTACATTGAGTTTATCTACTACTTTCGTTGAAAATCAGCAGCTTGAAGTACTTTTCTTATTGCAAAGTACTTCAGCAAGAAAATGATGGTCTTCTTCGAAAAGATTCGAGCAAGCTTGTGTCTTGTAAGACTCCAGCAAGCTTGGGTCTTGTCAGCACTAATGTATTGGAAAAGGATGTCTTCAAACATCTGCTTACAAAAGGCTGGAAGTAGTCCTTGGAATTCATCTGCTGATTCTGACTCTGGAGAAGACTCGGAGAGATCCCTTGCACCTATCATATGTATTGGTTTGATAAGATTGAATGATTTGGTTCGTGAACATGCAGGCACTTATATAGAGTCACGGAAAGCTGAAGAGACGGCGATCTTGATACTCGAATACAAAGATTCATCCCTCTTATCCTCAGATATCATATCTTTGCATTTATTAGTCGCATTAATCGAGGGGGAACAATATCGTTTTTTTTTTCAGACTGAAATTTTTACCTTGTCAGAAACAGAAAGGATGGTTTGTCTTTTCGATAAAACACGAGTCTCCTGGTTTTATCAAAGTGCTCACATATTCCAGTACTTTGAAACTTCCAGCAGACATTATCATAAAACAACAAACCTCCTTCTGATTTTTTAGTAACCGCTTGGACAGCCCGCTCTTTTCAATAAATTTCAAAATTTTAAATCATTGATCAATCTGACACGTTCTAAAATTTTCAAATACGCAACCATAGACATACTGACACGTGTCCTTATGTTTACATTGACGGGTGTACATTCTGTTGAATTTTAACCGTTCTTATTTTTACTTATCACTTTTTACGTTTCCAGAATCTTACTCTCTAACTACTGCCTTCTCTCGAAATCACACTCTCACAATCAACTTCGAAGGTCCTTTCTTTACAGGAAACGAAATGGCTGGATCTTACATCCTGAATGCTTACCAGGTTAACTTCACATCTCTCCTTACTATCAAGGATGAAAATCTCCTAAAGATGTTTCAAACCATTGAAAAATCGGGACTCCGAAAATTCTTAGAAGCACCTGCTGTAATATATAAAACTGCTCTTCTGGAATTTTATGCTAAGGAAACTGTGGAAGAAGGGAAAATTGTATATTCTCAGGGAGATGCATCTATCTCCATTGACGTCGCACTTTTGGGATCGACCTTCTTTCTTCCTTACTCAGGTACTTCTGAACTTTCTGATATTTCTAAACAGGAGATGTCAGCTGCTCTCTGCACTTTCTCAGCTTCTGGAGAAGAAGTATCTCCATCTTGCTTCAAGAAACTTCTGAAAATAGAATATCAAGTGCTTGCTGACATTGTCGCAAAGGCACTATTGGTCAAGGCCGGTACGTTTGATAAGCTGACCAAAGAAAAAGTTTAATTGATGGTTGCTATCACTTCAGGGATTAAGATGGATTGGAGTCGTTTTTGTTTCGAATAATGAAAGAAATGATTACCAGGAAGAGTTTTGGTTTTGCTGTTCAAATTAGCCAGATGTTGAAGGATGCTGGTTTTCCGTTCACAACTGAACATGATGTTTCTTATGTCACTATGACAGACGCTGACAGCGTGTTTGCTCTTCGACCGAAGCCAACTGTGGCTGAATTTGTTTCGATGAAAAAGGAAGAAGGAGATGCTCAAGCTGAGGCCATGGCACTTCAAAAGAAAATTAAGAGAAAAAGAGTGGTCATCACCACTGGTTCTGATAAAACCATTTCTGAGGAGTCTGTTGCTCCTGTTTCAAAATCCATACCTTCTGGTATCAGCAAGACGAAGAAGTCTCGCACTGTTCTCCGCATCAAGAATACTGTTGATATCGCTGACGTGGACACTGTTCCTTTGCGACAAGTGTTTCCTAAAGCCACTTCATCTGTACCAAAAGGTGTCGTTCGACCAGCTACAACTTCTACTGCTACGGGATCAACCACTGCATCAACATTTAGTCCCTCCTCTGGGGTTGTTAATCAAGAACCTGCTTCAGGATCTTCTGCTTTCCCACCGGTACTGCCTATTTCATCTTCTGAAAAGGGAAAAGGGAAGCTAATTGAAGACCCAAAATCTCATAGAGCCAAGTCAATGGTCCTAACTGGTATTGAACTTCACTTAACAGAGATCGAAGACTCTGTTAGAGAAGACATAAATTTCTTTGATGAATGGCATAAAGTTCGAATTTTTCATCCGTTTTCCTACTTCAAGACGAAAGGAGCCTATCAGAAGATAATGCAAGCCGAGAAGAGAGTGTTTGAACTGACAAAGACAAAGAATGTAATTGATGCCATGCGTCGACGAAGTTACGTCCTTGAGCAACTGAAATGTCAAAAGTTGACATCAATTTTGAAAACTCTCGCTGTCACGCCCCGAGTCCGAAGCATCGGTGACATCTGCATTGTTTAACAATTAAATTGAAAACAATAAAGCCTCGTATCAAATCCAACCAGTCTTTTTCATAAATAAAGTATTGCCTTACAATGACAATGGAATAAAATATATCAGAGTTTCAAGTAGCGGAAACGAAAGGAAAGCAAAATCTTGAGTTCTGATCTTGATCTCCGGTTCACCAACCCCAGAAAGCATCTTGCTCTTCCTCATTCAGTTGCTCCTTATTTTTATCTGAAATTTGTAAGGGGTGAGTGTTTTGGGAAACACTCAGCAAGTGGGGATCGATCGATTCCAAAGATACATATAGAACTTAGTTTTCTTAAAACGTTCTTTTAACAGACTTTCAAAACTTAATATTCTTAACTTATCAGGACATAGACAAATCGAATAAATGATAGAATTCATTAGATGATTCATAACAATTCAGAAACCGATTAACTCAATTCATAACAGAACATTTCAGAACAGACAGAACACTGTTATTCATCTCATTTTCATGGTCAAATTGTCCCCAATATGATAGTCCTCTAAGGGGTGCGGTCAGAACTCGGTTTTATACCCACCGGTGGGGGCAAGACATAAATGGTTTTATACCCACCATTGGGGGCCAAACAGAAATGGTTTTATACCAACCATTGGGGGCCAGACAGAATCACAATTCTCGTCCCATTTCAAATTGATTTGTAACAGTGTAACAAAGATTTCGGAATTAACATACAGAACTTATCAGAAGTTTCAGATATCAGAGTTTCAACGGATTCAGCGGAATCAAAGAATTTCGAAGCATAGAAGAAAACACATAATCCATCAAAATTTTAAAAGACGGATATCATGCTGTTTTCGAAAATGAGGACACACATTCATGCATGTCATAACTTATTTATTCAAGATTTAAAAATACAAACGAATATACATAACAAAAACCCACTTACAGTAATTTTGAAGGTAGGTTCGAAATTGCAAACTTTTGGCCCGAACTTGTCTCTCGAAAATTTGAGAGCACTTCGCGGAACTTTTACAGATGACTTTTTTATTTCAGCAGCACTTGAACACCGGTCTTTAGCACTTGAACCGCACGAGCAGCACTTCCTTCTTGTTGAATTGGCCGAGAGGTTTTATGGTGGGGGAGAGGGAGCCGAATTTTAAGGCTTTTTTAATGTGTTTTTCTATCAACCTTAATGTCCTATTTATAGGTGATTTTTGGTCCTTTCATTCTCCTCATGGCAGATTTCTTGGTCCTCAAGATTGGAGTAATGGTGCTCATAATGTAGGTACAAAGTTTCATGCATGAAAATCTAAAATCCCATGCATTCTTCAAGTTCTAGATTAGTCATGAATGTGGCTCAAAATCTCATGCACTCCTTAAATGTCATCTTGATTTTCTAAAGGGTCATTTCCTGCATCATCAATACGTCCTAGCTCTTAGCTCCTCCCGCATCTCCTTCATGGGTTAATGCGAAGGTCATTTCTTGCACATTTTATTTGTCCAAACTCTTGGCTCAACTTATAGCTCCCTTTTTGGTTTTGTTAGGACAAGCCTGGTTGAGCTTCTTTGAGCTTAAAGTTCGAGTCCTTGAGCTGGGGTTTTACTCTTCCAGTGATAATTCTTCAATGGATATGGTTGCTTGCAGTTTGGCCTCCCGTTGAGTCAGTCACCGAGCTTTGAAGCTACTTCCTCGAGTTAAATTTTCTTAAAATCTAAGTTAACATTCAAGTTTTATAGTTAGGATGAAAGTTGTTAAGCTTAGTTTGAGTTAAATTTCAAGTTCGAATTTCTTACATGATTTGTTTCAGATCGGAAAATCCCGGGTTCTCACATCCCTCCCTCCTTATTAAAAGTTTTGTCCTCGAAACTTGCATTAGCTTGATCTTTCGAACAGATGAGGGTATTGTGATCGCATTTTCTCCTCGAGTTCCCATGTTGCCTCCCTTTCGGTATGATTTGACCACTGTACTTTGACATAAGGTATTGTCCGATTTCTCAACACTTGGTCTTTTGAGTCCACTATTCGGGTAGGGACTTCTTCGTATTTGAGTTCTTCATTGAGCTTTCCCTCAATCATCAGTGGTACAACCTTGAGTACATGAATCGGGTCTGGGACATACTTCCTCAGTTGTGAGATGTGGAAGACATTATGTATCCTGGACATATCAGGCGGTAAAGCTAGACGGTAAGCTAAGGTTCCTACCTTCTCCAGTATTTCGAACGGTCCCACCGATCTCGGATTCAACTTTCCGGATTTACTGAACCGAACTACTCCTTTCATGGGAGAGACCTTAACGTAAGCTTTCTCGCCAATTTCCAACTGTAAGGGTCTTCTCTTCAGATCGGCCCAGCTCTTCTGCGTATCTTGGGCTGCCTTGAGTCTCTCCTTGATTATGACTACTTTATCAACGGTTAGCTGAATAAGTTCTGGTCCGGTAATAGCTTTTTCTCCGACCTCATCCCAATATAGAGGCGACCTACACTTCCTTCCATGCAATGCCTCATACGGAGCCATCTCGATGGTACTGTGATAGCTGTTGTTATAGGCAAATTCGATCAAGGGTAACTATTCACTCCAATTTCCAGAAAAATCCAGTGCACATGCCCTCGGCATATCTTTGAGGGTTTGAATTGTCCTTTCGGTTTGGCCATCAGTCTGGGGATGATAGGCCGTGCTGAGAGTGACATTGGTTCCCATAGCCTTTTGGAAACTTTTCCAAAATCTTGATACAAATCTTGAATCTCTGTCAGACAGAATACTCGCTGGAACTCCATGTAGCCTCACAATGTTGTCTACACACAAAGTGGCTAATTTATCCAAATTATAATTCATTCGTACTGGCAAGAAATGGGCAGACTTGGTCAAGCTGTCAATGATCACCGAGATCCCATCGTGACCCTGTCTTGATCGTGGTAGTCATACTACGAAATCCATGGAGATGTTATCCCACTTCCACTCTGGTATCTCCAATGGCTGTAAAAGTCCTCCAGGCCTTTGATGTTCCACCTTGACTTGTTGACAGACTAAACACTTAGCAACAAAGACAGCTACATCTTTCTTCATACCATTCCACCAGTAATTATTTTTCAAATCCTGGTACATCTTGGTGCTTCCTGGATGTACTGAAAATCTCGATTTATGTGCCTCGGCCATCACTTCTTCTCGAATTCCATCGACGCTTGGCACATACAATTGTCCTTTGATCCAGAGTATTCCATTTTCATCAATTTGAAATTCTGGAGCTTTTCCTTCTTGGATTTGTTCTTTAATTTTAAGGATGGAGGTGTCTTGACTCTGCTTCAATTTGATGGTCTCTCGGAGATTTGGTTTCACTGATAGGGAATTTAAGTTCACCTTCCCAGGGTTTCTTCGACTCAACGCATCTGCCACCTTATTTGCCTTACCCGAATGGTAATTAATTGACAGGTCATAGTCCTTGAGAAGTTCCATCCACCTTCTTTGCCTCATGTTTAATTCTTTTTGAGTGAAAATGTACTTGAGGCTCTGGTGATCAGTGAAAACTTCGCATTTTACTCCATAAAGGTAGTGCCTCCAGATTTTAAGCACGAATATCACTGCGGCTAACTCCAAATCATGAGTAGGGTAATTCTGCTCATATGGTTTTAGTTGCCGTGAGGCATAAGCAATTACCTGACCCTCTTGCATAAGCACACACCCTAATCCTCCCTTTGAAGCGTCACGGTATACAGTGAAATTCTTACCATCCTCGAGAAGAACTAGTACTGGTGTGGATGCGAGTTTTGTCTTCAGGGTTTCAA
The DNA here is from genome assembly GCF_025594145.1 of Primulina tabacum. Taxonomy (NCBI): domain Eukaryota; kingdom Viridiplantae; phylum Streptophyta; class Magnoliopsida; order Lamiales; family Gesneriaceae; genus Primulina; species Primulina tabacum. Next base: position 31,256,005 of record NC_134557.1, read on the forward strand.
AGCTTCTTTCACATTCCTCATTCCAAGTAAATTTCGAATTTTTTTGAGTAAGTTTGGTGAGTGGAATGGCTATCGAAGAAAATCCTTCCACAAATTTTCTATAGTAGCCTGCCAAACCCAGAAAACTCCTGACTTCAGTCACTGTCTTTGGTTGTGGCCAATCTTTGATTGCCTCTACCTTTTTAGGGTCTATTTACACTCCTCATTCAGAAATTATATGTCCTAAGAACGCCACACTTTTTAACCAAAATTCACATTTCTTGAATTTGGCGTATAGTTCTTTTTCTCAAAGTGTCTGCAAAGTGAGACGCAGGTGCTCTTTGTGTTCTTCTTCACTTCGTGAGTACACAAGGATATCATCTATGAAGACAACCACAAACTTGTCGAGATATGGTTTGAATACCCGATTCATCAGGTCCATGAATGCTGCAGGAGCATTCGTTAGGCCAAAAGGCATTACCATGAATTCGTAATGTCCATATCTTGTCCTAAAAGCAGTTTTAGGGATGTCTTCCGCTTTGACCTTCAACTGATGATAACAAGATCTCAGATCTAGTTTTGAGAAGACCTTGGCTCCCTTTAACTGATCGAAAAGATCATCTATTCTTGGGAGTGGGTACTTATTCTTTATGGTGATCTTATTCAACTCCCAGTAGTCAATACATAGCCTCATGCTTCCGTCCTTTTTCTTTACAAAAAGCACTGGGGCTCCCCATGGGGATGCACTGGGGCGAATCTGCTTCTTGTCTAATAATTCCTGCAGTTGCTCCTTTAGCTCCTTTAATTCAGCTGGAGCCATTCGGTATGGTGCCTTTGATATTGGTTCAGCACCAGGGACCAAATTGATTTCAAATTCTATTTCCCTATCGGGTATCTCACCCGGTAACTCTTCGGAAAAAACATCTAGAAATTCTTGAACAATCGGTATGTCTTCCATCTTTGGAATTTCTTCTTCCTTGACTTCATTGATCATTGCCAGATAAATCTCTTCTCCTCCTATTATGGCCTTCCAGGCTTGTGAGGCAGATAACAGAGATTTCCTTTCTTTGGACTTCCCGTGGTATATGACTTCCTCTTTAGTCGAAGTCTGAAGTCTAACATCTTTCTTTTGACAGTCTACTATGGCATGGTTTTTGGCTAAGCAGTCCATTCCAAGGATAATGTCAAACTCAACCATATTGAGTTGAATTAATTCCACTTCAAAATTTTGATTGCTGATACAAATTGTATAGTTTCGATACACTTTGTGTGTTTCAATTGTTTTGCTGGCAGGTGTTACTACTTTTAACGGTTCACTAAGAATATCATGTTCAAGTTTAAGCTTCTTAGCAAATCTTCTAGACACAAACGAATGCGTGGCACCACAATCAAACAAAGTATATGCAGGTATCCTATGGAGTAGTATAGTACCTGCTTCCACCTCGTTGGTGTTATCAGCTTCCTCTTGGGTGATTGCATACACCCTAGCATTGGTCTTGTTCACATTTTTCTTTCTGGGTCCGCCCCTTTTTCTTTATTCTCCGGACATTCTTTAATTCGATGACCTACCTGACCACACTTAAAACATGCACCTGACTTCCGATAACATTCCCCGTTATGATATTGTTTACCGGTGTCGCACCACTTCCCTTCCCTGATGCCAGTATTACCAGAACTTCTTTGGGAAGGCCCACATGAATAATTTGGTTTCTTAAACTTGGGACCATTCTGAGTAGGTTGATTGACCATTGGTCTTTTGTTCTTGTTCTCTTCCTCGCGTCGCTTTATATCAGTTTCTGCGCTCATTGCAGCGCCCATCAAATCCGCAAAGTTGTTTGGCTTGAATACTGCCAATGCCGACTGAATTCGACTGTTGAGTCCCTTCTAGAATCGATACATTTTTAACGTTTCATCCAACATGATCGTTGGGACATAGGTTCCCAGATCGTTGAACCGTGAAGTGTATTCCATCACTGACATATCCGGAGTCTGTTTGAAGTTTTCAAATTCACCCAACTTTTGTAGTCGAAATTCAGCGGGATAGTATTGTTTCAAAAATTCTCTCTTAAAAATATGCCATGTGATCTCTTCCACTTCTGCCAAAGATGGCGACACAGTTTCCCACCATTTCCTAGCTCGATCTTCCAAAAACGGTGTTACAACCTCCACTCTCAGTTCTTCAGGTATTTCCAGTAAATGTAGTTGTGTTTCGACGTTATTGAGCCAGTTGTGGCTGACTTCTGGGTCTGGGTTCCCATCGAACGTTGGAACTCGATTCCTTCTGAGAGATTCGTAATGGTACTTAATCCCACGCGGCTGCGGCTCAGGTGGTGGTTGGATGGCGTTATCCAATGGGTTCACGAATCCTTGTAACGTTGCAGCTACGATAGTAGCTATTGCCATCATATCCTCTTGACTAAGATTCACTCTAGGTGGTGGTGGATTTTCGTATTGGTTGGCACCACGGGGGTTACGATTGTTTCGGGGTGGTCTGCCTGCCATTTCCTATAAACATGTATTTTATTAATTTGTTTGCCACAATATTTAATCAAAGGAATAATTTCATTAAATTGTAAAAATTTTCATACAGCCAAATATTTTTCAAAAACAAATGATTAATCAAATATTTCTAGATACAATCGAAGCCTATTCTAGAACTCTCTCTCCCTATTCGTCTATAACTTCTCCGTCCCCTACTGCTTCATTAATTTCTTCCTCCACAGGTTTCTCTTCCAGTTGTTCCATGAGTTCTTCCATATTGACCATCTCATTTTGTAGGTGCTCAACGTAATTCTACAGTTGTGTGTTGTGGTGATCAAGATTGTTTACTTGATCCTGTAGTTCTTGTATTGTTGATTGGCTCACTTTTTCATCGATTTCTTGCTCTTCAATCCGCTCCTGAAGACGACGTTGGGTTTTGAGAAGACTATTTTCACGAATTTCGAGTGTAAAAATCCTATCTTGCGCTTTCTTCAACTCTTGCTTGGTGATCTCGTGCTGACGCTCTGACTCCAGATGATAAGCCGCGTAACGTATGACGTCTTTGCATAGTTTCTTCTCTTCCACTCTGGTCTCACAAAGATCCTCCATCATGCACACGTTATTTCCGTCCAACTGATAGTTATCTCTCTCAAGTTTATCATTCTTTTCTTTCAGTGTTTTAATTTCTGACTCCTTTTCCCGAAGTTGTTTCTGAAGTTCATTTATAATGCTTTGAAAGTTCATGTTGGTTTCCTATAAAAACATTTAAATAAGTTACTCATCCATTCTAAAATATGCAATAATAGAAAGTTTAAAAATAGTTTGATACAGATATTATTTTCTTAGTCACAAGTTTATTACAATCCAGATACTTTAAGATAATGCTAATCTAATCGAACATCTCTCCGCCGTCGCTATCGCTGGCACTGTCGTCTCTGGCCACCTCCATCGGTGCTACCTTCTCTTCCTCCATGTTCTCTATCACCAAATGTAAGTAGTTATTCTAATCCTGAAGTCTGTCCATAGCGCTGTGGAGCTTCAAAATGTACCGATCCTGCCTGGCGTTGTACTCCTCCTGGCACTGACGGGCTTGAGCAGTACGTCCTCGCTCTATCTCCACTCTCTCCAGTAAATCCTTGTTAAGTGCAACTAAGAGTGTGATGCGAACGGAATCGGTCGGTATCTGCAACAGCTGGCTCTCCGCCAAGTCCAGATGATGAGTCAATCGCTGTACATCAGTCTCAAGTATGTGTCTAACCTCACTAAGCTCTTGTTTCTCCAATCTTTCCTTGGCTAGTTGCGCTTTCAAAGTCGCTATTTCCCTAGTCTGATTATCAATCGTGAGCTGACGCATGCGAAGGGCAGCCTGAGCGCGAGTACGTGGAGCAGCCATTCCCTAGGATAAAAATCGAAAGTAAAGCATCAGAATTGTATTAAGGATAGAAAGGCACAAATAGTAGAAACAAAGTTGTCGTGGAAAATTTTCGATACTCAGAGTTTTTGGAATGATCGAAGGGATAGATCTTTGAAGTCTATTCGAAATTTAGGAAACAGATGAAAGTTAGACTTCAAGAACAGGTGAAAGTTGTTCTCAAATTGGGATACACTAGGCTTTTGCAAAGATTTGACTTCGCCAAATTTTGTCTGTCAAAATCCCAGCGGGATTATGAACCTGGCGGCTCTGATACCACTTAAATGTCACGCCCCGAGTCCGAAGCATCGGTGACATCCGGCATTGTTTAACAATTAAATTGAAAACAATAAAGCCTCGTATCAAATCAAACCAGTCATTTTCATAAATAAAGTATTGCCTTACAATGACAATGGAATAAAATATATCAGAGTTTCAAATAGCGGAAACGAAAGGAAAGCAAAATCTTGAGTTCTGATCTTGATCTCCGGTTCACCAACCCCAGAAAGCATCTAGCTCTTCCTCATTCAGTTGCTCCTTATTTTTATCTAAAATTTGTAAGGGGTGAGTTTTTTGAAAAACACTTAGCAAGTGGGGATCGATCGATTCCAAAGATACATATAGAACTTAGTTTTCTTAATACGTTCTTTTAACAGACTTTCAAAACTTAATATTCTTAACTTATCAGAACAGAGACAAATCGAATAAATGACAGAATTCATCAGATGATTCAGAACAATTCAGAAACCAATTAACTCAATTCAGAACAAAACATTTCAGAACAGACAGAACACTGTTACTCATCTCATTTCCATGGTCAAATTGTCCCCAATATGTTAGTCCTCTAAGGGGTGAGGCCAGAACTCGGTTTTATACCTACCGGTGGGGGCCAGACAGAAATGGTTTTATACCCACCATTGGGGGCCAAACAGAATCACAATTATCGTCCCATTTCAAATTGAATCGTAACAGTGTAACAAAGATTTCAGAATTAACAGACAGAACTTATCAGACAGAAATTATCAGAAGTTTCAAATATCAGAGTTTCAACGAATTCAGCGGAATCAAATAATTTCGAAGCATAGAAGAAAACACATAATCGATCGAAATTTTAAAAGACGGATATCATGCTGTTTTCGAAAATGAAGACACACATTCATGCATGTCATAACTTATTTATTCAAGATTTAAAAATACAAACGAATATAAATAACAAAAACCCACTTACAGTAATTTTGAAGGTAGGTTCGAAATTGCAAACTTTTGGCCCGAACTTGTCTCTCGAAAATTTGACAGCACTTCGATGGAACTTTTACAGATGACGTCTTTATTTCAGCAGCACTTCAACACCGGTCTTTAGCACTTGAACCGCACGAGCAGCAGTTCCTTCTTGTTGAATTGGCCGAGAGGTTTTATGGTGGGGGAGAGGGAGCCGAATTTTAAGGCTTTTTGAGTGTGCTTTTCTATCAACCTTAATGTCCTATTTATAGGTGATTTTTGGTCCTTTCATTCTACTCATTGCCGATTTCTTGGTCCTCAAGATTGGAGTAATGGTTATCATAATGTAGGTACAAAGTTTCATGCATGAAAATCCAAAATCCCATGCATTCTTCAAGTTCTAGATTAGTCATGAATGTGGCTCAAAATCTCATGCACTCCTTAAATGTCATCTTGATTTTCTAAAGGGTCATTTCCTGCATCATCAATATGTCCTAGCTCTTAGCTCCTCCCGCAGCTCCTTCATTGGTTAATGCGAAGGTCATTTTTTGCACATTTAATTTGTCCAAACTCTTGGCTCAACTTATAGCTCTCTTTTTGGTCTTGTTAGGACAAGCCTGGTTGAGCTTCTTTGAGCTTAAAGTTCGAGTCCTTGAGCTGGGGTTTAACTCTTCCAGTGATAATTCTTCAATGGATATGGTTGCTTACAGTTTGGCCTCCCGTTGAGTCAGTCACCGAGCTTTGAAGCTACTTCCTCGAGTTAAATTTTCTGAAAATCTAAGTTAACATTCAAGTTTTATAGTTAGGATGAAAGTTGTTAAGCTTAGTTTGAGTTAAATTTCAAGTTCGAATTTCTTAGATGATTTTTTTCGGATTGGAAAATCCCGGGTTCTCACACTCGCATCAAATTTTGATCCCATGATTTCCACTGCTGCTCAAGACAAACAAGTTATCGACATTCTGACTGCGAAATTGAGACAGATGAATGAGTTAATTCTCGCTCAAGAACAGGCTTTTGGAAAGTCAACTTAGTATCTTTTAGGCTTTGTTTCTGAATTTTCTCAGAATCAGACAGTTGAGGATCGGACCCCAGCTTCACCAGAAGCTCAAGTTCCCAGTACTCCTGCAACGACGAAGCAGCCTACTCCATCGTTATCTTTGCTATCAGTTCATGAACTGGCTTCAGTGGAACAAGTCATTCAATCAATTGTTCCTACATCTTTTACTGTACCACCAGCATATCAAACCATGGCCGAATCAGATGCTACACCTTCCTCATTATTGCCTGATCTAGAGAACTTCTCTGCTGCTTACAAAGCAGAAATGGAAGCTCTTCTGCTTCAGCAATCTGAACCTGTTTCCACCAAACAGCCACTGGATATCTCTGAAGAGATTCAACCTGATGTTAACACGGTTCTTGTATCTACTGCTGCTGAAGATAGTGATCTTTCTACTGCTAAGGACACTACTGAAGCACCACACCTCCCTACTGATCCAGAAGTAACCATTGCTGAACCTGGCCCCTCTGCTCAGCCAGAAGTTCAACCTTCTACTACATTAGCATTATCCACACTTGAACAAACTGCTCATGATGATCGCCTTGCTGAAATAAGGCAACGCATACTAGAAAGGACTTCGTCACCAGAACTAGAACCATTCAATATTGAGATGGAGATAGATATTCTACAGAAGAATCTCAATAATCTCTCCGATATAGTTCGGAGACTATCTCATGAACATGCCGCAGAAGTAAGTGGTTCTCGGTTCTTTCGAGACCGTATATCAAAGGAAATCTTCAACACGGGAGAATCTGTGAGCAGAATGCATGCTGAGACCATCATGTTTAGACAGACCATTTCTCATGGTTACAGTACTATCATGCTCGGACAGAATGATATTTCTCAACGCCTCATTGATCATGATGCAATTATTCGTTCGTTCTCCACTGCCATGCAATCTATGGATGCCAAGATTGAGTCTCAATCTCAATCTCTCACTACTCTTCATGAACAAATTTCTAATCAGGCTCCATATCTTGAAATGTTGACGAATGGAATTCAGAACTTGTCTGGCCGCTTGGATGATTTAATTGCTCGGGTCATTGTTAATGATGCCAAAAAGGGGGAAAAAGAACAAAGAGGAAGAATTCAAGCAGAACAAGAAGATCAGGGAGAACCATCTAACAGGAATCAAGATCCTCAGGATGAGGATACTCTGTTTCGAGATATTGGAACAGATGACTGAATTTTTTTTATTGTTTTTCAAACTCTGTCTGAGATGCTTATTTACTTACAAATCATCTGGTTTTAGTTACTATTTGTTGTATTATTGGCTACTAACCTCCAGGTTTTGGCATCACCACAAAGAGGAAAATTGTTAGACTTAACTTTATTGTGGTGATAAGTATTAAAACCAGTTGGTATAATATCAACCAGAAGATTATGCTAAACAGTAGCTTTTAAGTTGCTCTAACAAAAGCAGTATTTCAGTTAATACTCAACGGCTTAGCAGAACTTAGTTCTACTGGATCAGCACTTAACGGCTTTTTACTCGATCGTTTCAATCTTAATTGTTACCGTTATCTTATCTAGTACCAAGCATTTATTGCACCATTAAATGCTATACTAAGTCATTTAATACGCTTTACCGATTTTAGTATAAAATAGGACTGATTGTTCTGTAAATCTTATGCAGGAACCTATTTCGGTAATAAAGCTGATTGTATCAAAGGACAGGAGACAATCTCTGATTATAGACGTTGGACTCAAGTTACCTATATATATGGATCAAAACCATTTAGGTAACAACGCTGATCATTCTTATCTATCCAACAATACATTGAGCAACCGCAAAATTTCCATTATCTTCAAAAGCTCAAAATTGCAGAAAAGCAGTACACGCATCATATTATACATCTGATCTTTGAAGATCATTTTGTACTGCTGTCTCTTCATCTTTTCAAGACAAACTTTATAATATTGTGTAGAAGTGTTTGTAAACTGGAAAAGAGTCTTTTCCAGAACATTGCTATATTGAATTATTGTATCGAGTTGCTAAGAGTTTCAGTAGGAAATAGATAAGCCCTGCTGAAGTGGGTGTGTACAAGTGTGTACTGCAAAACCAAAGTCTTTTAATGATACCTTCTGGAAACAGAAGAAGGGAAGACGTAGAAGATTTTATCTTCGAACTTCCAAAAACAACTACTGTGTTACTATCTACTGCTATTACTGTCTTTCACCTTACTCCATCAGATTGTTTCCGCACTTTCAACTGTGATCTGCTGGACGTACTATTGAACAAGAACAGCTACAATCTCTAACAGGATTTTAGCACCCTTTGCACAATTTATCATCAAAAGAGAAGAGTTTATTCACCCCCCCCCCCCCCCCCTCTAAACTCTACATCGATCCCCAACAATTTTTATTTTCATATAATTAAAAAAACTAAGAGAAGAAGAAGAAGAGATTATTCATACCTTAAAAAAATTAAAACATACCGTTGAATCACAAGTTTAGCATCACATGAATTTTCTTTTCTTACTTTTAGATGTTGGCCAAATAAGTTGAGATAAGAATGGCTCTGGTTCATGACTAAATCCTTGCAGTAAATCAATAAGTTCACCTTCACTTGTAGCAGAAACTAACATCCTTCGTAAAGCTAATGAAATAAATCCCTGTTCCACAACATCATCAAGAAACGATAACAGTTTATCATAATACTTGTTGACATTTAACAAACCAACTGGCTTATTGTAGATATTTAATTTTGCCCAACAGACAGTATGAAATATTTCCTCCAAAGTACCGAAACCTCCTGGCAAAGCAATGAAAGCATCTGAATGTTCAATTATTTGAGTAATTCGTTCATACATGTTGTCCACTATTATTTTTTCTCCTATTGTTGGTCCAGTAAGACTGGCTAAGGTAATCGGAATAATGCCTAAGACTTCACTTCCACCTGCATGCGCAGCTTTTGCAACTTTTCACATAAGACCAACTTCACCACCACCATATACCAAATGAATCTTTTTTTAGCAAGTGTTATGCCAAGATTTTCTGCAATTTCTTCATAAATTGAATATTTTCCTGCACTAGATCCACAAAATACACAAATATTTTTTATTTTACTTATCGTGGATGTTGACATGTTGAGAAATATGTTTTCTGTAATTTTTAGATCACAACATATGAATTTATAAGCGTAACATGCCAAAAGTCAATATTTGAACATGAAATTATTATTTAAAAGAAAATAAAAATGACAAAATTAAAATACATATATACAGCGTAGTTGTGATTGTGGCTCATATCTTCCTCTGATTTTACGTTCAGTAACGGATTCAACGCCTTCCATGAGTCGAGGATATGCTTCCCATCCAATTTTCTTATAAATTGGCAAACATGGTCTTTTAACGTCAGATTCCCAATACGAAATTGTATATATATATTTACTTATCTAAACAGATATGGATTACTACAGTAGGATCTTTGTAAGGCTGATTCCACCGTCCATATTGATATTCCTCATGTTGAAATTGCCACCATAGTTTAAAAAGTTCATGTTCCACGTACCCACTAGAATGCGTATCAAGAATTTCTAGATAATTATCCAAAGGCTCTTTACTCGGACTATTCTTAATGAATTAAATTTTATCTTCTCTATTCATTGATGTCATTCTCACATTTTTGCATTTCCCCTTACAAGTCCACCTTGCACATTTATGGCATCCACCTATACGTTCAGCTCTTCTCTTTTTAGCATAGGTGCTTTTACCAAATCCTGGCATATGTCTTATTATTATTTCACTTGCTTTCCCAACCAATCGGACTTTTATTATTATTTCACTTGCTTCCCCAACCAATCGGACTTTTGCTTCAATTATCAAACGGACATCATTCGGTATGCCAATCGGACTTTTGCTTCAATTATCAAACGGACATCATTCGGTATGCCATATAACATCATCAACATTAATCGCTCACATCTAGCTTTATAAATTTTTTCCAACGCATTATCAGGTAAACAAGCAAAATATTTGCATAGATTCACAATATAAGCATCCATATTATTTTTATTATTATTATTTATATTTCATTTTTTTTGGGGAAACTGAATAAACCGGCTTAAACAGTCATGGAGTACCGTTATCCGCTACTTAATAGGGAAATGAACTAGAATCTGCAAAAACAAAATGAAAATATCAAACAACTATTGTGGATCATATAATGACATAAACGCATCATTAAGAATTTCATTTTCTATAAAAGACTTAAGTCTTTGTCCATTAATGTGGGGACCCGGGCTCTAACTCGATTTTTTTTGGGATTAGTTGGATCTTTGCTAGAAAATTTTGGTCAAATTTTTGCTTTTAACATTAATTCAAATGTATATAAACAGGCACAAGGTCTTTATTTATTTTATCTTTACAAACATAATATACATGTCTTGTCCAGTACATATTCAACAAACTAGTATTCAAATACAGTACATGACAAAAGTACAAACTACTAGTACATCTGCTATGCCCGTGATCACCACGCTATATCCATCTCTCATCTCTGTTGCGACCCAGATCCTGCCCTACCTGTTGTTATGCACATATACAGACACAACAACAGCCGGAAACTCCGGTGAGAATAAATCCCAGTATAAAACATGTATACATGCATGTCATACAGTTTAATACAAATCATAACACATAATCAGTAATTATGACACATTAGTGATTACAGATAAAACAGTCTGACTCTTACTCTTTAACTCGACTCGTATCAAAGTCTAGGGATCCCGGTGTGAATAAGATGTAACAGGCCTCCCACCTACTCTCCCAATCGTGGTGGCGTTACAACTTATTCCTAAACTTCGGTCTAGTCTGTATCGAAATCTACAATCGGAGTGAATCAGATCCGAAGCATCGATATCACCGAACGTTTAGAAAATTGGCGTATCTACCAATGACACTCCTATCTTAGTACATATATATAAATCAATATAAAGTACAAACAGAACAAATATGTGATTTTGTTGGGAAACTCAAATTGAATCTCATTTGAGTTGTGTCTTCCCCAAACAAACATTGAATTAGACCTTTCTTGTTAAACCTTTATCGATGTCGAGGTCTCGAAGTCGAAGTGAGGCACGATGAATCTGAAATTGCAACATTCAATAGATACAAGATCAACATTCAACTCAACCAATACATGTACGTAGCAATATTCATTCTCGGTACATTTCGACGGCATAAGGACGTGATCTTGTAATACCAAATCAACTCAATATCAATACTCCATATCAATAACTCATAACCACCATCATATTCACTTCAAACTCTGAAATTCTGCGTAAGCTCATACATATATATGCTGGAAATTCATAAAAATTGTATACGATAACATTTTTTCGATCCGACTACGAATAAACTCTCACTATAAGCACAAGAACATATAATAGTCATCAAAATCTGATGTCCCCAATATCTCAACTTCAAGAATATGTTGAAAGTTAATAATACTTACATCCTCTTGTAGCCTTTGATGCAAGGAGTACAAATATGAACTTGAACTGAAATTTGGATGGATAAATCTTGAGTAATCACAATTCAAAGATGGAATGAAACTTGAGGGAATTTTCTGAAGTTTGCTCCCCCTTTCTCGCGATTCTTAGGCTAGACTAGAAAGGAAATGAAGACACATATATCATCTATGCATGGCAAGGGACAAGTGTCCTATTTTTTTTCCTACACGTCTCGCGCATATGCGCGACACCACCCGTGCATATGCACGAGACCTATGGGTCTCGGCAATGTCCATTTCAACACCTCGCGCATATGCGCGCCTCATCTCGCGCATATGCGCGAGGACTTCTGGACCCCTCGCGCATGTGCGCGTATCTACTCGCGCATGTGCGCCAATGGTTCTGGAAATTGCGCGCATATGCGCCAGGCTGGTGGCGCATATGCGCGAGAGCTCATCTCGCACCAAAAATTGCATCTACTTTCTCGTCTCTTTCGGTCCGATACAATGCGTCTACAATCACCTTAATTATCAATAAAACAAATCTGATTATGATAACTAAATCCTCGGGCCTTACATTTCTCCCCCTCTAAGAAATGATTTCGTCCTCGAAATCGACTTCAATCAATCGAAGTATATACAAGATGCAATATAATCAAAACTAAATAAATACTCACATCATAGAAATAGCTCGGGATATCTCTGTCTCATATTTGCTTCTGTCTCCCAAGTCGCTTCCTCGATGCCATGACGACTCCATTGAACTTTTACAATTGGAATAGTCTTTGTTCTGAGCTGCTTCTCTTTCCGATCAAGAATCTGTATCGGTTGCTCAACATAACTCAACGTCTGATCAAGCTCGGCTTCTTCAGGCTGAATGACATGAGAAATATCTGGCATATATCTACGCAACATCGATACATGAAAAACGTCATGTATCCCAGATAAAGAAGGAGGAAGAGCCAGTCGATATGCTCGATCGCCAATCTTCTACAGAATCTCGTAAGGACCGATGTATCTAGGAGACAACTTTCCACGCTTGCCAAATCTGACAATGCCTCTGAAAAGAGAAATCTTTAAAAACACTCTGTCTCCTTGTTCAAATACCAACGGTCTACGTCTGATATTGGCATATTTGGCTTGTCTATCCTGCGCTGCCTTCATTCTCTTCTGAATGATCTTTACCTTCTCAGTCATTTCACGAATCATATGAGGCCCAAGTTCTGGTACCTCAGATATATCATCCCAGTAAACGGAGATCTGCACTTCTTGCCATACAAAGCTTCAAACGGTGCCATCTCGATACTCGTCTGATAGCTGTTGTTGTACGAGAATTCACAAAGTGGCAGTGAATCTTGCCAACTAGTGCCGAAATCTAGCACTACAGCTCTCAAAATGTCCTCTAAAGTCTGGATAGTCCGCTCTGACTGTCCATCTGTCTGGGGATGACAGGCCGTACTCAGGTGCAATGTCGTACCTAAAGCCTGCGGTAAACTGTGCCAAAAGTGTGAAGTGAATCGTGGATCACGATCTGATACGATAGACTTCGGCACACCATGCAATCTGACTACTTCTCGGACATATATCTCGGCCATCTGATCGTGTCGATATGTTATTCTGTACGGAATAAAACAAGCAGATTTGGTCAATCTGTCAATAATGACCCAAATCGCGTCACAGCCCCGGGAGGATCGAGGTAACTTCGTCACGAAATCCATGGAAATGTGATCTCATTTCCATTCTGGAATAGATAAACTCTGAAGTAAACCTCCGGGCTTCTTTCGCTCGGCCTTTACCTGTTGGCAATTCAAGCACTTAGACACAAATTCTGCAATATCTGACTTCATCTGTTTCCACCAGAATTGTGTCTTCAAATTGTTGTACATTTTCCTGCCACCAGGATGAATGCTGAACCGACTACAGTGCGCTTCTGACATAATCTGTTGTTTCAACTCTGAAACATCTGGCACTACAAGACGGTTATTCACATACAGAACATAATCATGTACCTGATACTCAGACTGATGTCCTGATCTGACCATATCAATCGATTTCTGCACATTCTGATCAGTTCTTTGGGCTTCCTTGATTCTCATAATCAAATCTGGCTCAAATCGAATCGAAGCAAGTCTCAATGGTCTACTATCTGTGTCAAATGCTAAACCAGACTAATAGCAATTTTCAACTAAATTCGAAACACCTATCTTCGATAAGGATAGGGCACATACCTTTCGACTCAAGGCATCTGCTGCTGCATTTGACTTCACTGGATAGTATTTGATTTCGCAATCAAAATCTTTCAACAAATCGAGCCATCTACGCAGTCTCATGTTCAACTCTACTGAGAAAACAGATACTTCAGGCTCTTGTGATCAGAGTAAAATCTCAAATTTCTCGCCATAAAGATAGTGACGCCAAATCTTCAATGCAAAAACGATGACCGCCAATTCAAGGTCATGAATTGGGTATCGGGTCTTGTGTGGCTTCAGCTGTCTAGATGCATATGCTATCACATGACCTCGCTGCATAAGAACACATCCTAGCCCTCTATGAGATGCATCACAATATACAACGAAATCGCCAGTACCTAAAGGAATCATCAAGACAGGTGCACTGGTCAGTCTCTTCTTCAACTCTAGAAAGCTAGACTCACAATCCTTAGACTATACAAACGGAGTATTCTTCTGTGTCAACTGGGTAATCGGCTTTGCAATGCTGGAGAAATCTTTGATGAATCGTCGATAGTACCCCGCCAGACCCATGAAACTGCGTATCTCAGGCACAGAAGTCGGTCTGGGCCAACTGATCACAGCTTCAACTTTACTCGGATCTACAGAAATACCGTCTCTAGATATAATATGACCCAAGAAGACAACCTGTCTTATCCAAAACTCACACTTTGAAAGTTTAGCAAATAATCTCTCATTTCTCAACGTTTGCAACACAATTCTCAGATGATTGGCATGCTCACTCAGATTCTTAGAATACACAAAGATATCATCAATAAAAACAATCACAAACTCATCTAAATACCTCTGAAAGACACGGTTCATCAATCCCATAAACACCGCTGGAGCATTCGTTAAACCAAAAGGCATGACAACAAACTCATAATGTCCATACCTGGTTCGGAATGCTGTCTTCGGTATGTCCACATCTCTAACTCTCAACTGGTGATATCCTAATCGCAAATCAATCTTGGAATAGACAGATGATCCCTGTAACTGATCAAATAAATCGTCGATACGCGGCAATGGATATTTATTCTTCACCGTTGCTTTATTCAGTTGCCGGTAATCGATGCATAATCTCATGGAACCATCTTTCTTGCGCACGAATAGCACTGGAGCGCCCCAAGGAGATACACTGGGTCTGATATATCCCTTGGCTAGAAGATCTTCTAACTGTGCTTTCAATTCTTTCAACTTTATCGGCGCCATCCTATACGGAGCTCGAGATATAGGAACGGTACCTGGAATAAGATCAATGCTAAAATCTACCTCTCGGGCTGGGGGTAACCCTGAGATCTCATCTGGAAATACATCTGCAAACTCCCGTACTATTGGCAAATTTGCCAATGTCGGGCTCGATTTCTGTAGATCTACTGTATAGACAAGGAACCCTTCTGCTCCTTTCTGTAACAATCTACTCATGGTCAAAGCAGATACTAAGGGAATCCAAGATCTGGAACCCTTACCATAGAATTTCCACTCGTCAGTCATCTCTGGTCTGAACCTGACAATCTTCTGGAAACAATCTACAGTAGCTCGATACTTGGTTAACATATCAATCCCAGCAATACAATTAAATCAGCTATCCCAAGCACAATACAATCTAAGTCAAGCTCATGACCCTCAAACTATAGTATACAATGTCTAACTGAAGTCACAGATATAAGACATCTTCCCAACGGAGAAGAAATAGACACTATAGTCGATAATGAATCGACAGGCAATGAATGCAACAATGCAAAACGTTCTGCTATGAATGTATGTGAAGCACCTGTATCTATAAATACATAGGCAGGACAACCACAAAGAAAACAGTTACCTGCAATCACATCGTCTGGTGCATCTTGGGCCTGTTCCTCCGTCAATGCAAACACCTGAGCCTGTTGTCTGGGAGGTTGGCTCACTGTCTGGCCACCTCTGGCTCTAGGCTGGGACTGTGTAGGCGTTGGCTGAAAGGAATGGACAGACGAAGCTTGCCTCTCAGGCTGAGTCACTGATGCAGATGACCCTGTACCCTGAAATCTCTGTGGACAGACTTTGGCGAAATGTCCCTGTTGCCTACATATGTTACATTTGCCCATCACTCCTTGACACTGCTCTGTGTCATGTCGTCCTCCACAAGAACGGCAGTATACACCTGCATACTCTGCACTCTGACCAGGACCTCCCTGTCGGGGTCCACTGGAGCTTGACGAACTGCTCCATGATCTCTTGAACTGCTTGCCTTTATCTTTCAAAGAATCTTTCTTGCTACTACTACTGCTTCCACTATCAAATCAAGGAGGAGGTGGTGGAAACTGTGCGGCGGGCTGTGGCTATCTCTGAATCTGAGCACTATAGGAAGCTCCTCGCTGCCTAATCAAGCCAGCCTCTGCTCCTTTCGCTCTGTTCAGTGCATCAGAAAAGGTGTTGGGTCGTCCCGTGTTCACCAAAGTAAAAATATCACTGTTTAAACCATTGATGAACTGGTCCGCGACCGCTTCGTCATTTCCTGCCACGTGTGGCGCAAATCGAAGCAAGGAAGAAAACTTGGCAACATACACTTCTATGTTCTATTGCCCTATCTCAAGTTGGCAAATTCTGCCCCTTTGTATTTTCGATAGGAGACTGGAAAGAAACGTTGATAAAATTCATCCTTGAATACCTTCCAAGTAATATCAATACCTCTATGCTCCAATGCTCGTTTCGTGGTAAGCCACCAACTCTTGGCCACTTCTTGTAACTGATGTCCAATCAACTTCACTCTTCGTTCATCTGTATAGGCAAGAGATTCAAACAGCATCTCTATATCGTCTAACCAGCTCTCACAATCCACTGCATTCTCCGTGCCCTTCAAAGTCGGGGGATTGAATGACTGAAACCTCTTTAATAACGTCTCCATAGGTGTCGCAGTAACGTCCATCTGAGTACCTGACGTACTACCTTGTTCTGGCATTTGACCTGCAGCTAGTTGTGGTATTCTTCTAGGCGGCATATCTGATTATCAAACAGATTAGTACACAGTCTATACAATCTGTCTCAGCCCTCCTCTGATCATATACCTCTGATCCAGAATCGGTTCTGATTCAGTCTTTACAAGTACATGCTGTAAATCAATTCAGATAACAATACAACATGTAATAGAGAAAGCAATAAATCATGCTAGCACATCAAAAGCAAGGAAGAAGACTCGATCTACCCCGCTCATTCTATTCTATCTCAGTCTACAGAACCTACTGCTCTGATACCACCTGATGTGGGGACCCGGGCTCTAACTCGATTCTTTTTGGGATTAGTTGGATCTTTGCTAGGAAATGTGGGTCAAATTTTTGCTTTTAACATTAATTCAAATGTATATAAACAGGCACAAGGTCTTTATTTATTTTATCTCTACAAACATAATATACATGTCTTGTCCAGTACATATTCAACAAACTAGTATTCAAATACAATACATGACAAAAGTACAAACTACTAGTACATCTGCTATGCCCGTGATCACCACGCTATATCCATCTCTCATCTCTGTTGCGACCCAGATCCTGCCCTACCTGTTATTATGCACACATACAGACACCACAACAGCCGGAAACTCCGGTGAGAATAAATCCCAGTATAAAACATGTATAATGCATGTCATGCAGTTTAATACAAATCATAACACATAATCAGTAATTATGACACATTAGTGATTACAGATAAAACAATCTGACTCTTACTCTTTAACTCGACTCGTATCTATGTCTAGGGATCCCGGTGTGAATAAGATGTAACAGGTCTCCTACCTACTCTCCCAATCGTGGTGGCGTTACATCTTATTCCTAAACTTCGGTCTGGTCTGTATCGAAATCTACAATCGGAGTGAATCTGATCCGTAGCATCGATATCTCCGAACGTTTAGAAAATTGGCGTATCTACCAATGACACTCCTATCTTAGTACATATATATAAATCAATATAAAGTACAAACAGAACAAGTATGTGATTTTGTTGGGAAACTCAAATTGAATCTCATTTGAGTTGTGTCTTCCCCAAACAAACAATGAATTATACCTTTCTTGTTAAACCTTAATCGATGTCGAGGTCTCGAAGTCGAAGTGAGGCACGATGAATCTGAAATGGCAACATTCAATAGATACAAGATCAACATTCAACTCAACCAATACATGTACGTAGCAATATTCGTTCTCGGTACATTTCGACGGCATAAGGACGTGATCTTGTAATACCAAATCAACTCCATATCAATAACTCATAACCACCATCATATACACTTCAAACTCTGAAATTCTGCATAAGCTCATACATATATATGCTGGAAATTCATAACAATTGTATACGATAACATTTCTTCGATCCGACTACGAATAAACGCTCACTATAAGCACAAGAACATATAATAGCCATCAAAATCTGATGTCCCCAATATCTCAACTTCAAGAATATGTTGAAAGTTAACAATACTTACATCCTCTTGTAGCCTTTGATGCAAGGAGCACAAATATGAACTTGAATTGAAATTTGGATGGTTAAATCTTGAGTAATCACAATTCAAAGATGGAATGAAACTTGAGGGAATTTTCTGAAGCTTGCTCCCCCTTTCTCTCGGTTCTTAGGCTAGACTAGAAAGGAAATGAAGACACATATATCATCTATGCATGGCAAGGGACAAGTGTCCTATTTTTTTTTCCTACACGTCTCGCGCATATGCGCGACACCACCCGCGCATATGCGCGAGACCTACGGGTCTCGGCAATGTCCATTTCAACACCTCGCGCATATGCGCGCCTCATCTCGCGCATATGCGCGAGGACTTCTGGACCCCTCGCGCATGTGCGCGTATCTACTCGCGCATGTGCGCCAATGGTTCTGGAAATTGCGCGCATATGCGCCGGGCTGGTGGCGCATATGCGCGAGAGCTCATCTCGCACAAAAAATTGCATCTACTTTCTCGTCTCTTCCGGTCTGATACAATGCGTCTACAATCACCTTAATTATCAACAAAACAAATCTGATTATGATAACTAAATCCTCGGGCCTTACATTTAACTTTAAACACGTCATTATTCTTAGGATTTTTAATATCAACAGCACTATGAGGATAAAAAAATATAACTATAAATGGTCATGACCATCTCGATCTCAGTTTTCTTGGAAATAAATAGAAACGAGAATTATAAAGTAAAACTTTTAGTCCAATTTCAAATGACTTTCTCATAATATTTTTATCATGAAAGGCTTTAGTTTTATCTTTATAAATTTTTGAATGTTCATATGCATCATTTCTTAATTCTTGAAGTTCATTTAATTGCAATTTTCTTAGTTTAGATGCATCATTTAAATTAATATTAAATGCTTTAATTACCCAATAAGCTTTATGTTCAAGTTCAACCGGTAAATGATAATGCTTACCAAAAAAACTAACCTATATGGTGACATCCCTAATGATGTTTTAAATGTAGTTCTATATTCCCATAATGCATCAGTTAATTTTAAAGACCAATCTTTTCGATTTGAATTAACTGTTTTTTCTAAAATTTGTTTTATTTCTCTATTTGCAAGTTCAACTTGACCATTACTTTGAGGATGATATGGGATAGAAACTTTATGTGTAATGTCATATTTTCTTAACAAAGAAAAAAATGATTTATTTATAAAATGACTTCCTCTATCACTAATTATTTCTCTAGGTACTCAAAATCGGCTCAAAATATTTTCTGTTAAAAATTTTATAACAACTTTATGATCATTACTTCTACATGCAATTGCTTCAATCCATTTTGAAACATAATCAACATCGACTAAAATGTAAGTAAATCCAAAAGATAATGGAAGTAGACCCATAAAATCTATCCCCCAACTATCGAATATTTCAATAATTATGATTGGATTTAAAGGCATCATGTTTCGTTTTGAAATTGATCTCATCTTCTGACAGTTTTCACAAGATTTGCAAAATAAATGCGTATCTTTGAATAAAAACGGCCAATAAAATCCACATTGTAAGATTTTTCTGGCTGTTTTATTGGATGAAAAATGACCTCCACATGCTTCAGAATGAAAAAATTTAATAACATTACTTACTTCAATATCGGGTATGCATCATCGAAAAATTTGGTCAGGATAATACTTAAACAAGTAAGGATCATCCCAATAAAATTTTTTAACTTCTATCAAAAATTTATTCTTATCTTGTGAATTTCAATGAGAAGGCATTTTATTTGTCACAAGAAAATTTACAATGTTAGCAAACCATGGTATAATAGTAGCATAAAACAACTGATCATCTGGAAAATTTTCATTTATTGGTTTGAAACGTCTTCTTAATCGTTTTCTTAAAAAGTACTAGAAATTTTTTTTTAAAGCTCTCAAAATTTTGGCCATTACATATACATATATAAATACGTTGAAAATACCTTGCACCATTTTAAAATAAAACATACCACTTGTAATTGAAGATCAAAATGAAATAGTCAAAACATGAAATCGTTTTACCAAACCTAAAAAGCAATTAATTTTGAAAAGTGTAGTCCATACTAAACCTCTCAAAATCTCTCAAAATATAAATAAATAGTAAAATCATTAATGTAATTCATAAACTTAAATGCGAAATGTAGAAGCGCTGGACCTCGGGTTATGTGCACCTTCAGTCCAGTCAGGTCATCCATCAAGACCTCCATCAAACTAACATGCATCAAACACACCTAGTGAGTCTAAAGGCTCAACACATAACATCCTTGATAACAAGTAATACGTAATACAGTTCACATACAACAGTGAAAAATACTTGTACTTAAAATAACATTTTCATAAAAATGCATAACTTTAAACTTAAATATTTTCATAAACATTTTCATATCAACATATTCGTATTCATATTAACATATTCATATTCATATTCATTTTTGTTGAATTCAGATCTTGATTGTGACTCGTATTCTTAAACGTATTGGGCGATAGATCCATCTAAAGAAAACCACAGTACTGGGCGGCGGGGACACCAGCGACACTCTCACCGGTCAACTGGGCCTTGGCCAACGTATTAACATATTCGTATTTGTATCCGTATCCAAGGAAATACGATCGTCGGGCTCCCTTTGGGACCATAACCCTCACGATATTTCCAACATATCATCGTATTTAGTCACAATCCATTCACGTCCTTCAACATGTCGTATTTCCATCACTTAATAAAAACATGCATCATAATATCTTTTTATTTTGAAACCAAGCATGCAACATGTCTTTTAAATGTCCATAATTCCATAATTAAATCACAAAAATCTAAACATTTAAAAATTTTATTTTAATGTATAAAATTTCATAAACATGTGAAATAATCATATTATCATATAAAACAGTATTTAGAGCACTGCCATGATGTTTACTAATTTTTAGGTGTAAAAAACCGTTTTACCCCTGGACGTAAATTTTAACGTTTTTGACTTTTTCTTAATTTCATTGACTCTAACATGTCTAAAATAATTATTTAAGGCTAAATTAAAATTCCCATAATTTATTTAGCTTAAATACTAGGCTTTTTAATTAACTCGTAATTAGTCGTTTTGAAGGCGTTTTAATCCCGAAAAATCCCAAGCTTTAATATAAAATTCCTAAACTCAAAAATTAGTCTTTTTATATTATTTTAGCCCTTGTAAACCACGACTCGACCCCTGCGAGCCGTGTTTGATTTATTTTAATTCTAAAAATCCTAACTTGACCCTTGAAAGTGCACCCCGAGCCATATTTCGATTTTCTGGAGCCACCCTTGAACCATGTTGGTCCATACCCTGACCAACCCCTTAGGCCACCCCCCTCGACCATAGGAACTCACGAACTAGACCCCTAGCCACAGAACTGAAGCTAGCCACCCCAAGTATGCTGTGGCCGAGGACTCCTACATGCATGGACTCTATGTTTTTGTATCTAGGCAATTAACCATCGACCCAGCCCCTGAACCAGCCTGTTGTGCACTCACCTAGAACCCTTAGGACTCTCCCTAGCCCAGTCCCTCTGCCCTGGATCGAGCCCCTTAACCCCTGGAAGCCTGTGCACTTCTGCTCATGGCTTGACAAGTTCTCGGGTAGGAGTCCTTGTTGGCAAGGACTCCTCCTAGAACACTTACTCGAGTCCTAGCATGGCTAGGACCCTTCCATTGACTCACCTACGGCCTGGCTAGCCCTGGAACCAAGCCAAGCCCACATGATCGAAACCGAGCCCCTCAAACTCACCATGACAGAACCATGTACCAGCTTGTATCCCTTGATCATGTGAAATGTTTTGGTGATAATCTAAGGCTCTAAACTCCCGTAAAACAATGCTTGAACATAACCTATATAATGGCAGCCTCCTTACAACAATTAAAACATGAATTTGGAAATAAAAATCCAAGTTTAGAACTCATGTACATGTAGTTTCAAAAATTCAGTGTGATAGGATCAATTAACGTATCAAGAGTGTTTAAAAGAGGGGGTTGAATAAACACTCAAAATTAAAACGGATCTTTTTCGAATTTTGAGTTCTGTTTGGTGACAAATAGATTCTCGGAATCTTGTTGGTCAATGACAATCAGCTAAACTAAAGTAGTTGCGGAAAATAACTGACTGAAAGATAGAATACGAAACAAAAATAAAATAGGCAAGGGTTGTTTCTGGATGTTCGGAGAATTTAATTACTCCTACGTCACCCCTTCTATCTCAAGGATAGGATATCCACTAAAAGACTTTGATCAAATAAAAGAATTGTACTGACCCACTTCAGTTTGGACTTAACACTGCCAAAACTGAAACTCTTAGTTTAACAGGATGTTCTCAGTGCGTAACTGATCTTAGCACTATCAAATTTCAACGATTATTACAACTTGCTAATGAGCTCAAATTGTAGCCTTAACTGCTACGAATATATCAAGTAAGATTGAGCTGAGATTTTGACAGAGTGACAACAAGCTTTTGAATAGTGTTTTTCCCTTTTTGTCTTCAGCTGTTCTTCTATCATATTTATAAGCTTCTTTTCTCCAACGGTAACTTGAGATGAATTTGAATCTTTGTATCCGTTGATTATTCCTTGGACATTATTTGCTTCATTTATTGTGATGCGGCGTCTTAATTGCTTTCACCGAAATGCGTTTTTCTAAGCTGTATTGATTGAAGTGCGGCGTTGCAATCTTCTATGTCTCTTGACGGTTGATTGTTCTTTCCCGAGATATGTTCAGTCGAAGGGTGCTTATCATACGGCTGAATATATCAACTGATCAGTTTCCAACTGATCAGACAGTTGATCAGTTTTCAACTGATCAGTCAGTTGATCAGTTTTCAACTGATCAGTCAGTTGATTTCAGTTATTAAGTCCAGTTTCTGAGTTTAGTTTACTCGATCAGTTGGTTCGTATTTTCAATTGATTCATATTTTGTCAAACGCCGGAATTTAGTTTCCAACAATTTCTCCCTTTATGGTGTTTGACAAAACTAAGTAAATAATAACTGAACATCTGAGCTCATTGTAGATAAAATAAGAGATTGAATTTCTTGAACTGAAAGAGATCTTGATTTAATAACAGCTGAATCTAATAATCTAATAAACTGCTTCTGCTGTTTTCTGTTGTTTTTCAAGATGCTCTTTGATCTTTGATTTCTTCCCCCTTTTTGTCAAACAAATCCATCTTCTCAGATAATTTTCGAACGTCAGTGGAAAGAATTTTGACATATGCGGAGATACTTGAGACAGCAGTTTGTAAACAAGTCTACAGCAATTCCATTTTATTAGAAACAGAAGTTTCCAATCGCTCAACTCGTTGACTGATTATATCCTGAGTTGTATAGAGACTTTGAGCTAGACCTCTGTTATTTTTCATCTCAAGTACGGTTCGGGTAAGAGACTCCATGTTTGCTTGAATGACTTTCAGTTTTGCGGAGTCATATTCAATTGAAGAATCCAATTTGACAGTATGAGAGAATTGTATGGATTGAATTTTCTTGATTTCAGTAATCATCTGGTGCATATTGTGCTGCATATTCTGGATTTCTTCAAGAACAAGATCCATTTCTGTGGATTGAAGAGGAGGTGACTGATTAGATGTTCTTGGTTCATGTGAGACTTGATCAAAGACCACCATGGTTCTATCAGATAATATCGTTTCAGAGACAGTTTGTGCTGGAACATCTGTTTCAGTTACTGCTACTTGGACTGGAGGAGATGAAGATTGATGTTGATCAACAATTGGGCTTTCCTGGTGAATAAGATTTTCAGTGAAAGGGTCATTAATTGCCTCCATATTTTCAGCAATCTGTTGATTTGGTGATTGAGTAGGCACCACTGTTTGCTCCTTTAGTTCAGAAACAACAGGCTGAACTGGTGCTTCTGTTGAGATAGAAACCTCTTGAGTGATTTGATCAGTTGAGTGATCAACTTCTTCAGAAATGGTTTCATTATTCATAGATTCTGTCACTACTGCTTGAATTATTTCATCAATATTGGCAAATTCAACCTGGCTTCAGAGTACAGCTGATGTTCCACAGCAGATGATTGTGGCACATCCTGAACTGGTTCTTCAGTTGTAACAATAGTTTGTTCTGAGGATGGCTCTTTCTGCTGAGAGGAGGGGTTTTCTTCTTCTTCTTCAGAGGCTTCCTCAGGAAGAACTAACTCCTGATCCATTTCCCACATTTTTATCTGAGCTTGCAAGCTAGTAAGAACTGTATCTAGTTGAGTGATCACAGCTCGATCATTATAGGCAGTTGGATTGGTGGGAATGTATTTTGCCTTTAATTTCTCAAGCAGTTGAGATAGCTTCTTAGCTCGAATTTGATCAAAAAAATATGTTTTTCTCTCCAAATCCTGAACAATTGTAGCAGCTTTGACCATCTTGGGGAAAATTGCTTCCAGTTTGATAAATTTGTTCAGCTGAGATTTCTTTTTCAGCTGCTTAGCAAAAATTTGAGTTCTGTAGACGGTCCAGTCATCATAGATTTTAAGTTTTGATGCTGCAAAATTATTAACATGTTCCCAAACAAGGTCAATAAGAGTTTGAATTGAATTGGATGGTCTGGGCTCTTCAATCAATTTGTCTTTGCCTTTTTCAGTACTGAGGATGTGTGGAATTTCCAACCCAGTACAAGTAGTATCCACCTGTTCTATAATCTTTATACCTTTGGGTCTGGGAAGTGCTAGAACGGTAGGACGATTGATGTGGATTAGAGGAGCTTTGATTCTAACTGTTTCCTTTTTTGCACCAGCTGAGATTTCTGGTGGAATAATCTTCAGAGGAACTGCTTTGATAGGCTGTTGGGCATCTGAAGATATCAGTCTTTCAGTAGGAATTGATTTTACTGTGGTTGGTAATTTTGTCCTTTGTGTTCTTGGTTTCTTGGCAAGTTTTGGAGAGGGCGTCTTCTCAGAATCGGATTCACTAATAATCAGTTTTCTTTTAACTGTCTTCAGTTGAGCCAATGTTTTCTCCTGTTTTATCTTTACAAACTGAGCAAGAGAAATGTCTAGTTTAGTCTTGGGTGGCAGAATATTCTTCCCATTGAAAATTTTGAATTTAGATAATCTCTCCGAATCATCAGCCACCAAACCTTTGACTTTCATCAAATAGCTTAGCGGCACTGCAAATCCTTTGGATTGCTTGGTGGAGAAAAACATGTTCTTCAAGATACTAAAAATGAGTTGCTTCCAGTTGAATTTTCTTCCAGCCATAATGATCGTAATAGCTTGAAACTTCTCCAAAGTCAGAGCAGCATACGATCCTGCCTTGGCCAATAGCCCTTTGGCTACGATATCATCCAGCAACTGAACCTCATGCTTCAGTTACTTCTTAGGATCGGAAACTTTGATTTTCCGTCCATCAGCAGAGAGTGCAGTTTGCATTTCTTCAATATCTGATGCTTTAACATCAGCAAGGTGTACTAATCCATCAGAGGGTAATGAAAAGATTTCTCCGAAATAATCATCAGAAATGGTCACCGACTAACCGTTAATAGTGGCAATGATGTTTCCATCAGAGTTGATATATGCATTTGAGTAGAGGTCTTGGAGTTCTTTTGGGTAAATCTGTAGTGCCCAAGAATCAGCACACGTATAACCCATGCATTTATTTAATTGTTAAATATTTTATTCAAGTTTAAAATGATTTTAGTGATGCATGATTTATTTAAATGGTATGATTTTAATGTTTTTGTGATGCACATTAAAATGTATTTCAATTGTCATGTTTCAAGCGATTATTCGAAGCGGGATAAAGGAAAAGACCGGTGACGATTTTTGGTATTTTAAAAAGTGGTATTTTAATTGTTAGTCAAGAATGGGGTATTTTAAATTATTTATTTAGTTTTATCATTTTAAAACCTTATTTATGTATTTAATAATTTAAGAGTTTAGAACTTTTAAAATTAGTGTGTAATTATTTTAAATGAGGAGTTTGATTAAATTAGCGTGTGTTAACTTGTAATTAGTATTTTAATTAGTTAATTTAGCACTAATTTCTCCTAATTAAAAACCCACACACACGTTACACACACTCACACACTAAAACACACAACACACCCTTCACATCTCATTTTTCTGATTTTAAAGGAGAGAAAACCTAGGTTTTAAGAACCCTTGCAGCCGCCCCTCCCCTCTCCATCTTCCAGCGAATTTTCGTGCATTTTCTTCAAGGATTTTAAGCGCCACGTTCGTCCCGGATCGACCCTCACTCCGTCTCGCTTCGGTGTCGTCGTTACGGTATTTCAAATCATCAAAAGGCACGTATAATCTCTCTTTTGCTGCGTCGATCATGTCATATTATGTGTTGCATTGTTTTATGCGTAAAATTCATGTATGATGTTCATAGTTTGAGCGGTTAATTGTTTGGATCGATTTTGAAGGAAAATTTTTAGATCTAAATCACATTTTTACTGTTCTTGTTAAAACTAAGAATTTTCGGTCAAGGTTTTGAGAAAACTTTCAATAATAAAAATGTAGAACTTTTTGATACCTTCGATTTGATATAAAATTCGAGTTATTCGGATAAAAATTGAGTGAGTTATGATGTTTTTCGTGAGACTGCTCAAATTGTGTTTTCAGAAATTATTGAAGTTGATGAGTTCTTGAAGTTTTAATGTTGCAGGCTTCGTTGGGATCGACGGATGATCGTTGCTGTTCATAGATACATTGTTTAAGATGTTGGGATGGTTATTAATGTTTCGTTTTGTGTCGATAGGCAATAAGTTGAAACAAGAGTCGTAGGAAAGTAAATAGTGGCAAATTTCGGGTTGTGTCGTTGTCATTGATTGTCGTTGCTCTCGGGAATAATTTTAATGGTTCACTTGGGTTTGATACAATGCCTTAGTGTCCAAAGAAGTGTCTTGCGGTGTCGATTCGTAGCCATCGAGTTTGGTTGAGGAGAACGTAATATTGTGTCAAGATTTTTCTCGTAGGTTTCGACCTTCAGTGCTTAGCCGGACCCCCATACGGACCCTGGCACGGGGTCCGTGCCTTTGTTTTCTCCTTGGTGTCAAATTAGCGCAGGTACACGGACCCTTACCCGGACCTCTACACGGGGTCCGTGCCTTTGTTTCTTTTCGGTGTCTTTTTACAGAGTCTAGACGGACCCTGACACGGGGTCCGTGTCCACCCTTCCTTTCGAGTTCTTCTCACCCGAACCTATACGGACCCATACACGGAGGTAGGCACGGGGTCCGTGTCCTTCATATTTTGGGAAAAATTATGGTATGCTTTGAGGTTTGAGGTCAAGGTTTAGTACAATGATTTACAAAGTAGAGTCATGGGAATTTTAGAACGTCCTAAGGAATTGATTGAACTTGTAAGTAAGTATGATTGATACGTCTAAGCCATGCAAGTTAAGCATGCAGTTTCATGTTAGTATGTGCAGCAGCAACGGCCCCAATCGAAGTCCAACGAATCCCTCAACGCCAAGTAAGTATGTTGACGTGCAAGAAAATATTTTAAGTTTTTGAGGTATGCTAAATGTCTTGTGACCAAATTGAATGGGTTTGGAAGTCGGTGAACGTGGCCGAGGACCTCTACACCCCGTTAAATTATGAACGGGTTAGATCGTGGTTGGAAAGCGTTAAATTATGAACGGGGACCAACCAGCCCGTTAAATTATGAACGGGGATCTCATGTATGTGGCAGTTGATACTTCCATGTCAGCCCAGTACTGTGGTTTGTCTGATCAGGCGTTTATTATGTATGGGTCACTTGCTTTGAAACATCCTCTACGCAAAACGAAGTCATGTATGTTTAAGTATGATCAAGTATGCAAGCATGTTTATGAAAGCTTTTAAGTTATGGCACGTCTATGTATGTATGCAAGTTCAAGCTCATTCAAATCCAAGCTTCAAGTATGTATGTTCTATTTTAAGGATGCATGCGATTTTATTATGTACTACTTGCTATTCTCAGTTTATACGTGTTGAGTCTTTAGACTCACTAGACTTGATAGATGCAGGTGAGGATGTCTATGAGAAGACAGGAGGTGGGGACCAGGGACCAGGCTTGGACTGAGCGGAAGGCTAGACCCGAGGATCGCCCACGTTTATTTTAAAATGTTTAGCATGTTGAATATTTTATTATTCTGTTTTGGTGAAGTGGAGAACGATGTATTTGTCAACCTTTTCTTATGGGGGATTTGGTTGTGATATTTTTGTGGCAAATATTGCAAATATTTTTACATTCAAGAAAATTTTTAATTTTTTCGCAAAATTTTTAAGTATGAAATGTACGGTATGTTACAGTTGGTATCAGAGCGGTGTTCTTGTAAAGGGTTATGCCTACTGCCAGTCGCAAGAAGCTCTCGAAGTCACACCTCAAGTCTGTAAGTTTTAATTTTTGCATTATGTATGTAGTAAGCATTGAATCATGAATTCAGCATATCCATGTTTTGAGTTTAGATTTCGTGCATCCTATGTCATTGATATCTTGTTCATGCATAGTGGGTTTACGTGTTGGGTAATTGTTGGAACAGAATGCCTCCTAGACGTGTAGTTGACAGAGAAGCAAGGGAAGAGGACGGAGAGACCCGAAATGAGGAGAGGGCCAATCCTCCACCTCCACCGCCAGATATGCAAGCGCAGATGCTGGCAGGAATGACTCAGTTCTTCGCACAGTTTGCGAGGAATCAGGTTGCAGTTGGCGCGGGGGAGAGGCCTAGACCAGAAGCGGTGTATGAGAGGTTCCAGAGGATGAATCCTAAGGAGTTTTCAGGATCTACTGACCCGATGGTAGCAGAGGGATGGATTAAGTCCATCGAAGTGATCTTTGACTACATGGAGCTGCAGGATGCAGACAGAGTCCGTTGTGCCATATTCCTTTTAACAGGCGATGCCAGACGTTGGTGGGACAGTGCGTCGGTGGCAGTTAATTTTCCGACGTTGTCCTGGAATGGATTCAAAGAAGTATTCTTCGCCAAATACTTCACTGAGGAAGTACGATCCCGGCTGACTAGGGAATTTATGACGCTGCGACAAGGAGATAGCAGTGTTGCAGAGTTTGTTAGGAGGTTTGAGAGGGGATGTTACTTCGTGCCTCTCTTTGCGAATGATGCCCAGGCAAAGCTAAGGCATTTTATGGATGGTTTGCGGCCGATCCTGCGCCGTGATGTGAGGGTAGCTGGCCCTACTACATACGCAGTTGCCGTTTCTAAGGCTTTGGCGGCAGAACAAGACCAGCAGGATATTGAGGCAGACAGGCAGGGCAAGAGGCCCTATCAGGCCCCACCGCAGCAGCAACAGCATCAGAGGCCTCAGTTCAAGAAACCTTACCAGGGGCAACCGGGGAAGAAACCCTATCAGGGACCGCCGAAAGGCAAGGGTCCTATCCAACAGCAGGGGGAGCCTCAGAAGCCCGGTAACTTCCCAGTGTGTCAGAAATGCAATCGCCAGCATCCCGGTCAGTGCTTATGGGAATCCGGGAAATGTTTTAAATGTGGAGCTACGGACCACATGTTGAAGGAGTGTCCACAATGGAAACAACCAACACAAGGGAGAGTTTTCGCCATGCATGCTCAAGAGGCGAACCCAGACACTACCCTTTTGACTGGTAATTCATTTAATACAGTACAGTATTGATTTCTTTTCCTTACATGTTTAGTTTTAATTGGGAATACTAGTGTTTTAGTTGGAATTTTGAGTGTCTTTTGTTGCATGAGGTTTATGGTAGAATTTTTGAGATATAAGTTAGTTTGTTGTGCTAACACATCTCAGGGAATATTTTCATTAAGAGATTAGCCGCAACGGCACTGATAGATTCAGGAGCCACTCACTCCTTTATCTCGGAGACTTTTGCTAATCATCTGGACATTAAGTCCATTGGCCTAGACATGAATTTTTCGGTGACAGTCCCATCCGGGGAAGAGCTGTTAGCAACCAGCGTGATCAGAGATATCGATCTGGAATTGCAGGGCCATCTAGTATATGCAGATTTGATTCTACTGCCGATGCCAGAGTTCAACATTATTTTGGGAATGGACTGGCTGACAAAGAACAGGATCCTGATTGACTTCCAGAAAAGATCAGTATTGGTTAGGCCGTTGGGCATGGAATAGTGTCTATTTGAGCCAGACAGATGGAGAAGCTTCCCTCGCATGATTTCGTGCATGCAAGCGAGGAGGCTGATTTCCAAGGGGTGTCAGTCCTTCTTGGCCAGTATTATTTCAGCGCCTGATGTGCCCACTTCATCTTTATATGACGTGCCAGTAGTCAATGAATTCCCAGACGATGTTTCAGGTCTTCCACCAGAGAGAGAGGTGGAGTTTACCATTGATCTCATGCCAGGCACAGTGCCAATCTCTAAGGCACCGTACCGACTAGCTCCAGGCAGTTGAAGGTGCATGAGAAGAACTACCCGACGCACGATTTAGAATTAGCCGCAGTCGTCTTTGCATTGAAGATTTGGAGACACTAATTGTATGGCGAGAAGTGTCAGATTTTCACTGACCACAAGAGTCTGAAATACTTCTTCACGCAGAAGGAACTAAACATGAGACAGAGGCGATGGTTGGAACTGGTGAAGGACTAAGATTGCGAGATTAGCTACCATCCGAGAAAAGCTAATGTTGTGGCAGATGCCTTGAGCAGGAAAGTTGCAGTCATAGCTCAGTAATAAGTGCAAAGACCTCTTCAGTTTGAGATTCAGAGGTTTGGTTTGGAAGTATACCGTAAGGGAAGAGCACCAAGGCTGTCTAATCTGACACTCCAGTCTTCTCTGCTAGACCGTATCCGGACAGGTCAGTCTTCAGATGAGAAATTACTGAATTGGAAACTGAAAGACGAAGCCAAGGACAGTGTTCTTTACTCAGTGTCAGATGGTATCGTGAGATACAGGGGCAGAATGTGGGTGCCTAGTGTTGATTCGATCAGACAGGATATTCTGACAGAAGCACATGCATCCCCGTATTCTATTCATCCAGGAAGTACTAAGATGTACAAGGACCTGCAGATCCTGTATTGGTGGCCAGGGATGAAGAGAGACATCCGCAGATTCGTATCAGAATGTCTTACTTGTCAGCAAGTGAAAGCTGAACACCAGAGGCCAGCAGGGATGCTTAAGCTGCTCCCTATTCCAGAGTGGAAATGGGAGAATATCACTATGGACTTCGTCGTTGGATTGCCTAGATCAGTCAGAGGCTTTAATGCCATTTGGGTTATTGTGGATCGACTCACGAAGTCAGCGCACTTTTTTCCAGTAAAGACGACTTTCTCCATGACGCAGTATGCGGAGCTTTATATCAGGGAGATAGTCCGTTTACATGGGTTCCCAGTTTCAATTGTGTCCGACAGGGACCCGAGGTTTACGCCGTCCTTTTGGAAAGCTTATATGCAGCCATGGGGACAAAGTTGCTGTTTAGTACAGCTTTTCACCCGCAGACAGATGGCCAGTCTGAGCGAGTGATTCAGATTCTGGAGGATTTGCTGAGAGCCTGTATGATTGATTTTCAGGGGACTTGGGAGTCTAAGATACCACTAGTGGAGTTTACCTACAACAACAGCTTCCAATCATCTATAGGTATGGCTCCCTATGAGGCGTTGTATGGACGGAAGTGCAGATCACTAGTTCATTGGGATGAAGTTGGTGAGAGAGCAGATCTTGGTCCAGAGATAGTTCAGCAAACTACAGATGTGGTGGTCAAGATTCGTGACAGGATGAAGACCGCTCAAAGCCGTCAGAAGAGCTATGCCGTTAAGAGGAGAAGAGATCTCAAGTTTGCCGTAGAAGATCATGTATTCGTCAAGATAGCACCTATGAAGGGTGTAATGAGATTTGGGAGGAGAGGCAAGCTGAGTCCGAGGTTTATTGGGCCGTTCGAGATTTTGGACAGAGATGGGACATTAGCTTACCGTGTAGCCCTTCCGCCGAATCTGGCCGGGGTACACAATGTGTTCCACGTCTCTATGCTAAGGAAGTATCTAGCCAACCCTTCGCATATTCTGAGCTATGAGCCGTTGCAGCTTGCTCCAGACCTGTCATATGAGGAGCGACCGACTCAAATCCTGGACAGACAGGAGCGCAGACTCCGGAACAAAGTGACTAAGTTGGTCAAAGTCCGGTGGCTAAATCAATCAGTGAAAGAAACCACTTGGGAGTCAGAGGCAGATATGAGACTTCGCTACCCGGAGTTGTTCGGTAAGATTTAATTTCGAGGACGTAAATTTTATAAGTGGGGGAGGAACTGTAGTGCCCAAGAATCAGCACATGTATAACCCATGCATTTATTTAATTGTTAAATATTTTATTCAAGTTTAAAATGATTTTAGTGATGCATGATTTATTTAAATGGTATGATTTTAATATTTTTGTGATGCACGTTAAAATGTATTTCAATTGTCATGTTTCAAGCGATTATTTGAAGCAGGATCGAGGAAAAGACCGGTGACGATTTTTGGTATTTTAAAATGTGGTACTTTAATTGTTAGTCAAAATGAGGCATTTTAAATTATTTATTTAGTTTTATCATTTTAAAACCTTATTTATGTATTTAGTAATTTAAGAGTTTAGAACTTTTAAAATTAGTGTGTAATTATTTTAAATGAGGAGTTTGATTAAATTAGTGTGTGTTAACTTGTAATTATTATTTTAATTAGTTAATTTAGCACTAATTTCTCCTAATTAAAAACCCACACACACGTTACACACACTTACACGTTTTTACACACACTAAAACACACAACACACCCTTCACATCTCATTTTTCAGATTTTAAAGGAGAGAGAACCTAGGTTTTAAGAACCCTTGCAGCCGCCCCTCCCCTCTCCATCTTCCAGCGAATTTTCGTGCATTTTCTTCAAGGATTTTAAGCGCCACGTTCGTCCCGGATCGACCCTCACTCCGTCTCGCTTCGGTGTCATCGTTACGGTATTTCAAATCATCAAAAGGCACGTATAATCTATCTTTTGCTACGTCGATCATGTCATATTATGTGTTGCGTTGTTTTATGCGTAAAATTCATGTATGATGTTCATAGTTTGAACGGTTAATTGTTTGGATCGATTTTTAAGGAAAATCTTTAGATCTAAATCACGTTTTTACTGTTCTTGTTAAAACTGCGAATTTTTCGGTCGAGTTTTTGAGAAAACTTTCAATAAAAAAAATGTAGAACTTTTTGATACCTTCGATTTGATATAAAATTCGAGTTATTCGGATAAAAATTGAGTGAGTTATGATGTTTTTCGTGAGACTGCTCAAACTGCGTTTTCAGAAATTATTGATGTTTATGAGTTCTTGAAGTTTTAATATTGCAGGCTTCGTTGGGGATCGATGGATGATCGTTGCTGCTCATAGGTACATTGTTTAAGATGTTGGGATGGTTATTAACTTTTGGTTTTGTGTCGATAGGCAATAAGTTGAAACAAGAGTCGTAGGAAAGTAAATAGTGGCAAATTTCGGGTTATGTTGTTGTCATTGATTGTCGTTGCTCTCGGGAATAATTTTAATGGTTCACTTGTGTTTGATACAATGCCTTAGTGTCCTAAGAAGTGTCTTGCGGTGTCGATTCATAGTCATCGAGTTTGGTTGAGGAGAATGTAATATTGTGTCAAGATTTTTCTCGTAGGTTTCGACCTTCAGTGCTTAGCCGGACCCCCATACGGACCCTGGAACGGGGTCCGTGCCTTTGTTTTCTCCTTGGTGTCAAATTTTCGCAGGTACACGGACCCTTACCCGGACCTCTACACGGGGTCCGTGCCTTTGTTTCTTTTCGGTGTCTTTTTACAGAGTCTAGACGGACCCTTAGACGGACCCTGACACGGGGTCCGTGTCCACCCTTCCTTTCGAGTTCTTCTCACCCGAACCTATAGGGACCCATACACGGAGGTAGGCACGGGGTCCGTGTCCTTCATATTTTAGGAAAAATTATGGTATGCTTTGAGGTTTGAGGTCAAGGTTTAGTACAATGATTTACAAAGTCGAGTCATGGGAATTTTAGAACGTCCTAAGGAATTGATTGAACTTGTAAGTAAGTATGATTGATACGTCTAAGCCATGCAAGTTAAGCATGCAGTTTCATGTTAGTATGTGCAGCAGCAACGGCCCCAATCGAAGTCCAACGAATCCCTCAACGCCAAGTAAGTATGTTGACGTGCAAGAAAATATTTTAAGTTTTTGAGGTATGCTAAATGTCTTGTGACCAAATTGAATGGGTTTGGAAGTCGGTGAACGTTGCCGAGAAACTCTCCACCCCGTTAAATTATGAACGGGTTAGATCGTGGTTGGAAAGCGTTAAATTATGAACGGGGACCAACCAGCCCGTTAAATTATGAACGGGGATCTCATGTATGTGGCAGTGGATACTTCCCTGTCAGCCCAGTACTATGGTTTGTCTGATCAGGCGTTTATTATGTATGGGTCACTTGCTTTGAAACAGCCTCTACGCAAAAGGAAGTCATGTATGTTTAAGTATGATCAAGTATGCAAGCATGTTTATGAAAGCTTTTAAGTTATGGCACGTCTATGTATGTATGCAAGTTCAAGCTCATTCAAATCCAAGCTTCAAGTATGTATGTTCTATTTTAAGGTTGCATGCGATTTTATTATGTACTACTTGCTATTCTCAGTTTATACGTGTTGAGTCTTTAGACTCACTAGACTTGATCGATGCAGGTGAGGATGTCTGTGAGGAGACAAGAGGTGGGGACCAAGAAGCATGCTTGGACTGAGCGGAAGGCTAGACCCGAGGACCGCCCACGTTTATTTTAAAATGTTTAGCATGTTGAATATTTTATTATTCTGTTTTGGTGAAGTGGAGAACGATGTATTTGTCAACCTTTTCTTATGGGGGATTTGGTTGTGATATTTTTGTGGCAAACATTGCAAATATTTTTACATTCAAGAAAATTTTTAATTTTTCCGCAAAATTTTTAAGTATGAAAAGTACGGTATGTTACAAAATCTCCTGCGAGTATTGTCCCAAAAACATTCTGAGACCAGCAGATTCAATCTTCAGAAAGACGTTCTTAATTTCAGCTTCGTGAACTGATAGAACTGAGTCAAAATCAATGGCCATAGCGTTCAACATGTGAGCTGGGATTTGATTCGCCATTGCTGAGAGTAAGGAAACGTGAAATTTTGCGAAATACAAGCTCTGAGTGTATGAGTTTTCTCTTAGAGATGATGTACGCGTAAGAAAGAAAGATGAATTGAAGCGGGAAATTATTTATACGTATGTGACTGTTTAGATTCTGGACACGTGTCAGTCCATCAAAATTTTGAATAAAAACGTGTGTTCGTGTGCTATAAGCGTGTGTACAATTTAAACGGTTCAAATGCTTCCACGTTTTCAAAATGAGATTCATCATTAGATAATAGACAGTCACGTCATTTGATTTGGAATATAATATGTTTTAATTAGTTAACTTATATGAGAAGATTAGTGAAATACCCAACTGAACGATCAGTTGTAAGACTGTGTCCTTTCAGTTGAGAGTTTACTAACATTTTTCTTCTCAGTTAACCTTTTAAAACCATTATTCCCCCTTAATTAGTGCATAAAATAATTAAAGCGAATAAATTTAAAGGTCAGAAAGATTATCGTTTGCTTAAACGTTGCCGACCCTTCAGCTTCCTTGATATTCTGCTATAAATAGAAGTAACACGGTTAGTTTCAGTTATACTGGTAAAATATTCAAGACGAAAGAATGGCAGATGCAAGTAGCTCGAGTGCTTCGCCATTTTCTTTGGAAGCTAGGAAAGCTGTTATAGAAGACGAAGTCTTCTACAAGAGTCTTCCCTACTGGGAAAAGTTACAGGAGCTTGCGTTCCTGTATAATTTTGGAGAGGCTACCACTCCCAAACTGATGGCAGAGTTGAGAGAAGTGCGGGAGCACTTGAATATAGCTGTGTGGGTGGACACCTTTACGGATGGTCGTATCTATCAGCTGATGCTTCGAAAGGAACTGGAGATCCTTAATCGCATAGCTTCTTCACACAGCTTTCTCAAGACATCTTCCTCATCTCTATCTGTTTGGTTGAGAATGTTGATAGATGATATAGAGGAAAAATATGAAAATGTAATCCAAGCAAATATTTATGGTTGAATAAAACATTTATTTTGGCTTAACTTTGTTTTTTCTTTTTCTTTTTCCTACAAATAATAAGTTTCATTAGTTATTATATATGAATTACGATCATAAACAGATGAACTGATGATTGGTTAAGCGTTAAGTAATAAATGTCAAACTGATATCAGTTGATAATGAAAAACTGATAGTTAAGAAGCCTCGGTAAATGAGAAAGACGCTTCGGTTCATTTGAGTCTCTTCAGTTTCTTCAACATTTAAATTTCATCTGTCTTTAAATAAGATGATAGAATGTGATACAATAGCAGTTCAATATGTCGGATTCAAGTAACTTTGATGCATGCAGTAGTTCGCATATTCAAGTTAATGAGCAATTAAGTCCTTATTTAGAAGAATTGAAGAAGACAATGGAAGAATATGTCTTGATGAAGGTGATGTCAACATGGTTCAAGATTCATGATTTGCAGAGGGTAAGTAGTAGTGGTGCTGTTCCTACTCGTGCTCAAGCAGCAACAGCAAGAAAATACATTGATCGTTTTGAAGTTAGGCATGTTACAAATCTGATTGATGACAAATGTCTGTTAGAAGCAATGTTATGGAAGGAATGGCATGTGGTTGAGAAGATTTCTACAACTAGGTCATTTTCTAGAATCCAAATTTATGAGTTGAATGATTGGATTAGAGAATGACATGATTCAGTTGGTTCTATGATATCTTCTGTACACTGGGATCGATGGTATTCTTAATAAAGTATTATTTTCAATTTGTTGTGTTCTTATTTTCTGCAGATAATTCTATTAGTAAAGCAACATTAGTAATAATTTTAAGACAGATCAATTAAACCAAGAATATTGCGAAAGTAAGAAAACTTAGTCTCGGGTAATGGTTTGGTGAAGATGTCAGCTGCTTGTTGCTCAGTTGATATATACTCCAGTCTGATGTTCTTCTTCAAAGCATGATCTCTTATGAAGTGGTGTCTGACATCTATATGCTTTGTCCTTGAGTGAAGAACTAGATTATAGGTGATGGCAATTGTACTTGTATTGTCACAAAATATGTGCGAATTATTTGTAATTACTCCATAATCTCTCAATTGTTGCTGGATCCAGATTAGTTGTGCACAGCAACTACCAGCAGCAAGGTATTCTGCTTCAGTTGTTGAGGTAGCTATAGATGTCTGCTTCTTGCTGAACCAAGAGATCAGCCTGTCTCCTAGAAACTGACAAGATCCACTTGTACTTTTACGATCAAGCTTACATCCTGCATAATCTGCATCTGAATATCCAACTAAATTGAAAGTAGAGTCTTTAGAGTACCATAACCCAACATTTTGTCTACCCTTAAGGTATTTCAAAATTCTTTTAGCAGCTGAGAAATGTGATTGCTTAGGATTTGCTTGAAATCTAGCACACATACACACAGCAAATACAATATCAGAGCGACAAGGCAGTTATGTATAACAATGACCCTATTAAATCTCGATATAGTGTCGCCTCAACTGATATTCCCCCTTGATCAGTGTCCAATTTTACTGATGAGCTCATGGGAGTATTTGCAGCTGAACATGATTCCATGCCAAATTTCTTCAATAGCTCCTTTGTATATTTAGTCTGACTAATGAATGTACCAGTTTCCAGTTGCTTCACTTGTAGTCCAAGAAAGAATGTCAGTTCACCCATCATGCTCATTTCAAACTTATCCTGCATTAGCTTAGCAAATTTCTCGCATAATTTGGGGTTAGTTGACCCAAATATGATATCATCAACATAAATTTGAACTAATAAAATGTGATCATTCTTAGTAAATTTGAACAAGGTCTTATCAACTGATCCAACAGAAAAATCATGATCAGTTAGGAATTTTGAAAGAGTTTCGTACCAAGCTCTGGGAGCTTGTTTAAGACCATATAAGGCTTTGTTCAAATGATATACATGATCAAGAAAGTTGTGATTTACAAAACCTGGGGGTTGTTCAACATATACTTCCTCTTGTAGCTGGCCATTTAGGAATGCACTTTTGACATCCATTTGATAGACTTTAAAGTTCTTGTATGATGCATAAGCAAGAAACATTCTGATTGCTTCCAGTCTTGCAAATCATAGTCAATTCCTTCCTCTTGCCTATATCCTTGTGCTACTAGTCTCGCTTTATTGCGCACAACTGAACCATCCTCGTTCAGTTTATTCCTGTACACCCATTTGGTACCTATAACAGTTTTTGAAACTGGTCTTGGAACTAAGTTCCAGACATTGTTATGAGTGAACTGATTTAGCTCTTCTTGCATTGCATTTACCCAGTTAGGATCAGCAAGAGCTTCATAAGTTTTCTTTGGTTCTAAGTTGTGAGACAAAAGCTGAATAGATAAATAAATTTAGCATTTGATTGCGAGTTCTTACTGGATCAGATGGATTTCCTATTACCAGCTCAGGTGTATGTGATTTTCTCCATCTGTACTCAGTATTTGTTGTATCAGCAATTTCTTCAGTTGGTGACTGAACACAGTTTTCGGTCTCAGTTGGTGCTTCATCAACTGGTATTTGAATGTTATCATTATGCTCTATCAACTGATCATTAGGAATGGCTTCTGGTTCAGCTGATTGATCTGACACTTCTGGTTCGGGTGTTTGGAGATTGTTTTGATTAATATGATTGTCTTTTTCATTATCATCCTCCAAACTGATATCTGGAAATCGATCAACTAGCTCAACTTGGTCAGTTGGCTTATTAGTTAGTTTAGTTTCATCGAAATCAACATGAGCTGATTCTTCAACATTTAGGGTTTTCTTATTGAAGACTCTATAAGCTATACTAACTGATGAGTATCCAAGAAATATTCCCTCTGCACGTTTAGCATCAAACGCTTTTAAATAATTTTTACCATTATCAAGAATAAAATATCTGCAGCCGAATATTTTGAAATAAGTAATTATACTTTTTCTTCCATGCCAGATCTCATATGGTGTTTTCATATGATTCTTATTAATCATTGATCTGTTCTGAATATAACACGCAGTGTTTACTGCCTCTGCCCAAAACCTTTGAGAAATACCAGAATCAGCAAGCATTGTTCTAGCAGCTTCTTTAAGGGTCCGATTTCTTCTCTCTGCTACACCATTTTGCTGAGGAGTTCTGGCTGCTGAGAGCTCATGCTTAATTCCAGCATTCTCTAGAAAATTTGAAAGAGTTTGATTGATGAATTCAGTTCCTCGATCTGATCTGATTCGATCAATTCCAACTGATTTTTCATTTAAAAGTATTTTGAAGAGCTTTATCAGTTGTGAAGCAGTATGGTCTTTAGATTTGAGAAATAATAACCCAAGTAAATCTTGAAAAATAATCCACGACTAGCAAGGTGTATTTCATTCCCCCTAAACTCATGACTGGTATACGACCAAAGAGATCCATGTGCAACAGTTCTAAGCATCGGGATGAAGATTTACAACCCTTGTCTTTAAAAGAAGATCGTACTTGTTTACCATACTGACATGCTGAGCAAAGTTTTTCTTTTGAAAAGTCTATTTTGGGCAAACCAGTTACAAGTTCATGTTTACTCAGATAGGCAATGGATTTAAAGTTTAGATGACTTAGTCTCTTGTGCCACAACCAGTTTTTAGATGATTTTGAAGCAATAAAACAAACTGGTGCATAAGTTTGATCATTCCAATTGACTTTATATGTGTTTCCACAACGTTTGCCAGTTGGTATGATTTCATCAGTTGAAGTTTTGACTGAACATGAGTTTTTGTCAAAATGTACTTAGAATCCACTGTCGCATAACTGACTGATGCTGATCAATTTATACTTCAGGTTTTCTACTAATAGAACATCTTTAAAAGTAAAGTTACCATGGATAAGTTTACCCTTACCCACAGTTCTACCTTTGGAATTGTCCCCAAAACTGATATTTGGACCACTGTATTTGATCAGTTGAGATAGCACACTAGCATCTCCTGTCATATGTCGCGAACATCCACTATCCAAATACCATATTGAGTTCTTGTTTGTACCTGTTACCTGCAGTCACACACATAATATAATTTGGTACCCATATCTATTTGGGTCCTGAACTGATTAGTCCTTTAGGAACCCATACTTGGATTAGTCTAACAGGCTTTCCATTAGCTGTATTCCAAATGGTTTTTCTCGGCTTTTGTGTGCTTGTGTGGTGTACGAATGATACAATATGTGTTTTAGCTTTATTCAACTGATTGTTCAGTCTATATCTCTTCTGACTTGGCTTGCAGTTATAGTAATTGGAATAGCCATTCGAATAGTTTTTGTAAAATCTCTTTGATGACTGACTTTGTGAATCAGTTGAGAATTTTTGACTATAACCAATACCATATCTTTTGCCATTGTTCATACTTTCAGTTGGCTTTTCAACCAGTTTACTTGGCTCTGATTGTTCTTGTACCATAACTGATTTGACAAAGTTAATGTATTTCCCTTTGCCCATATTCAGTTTTGGTTGAGTATCATTGGTTGACATTTCATCTTGGTTACAGAACCCCAAACCAGTTTTATTAGTTACAGATTTTTGGGAGTTCTGTATATCAGTCAATGCAACAGATGATTTGTTCCAAGCCTGAATAAGTTCAGTTTGTTTTGAATTTTCAAGAATTAACTTCTAGATTAATTCCTGATTTTTGTTTCTTTCTGTTTTTAGCTCAGCAATTTCCCTTTTTAGACTCAACCCATCAACTGATTCATCATTTTTTGTTTTATTGTCTGTGGGATCAGTTTGTTTTGCTTTGATTTCTTCAAATGATGATGCAAGCTTTTGATACTC
Source organism: Primulina tabacum (assembly GCF_025594145.1). Taxonomy (NCBI): domain Eukaryota; kingdom Viridiplantae; phylum Streptophyta; class Magnoliopsida; order Lamiales; family Gesneriaceae; genus Primulina; species Primulina tabacum. Next base: position 31,297,112 of record NC_134557.1, read on the forward strand.
ATTTACCATGTCATGTAGTGTTAGAATGAGTTCTTCTCGTGTGAAATCAGTTGAGTTGAAATCAAATACCTGTTGGCTAGATGATTCTTCTGCTGCATCATTAGCCATCAAGCACTTTACTTCCTCATCATCACTAGAACTGCATGAGCTTTCTGGTTCCGACTCTTCACTGTCAGTTTCTGCCCATTTAGATTTGTTTTCTTCAGCTAAGAGTACCTCATGTTTCTTTCTGAAGACCTTCTTATCTTCCTTGGATTTTCTTTTGCGTTCATATGATTTCTTTCTTCTCTCAGTTGAGCCTTGACTGTCCTTCTTGGGTTTAGGACAATCATCAATGAAGTAATCTGATTTGCCACAGTTATAGCAGGTATTTGGTTCATCTTTGGAATTGTTCCTTTGGTATGGCTTCTGGAAGTTCCCTTGATTATTTCTCGTGAACCTTCCGAATTTTTTGATGAATAATGACATAGCATCATTACTCAACTGATCAGCAGATTTTTCGACTGAACTGATTTGTTCAGTTCTGACAGCAGCTAGAGCAGTTGTGGCTGCAGGGGTGGATGGTTCTCCTTCTCTGGTCTGCAGCTCGAACTCATAAGCCTTTAAATCAGCAAATAAATCATGAAGTTCAATCTGGCTTAGATCTTTGGACTCCCTCATTGCCAGTGGTTTTCACATCCCATTCCTTGGGAAGACCTCTCATTATCTTTAGTGCAATCTCTTTGTTCGTATACACTTTGCAAGTGCATTTAACTCATTGATGACACTGCTTACTCTTTCCTCATACTCGTGTATCGATTCTCCTGCTTTCATTTTCATGTTATCAAACTTTTGCATAGCAACAGAAAGTTTATTTTCCTTGGTTTGATCATTTCCTTCATACAGCTGGATCAGCTTCTCCCAAATTTCTTTGGCTGTTTTACACATCTTTATTTTGCTGAAGGTTACTTTGTCCAGCGTTTTGTACATAATGTCTTTTGCCACATTATCTAGATTTGCTTTTCTTTTGTCTTCAGTTGTCCATTCATCTCTGGGCTTTTCTATTCTTTGTGGTGCCCCTTCTGTTATGGCAACTGCTGTATTTGCTTTTAGAATCTTCATGGGTCCATCAGTTATGACATACCACATGTCATCATCTTGTGCAGCCAAATGAGCCTGCATTCTGATTTTCCAATCATCAAATTCTTCTCTGGAGAACATGGGAATTTTGTTGAATGAAGTCATGCTGGCAAGTTTTTAGATCAAAAGTATTCAAGAACAAGATTCAACCGCTCTGATACCACTTGATAGGATCGATTAACGTATCAAGAGTGTTTAGAAGGGGGGGTTGAATAAACACTCACAATTAAAACTGATCTTTTTCGAATTTTGAGTTCAGTTTGGTGACAAATTGATTCTCGGAATCTTGTTGGTCAATGACAATCAGTTAAACTAAAGTAGTTGCGGAAAATAACTGACTGAAAGATAGAATACGAACTGAAATAAAATAGGCAAGGGTTGTTTCTGGATGTTCGGAGAATTTTACTCCTACGTCACCCCTTCTATCTCAAGGATAGGATATCCACTAAAATACTTTGATCAAATACAAGAATTGTTCTGACCCACTTCAGTTTGGGCTTAACACTGCCAAAAACTGAAACTCTTAGTATTACAGAATGTTCTCAGTGCGTAACTGATCTTAGCACTATCGAATTTCAACGATTATTACAACTTGCTAATGAGCTCAAATTGTAGCCTTAACTGCTACGAATATATCAAGTAAAATTGAGCTGAGATTTTGGCAGAGTGACAGCAAGCTTTTTGAATAGTGTTTTTCCCTTTTTGTCTTCAGCTGTTATTCTGTCATATTTATAAGCTTCTTTTCTCCAACGGTAACTTGAGATGAATTTGAATCTTTGTATCCGTTGATTATTCCTTGGACATTGTTTTCTTCATTTATTGTGATGCGGCGTCTTGCTTTCGCCGAAATGCGTTTTTCTAAACTGTATTGATTGAAGTGCGGCGTTGCAATCTTCTATGTCTCTTGACGGTTGATTGTTCTTTCCCGAGATACGTTCAGTTGAAGGGTGCTTAGCATACGGCTGAATATATCTGATCAGTTTCCAACTGATCAGTCAGTTGATTTCAGTTATTAAGTCCAGTTGCTGAGTTCAGTTTACTCGATACTGATCAGTCAGTTGATTTCAGTTATTAAGTCCAGTTGCTGAGTTCAGTTTACTCGATCAGTTGGTTCGTATTTTCAGTTGATTCATATTTTGTCAAACGCCGGAATTTAGTTTCCAACACAGTGTGTGTGCCATTTTTTTCCTTAAAAAGCAGGCTTGAACAAATATTATGGTGTGATGATGTTTGAAGGAAAGGAATATGCGTGCCTTTGCATTTTAAACGCGCGAATTCTTATTGACGATTGCGAAGAACGGGGCAAGACCTTGGCTTGAACTTTTTCCTTGAGTTTGGTGTGTGTGTGTCGTGTATAATTGGAGTGATTTTCATAAAAGTGGGGCGTGTGTTATGGTGTAGGGTTTGGGGTGATTTTCATATTTTATACTAATTAATTCTTTGACTAAGCTTAATCCCATTAAGCCCCCAAATTAGGCCCACTAGTGTTTGATTAGAAATTAATTAAAATATTATAATAGTTTTGTTTAAAAATAAGTTTGTGAATTTATTAGCTAGGTTGACAAAACGTATGCATTTTTGTTGAAAAGCCAACACCGATAAAATTTACGTCTCGGCGTATAAAATCACATCAAAACTTCTTATTTTCAAAAATATGAAATACCATCAATCATATTTTAAACAATTAAAAATAATTATTTAATAAAAACATTTTACGTTTTTCTTCCATCGGTCTCCGTTCCTCGATCGCAACTTGAATATCCCTTAAAAGTTCAATTTTATGCATGATGTCAATTAAATCCTATTTAACATATAGTCATGCATATCACATAATCAATTAAGGAACTAAATCAATTAATTACTCATTTTTCTTATTCCCAAGATTTGCATGCAGTTGGATTACGTCGTCTTAATTTTTGGACCTTGCATATTAGTTTTTCATTATGAGATGATTCAATCATTATTCTAGATAAATGATAGGCTACAACATTTTCTTTTCTTTTTTTATCTTTAATTATAATATCAAATTCTTTTAACAATAAAATCCACCGTATTAATAAGGGTTTAGAATCTTGTTTGTTTGATAAATATTATATGGCAGAATGATCAGTGTAAACAACAGCAGTAGAACCAATTAAATAAGATCGAAACTTATCTAATGCAAATACTACTGAAAGTAATTCTTTTTCAGTAGTTCAATAATTTATTTGGGCACTATTTAAGGTTCTACTAGCATAATAGATTGCATAAGGTTTTCCTTCTTTTCTTTATCATAATACAGCTCCTATAACATAATCACTTGCATCACACATTAATTCAAATGGTAAAGACCACTCTAGAGGTTGTAAAATAGGTGATGTAATTAAAAGATTAATTATTTTATTAAAAGCATTTTCACATTTTTGAATTAATTCAAATTGTGTATCTTTTGTTAAAAAATTTGAAATTGGTTTAGATATTATGCTGAAATTTTTTATAAACCTTCTATAAAATCCTGCATGACCCAAGAATGATCGAACTTCTTTGACCGTTTTTGGTGATGTTAAATTAGCAATAACATCAACTTTGGTTTTATCAACTTCAATTCTTTTTTTAGATATTACATGCCATAAAACAATCCAAGATTTAACCATATAATGACACTTTTCCAAATTTAAAACAAGATTTTTTTCTTTACATCTTTTTAATACTTCTTCTTGGTTTTTAAGACAATTTTCGAATGAGTTTTCAAAAAGAGTTATATCATCCTTAAAAACTTCTACAAATTTTTCAATCATATCACTGAAAATACTTAACATACATCTTTGAAAAGTAGCTGAAGCATTACATAAACCAAATGGCATTCTTTTAAATGCATAATTTCCAAAAAGGCAAGTGAAAGTAGTTTTTTCTTGAACTTCGAATGATATAGGTATTTGATAATACCCCGAATACCCATCAAGAAAACAGTAATAAGAATTACCTGCTACTTTTTCTAAAATTTGAACTAAAAATGTTAGTGAGAAATGATTTTTTCTAGTTGCATCATTTTATTTTCTATAATCAATACACATACGCCAACTAGATGGAATTCTAGCTTGTAATAACTCTCCCTTTTCATTTTTTATAACAATGATGCCTAACTTTTTAGGTACTACTTGTGTTAAAATTACCCATTTACTATATGAGATTGGATAAATAATTCCAGCGTCTAATAGTTTTAATACCATTTTTAACAACTTTCTTCATATGTGGATTTAACCTTCTTTGTTGTGGGGCCCCGGATCCGATATCTAATACTAATAATTATAATTGTAACAAACCAAATGATTTAGTAAATACATAATTTGTGGTTCACAAATTCACATAAACATCGTCAAAATAATTTAATGGTCTCAAATGTTTGAAATATAATTTTCAACATGCCAACAAAAAGTAGTGAACCAAAGAAATCCAAACATCATCACGTAGCTACTAAGACCCGAGAATCCCACTCTAACTCGTATCTCCTCGCCTGGAGCTGGACTCTGGCATCCCAAACCCTCGCCTCACCTATCGTCAAGCACATGAAAACAACAGGTAGCCGACGTGCCGGTGAGTATAAACCCAGTATGATACAATCAATAACATATAAGAATTAACATTTCAAATATCTCATATGAGATTCATAAAGATGCAATATAATGCAATGCATGATCAGAAGCTATGGGCTACCAATAAATCTCAAGATCAAGTGAATCATCTGGTCAAAGGGTACCCAAGGGAATAGAATCACCCAGCAACATCCACCGACTCATCCGCTCGGGGTGGGGTGCTGTGTTCTACAATTGAAACGTCTCCCCTTTTTATTGCTTTAAAAGTACTTGAAATTTTTTTTTTAAACCTCCCTAGCATTGGCCGAACCACCAAAAATTACATAAAATATTTTGGACATCATTTTAAAATAAAACAACCAACTATATATTTGAGAAATACAGCCCATACTATAATCTCTCAAAAACCTCTCAAAACATAAATAAAAAAAGTCATAAAATATCTTTAACATTACTTAAAATCATAAATCATAACTAGTGCGGAAAACTAGCGTCGGTCCTCGGGTTATGTGCACCTTCAGTCCAGCAAAGTCAACCATCAAGACCTCCATTATCATATTCATAATCAATATAACCTGCTTTAATCACACCTAGTAAGTCTAAAGACTCAACACGTCATATTCTTGATAACGAGTAATACGTAATACAGTTAACATATAACAGTGAAAAGTATTTGTACTTAAAATATCATTTTCATGAAGATACATAAACATAAATATTTTCGTAAACATTTTCATGATGCATAAAAACAGTTTCATAAAAATATAAACATATTCATATTCATATTCGTATTCAAATTCATATGCATATCCATATTCGTATCCATATTCATATTCGTATTCATGTTCATGTTCGTGTTTGTTGAATTCAGATTGTGATTGTGACTCGTATTCTTGAAAGTATTGGGCGATGGATCCATCTAAAGAAACCACAGTACTGGGCGGCGGGGACACCAGCAACACTCTCACCGGTCAACTGGGCCTTGGCCAACGTATTAATATATTCGTATTCGTATCACGTATTCGTATTCGTATCCATGGAAACACGATCATCGGGCTCCCACTGGGACCATAACCCTCACGATATTTCCAACATATTCAGCAGTCACAATCCCTTCACATCCTTCAACATGTTATCATCACTTAATAAAAATAGGCATATAATATCATTTTTATTTTTAAAACCAAGCATGCAACATATCTTTTAAATGTCAAAGATTAAACCATAAAAATCCATGAACATTTATAATAAACGTTTTACATAAAAATCCCTAAACATATAAAATAATCATTTTAACATGTAGCAATTCATAAAAATTAAAAATATTCATATTAGCATATAAAATAGCATTTAGGACACTGCCATGACGTTTACTAATTTTTAGGTGTAAAATGACCGTTTTACCCTTGGACGTAAAATTTGACGTTTTTGACATTTTCTTAATTTCATTAACTCTAACATGTCCCAAATAATTATTTAAGCTTACATTAATTTTCCCATATTTTTATTTAGCTTAAATCGAGGACTTTTAAATTAATCTTTAAATGTGACGTATTAATGCGTTTTAATCCCGAATTAAACCAAGCCTTAATATAAAATTTCCAAATTAAAAACTTAGATTTCTAATAATTATTTAAGCTTAATCTTAATTTTTCATAATTTTATAAAGCTTAAAACTAGGCGTTTCAATTAATTCTTTATTTAGCGTTTCGTACGACGATTAAATCCCGAATAAATCCAAAAATCGTTATTTTGATCCCAAATTTTAAACATAGCATTTTTAATATTTATTCTACCCTTCCAAGTCATGAGCCACCCATGTGGACCCTTGGATCTATGTTTAGCCTTTGAATTTTCGAAATTGACACCCTAACGTACACACCGAGCCATCTTCTAATTTACCCGAGCAACGCCCGAGCCACCTTGAGCCAAAACCTAGCCAACCCATCTAGGGACCCTACTGTGAAAGCCCAGCCCAAAAACCCGGCCCTGGCCCGCTCACAACCCACCTGGAACCTGACCCAAATTCTGTAAGTGCTTTGCGTGAGACTCCTAGCTAAATCTAGGACTCCTAGCCAACCTAGGACACCTCCAGCCGAGCCACCACCGAGTCCAGCCGACCCTAACCAACCCTGGACCATGCCCAGCCCAAGCCCAGACCAACCCAAGTCCAGAAACCGGCGCACGAAGCACTGCACCAGATGCTTGCAGCTTGGCCGAGAATCCCTTGCATGGTAGGACTCTTCTTTTCTGTTGCTAGGACCTAACCATTGAGCCACCCCTTGAACCAGCCTGTTGTTCACTCAACTAGGACCCCAAAGGGTCGCCCTAACCCAGCCCAGGCTCCCTGGACCGAACCTAATCTCCCTGCCCAAACCTGCATACCTGCGCATCTTCCCTTGCCTCTCTCGGGTGGAGTCCCTGCTGGTGTGGACTCCTCCCAGCCCACTTAGCTCGAGTCCTAGCGTGGCTAGGACCCCTCCCTGGATATACCCATGGCCCTGGCTAGCCCCTGGTCCCAACCGAACCAAGCCCAACCTCTTACACTTAAAAACCGAACCCCATGAGTCCTATGACAGCACTATGATTCCAGTTTGTTTCCTTCGCGTGTGTGGTGTTTTAGGTGGAGTTTTAGGGGTCTAATACCGTGTAAAAACATGCTTGCACTTACCCTAGTCATGGCAGCCCTTCATCAACACAATAAACAAGAATTTGGATTGAAAAACATGCTCGAAATATCATGGTGGATACCAAACACGAAAATAATCAAAGTGTCACTCGTTTTTTTTTTATATATAAATTTCATGCATAAAAGAATAATATGATGTGATGATGGTTTTTTTTTTTTTTGAAGGAAAGAATAGGCGTGCCTTTGCATATTTAACGCACGAAAAACCGTTGACGAGCGCGAAGAACGGGGCAAGACCTTGGCTTGAATTTTCCCTTGCAAATTCTCGATTTTTCTTCTATTGTTGTGTGTGTTGTATGCCGTGTGTTTTGGAGTGAATTTCAGAAAGTGAGGCGTGTGATTTGTGGTGAAAGGCGTACAAGTGTTTAAGGGTTTGGGGTGACCACAAAATTATATATTAAATAATTCCTTAATTAAGGCTTAGGCCTATTAAGCTAACAATTTAGGTCCATTAGTCTTAATTAGGATTTAATTAAAATATTAAAATGGTTTTAGTAAAAATAAATTTGTGAATTTGTTAGCTGGGTTGTCAAAAAGTTAGTATTTTTGTTGAAAAACCAACACCGATAAAAATTACGTCCCGGCTTATAAAATCACCTCGAAACCTCTTATTTTTAAAAATAAGAAAAAGCATCACCCATACTTTAAATAATTAAAAACAATTATTTAATAAAAACATTTTCTATTTTTCAGCCATCGGTCTCCGTTCCTCGATCGCAACTCGAATAACATTTAAAAATACATTTTTAATGCAATAATGTAGAAAAGTATATTTTGAACATGTTAATATGCACAACATAATTAATTAATGCAATTAAAACATATATTTAGAATACAAAGGAGTTTAATAATTTGTGCATATGGTTCACGTGGACCTTTAAATTTTCTGGGCGTTACAATCTTTCCTCCTTAAATTGAATTTCGTCCTCGAAATTCGCTTATCCTTAATAACCCAAATTTTAGACTTAGTTCTAGCATACCAAAAATCCACGTTTCTGCTGCGCTACTCTGATAAAACTTAAATTCTAAAATGTCCTTACGTCTACTAAATCCCAATTAATTTTACCTTCTAAATCCTTATTTTCGAATTGCAACTTAAAAAGACCCATAATGACTTATGTTGTTACTAATATAATCTCGAATCACAACTTTTCTTACAATTCCCAATATTAAAAGATGGATAACCAAACTTATCGTATATTACTTTCCTTAATTTATACCCAAAATGTTCGTCAACTTATCATCTTGCAATCTTAAAATCCCAAACGCATCCGCTAATGCTTAGATTTTCAAGCTTAATATCGATTCATCCTTAAAAATCTTTGATTAAAATTTCTAATAATACTAAAACCAAGATATCCCAAGGTTCTGAATATTCTTAAAAGTCTAAATCATCAAAATTCTTAACGTAAAACCTATTCAATCGCATTTATTGCTAAACTAGTCCTCAAATTCCTTAATATTCGCAAGATAAATTCTTAATTTCCTCAAAAATCATCCTAATTGCTTATTAATTTCAAAAATCCTACAGTTAACCCATAATTTCTCGGTATTCTTAATTTTCTTCTACAGTTTCCCATAACATAAATTTCGATAAATTAAACTTATTTACCCAAAAATCGATTCCTATAACTAATCTTACCTTTCATCAAACTTAATCCCAATTTATACATTTTCTTACTTCCAAAGATAAGCGCAGTCTTCGAATAATTATTCATTATGTCTAATTCCCAAAAATTAATTCAAGTAGTAACCACAAATCATAAATATTTTCTTAAAGAATCTACATGTCCCAAAAGTATTCATAATATTCACGATTAACTTATAGCCCAAAAAATAGAATGTCAATTCTAATACCCAAAAATCAACATAGTCCAATTCCACCACAAAGCAAACATGCGTTGAATTCAAATAATTTTTTATTTCATATCGTATCACGTATAAAAATTTCAAAGCACATAAATCATATATTATTATAAAGCAAATAAACATGTTACGTAAATATAAAATTCATGTACTTATGCAGGTAAAATCATAAAATCATATAAAGCATGTAAACTTACAAATTTGAGGCTGGACGACTGAGCTTCCCGGCACTGATGGTGGCACAACCCTTTACAGGAACCTGGCTCTGATACCAACTGAAACGTATCCCCTTTTTATTGCTTTAAAAGTACTAGAAATTTTTTTTTAAAACCTCCCTAGCATTGGCCGAACCACCAAAAATTAAATAAAATATTTTGGACATCATTTTAAAATAAAACAACCAACTATATATTTGAGAAATACAGCTCATACTATAATATCGCAAAAACCTCTCAAAACATAAATAAAAAAAGTCATAAAATATCTTTAACATTACTTAAAATCATAAATCATAACTAGTGCGAAAAACTAGCGTCGGTCCTCGGGTTATGTGCACCTTCAGTCCAGCAAAGTCAATCATCAAGACCTCCATTATCATATTCATAATCAATATAACCTGCATCAATCACACCTAGTGAGTCTAAAGACTCAACACGCCATATTCTTGATAACGAGTAATACGTAATACAGTTAACATATAACAGTGAAAAATATTTGTACTTAAAATATCATTTTCATGAAGATACATAAACATAAATATTTTCGTAAACATTTTCATGATGCATAAAAACAGTTTCATAAAAATATAAACATATTCATATTCGTATTCAAATTCATTTGCATATCCATATTCGTATCCATATTCATATTCGTATTCATGTTCATGTTCGTGTTTGTTGAATTCAGATCGTGATTGTGACTCGTATTCTTATCGTATTGGGCGATGGATCCATCTAAAGAAATCACAGTACTGGGCGGTGGGGACACCAGCAACACTCTCACCGGTCAACTGGGCCTTGGCCAACGTATTAACATATTCGTATTCGTATCACGTATTCGTATTCGTATCCAAGGAAACACGATCGTCGGGCTCCCACTGGGACCATAACCCTCACGATATTTCCAACATATTCAGTAGTCACAATCCCTTCACATCCTTCAACATGTTATCATCACTTAATAAAAACATGCATATAATATCATTTTTATTTTTAAAACCAAACATGCAACATATCTTTTAAATGTCAACGATTAAACCATAAAAATCCATGAATATTTATAACAAACGTTTTAATGTCAACGATTAAACCATAAAAATCCATGAACATTTATAACAAACGTTTTACATAAAAATCCCTAAACATATAAAATAATCATTTTAACATGTAGCAATTCATAAACATTAAAAATAATCATATTAGCATATAAAATAGCATTTAGGACACTGCCATGACGTTTACTAATTTTTAGGTGTAAAATGACTGTTTTACCCCTGGACGTAAAATTTCACGTTTTTGACATTTTCTTAATTTCATTAACTCTAACATGTCCCAAATAATTATTTAAGCTTACATTAATTTTCTCATATTTTTATTTAGCTTAAATCGAGGACTTTTAAATTAATCTTTAAATGTGACGTATTAATGCGTTTTAATCCCGAATTAAACCAAGCCTTAATATAAAATTTCCAAATTAAAAACTTAGACTTCTAATAATTATTTAAGCTTAATCTTAATTTTTCATAATTTTATAAAGCATAAAACTAGGCGTTTCAATTAATTCTTTAATTAGCGTTTCGTGCGACGATTAAATCCCGAATAAATCCAAAAATCGTTATTTTGAACCTAAATTTTAAACATAGCATTTTTAATATTTATTCTACCCTTCCAAGTCATGAGCCACCCCCGTGGACCCTTGGATCTATGTTTAGCCTTTGAATTTTCGAAATTGACACCCTAACGTACACACCGAGCCATCTTCTAATTTACCCGAGCAACGCCCGAGCCACCTTGAGCCAAAACCTAGCCAACCCATCTAGGGACCCTACTGTGAAAGCCCAGACCAAAAACCCGGCCCTGGCCCGCTCACAACTCACCTGGAACCTGACCCAAATTCTGTAAGTGCTTTGCGTGAGACTCCTAGCTAAATCTAGGACTCCTAGCCAACCTAGGACACCTCCAGCCGAGCCACCACCGAGCCCAGCCGACCCTAACCAACCCTGGACCATGCCCAGCCCAAGCCCAGACCAACCCAAGTCAAGAAACCGGCGCACGAAGCACTGCACCAGATGCTTGCAGCTTGGCCGAGAATCTCTTGCATGGTAGGACTCTTCTTTTCTGTTGCTAGGACCTAACCATTGAGCCACCCCTTGAACCAGCCTGTTGTTCACTCAACTAGGACCCCAAAGGGTCGCCCTAACCCAGCCCAGGCTCCCTGGACCGAACCTAATCTCCCTGCCCAAACCTGCATACCTGCGCATCTTCCCTTGCCTCTCTCGGGTGGAGTCCCTGCTGGTGTGGACTCCTCCCAGCCCACTTAGCTCGAGTCCTAGCGTGGCTAGGACCCCTCCCTGGACATACCCATGGCCCTGGATAGCCCCTGGTCCCAACCGAACCAAGCCCAACCTCTTACACTTAAAAACCGAACCCCATGAGTCCTATGACAGCACTATGATTCCAGTTTGTTTCCTTCGCGTGTGTGGTGTTTTAGGTGGAGTTTTAGGGGTCTAATACCGTGTAAAAACATGCTTGCACTTACCCTAGTCATGGCAGCCCTTCATCAACACAATATACAAGAATTTGGATTGAAAAACATGCTCGAAATATCATGGTGGATACCAAACACGAAAATAATCACAGTGTCACTCGTTTTTTTTTTATATATAAATTTCATGCATAAAAGAATAATATGATGTGATGATGATTTTGTTTTTTTGAAGGAAAGAATAGGCGTGACTTTGCGTATTTAACGCACGAAAAACCGTTGACGATCGCGAAGAACGGGGCAAGACCTTGGCTTGAATTTTCCCTTGCAAATTCTCGATTTTTCTTCTATTGTTGTGTGTGTTGTATGCCGTGTGTTTTGGAGTGAATTTCAGAAAGTGAGGCGTGTGATTTGTGGTGAAAGGCGTACAAGTGTTTAAGGGTTTGGGGTGACCACAATATTATATATTAAATAATTTCTTAATTAAGGCTTAGGCCTATTAAGCTAACAATTTAGGCCCATTAGTCTAAATTAGAATTTAATTAAAATATTAAAATGGTTTTAGTAAAAAAAAATTTGTGAATTTATTAGCTGGGTTGTCAAAAAGTTAGTATTTTTGTTGAAAAACCAACACCGATAAAAATTACGTCCCGGCGTATAAAATCACCTCGAAACCTCTTATTTTTAAAAATAAGAAAAAGCATCACCCATACTTTAAATAATTAAAAACAATTATTTAATAAAAACATTTTCTATTTTTCAGCCATCGGTCTCCGTTCCTCGATCGCAACTCGAATAACCTTTCAAAATAATTTTTTAATGCAATAATGTAGAAAAGTATATTTTAAACATGTTAATATGCACAACATAATTAATTAATGCAATTAAAACATATATTTAGAATACAAAGGAGTTTAATAATTTGTGCATATGGTTCACGTGGACCTTTAAATTTTCTGGGCGTTACAACAATCCCAAGACTATGGTGTGCCAATAGAGAGTGTTCAGGCCATAGCAGCGACCTCCGCATACACTATGCCAACTCAACTATAGCCCCATACGTCCAACAAATCAATAAATCAAGGCGACCTCCGCCATATCAAATCTGAATCAAAAAGTGGCTCAATATGCAATGTAATGATGCAAATCAATATCATCATTTCGATATCATAATCAACTAATCTCAATACAACAATCATCATCAAATCCCCAATAGTTCATCGAGCCATAGAGTTTTCAATTTAAAATAAAAATGATACTTTTACCTCGTATGTTACCGACCGTAACATACCTTCAAATATTACCAAAAGAAGATCAAAATGTGTAGGTGAGAAGTCTTGAACCTTTGAATTCTACTATAACTCAAGAACTTTGATCATCTATCAAAACAGAGTAGTTTCTGTTCAAAATTCATAATTAATTCAATACTGCTTTGAATCAAGATCCGTAAATTTCTTAACCGTAATATGCCATAAAAACATTTATTGAGTCATTTTATCAAACACATAACATGCGTGCTAAAGAGTTAGCTCCTTTACTTTGCCATTGGCTTCAATTCCATTTTAAATTCAAACCAACACAATCAAAATCTCCAAAATTCCTCAACACCAAAATCCAACAATAACTAAACTCACAAGCTTGCCTTAGTTCCTTGAACCCAAAATGCTCTTGCTCTTACTCCAAAACCCAACAAGTAGCTAGAATCAAAGGGACCAATGAAGGAAAAAGAGAACCCTAGCTTCCCTTGGAGTGAAAAATCGAGAAGTGAGGAGAGAAATGAGGAAAAAGTGAACCAACTCTTCTATTATATCACTTAAATCTCGAAAACACGCTTTTTAAAAATCGCTGGCCGCCCGGGCAGACATCTTTTTCCGTCCGGGCGCGGAACTCTCGGCCAAAACACCATTTTTCCCGAACAAGACCCTGCAATTGGTCAAAGAGATCATCAATCCTTGGCAAATGATACTTATTCTTTACTGTGGCTTTATTCAACTGTCTATAATCGACACAAAGCCTCATAGACCCATCTTTCTTCTTCACGAATAAAACCGGAGCACCCCAAGGTGAAACACTTGGTCTTATATATCCTTTAGCCAATAGATCCTCAAGTTGTTCCTTTAGTTCCTTCAGTTCAATTGGTGTCATCCTATAAGGAGCTCTAAAAATAGGCTGTGTACCTGGCATCAACTCAATGTTGAAATCAATCTCTCGGACTGGAGGAAATCCTGGAATCTCATCTGAAAATACATCTGAAAATTCACTAACAATTGGAATATCTATCAATATAGGTACTGACCTTGAAATATCAATTGCATAAACCAAGAAACATTCGGCTCCTTTCTGCAACAAACGAGTCATGGACAAAACAGATATCAAAGGAATCTTAGCTCGAGAACCTTTACCATAGAATGTCCAGTGATCTGTCATATCAGGCCTAAACTTAACAATCTTCTGAAAACAATCTACAGTAGCCCTGTATCTTGTCAACATGTCAATACCAACTATGCAGTCAAAATCAGACATCTCCAACACAATGCAATCAATCTCAATGACATTATCCTCATAACGAAATTCACAACCACTTATCATTTCTGCTGACCTCATCACTTTGCCTAGTGGAGTAGAAATAGATAATGTAGATGATAATGGCATAGAATGCAATGAATGCAACGAGACAAAGTGCTCAGCTATGAAAGTATGTGATGCACCAGTATCCATCAAAACATAAGCAGGATAACTTGAAAGAAAACAATTACCTGCAATAACATTATCTGGAGCATTATGTGCCTCATCCTCAGTTAGTGCAAAAACTCGAGCATGCTGTCTAGGTGGCTGTCCTACCCTGTGGCCACCAATCAGTTTGTTCTGATCTGTCCGGTTTGATTGTTGATAAGAATGAACTGTAGGGGTCTGACGATTCTGGTGAGGTGTCTGTCTCGATGATCCCCTACTCTGAGATATTTCACTGCCACGGTTAGGACACACTCGAGCATAGTGTCCCACCTGGTTACACAAGTGGCAAGCTCCCGAGATTCCTCTACACTGATCGGTATAATGTCTACCACCACACTGACCACAAGTCGGACCTGAATAACCAGTGCTCTGAACTGAATCAGACTGTCTCGATCCACTAGAACTCGAAAAATTACTGCCATGCCTCTTAAATTGCTTGCCTCTAGCCTTGAACTGCTCTCTTATCTTTCCACTGTTACCACCACTATTACCATGTTTGAAATGCTGTCGAAACTGTGGCTGTTGGGATCGTTGCGAATACTGAAAACCTCTCTGCCTAATGATTCCACGTTCAGCTCCCTTTGCTCGATCAAGAGCCTCAGCAAAAGTGTTAGGCCTTCCGGTATTAACCAAAGTAAATATATTTGGGTTAAGACCATTTATGAAGTGATCGGCCTTAGCTTCTTCATCGGATGCTACATGAGGAGGAAATCTCAGTAAATTCGAGAACTTAGCAACATAGTCCTCAATATTAAGATTTCCCTGTTTTAAATTTTCAAACTCGGCTCCCCTATCTTTCCTGTATGAGGTAGGAAAGAATCGCTGATAAAATTCAGATTTAAAAATATCCCAGGTAACAATCATACCTCGACCCTCTAAAGCTTTCTTGGTCATTATCCACCAACTCTTAGCAACATCCAATAACTGATGAACAACTAATTTGATTCTACGATCATCTGGATACTCAAGAGATTCAAATAACTGATCCATATTCTCCAACCAGTTCTCACACTCTAATGCATTCTCTGTACCCTTCAACATCGGTGGGTGCAAAGACTGAAATCTGGCTAACAGTATCTCCATCGGAGTCGGAGTTATATCCATCTGAGTATGAGTAGCACTGCCCTGATCTTGTGCCACTGGTACGTTCTGTCTATGTCTACCACGACCTCTACCTTGAGTAGCCATGTCTGATATAAAATAGATCAAACACATATAAAATCACAATATCATAATCATCTCAATCTTCTATCAATCATCTCTGGCTCTTGAGACTCAACAATTTCAAAAATCTCGAATAAAGCTCAACAATATAATATCTTAATTATGATCATGCATTTCACATTATAGCACAATGAAAATGCGCCTAGCAAATATATCACACGATCAAGCAATTCCAACTGACTCGATATACCATGTTCCCAAATATCTTACCCTCTGATACCAGCTCAAGTGGTTACCAGGATTGTAGCCAATATACCTATATGCCAGGAGGTTGAGGGGTCGAATCCTGGGAAGGCACAAACTCCACTTTCCTGGCGTGGAGAAGTCCGATGAGTAAGTGCAAGCTGGTCTGAGTCCAGGAACTGTGATTGCAGGGTCTGAGGACAGGGCCAGGGCCTTACATTTGTGGTTGTTGATATGTTTTAGCATTTTCTTCCAAGTGAATTCTATGTGTGCGAATTAAATGATTTATACCTTTTATATCTTTCAAAGTCCATCCAATTGCATTTTTATATTTTTAAGTAATTTAATTAAATCTTCTTCTTGATTTGGTAAAAGAGTGGAAGAAATTACAACAGAGAATATTTTATTTTCACCAAGAAATACATATTTCAATTCTAATGGTAAAACTTTTAATTCAAGTTTTGTATTATCATCTTGTTTAAAATTATTTTCAGACTCAAAAATTTCTATTGAAAAACTTCAGATTATTAATTTAAGTTTTCTTCTTGTATATTTTCTTCCACAATTGTTTCAATTTAATTATCATATTCATTTTCATTAATACTTGGTTGTTTACATAAATTGAACACATTAAGTTCTAGAGTCATATTTTCAAAAGACAATTTTATTATTCTATTTCGACAATTACTTAAAAAATTTGAAGTTGCTAGAAATGGTCGTCCCAATATTACTGGAATTTCATTTTGTACTTCTATTGGTTGTGTATCCAAAACAATAAAATCTACAGGATATATAAATTTATAAACTTGAACCAACACATCTTCTACAATATATTTAGGTATTTTGATTGACCTATCTGCCAGTAAAAGAGTAACAGAAGTGAGTTTTAATTCTCCTAAATTATGTTTTTCATAAACTGAATAAGAAAGTAAACCCACACTTGCTCCCAAATCTAACAAAGCTTTTTCAATTTTATTTTCTCCAATAATACATGAAATTGTTGGACAGCCAGGATTTTTATATTTTAAACTAGAATAGTTTTGAAGAATAGAACTTACTTGTTCAGCCAAGAATGATTTCTTCTTCACATGCAATTTTCTCTTCACAGTACATAAGTCTTTTAAAAAATTTTGCATAGGAAGACACTTGTTTAATTAGCATCTAATAATGGAATATTTATCTTTACTTGTTTAAAAACTTAATAGATATCATAATCACTTTTTTGTTTTTTATGATTTGTTAATGCATGAGAAAATGGTGGCGATTTATTGGACTCATTTACTATTTCAGATGATTTATCATTCACCATATTATTCTTAGAATTTAAGGTATCATCATTCTCAAAAGTATCAGGATTATCATTCTTACTTTTTGATTTTAAATGATCCTTGTTTTCATTGCTGTATGGATCATTAACTATTTTACCGCTTCTAAGAGTAATAACAGATTTTATTTGATCAATTTTATTATTATTTAATTCTTGATTTTGATTTTTGGGATTAAGTTGAGGTTGAGATGGAAAATTTTCTTTTCATGAATATTAAATGCATATGCAAATTTTGTAAGAGTTTCATTCAAATCACTCATAGATTGACTGTTTGAATATTGATAGACTCTTGCTTTTGGATAAATGCATGAATTACGTCTTCAAAGTTCTTTCTTGGAGGTGTAACATAGGGGATATAACTTTGATGATTTTGGTTATTTTGAAAATATTGTTGTGAAGGTTGTACATTATTATCATTCCTCCATCTAAAATTAAGATGATTTTTCCATCCAGGATTAAATGATTGTGAAAAAGGATCTAGTATTTGTTTTTTTATAATTGTTAACATAATTTTCTTATTTGTGGAGACATTCTTTAAATGAAGGTAATGTTGGATAATATTTTGTAGCATGATCATGTGTATCACATATATGACAAACAATTTCTTGAATACTTTTTAATTGACCACTCTTTTCCATTTCGAATGACTCAATTTTTCTTGCTAAAGATACAAGTTTAGCTTGAATATCTATATCATCTTTAAGATTATAGATACCACCCCCATTTGTTGAATTATTGATTTTAGTTGTTGGTGGTTATATTGTACCTATATTATCCCAATTTTGAGTATTTTTCGCTAATGAATCCAAATACTCCATAGCTTCATTTGGGTTTTTATCTTCAAAAGTTCCATTACACATGAATTCTATCATTTGTCTATCTTTAGGTTATTAAACCTTCATAAAAGTGAGAAACTATTCTCCATGTTTCAAAACCATGATGTGGGCATGTCTTAAGTAATTCTTTATATTTATCCCAACATTGATAAAATGTTTCTCCTTGTTTTTGAGAAAAATTAGTAATTTATCTTTTAAAAGAGTTTGTTCTATGGGAAGTGAAACTTTTTTTAAGAAATTGTTGTTGCATTTCTTCCCATGACCTTATTGAACTCGATCTCAAATTTTATAGCCATATTTTAGCTTTATCTTTTAAAAAAAAGGGAAAAGATTTAATCGAACTATATTCATGCTATAATTTTGATCATTATAAGTGTTACAAACTTACTCAAATTCTCTTAAATGTAAATATTGATTTTCAGAATCTAAGCCATGCAAATTTGGTAAAAGTTGAATAATTTGAGGTTTAAAGTTGAAAATCAGAAGGAAAAACTAAACAAGATGGGCACTAGTTCTAATAGGGTTCATATGGTGCCTAAGTGTTTTTAATTGATCATGTTCTTGATAATAATAATAATAATAATAATAATAATAATAATTATTATTATTATTATTATTATTATTATTATTATCATCATCTTGATTATTTGAATTATCATCCACGTTTAAATTATTTTCAGATACTCGAATAAGTCTACCACTTTTTTTCAACCCCAAATACTCATACAAGTATAAACAACACAATAATTATAAATAAAACATAAATAACAAATATAAATTTAATTTATACCTCCCCGGCAACGACGCCAAAAACTTGCTACTACTTAAATTATAATTCACCCAAGTGTAGGTTGTCTGCAAATAATATATTTTGTAAGTATGAGATCAATCCACAGAGAGGTTATTTTAAGTTTAAATTTATTAATTTATAAATTACCAAATGCAAGAATGAAGTTTACAAATTATAAATTTTGTTAAGGATCGAGAATTTATTCTTGGTTTATGTTATATTGTTTAACTAAAAGTAGAACAAACTTTAACCACCATAATTAATGGTTCCATGAAAAAAAATTAAATATTTAAACACATACTTAATATAATATAATTCCCACTATAAAAAATACCGAATTCACCGATATTTTATATATGGTACCTATGATTATATATATAACTGTATAAATATAAAATTGCATAAAATAAATGTTTAATTAAATCATTATATTTCATTTAGAACAACCGGCAGAGCCACGCTATTGCCTAAATGAAATATATGATTTAATAAGTTAGTTGCGGTAAAATAAAAGTTAGTTGCAGAAAAATAAAAGTTAAATGCGGAAAAATAAAAGTTAGTTGCGGAAAAGTAAAAGTTAGTTACGTGAAAGTAAATGTTAGATATTAAATCATAATATTTCATTTAGAACAACAGGCAGAGCCACACTATCGTCTAAATAAAATATATGATATAATTATAACAATAATAATAATTGATGAAATATTTATTGTATCAAAATTAAACAACAAATCAAGATAACCACTTCAATGGTATCAAGCATTTGATGTAAATTGATAACAACAAATAATTCATTTTTACACCTACAATAAAAAGAAGTTAGCTAAATGAAAAAAATATAGAAATAATATACGAAATATAAATAATCTTACTTCACCAAGAATTCATCCTCTTCACATTGACATAGTAGATTTAGTTTGCCATGAGCTTACTTTTGATTCACATTAAAATCCTCACTCATAGTTGGAAAAGAAAATATATTAAACTTAGAACTTTTATACACACAAAATATATTTTACAATGGGATATGATGAGTTTCAAGCTAGCACAAGACCTCTATTTATAGGCCAAATGAGAGGAAAGGTAAAAATTCCATTATTGCCATGTATTTGTAATAGTAGTTTTTGTCTCCTCCAACTTCGATTCCTTGGCCCTTCTTTGAATGCTATGTTCCACGACTTTAATCTCCGAATTGGACTTTTCTTGAAACAGAAAACATGTGGGGAATTGTCTGTAGATGAATTTGGCCTTTTGGTTCACCTCATTTGGTTAAATATTAGAATAGTTATGATTTTTTTACTATATGCTGGTCATAGTAAAAGTAAATGTGTCGTCCTTTTGATATTTGCACAATTTGATCATCTTAAGGAACTTTTTAGGCAATCATGTCTTCTGCAAAGCTGTAGATAATTTCTCAAAGATTCCAAATATGTTTGAGTCACCTCCATTTGAATTTTCTAGCTTGAGTTGTCATTATTTTACCAACACATGGAAAACATGAAAATAAAGAATATTTAGTAAGAAAATTAAATATAAACAAACAATACTAAAATAACATAATATTAAAATTTTAATGAAGCTTAAATTTTAAAATATAGGTTTTAACATATAATAAATTATTAATTTTAAGTTTCATCAATTAGTCAGTCTGCTCAGAGTGGTCCCAAATTCAAAAGACAAAATTATTCAAGCGGCCCCTCAAGAGGAACCTTTAGCAGTACTAGCCATAAAGAAGGAAAGTGGTGCGATACTTTTCGACAGAATCACATCGATGATTGATATAAGAAAACGGACGCTTGTTTCAGATGTGGTAAGGTGGGTCATCTGATTAAAGATTGTCCAGAAAAAAAAAAGACAAAGGGGCAGGACCCAGCAAACAAAATGAAAACAAGACTAATGCTCGGGTGTATGCAATAACCCAGGAAGAAGCTGATAACACCAACGAAGTGGTGGCATTACTGTTTTACTCAATGAAATACCTGCATATAGTTTGTTTGATTGCGGTGCTACGCACTCATTTGTTTCTAGAAGATTTGCTAATAAGCTAAAACTTGAGCATGAATTTATTAGTTAACCGTTATGAGTAGCAACACCTGGAAGTAAAACAATTGAAACCCACAAGGTGTATCGAAACTGTCAAATTTGTATCAGTAAATAGATTTTTGAGGCAGAATTGATTCAACTCAATATGATTGAGTTTGATATCATTCTTGGAATGGATTGATTAGCTAAAAAACATGCCATAGTAGACTACCAAAAGAAAAATATTAGACTTTAAACTTCGACTAAAGATGAAGTCATATATCACGGAAAATCCAAAGAACGAAAATCTCTGTTATCTGTCTCACAAGCCTGGAAGGCCATATAAAAGGAGGCGAAGAAATTTATCTGGCAATGATCAATGAAGCCAAAGAAGAAGATGCCCCAAAGTTTGGAGATATTCCAGTTGTTCAAGAATTCCCAGATGTTTTTCTTGAAGAATTACAGGGTGAGATACCTGATAGAGAAGTGGAATTTGAAATCAATTTTGTCCCTGGTGCTGCACCAATTTCAAAGGCACATACAGAATGGCTCCAGCAGAGTTAAATGAGCAACTTCAGGAATTACTGGACAAGAAGCAAATTCGACCCAGTGCATCCCCGTGGGGAGCCCCGGTCCTATTTATAAAGAAAAAAGACGGGAGCATGAGGCTATGCATCGACTATACGGAGTTAAACAAGATCACCATAAAGAATAAATACCCCGCTCCCAAGAATAGAGTATCTTTTCGATCAGTTAAAAGGAGCCTAGGTTTTCTCAAAGCTCGATTTAAGGTCAGGTTATCATCAACTGAAATTGAAAGCAAAGGATATCCCCAAAACCGCTTTAGGACTAGATATGGTCACTACGAATTCACGGTAATGCCTTTTGGTCTAACAAATGCTCGTGTAGCATTCATGGACCTTATGAATCGTGTATCCAAACCATACCTTGATACGTTTGTGGTTATTTTCATATATGATATCCTTGTCTACTCACCAATTGAGGAAGAACATAGAGAACATCTGCGTCTCACTTTGCAGACAGTGCGAGAAAAAGAACTCTAAGCCAAATTCAAGAAGTGTGAATTTTGGCTAAAAATTACGGCGTTCTTAGGCCATATAATATCTGAATTAGGGGTGTAAGTGTACTCTAAGAAAGTAGAGGCAATCAAGGACTGGCCTCAACCAAAAATAGTAACCGAGGTAAGAAGTTTTCTTGATTTAGTTGGCTACTATAGGAAATTTGTGGAAGGATTTTCTTTGATAGCCATTCCTCTCACCAAACTTACACAGAAAAATTCAAAATTCATTTGGAATGAAGCATGTGAGAAGAATTTTGAAACCCTGAAGACGGAACTCGCAACTACACCAGTACTTATTCTTCCTAAGGACGACAAGAACTTCACAATATACAGTGACGCTTCAAAGGGAGGGTTAGGGTGTGTGCTTATGCAAGAAGGTCAAGTAATTGCCTATGCATCACGTCAATTAAAACCGTATGAGCAAAATTATCCAACTCATGACCTTGATTTAGCCGCAGTCATATTTGCGCTCAAAATTTGGAGGCACTACCTTTATGGAGTAAAGTGCAAAGTATTCACTGATCACCAGAGCCTCGAGTACATATTTACCCAAAAGGAATTAAACATGAGGCAAAGAAAGTGGATGGAACTTCTAAAAGATTATGATCTATCAATCAATTACCATCCGGGTAAGGCAAATAAGGTGGCAGATGCTTTGAGCCGAAGGAACCTTGGGAAAGTAAGCTTATCTTCTCTATCAGTGCAACCATGCCTTCAAGAAGAAATCAAATTGAAGCAAAGCCAAGACTCCTCTATCCTCAAAATTAAAGAACAAATTCAAGAAGGAAAGGACCCATAATTACAGATTGATGAAAACGGTATTCTATGGATGAAAGGACGGTTGTGTGTGCCAGACATCGATGGAATTCGAGAAGAAGTAATGGCCGAGGCACATAAATTTAAATTTTCTGTGCATCCTAGAAGCACCAAGATGTACCGAGATCTAAAAAACAATTATTGGTGGAATGGAATGAAGAAAAACGTAGCAATATTTGTTGCCAAGTTCTTGACCTGTTAACAAGTCAAGGTAGAACATCAACGACCCGGAGGACTACTGTAACCACTAGAAATACCCAAGTGGACGTGGGAACAAATCTCCATGGATTTCGTAGTAGGGCTACCAAAGTCAAGACAAGGTCACGATGGAATATGGGTGATCGTGGACAGATTGACCAAATCAGCACATTTCTTACCAGTGAGAATGAATTAAAATTTGGACAAATTAGCCACCCTGTACATGGACAATATAGTGAGATTACACGGAGTTCCAGCAAGTATATTGTCTGACAGAGATCCAAGATTCGTATTAAGATTTTGGAAAAGTTTTCAAAAGGCTATGGGGACTAAAGTCACCCTCAGCACGGCCTATCATCCATAGACTGATGGCCAAATCGAAAGGAAAATTCAAACCCTCGTGGACATGTTAAGGGCATGTGCTATGGATTTTCATGGAAATTGGAGTGAACAGTTACCCCGGATAGAATTTGCTTACAATAACAGTTATCACAGCAACATTGAAATGGCTCCCTATGAGGCATTGTATGGCCGAAGGTGTAGATCACCTCTATACTTGGATGAAGTCGGAGAGAAGACTATTACTGGACCATAGCTTGTTCAAGTATGAAACGTCTGCCCTTTTTATTGCTTTAAAAGTACTAGAAATTTTTTTTTAAACACTCGATTTTCGGCCATGACATATAACACATGAAAATATTTTTATAAAATATTTTTCCCCTTTAAAATAAAATACCAACCAACTAGTATTTTAAAAATCAAGTGCAATAGTCATAAATGAAATCGTCAACTGTTTTGCCCAACCTAAAAAGCAATAAGTTTGAAAAGTATAGCCCATACTAAACCTCTCAAAAAGCATAAATAAATGGTCTTAAAAATCTTTAACATAAATCATGAGTCAAAAGTCGTAAATGCGGAATAATAGAAGCGCTGGTTCTCGGGTTGTGTGCACCGACAGTCCAGTAGGATCATCCATCAAGACCTCCATCAAACTCACCTGCATCCATCACACCTAGTGAGTCTAAAGACTCAACACACCATCATCTTTATAGCAAATAATATATATAAAACAACATCCAACAGTGAAAATACTTTTAGGTAAAAATAACATTTCATGATATGCATAAATAACCCTAATCTTTTTCCTTATCATGACATAAAAGCATTTTAACATGATCATAAACATTTTCCTTTTCCTTTTCCTTTGTTGAATTCAGATCGTTAATTGTGACTTTCCTCAACATGACATGAAAATCGATGGATCCATCTATATATAACCACAGTACTGGGCGGCGGGGACATCAGCGACACTCTCCCCGGTCAACTGAGCCTTGGCCTATCTTGATCGAATAGAAATACGATCGTCGGGGTTCCCTCGGGGGCCTTTTCCCATAAATGGGTTCCCTCTAGGGCCTTTTTCCCTCACGATATTCTCATTCTTACCGTTACCACAAAATCGTTACCACAGAACCGTTACAACATATTCACAATGATGGAAACACGATCGTCGGGCTCCCACTGGGTCATAACCCTCACGACGTCGCCACCATTAACGAATTAGTCACAATCACTTCACATCCTTCAACATTTTTCATTCACATCACTTAGAAAAATCATGAATAACATTACATTTTTCATTTTTGAAACCAAGCATGCAACACGTCTTTTAAATGTCAACCTTAAATCATAAAAATCCCTTAGGCATTTAAAAATCATAATTTAATCATGAACATTTCATAAAAATTTAAAAATAATCATAATATCATAAAAATAGCATTTAAGGCACTGCCATGACCTTAACTAATTTCTAGGTGTAAAAAGACCGTTTTGCCCCTAGACCCGACATTTTACGTTTTCGACTTTTTTCTTGATTTCATGACTGTAACATGTCCCAAATAATTATTTAAGCTTACCGGAATTTTTTCATAATTTTATTTGTTATAAAACTTAGAGTTTTTCATTTATCTTTAAATAATTGTTTTGACGGTGTTTTAATCCCGAAAAATCCCAAACTTTAATATAAAATTCTTAAATTCTAAATTTAGTCTTTTTTATATTATTTTAGCCCTTATGGAGCACGACTCGACCCCCGTGAGCCGTTTTCTAATTTTTCTTATTTTAAAATCCCTAAATGACACATAAATTTCACCCCCGAGCCAACTTCTGATTTTTACGAGTTCCCCCCGAACCATGTCGACCCAATACTTGACCAACATCTTAAACTAGCCTCCTGGACCCTTAGACCACTAAGAACCCTGCCCAAACAACAAAAACAAATCAACCCAAGAGGTACCTATTCTGGCCGAGAGTAGTATCCTACATGGACTCTATGTTTGATGCAACCAGGACCCTAGCCGACCCTCTAGCCACAACCCAGCGTGCCAATCACTTACCTAGGACCCTGAGGACTCGCCCCAACCCTGCCCAGCAAGCATGGACCGAGCCCTTCCCTCCCAGCGAACAGCGCAACTCCTGCACAGATTCTGTGCGTGCGCGCGGGTGGGAGTCCTTGTATATCAGGACTCCTCCCAACCCTCCAACTCGAATCCTAGCTTGTCTAGGACTCTAGTCTCGACTCACCCCAGTCCCTAGCCAGCCCTGAACCCACGCCAAGACCAGCCCTCTCCCTGGTGCATGAAACCCGATCCCTCACACTTGACAGCAACATCATGGTTGTTTGTTCTGATTCTGCCGTTCCCTAATTTCTTTGTGGTGTTAGGGTGAGTGTTTATGATTCTAAAACGTGCATAATCCTTACCTGGTCCCAACCTAGTATCATGGAAGCCCCTAAATACGTACAAGACATGAATTTTGGGCATAAAATCAAAAGTTCAAAGCATGCACATGATGAATTCCGAAAATTCTGAATAATATTTCATGATCTTCATGCATACACTAATTCAAAACATAAGGATGAGAAAAGGAAGATTAAGGCGTGTCTTTGCGTTAAATACGCTCGAATATCCGTTGACGACGAAGAACGGAGGAACGACTTTGGCTTGTTCTTGCTTGCCCTTCGAAAATCTCCCTAGGTTGTTTTGTGTGTTCTGCCGTGTGTGGGTGGATATGGGGAGAGTTTTTCAGACTTTTAAAACTAGGTGGCCGATTGATTTTGTTTCTAGAATGGGTTTTCAATTTAATTAATACATTAAATATTAATTTGTTTACTAAGTAGGCCTTAGGCCTAACAAGCCATTTAAATTAGGCCCATTAGTTTTAATTAGGATTTAATAAAATATTAACAAAGTTTTTGTTTAATTAATCATGTGAATTTATTAGCCGGGTTGCCAAAAAGTTCGTATTTTAGTTGAAAACCAACAGCGATAAAATTTACGCCCCGGCGTATAAAATCACCTCTAAACCCCCTATTTTCAAAAATATGAAAAGCATCGACCATATTTTAAATAATTAAAAATAAATAATAAAAATATTTTCTAATTTTTCAGCCCTCGGTCTCCGTTCCTCGATCGCAACTCGAATAACCTTTAAAAAAATACATTTTAATGCAACCATGTAGAAAAATATATTTTAAACACGCAAATATGCACCACATAATCAATTAATGCAATTAAAACATTTTAATCAAAATACAAAGAATTTAATAATTTATATGCATGTGGTTCGCGTGGCCCCTTTAAATTTTCGGGGCGTTACAATCTTCCCCCCTTAAATTGAATTTCGTCCTCGAAATTCGCTTATCCTTAATAACCCAAAAATCAACATCGTCCAATTCTACCACCAAACCACATGCGTTAAAATCAAATAATTTCTTATTTCATATCGTATCACATATAAAAATTCCAAAGCATATAAATCATATATCCTCATAAAGCAATTAAACATGTAATTCATATAATTATGCTGGTAACATCATGAAATCATATTAAGCACTTAAAACTTACAACTTGAGGCTTGACGACTGATCTTCCCGGCATTGATGGTGGCACAACCCTTTACAGAACCATTGCTCTGATGCCAACTGAAACGTCTACCCTTTTTATTGCTTTAAAAGTACTAGAATTTTTTTTTAAACACTCGATTTTCGGCCATGACATATAACACATGAAAATATTTTTATAAAATATTTTACCCCTTTAAAATTAAATACCAACCAACTAGTATTTTAAAAATCAAGTGCAATAGTCATAAATGAAATCGTCAACTGTTTTTCCCAACCTAAAAAACAATAAGTTTGAAAAGTATAGTCCATACTAAATCTCTCAAAAAGCATAAATAAATCGTCTTAAAAATCTTTAACATAAATCATGAGTCAAAAGTCGTAAATGTGGAATAATAGAAGCGCTGGTCCTCGGGTTGTGTGCACCGACAGTCCAGTAGGATCATCCATCAAGACCTCCATCAAAATCACCTGTATCCATCACACCTAGTGAGTCTAAAGACTCAACACACCATCATCTTTATAGAAAATAATATATATAAAACCACATGCAACAGTGAAAATACTTTTAGGTAAAAATAACATTTCATGATATGCATAAATAACCTTAATCTTTTTTCTTATCATGACATAAAAGCATTTTAACATGGTCATAAACATTTTCCTTTTCCTTTTCCTTTTTCTTTGTTGAATTCAGATCGTTAATTGTGACTTTCCTCAACATGACATGAAAATCGATGGATCCATCTACATATAACCACAGTACTGGGCGGCGGGGACATCAGCGACACTCTCACTGGTCAACTGAGCTTTGGCCTATCATGATCGAATAGAAATACGATCGTCGGGGTTCCCTCGGAGGCCTTTTCCCATAAATGGGTTCCCTCTGGGGCCTTTTCCCCTCACGATATTCCCATTCTTACCGTTACCACAGAACCGTTACCACATATTCGCAATGATGGAAACACGATCGTCGGGCTCCCACTGGGACCATAACCCTCACGACGTCGCCACCAGTAACGAATTAGTCACAATCACTTCACATCCTTCAACATTTTTCATTCACATCACTTAGAAAAATTATGAATAACATTACATTTTTCATTTTGAAACCAAGCATGCAACACGTCTTTAAAATGTCAACCTTAAATCATAAAAATCCCTTAGGCATTTAAAATTCATAATTTAATCATGAACATTTCATAAAAATTTAAAATAATCATAATATCATAAAAATAGCATTTAGGGCACTGCCATGACCTTAACTAATTTCTAGGTGTAAAAAGACCGTTTTGCCCCTAAACCCGACATTTTACGTTTTCAACCTTTTTCTTGATTTCATGACTCTAACATGTACTAAATAATTATTTAAGCTTACCTGAATTTTTTCATAATTTTATTTGGCTTAAACTTAGACTTTTTTATTTATCTTTAAATAATTGTTTTGACGGTGTTTGATGAAACTTAATATTAATAATTTATTATATGTTAAAACCTATATTTTAAAATTTAAGTTTCATTAAAATTATAAAATTATGTTATTTTAGTATTGTTTGTTTATATTTAATTGTCTTACTAAATATGTTTTATTTTCAGGTTTTCTACGTGTTGGTAAAATAATGATAACTCAAGCTAGAAAATTCAAATGGAGGTGACTCAAACATGTTTGGAATCTTTGAGAAATTATCTACAGCTTTGCAGAAGACATGATTGCCTAAAAAGTTCCTTAAGATGATCAAATTGTGCAAATATCAAAAGGAGGACACATTTACTTTTACTATAACCAGCATATAGTAAAAAAATCATAACTATTTCATTATTTAACCAAATGAGGTAAACCAAGTGGCCAAATTCATCTACAGACAATTCCCCACATGTTTGCCGTTTTGAGCAGAGTCAAATTCGGTGATTAAAGTCATGGAACAAAGCATTGAAAGAAGGGACATGGAATTGAACTTGGAGTAGACAAAGAATACTATTGCAACTACATGGCAATAATAAAAATTTTGACCCTTTCTCTCATTTGGCCTATAAATAGAGGCCTTGTGCTAG
Source organism: Primulina tabacum (assembly GCF_025594145.1). Lineage (NCBI taxonomy): Eukaryota > Viridiplantae > Streptophyta > Magnoliopsida > Lamiales > Gesneriaceae > Primulina > Primulina tabacum. Next base: position 31,326,221 of record NC_134557.1, read on the forward strand.
CTTGAGAATCATTCTATCTCATTGTAAAATATAGTGTGAGTGTAAATCAAAGTTCCAAGTTCCAATATATTTTCTTTCATGTTCTCAACTATGAGTGATATTTTAGTGTTGATCAAAAGTAAGCTTATGGCAAGCTAAAAATATTATGTCAAGGTGAAGAGGATGCATTCTTGGTGAAGTAAGATTGTTTATATTTTGTATATTCTTTCTTTATTTCTTTTCATTTAGCTAACTTATTTTTATTGTAGGTATAAAAATGAATTATTTGTTGTTATCAATTTACATCAAATGCTTGATACCATTAAAGTGGTTATCTTGATCTGTTGTTTAATTTTGATACAATAAATATTTCATCACTTATTATTATATATATATTTATATAATAATATCATAATATTTCATTTAGACGATAGCGTGGCTCTGCCGGTTGTTCTAAATGAAATATTATGATTTAATACTAACATCTAACAATTTAACATTTACTTTATCGCAACTAACTTTTATTTTTCGCATCTAACTTTTACTTTATCGCAACTAACATTTACTTTATCGCAACTAACATTTACTTTACCGCAACTAACTTATTAAATCAATATATTTCATTTAGGCAATAGCTTGGCTCTGCCGGTTGTTCTAAATGAAATATAATGATTTAATTTAACATTTACTTTATGCAATTATTTATTTATATAGTCATAATTATAATCATAGGTACCATATATAAAAAATCGGTTAATTCGGTATTTTCTATAGTGGGAACTATATTATATTATGTGTGTGTTTAATTTTCTTGGAACCATTATTTATGGTGGTTTCTTTTGTTTTACTTTTAGTTAAACAATATTACATAAATCAAGAATAAATCCTCAAGCCTTGACAAAATGTATAATTTGTAAACTTCATTCTTGCATTTGGTAATCTATAAATTAATAAATTTAAACTCAAAATAACCTCTCTGTGGATCGATCTCGTACTTACGAAATATATTACTTGCAGACAACCTACACTTGGGTGAATTATTATTTAAGTAGTAGCAAGTTTTTGGCGCCGTTGTCGGGGAGGTATAAATTAAGTTTATATTTGTTAATTATGTTTTATTTATAAGTATTGTGTTGTTTTTTTTTTTTTGTATGAGTATTTGGAGTCGAAAAAAAAGTGGTAGACTTATTCGAGTATCTGAAAATAATTTAAACATGGATGATAATTCAAATAATCAAGATGATGATAATAATAATAATAATAATAATAATAATAATCAAGAACATGATCAATTAATAACACTTAGGCACCATATGAACCCTATTAGAATTAGTGCCCCATCTTGTTTAGTTTTTCCTCCTGATGCATCTAATTTCAACTTCAAACCTCAAATTATTCAACTTTTACCAAATTTTCATGGCTTAGATTCTGAAAATCCATATTTGCATCTAAGAGAATTTGAGTAAGTTTGTAACACTTATAATGATCAAAATTGTAGCATGGATATAGTTCGATTAAAGCTTTTCTCTTTTTCTTTAAAAGATAAAGCTGAAACATGGCTACAAAATTTAAGATCAAGTTCAATAAGATCATGGGAAGAAATGCAACAACAATTTCTCAAAAAGTTTTTTCCTTCCCATAGAACAAACTCTTTTAAAAGACAAATTACAACTTTTTCTCAAAAACAAAGAGAAACGTTTTATCAATGTTGGGATAGATATAAAGAATTACTTAATACATGCCCACATCATGGTTTTGAAACATGGAGAATAGTTTCTCACTTTTATGAAGGTCTAATACCTAAAGATAGGCAAATGATAGAATTCATGTGTAATGGAACTTTTGAAGATAAAAACCCAAATGAAGCTATGGAATATTTGGATTCATTAGCAGAAAATGCTCAAAATTGGGATAATATAGGCACAATAGAACCACCAACAACTAAAAACAATAATTCAACAAATGGGGGTGGTATCTATAATCTTAAAGATGATATAGATATTCAAGCTAAACTTGCATCTTTAGCAAGAAAAATTGGGTCATTAGAAATGAAAAAGAGTGGTCAATTAAAAAGTATTTAAGAAATTGTTTGTCATATATGTGATACACATGATCATACTACAAAAGATTGTCCAACATTACCTTCATTTAAAGAATGTCTCCATGAACAAGAAAATTATGTTAACAATTATAAAAAATCAATACTAGATCCGTTTTCACCATCATATAATCCTGGATGAAAAAATCATCCTAATTTTAGTTGGAGGAATGATAATAATGCACAACCGTCACAAAAATATTTTCAAAATAACCAAAATCATCAAGGTTATATTCCTTATGTTACACCTCCAAGAAAAAACTTTGAAGATGTAATTCATGCATTTATCCAAAAGCAAGAGTCTATCAATATTCAAAACAGTCAATCTATGAGTGATTTGAAAGAAACTCTTGCAAAATTTGCATCTGCACTTAATATTCATGAAAAAGGAAAATTTCCATCTCAACCTCAACCTAATCCTAAAAATCAAAATCAAGGATTAAAGAATGAAAAACTTGATCAAATAAAATCTGTTATTACCCTTAGAAGTGGTAAAATAGTTAATGATCCATATATTAATGAAAACAAGGATCATTTAAAATCAAAGAGTAAGGATGATAATCCTGATACTTTTGAGAATGATGATACCTTAAATTTTAAGAATAATATGGTGAAGGATAAATCATCTGAAATAGTAAATAAGTCAAATAAACCTCCACCATTTCCTCATGCATTAACAAATCATAAAAAACAAAAAAATGATTCTGATATCTATGAAGTTTTTAAACAAGTAAAGATAAATATTCCATTATTAGATGCTATTAAACAAGTACCTTCTTATGCAAAAATTTTAAAAGACTTATGTACTATAAAGAGAAAATTGCATCTGAAGAAAAAAGCATTCTTGGCTGAACAAGTAAGTTATATTCTTCAAAATAATTATAGTTTAAAATATAAAGATCCTGGTTGTCCAACAATTTCATGTATTATTGGAGAAAATAAAATTAAAAAAGCTTTGTTGGATTTGGGAGTAAGTGTGAATTTACTTCCTTATTCACTTTATGAAAAACTTAATTTAGGAGAATTAAAACCCACTTCTGTTACTCTCTTACTGGCGGATAGGTCAATCAAAATACCTAGAGGTATTGTAGAAGATGTGTTGGTTCAAGTTGATAAATTCATATATCCTGTAGATTTTATTGTTTTGGATACATAACCAATAGAAGTACATAATGAAATTCCAGTAATATTGGGACGACCATTTCTAGCAACTTCAAATGCTTTAATTAATTGTCGAAATGGAATAATGAAATTGTCTTTTGGAAATATGACCCTAGAACTTAATGTGTTCAATTTATGTAAACAACCCAGTATTAATGAAAATGAATATGATAATGAAATTGAACCAATTGTGGAAGAAAATATACAAGAAGAAAACTTAAATCAACAATCTGAAGTTTTTTCAATAGAAAGTTTTGAGTCTAAAAATAATTTTAAAGAAGATGATAATACAAAACTTGAATTAAAAATTTTACCATTAGAATTGAAATATGTATTTCTTGGTGAAAATAAAACATTTCCTGTTGTAATTTCTTCCACTCTTTTGCCAAATCAAGAAGAAGATTTGATTAAATTACTTAAAAAATATAAAAATGCAATTGGATGGACTTTGAAAGATATAAAAGGTATGAATCCTTTAATTTGTACACATAAAATTCAATTGGAAGAAAATGCTAAAACATATCAACAACCACAAAGAAGGTTAAATCCACATATGAAGGAAGTTGTTAAGAATGAAGTATTAAAACTATTAGACGCTGGAATTATCTATCCAATTTCAGATAGTAAATGGGTAAGTCCAACACAAGTAGTACCTAAAAAGTCCGGCATCACTATTATAAAAAATGAAAAGGGAGAGTTATTACAAGCTAGGATTCTATCTAGTTGGCGTATGTGTATTGATTATAGAAAATTAAATGATGCAACTAGAAAAGATCATTTCCCACTACCATTTTTAGATCAAATTCTAGAAAAAGTAGCAGGAAAATCTTATTACTGTTTTCTTGATAGGTATTCGGGGTATTATTAAATACCTATATCATTAGAAGATCAAGAAAAAACTACTTTTACTCGTCCTTTCGGAACCTTTGCATTTAAAATAATACCATTTGGTTTATGTAATGCTCCGTCTACTTTTCAAAGATGCATGTTAAGTATTTTCAGTGATATGATTGAAGAATATGTAGAAGTTTTTATGGATGATATAACTGTTTTTGGAAATTCATTTGAAAATTGTCTTAAAAATCTAGAAGAAATATTAAAAAGATGTGAAGAAAAAAATCTTGTTTTAAATTGGGAAAAATGTCATTATATGGTTAAATCTGGGATTGTTTTAGGACATGTGATATCTGAAAAAGGAATTGAAGTTGATAAAGCCAAAGTTGATGTTATTGCTAATTTAACATCACCAAAAACGGTCAAAGAAGTTCGATCATTCTTGGGTCATGCAGGATTTTATAGAAGGTTTATAAAAAATTTCAGCATAATATCTAAACCAATTTCAAATCTTTTAACAAAAGATACACAATTTGAATGAATTCAGAAATGTGAAAATGCTTTTAAAAAAATTATTAATCTTTTAGTTACATCACCTATTTTACAACCTCCAGATTGGTCTTTACCATTTGAATTAATGTGTGATGCAAGTGATTATGCTATAGGAGCTGTGTTAGGACAAAGAAAAGAAGGAAAACCTTATGCAATCTATTATGCTAGTAGAACCTTAAATAGTGCCCAAATAAATTATTCAACTACTGAAAAAGAATTACTTTCAGTAGTATTTGCATTAGATAAGTTTCGATCTTATTTAATTGGTTCTACTACTATTGTTTACACCGATCATTCTGCCATAAAATATTTATCAAATAAACAAGATGCTAAGCCAAGATTAATACGGTGGATTTTATTGTTACAAGAATTTGATATTATAATTAAAGATAAAAAAGGAAAAGAAAATGTTGTAGCCGATCATTTATCTAGAATAATGACTGAATCATCTCATAATGAAATACCAATAAATGAAAATTTTCCAGATGATCAGTTGTTTTATGCTACTATTATGCCCTGGTTTGCTAACATTGTAAATTTTCTTGTGACAAATAAAATTCCTTCTCGTTAGAATTCACAGGATAAATATAAATTCTTGATAGAAGTTAAAAAATTTTATTCGGATGATCCTTACTTATTTAAGTATTGTCCTGACCAAATTTTTCGACGATGCATACCCGACAACGAAGTAAGTAATGTTATTAAATTTTGTCATTCTGAAGCATGTGGAGGTCATTTTTCATCCAATAAAACAACTACAAAAATCTTACAATGTTGATTTTATTGGCCGTCTTTATTCAAAGATACGCATTTATTTTGCAGATCTTGGGAAAACTGTCAGAAGATGAGATCAATTTCAAAACGGAACATGATGCCTTTAAATCCAATCATAATTATTGAAATATTTGATAGTTGGGGGATAGATTTTATGGGTCCATTTCCATTATCTTTTGGATATAAGTACATTTTAGTCGCTGTTGATTATGTTTCAAAATGGATTGAAGCAATTGCATGTAGAACTAATGATCATAAAGTTGTTATAAAATTTTTAAAAGAAAATATTTTTAGCCGATTTGGAATACATAGAGCAATAATTAGTGATGAGGGAAGTCATTTTATAAATAAATCATTTTCCTCTTTGTTAAGAAAATATGGCATTACACATAAATTTCTACCCCATATCATCCTCAAAGTAATGGTCAAGTTGAACTTGCAAATAGAGAAATAAAACAAATTTTAGAAAAAACAGTTAATCCAAATCGAAAAGATTGGTCTTTAAGATTAACTGATGCATTATGGGCATATAGAACTGCATTTAAAACACCATTAGGGATGTCACCATATAGGTTAGTTTTTGGTAAGTATTGTCATTTACCGGTTGAACTTGAACATAAAGCTTATTGGGCAATTAAAGCATTTAATATTAATTTAGATGATGCATCTAAATTAAGTAAATTGCAAATAAATGAACTTGAAGAATTAAGAAATGATGCATATGAAAATTCAAAGATTTATAAAGATAAAACTAAAGTCTTTCATGATAAAAATATTATGAGAAAGTCATTTGAAATTGGACAAAAAGTTTTGCTTTATAATTCTCGTTTGCATTTATTTTCAGGTAAACTAAGATCGAGGTGGTCAGGACCATTTATAGTCAAATTTGTTTATCCTCATGGTGCTGTTGATATTGAAAATCCTAAAAATAATGACGTGTTTAAAGTTAATGGGCAAAGACTTAAGCCTTTTATAGAAAATGAAATTCTTAATAATGAGTTTATGCCTTTACATGATCCACAATAGTTGTTTGATATTTTAATTTTGTTTTGCAGATTCTAGTTCATTTCCCGGTTAAGTGGCGGATAACGGTACTCCGTGACTGTTTAAGTCGGTTTCTTCAGTTTTCCCAAAATAATTGAAATATATATAATAATAATAATATGGATGCGTGTATTATGAATCTTCGTAAATATTTTGCTTGTTTACCTGATAATGCGTTGAAAAAAATTTATAAAGCTAGATATGCGCAGCTAAGGTTGATGATGTCATATGGCATACCGAATGATGTCCGTTTGAATTAATAATAAGACATATGTCAGGATTTGGTAAAAGCACATATGCCAAAAAGCAAAGAGCTAAACGTATAGGTGGATGTCATAAATGTGCAAGGTGGACTTGTAAGGGAAAATGCAAAAATGTTGGAATGACATCAATGAATAGAGAAGATAAAATTTTATTCATTAAGAATGGTCTTAGTAAAAAGCCTTTGGATAATTTTCTAGAGGTTCTTGATACGCATTCTAGTGGGTACGTGCAAAATGAACTTCTTAAACTATGGTGGCAATTTCAACAGGAGGAATATCATTATGGACGGTGGAATCAGCCTTACAAAGATCCTACTATTGTAACGCATATCTATTTAGATAAGTAAATATATATACACAATTTCGTCTTGGGAATCTGACGTTAAAAGACCTTGTTTGCCAATTTATAAGAAAATTGGATGGGAAGCATATCCTCGACTCATAGAAGGCGTTGAAGCAGTTACTGAACGTAAAATCAGAGGAAGATCCTGTTCAAATATTGAATTTTTGCATGTTACGCTTATAAATTCATATGCTGTGATCTAACAATTACAGAAAACATATTTCTCAACATGTCAACGTCCACGGTAAGTAAAATAAAAAATATTTGTGTATTTTGTGGATCTAGTGCAGGAAAAGATTTAATTTAAGAAGAAGTACCAGAAAATCTTGGAATAACACTTGCTAAAAAAAAGATTCATTTGGTATATGGTGGTGTTGAAGTTGGCCTCATGGGAAAAGTTGCAAAAGCTGCGCATGCAGGTGGAAGTGAAGTTTTAGGCATTATTCCGATTACCTTAGCCAATCTTACAGGACCAACAATAGAAGAAGAAATGAAAGTGGACAACATGTATGAACGAATCACTCAAATGATTGAACATTCAGATGCTTTCATTGCTTTGCCAGGAGGTTTCGGTACTTTGGAAGAAATATTTCATACTGTTTGTTGGGCACAATTAAATAACCACAATAAGCCAATTGGTTTGTTAAATGTTAACAATTATTATGATAAACTGTTATCGTTTCTTGATGATGTTGTGGAACAGGGATTTATTTAATTAGCTTCGCGAAGGATGTTAGTTTCTGCTACATGTGAAGGTGAACTTATTGATTTACTGTAAGGATTTAGTCATGAACCAGATCCATCCTTATCTCAACTTAATTGGTCAACATCCAAGAGTAAGAAAAGAAAATTCATGTGATGTTAAACTTGTGATTCAACGGTATGTTTTAATGTTTTTCTTTAAGGTATGAATAATTTCTTCTTCTTCTCCTCTTAGTTTTTTTTATATAAAAAATTAAAATATATACTTATATATAGTAATAATAATAATAATTTTTAGTTCAATGTCGAGTAAGGTGTCAGTAAAATGCACCTGAGACGCATTAGTTAATAATTATTGGAAAATCACAATACACTAGATTTTAATATTCATTATATTCAAAATATAGACTAAAAGAAAAATTAGTTTTTCATATGTACCAATTTATATATATATTTTGATCAATTAATATAAAATATTCATATATATATATATATATTTAATTGTATGTGTTTTCAAATAAAATAATTTCTAAAATTTTTATGAGAATATAGTTAAAAGATATGGTTTGTATGGTTGTTAACATGTATAATTGAAAGAATTCTTTTGTAAAAGTATAATATATACTCACACATCTTTTGTGAGTGAGTGGTGGGAAATTAGAAAACAATTAATAAACTTTTATTGATTATTAAAAAATGGATTAATTATAAGGATATAACTCCCCTAAAAAAAATATTTATTGAAAAAGAAAAAAAAAAGAAGTAAATATATAACGGACTACAAAATACTTTATTCATTGTAATTTTTTAGATTTGATTGATGTACTATCAATGTGTTCTAAAACATCAATATTGTGTTAAAAAAAAACAAACAAACAAAAAGATTTGTTTGTGCTAGATAAGTTTCAAAGGTAGTCGGATTATCCGTTATATAAATGTTTATATACATAAATATATATATACATAAATATATATATATATATATATATATTTATGGTAGAATGTTTGGATAAAAAAATTTTATGTTATTGTAAAATTTTGCAGTCACGTTATTTAAAAAAAAAACTAAAAAAAAAAGAAAAAAAAGGGGATTTTATTCTTTGTAAATTTTCCTATTTTGTTTTCAATATTAGTTTAATTAATTGTCTGCTTTAATACTTAGCCTTTTTCAATGAGAGTTAATATTCATTCCAACTCCATGAGTGAAAACTAGCTATTCCTTAAACATTTTGACCTGAAAGAATATATGGAGTTGAGGACTTTTACAATAATATTCTTGATATTATACATGTTATGGTGGGTGGTGTGAATTATCTTTTTGACTATATTATTATAAAAACTTTAGAAATTTAAAAAAATAATTATATATATATATATATTGTTACTTTATATATTATGAGAAAATAATAATAATAATAAAAACACATCTAATTATATATTATTATATTAAACGAATATATATATATAAATCGGTATATGATTTTGTTTTTAATGAATATGTTTGTATTTGAATATATAAAAGGAATAAAGAATCTAGGTTGTGATTTTCTGATAAATTTTATTACTAAGGGACTAGTAATAAGATAATGTGGGGGTGTGATGAAACTTAAAATTAATAATTTATTATATGTTAAAACCTGTATTTTAAAATTTAAGTTTCATTAAAATTATAAAATTGTGTTATTTTAGTATTGTTTGTTTATATTTAATTGTCTTACTAAATATGTTTTATTTTCAGGTTTTCTACGTGTTGGTAAAATAATGATAACTCAAGCTAGAAAATTCAAATGGAGGTGACTCAAACATGTTTGGAATCTTTGAGAAATTATCTATAGCTTTGCAGAAGACATGATTGCCTAAAAAGTTCCTTAAGATGATCAAATTGTGCAAATATCAAAAGGATGACACATTTACTTTTACTATGACCAGCATATAGTTAAAAAATCATAACTATTTCAATATTTAACCAAATGAGGTGAACCAAGTGGCCAAATTCATCTACAGACAATTCCCCACATGTTTGCCGTTTTGAGCAGAGTCAAATTCGGTGATTAAAGTCGTGGAACAAAGCATTGAAAGAAGGGACATGGAATTGAACTTGGAGGAGACAAAGAATACTATTGCAACTACATGGCAATAATAAAAATTTTGACCCTTTCTCTCATTTGGCCTATAAATAGAGGCCTTGTGCTAGCTTGAGAATCATTCTATCTCATTGTAAAATATAGTGTGAGTGTAAATCAAAGTTCCAAGTTCCAATATATTTTCTTTCATGTTCTCAACTATGAGTGATATTTTAGTGTTGATCAAAAGTAAGCTTATGGCAAGCTAAAAATATTATGTCAAGGTGAAGAGGATGCATTCTTGGTGAAGTAAGATTGTTTATATTTTGTATATTCTTTCTTTATTTCTTTTCATTTAGCTAACTTATTTTTATTGTAGGTATAAAAATGAATTATTTGTTGTTATCAATTTACATCAAATGCTTAATACCATTAAAGTGGTTATCTTGATTTGTTGTTTAATTTTGATACAATAAATATTTCATCACTTATTATTATATATATATAGATATATATATATATATATTTATATAATAATATCATAATATTTCATTTAGACGATAGCGTGGCTCTGCCGGTTGTTCTAAATGAAATATTATGATTTAATACTAACATCTAACAATCTAACATTTACTTTATCGCAACTAACTTTTATTTTTCGCATCTAACTTTTACTTTGTCGCAACTAATATTTACTTTATCGCAACTAACATTTACTTTACCGCAACTAACTTATTAAATCAATATATTTTATTTAGGCAATAGTGTGGCTCTGCCGGTTGTTCTAAATGAAATATAATGATTTAATTTAACATTACTTTATGCAATTATTTATTTATATAGTCATAATTATAATCATAGGTATCATATATAAAAAATCGGTTAATTCGGTATTTTCTATAGTGAGAACTATATTATATTATGTGTGTGTTTAATTTTCTTGGAACCATTATTTATGGTGGTTTCTTTTGTTTTACTTTTAGTTAAAAAATATTACATAAACCAAGAATAAATCCTCAAGCCTTGACAAAATTTATAATTTGTAAACTTCATTCTTGCATTTGGTAATCTATAAATTAATAAATTTAAACTCAAAATAACCTCTCTGTGGATCGATCTCGTACTTACGAAATATATTACTTGCAGACAACCTACACTTGGGTGAATTATTATTTAAGTAGTAGCAGTGTTTTAATCCTGAAAAATCCCAAACTTTAATATAAAATTCTTAAATTCTAAATTTAGTCTTTTTTATATTATTTTAGCCCTTATGGACCACGACTCGACCCCCGTGAGCCGTTTTCCAATTTTTCTTATTTTAAAAAGCCTAAATGACACATAAATTTCACCCCCGAGCCAACTTCTGATTTTTACGAGTTCCCCCCGAACCATGTCGACCCAATACTTGACCAACATCTTAAACTAGCCTCCTGGACCCTTAGACCACTAAGAACCCTGACCAAACAACAAAAACAAATCAACCCAAGAGGTACCTATTCTGGCCGAGAGTAGTATCCTACATGGACTCTATGTTTGATGCAACCAGGACCCTAGCCGACCCTCTAGCCACAACCCAGCGCGCTAATCACTTACCTAGGACCCTGAGGACTCGCCCCAACCCTGCCCAGCAAGCATGGACCGAGCCCTTCCCTCCCAGCGAACAGCGCAACTCCTGCACAAATTCTGTGCGTGCGCGCGGGTAGGAGTCCTTTTATATCAGGACTCCTCCCAACCCTCCAACTCGAATCCTAGCTTGTCTAGGACTCTAGTCTCGACTCACCTTAGTCCCTAGCCAGCCCTGAACCCACGCCAAGACCAGCCCTCTCCCTGGTGCATGAAACCCGATCCCTCACACTTGACAGCAACATCATGGTTGTTTGTTCTGATTCTGCCGTTCCCTAATTTCTTTGTGGTGTTAGGGTGAGTGTTTATGATTCTAAAACGTGCATAATCCTTACCTGGTCCCAACCTAGTATCATGGAAGCCCCTAAATACGTACAAGACATGAATTTTGGGCATAAAATCAAAAGTTCAAAGCATGCACATGATGAATTCCGAAAATTCTGAATAATATTTCATGATCTTCATGCATACACTAATTCAAAACATAATATGATATGATGGACGAGAAAAAAAGATTAAGGCGTGCCTTTGCGTTAAATACGCTCGAATAAAAAGTTGACGACGAAGAACGGAGGAACGACTTTGGCTTGTTCTTGCTTGCCCTTCGAAAATCTCCCTAGGTTGCTTTGTGTGTGCTGCCGTGTGTGGGTGGATATGGGGAGAGTTTTTCATACTTTTAAAACTAGGTGGCCGATTGATTTTGTTTCTAGAATAGGGTTTTCAATTTAATTAATACATTAAATACTAATTTGTTAACTAAGTAGTCCTTAGGCCTAACAAGCCATTTAAATTAGGCCCATTAGTTTTAATTAGGATTTAATAAAATATTAACAAAGTTTTTGTTTAATTAATCATGTGAATTTATTAGCCGGGTTGCCAAAAAAGTTCGTATTTTAGTTGAAAAACCATCACCGATAAAATTTACGTCCCGGCGTATAAAATCATCTCTAAACCCCATATTTTCAAAAATATGAAAAGAATCGATCATATTTTAAATAAATAAAAATAATTATTTAATAAAAACATTTTCTAATTTTTCAGCCCTCGGTCTCCGTTCCTCGATCGCAACTCGAATAACCTTTAAAAAAATACATTTTAATGCAATCATATAGAAAAATATATTTTAAACACGTAAATATGCACCACATAATCAATTAATGCAATTAAAGCATTTTAATCAAAATACAAAGAATTTAATAATTTATATGCATGTGGTTCGCGTGGCCCCTTTAAATTTTCGGGGCGTTACAAAGTAACCGTCGACAAATTCGCCATAATCAGAGAAAAACTCAAGGCAGCTCAAGATATATAAAAGAGTTGGGCAAATTTGAAGAGTAGACCGTTGGAATTGGACATCGGTGAAAAGGCATATGTAAAATTCTCCTACGAAGGGAGTGGTTCGGTTCAGTAAATCTGGAAAGTTAAATCCAAGGTATGTAGGACCGTTTGAGATTCTGGAAAAATTGGGTACCCTAGCCTACAGACAGGCTTTGTGTAACGACCCATTACAGGCCCAGTGGACCGCCCATACGGCCCACTGCCCCGATCGACCCAAGGCTATCTCGATCTTGGGCTCCCTCAAAGGGGCCTTTTCCCTCACGGGCTTTCCATAGGCGTCGTACGGGTTACTCATAGGATCTCTCCCTCCCTACCAAGGTGTTTCTTTCGCCTCCCCAGGACTCGATCCCATGACCTATAGGATAAGTACATAGATATCAAGAGTCTTGGTAGCCCAATTGGTACCAGGGCTCTTGATATCTATGTACTTATCCTATAGGTCATGGGATCGAGTCCTGGGGAGGCGAAAGAAACACCTTGGTAGGGAGGGAGAGATCCTATGAGTAACCCGTACGACGCCTATGGAAAGCCCGTGAGAGAAAAGGCCCCTTTGAGGGAGCCCAAGAACGGGATAGCCTTGGGTCGATCGGGGCAGTGGGCCGTATGTGCGGTCCACTGGGCCTGTAATGGGTCGTTACACTTTGCCACCAGATATGTCCAGAATTCATAACGTTTTCCACATATCACAACTGAGGAAATATGTCCCAGACCCGAGTCATGTTCTCAAAAATGCACCACTAATGATTGAAAGACATCTGAATGAAGAACTAAAATATGAAGAGGTCCTTATTTGGATAGTGGACACAAAATATATAGTGTTGAGTCACTGGACAATCCCATATGTTAAAGTACAGTGGTCAAATCATATGAACGGGAAGAAACCTGGGAACTAGAAAAGAGGATGTGCACACAATATCCTCACCTATTCAAAAGATCGATCTGATCCAAGTTTCGAAGACGAAACTTTCAATAAGGAGGGTGAGATGTGAGAACTCGGAATTTCCGAAGCAAGTAATGTAAGAAATAAAAAAACTCAAAACTAAGCTTAAACTAGGCTCAGAACTTTAATCATAACTATAAAACTCAAATATGAACTTAAATTTTCAGCTAACTTGACTCAAGTAAGTAGCTCAAAGGCTCAGGGATTAGCTCCACGGGAAGCTATGCAATAAAAAATTGCATCAATCGAAGAGTCGTCACCAGTAGAGTAAAATCCTAGCTCATGAACTCAAGATTTCAGCTCAAAGAAGCTCAACCATGCTTGTCCTAAAAGAACCAAAAGGGAGCTAAGGGAAGAGCTAAGAGACTTGGACCAATTTATTATGCAATAATAACCCTTGAGTTGATCAAGATGACTCTTGAGGGATGAATAATCATTGACTACAATTACTCCCTTGCTTGGGCAAAAAGATGATCGGCCATGGCAAGGTGAAATGACACATTTTTCCTATAAATACTACCTCAAGGGTTAAAGAAATGCACACCAAAAATACCTCAAAGTTTCGGCCCCTTCACCTTACGAAAGAAACTCTCGGTCGAAAGCAAGAAAGAATAAGGGAAAGTTCAGTGCCGTTATTTTCGTGCTGGAAATTACTGTCAACACTGTAGGGAGGCCCTGTCCAAATTTCGGTCAGCATCTGATACAAATTCAGCAAGTTTCGTACGTCCGGGTTTGAGCTACTCTCGAAGCATAGCTTTGCATTTTTGTAAGTGGGTTTTTGTTACATAGTTTATTGTATTTTAAATCTTGTATAAAAATAACATGAAATGCTTGTTGGTGTGTTATGGTTATCGAAATTTGTCGAGTATATAATTTAAAATTTCGATCGATGACTGTTAAGTTTATTCTGAAATTCGATATTCTTTGATTTTGCCGAACACTGTCACTATTCTGAAAAGTTCTGTCCGAAAAATCTGAGTCTATGTTACACTGTTACAATTCGAGTTAGATATGGAACGATATTTGTGATTTTGTTCTAGCCCCCATTGGTGAGTATAAAACCATGTTCTGTTTGGCCCCCATCGGTGGGTATAATATCGTGTTCTGTCTGGCCCTCATCGGTGGGCATAAAACCGTATTCTGGTCACACTCCTAAGAGGACTAACATATTGGGGATAATTTGACCATAGAAACGAGAAGAGTAACAGTGTTTTGTTTGTTCTGATTTGCTTCTGATCTGATTCTGATTTACTTTGAAACGTTTGATAGTTTTTGTATAACTTGATCCGGTTCCGATAGTTCAAAATAACAAGTTTTGAAAATTGTTAAAAAGGATGAGTTAAAATTATCTCTATAAGTATTTATTTGTGAAAATCGATCTGCCCCCACTTGCTGAGTGTTTCCCAAAATGCTCACCCCTTACATCTCTTCCTAAATAAGACTAATGAACAAGTGAATGATGAAGAGAAAGGATCATTCTGGGGTTGGTGAACGCATCGAGAAATCCAGGATTAAAATTTGTATTTCCTTCGTATTTATTTCGCTTCCTCAACTCTAATGTAATTTTGATTCTGTTGTCAATGTAAAGACAATATTTGATTTATGAAAAAGACTGGTTTATTTGGCTTTTCGATACGAGACTTATTGTTTTCAAGTAATTGTTAAACAATATTGAATGTCATCGACGCTTCGGTCTCGGGGCGTGACAATGATTGTCCAAGTGCCTTCCGAATGGTCAAATTTTATCCAAAACCCAAAGGTAACTTTGGTGTATTTAATGGTCACTTCTTACACATTGATTATGTCCAACTTTTAGCTCCTTTTATGGCTATATTTTGTATCTTTTAGGACAAACATCAACGAGCTCCTTCGAGCTGAGGGTTTAAGCTTTTGAGCTAAGGATTTCTTCCTTGAGCTGAGGGTTTCATCAATGAGCAACCTTCAATTCTTATGGTTTTGCATTTCTTCAATATCTTTTTGAGCTACTTTCCGAGCTCTTTGAGATGATTTGCTTCAAAAATCCGGGTCCTCACAATTTCAGTTAGGCAGTAGAGTAATATCTAAGATAAGAGGGTTTGTACAAGGTGTTGTATAGATCAAAGTCTTCTAGTGTATCCTAAGCAAGGAGGTAGAAGGGGTGATGTAGTAGCAGTTGAAGTTTTCGAACATCTATAAACATATCTTTCGTTCTTTCTTATCAGTTTTATTCTATCCGTCTTTCAGTTATTTCGGTGACATTGAAAACAAGATTCGCGAATTCAGTTTATCACTAAACTGTGTTCTTAAGTGATTTGATCAGTTCAGCTGATATCGGATCAGTTCTGTCTATAACTGAATTGATATAAGCCAGAACTGATCCCTCTTATATCAGTTTACACAAGTTAAAAACTTTAAAACTAATTAGCTTCCTTCATGAAGAATTATTTCGGGTATTTTCCGCTTGGTTTATAACCAAACTCAATCTAATTCATCGGTGTTTAGATTCTTAAAACACGAGCTATTGCAGCTGATTGAAAATATTGTGTTGAAAGCACCCTCGCAGGTGCCCGAACCGATCCATCAAATATCAATCAGTCTCTGCAATGGTTTCTGAAGTGATAATTGAGTAATAATTGTTACCTTTCTACTCATGCATCCGCAACTATATTAGCGTTGCCCCGATGGTAGCTAATATCGCAGTCGTAGTCCTTTACCAACTCTGGCCATCTTCGTTGCCTCATATTCAACTCTTTTTGGGTGAAGAAGTACTTCAAACTCTTATGATCAGTAAAAATCTTGCACTTCTCTCCATATAAGTATTGTCTTCAATATTCAATGCAAACACTACTGCTGGAAGCTCTAGGTCGTGAGTCGGATAATTCTTCTCAAGAACTTTCAACTGTCTAGACACATAAGCTATCACTCGGTCATTTTGCATCATGGCTGTGCCTAAACCAAGATTCGACGCGTCTATGCAGAGGACATACTCTCCTTGCCCTAATGGCATCGATAGAACTGGCGCAAATGTCAAATCTTGCTTCAGCTTGTCAAAACTCTCTTGACAGCCGGATCCTCAAATTAATTTTGCATTCTTGTTTGTCAAGTTGGTTAGGGGTACCGCAATAGGAAAAAATCTTTGAATAAACTTCCGACAATAGCCAACTAGAACCAAGAAGCTACGGAACTCGGTTACACTCTTTGGTACTGGCTACTCTCTAACTGCCTCTACTTTTCTTGGATCGACTTCAACTCCATCTCTAGAAATAATGTGGCCTAAGAACGCCACTCTCTTGAGCCAAAACTCGCACTTGCTAAACCTAGCGAACAATTTTCTATCTTGCAACAATTGTAGTGTCGTTCTCGAGTGCTGACTATGCCCTTTTTTGCTCCTCGAGTAGATCAAAATATCATCTATGAAGAGTATGATAAATTGATCCAGATACGGCTAAAATACGCGATTCATGAGATCCAAGAAGATCGTTGGCGTATTGGTCAACCCGAACGGGATCACCATAAACTCATAGTGCCCATATCGAGTTCTAAAAGCCGTCTTATGAACATCAGGCTCCTTCACCTTTAGTTGATGGCATCCCGAACGAAGATCTATCTTCGAGAAAATCGATGCTCCTTGACATAACTTTATTCGAGATTTGGTTGAAAAATGCATAATTCGACTGGAATTTGTTAGAACTGAAAATCAACTGGCTGATATATTCACGAAATCTTTGGACTTTGAGAGATTTTTCAATCTTCGGAAATCTCTCAGCATGTGCGTACAATAATCACACACACATGTAATTAGTGTTGCCAACACCGATCACAACACCATTTTTGTATGTCTATTTTTAAGATGCTAGGCATACGGCATAATCAAAATCATCCCATTTAAGTGTAATGTGTACAAGTGATTGTAATCTCCTAAAGTGTACCCTGATAAAGCTCAATCTTCCAATCATGTTTTGTTGGTGTTTAATGCTCAATCTCAATCATCAAATAATGAAGGAATCTTGAGATCTTTTTTATAATGTCCAATAAGAAAATGGTGACTTGAAAAACTGAGCAGTTTAATGAAAAAAGAAAAGATGAAGAAAAGAAAAAAACAATCTGATTAGAAGAAAATGAAAAAGCTACCTAGAAGAGTCCTTTGAAATTCGTTCTTCTAGTGTGGGAGCTACCACTTCTAAGTCAAAATATAAATGAAATAAGCTACCTAAGGGAGTCCTTTGAAGACCGTTCTTCTATTGTGGGAGCTACCATATCTAAACCAAAATATTTTTTGTGGAAGTATTGATTCAAGAACAGTGGTGTTTCCAACACCTAATGTCAAACACAACACATTATCGTTTTGATAATTCATCATATTTGAGGCATATGTAGGGCATGCATATAGATTTTTGTTCCGTGAATTCATCATGTGCAGTGACATATCAGTATCTGACCTATGACAGTTGATGAAAACTTGATTACCCAGATTTTGAATTGTTGTGGCTATTTGTGTCAATGATTTATAATCGACGTGGGTTTCTAATGAATAATCGTCTGGAATCGTCGTAACACAAGTTTGAGTCAATGTTACCATTTAATTTAGTGGTAAATCATGATTAGTGTTTCGAGTGAATTTCAGAAATATTACCGTTGGGGCCGGGGGCTTTTTTTATGTGATGCGATATGTTTTTTTACCGTTGCACTATCTATTTATTTATGCTGAAAGTGATTACACTAAAATTACTTGACCATTCAGCATTTTATTGCCATTTCTTTCACGTAAGCTAACAATCTTTGCAATTTCTTCGTGTTAACTATGTAGCTACTGATGGCTGATAATAAATTTGATCCATTGGGTATCCGTAGCGAAATGGTTGTCAGCCGCGGTGTTCCACCCCCTGGGGCAACACCACCGACAGTGCCCGCCACTGAGAATCCACTAAAGATGCTCGTTTCTACTCTGGAGGCTGCTTCACTGGAAACCATTGCTCCTGGTGAGCCGAGAAATCCAGTTGATATTGACAATCCTCCGGATTACGAGGCTTATTGGAGGGCATTTCCCCCTCAACCCATGCGGAGGCGTTCCAAATGGCAAGCAGGGTATGACCCTGATTTTTCTTCAGCGAAGAAACCACCGGTCTCTTTCGTTTCTCCACAAATGTCCTCGATCCTGATTTCTCTTCGAGAGATGATTCTAACGATTAGGATTTTGAGCTGGTTGCACGCCCTTGACCATCTTTTGCCCCATAGTCTTCCACTTCTACTTCTGCATCATAGCCTGAGGACATTCCAGATCAACCACAAGAGGTTGCTTTTTCTTCTGAGTATGAACTTCCCTTGGCAGACTTCCTAAATAGCCTAAATGAAGCCAAAATTAGAAAGGAAGCAGGACATGAGTATGATGATGAGCCTGATGAGGAAATGGCTCGATAATTCGAGGAGAATCGCCCAACCTCAGCCTCCGATCCCTCGTCCACTTCATATTTTTAGAATGAGGAAGATTCTGATGCAGAGTCCACTGACGTTGACACTGAAACAGTCCTGAAGAGAGTGAAGATGCAGCTGATGTTGTCAGTGGTGTTGACAACATCACTGACAACACCATTATCAACACCACTGGTACAGTCTATGATTTAACTGTTGCTTTCTCCAATGCCTTCTATTTTGAGTATGCCGTGGCCAGATGGTATCTGTATGATCACCGAGAATTCATTGAAGAGAGGAATGTTGATGAATTCGCCTACGAGTGCTAGAACCTGATTTCTTTTCTCCAAACCCGAGGGTTGCTCGCCACAGTGAATTGCATAATGCCCTTCTCAAAGAAGACAGTGCACAAATTTTTTTGAAACCTCACATAGGACATTGGAGATGTCAACTCTATTTGGTTTGGAAGAGTGTTTGTACGGAATGGCATCTATAAATTTTCTCCAAACCTTATCAATGAATACTGTCGCACACGTTCTGTTGCTGAGGCCGCTCCTCCTTTAGATATTGATGAGATCACTTCCGTGTTGACTGTGGGTGATATCAACAAATTCCCAGTCCTCCCTCACCTCCTGGCTGCTGCCAATTTGACTTCCTTTTACCCTGTAATGCACAAGATGGCCATCAGAAATTGGACACTGTTGTCAAATACTCCACAGGCTTTTCTTCTGTTTGATATTGGAATCGGTCTCCCCATTGATTTTGGACAGTTGGTGTTCAGAACTGTCTTGCAGTTTGCTGAAGGTGGATTGAAGTCAACTCTCCTTCCATTTCCATCACTGATCTTTGGGATACTGGAGGCACAGGGGTTCTTCAAAGAAAATGATGAGACCCTCTCTGATGTGCGAAACTCTAAAGATCGCTCCTGCTTTTTTCAAGGGTAACAAGAAACTGGATCTACCTTGGTCAGAGAATGGTGTTGCCGCTGGTATTGGTAACACATCGTCCACATCCATCTCCACTTCTGAAGGATATGTCATGCTCTCTGCCTCGCATTTACATGCAGAAATTGACTTTTATTTGCAACAGATTCAAAAGGCCAAAGAGGTCATTGCCTACTACAAAGAACAAGTGGCTGAGTATCGAATAGTGCGGGAAGTTGTCCTACATTTTGGCCAAAAAGAGGGAGTAGAAGAACCAAAAATGACAGAGAAAGATAAGGCTGGAACATCTGCTGGAAGAGCTGAGACTGATGAACTTTCAGACACTGAAGAAGATAAAGAATAGATGATTTTCTGTAGTCTGTATTGTTGTGTTTTTCTTTTGTTGGTTCACTCTTATATTTATTTGTTGTTTAATGAATTCTGATTTCATATATCTTCGTATGAATTCTTATGTTTTACAGTGTTCTAAGTTGGTATTTACAACACTGTCAACAACAACAATGATCTAACATGTTTAACTCGGGGGGAGATGCACTCTAACTTAGGGGGAGCTTAACTAAGTGTAGTAATGACCAAGATTATCATTTTTGGATGTTTTGTCCAGAAAGGAAAAAATGAGGAGATTGAAAGGAATATTTTATTCGTTTATTATTTTGCTAAATTGATATTCTCAACTTAAAATTTTGTCTTTCTAGATTAAAATATTTTGCTTGATTAATCTCTACATATTATAGGATTTGTTATAATATGATTTTTATCTCTAAGATATTTTATCCTTATTTTAAAAAGTTTTATATCTAATGAAAATATTGTTTACATATTTTCTAGGAATCTTTTATGGAATGGTTTTTAGGTCAACCACGTGACATAAATATTGAGGGCCTTACAGTCGTGTGGGTGGCTTTTTTGGTCTGCTGGAGTTTTTCTGAACACACAAAAAGTTCAGGATTGAAGATTTTCAGGTGAAGAATTTGTGTGAGTGATTCACATAATTACCATGTTACTGATTGGTGTTGAAGACACTTGAAGAACTACATTGACGCAGATTATTGGTTCTTTTATTTGTTTTAAGCAATTTTGGTTTATGCATCTAGCTTTTAGTTTGGTTTATTTTGATGCATTTTAATTCGTTGGAGTGTCAAGAAATTTGGTTTTGTTAGTTTCACTAGTATTGTTTTGTTAAACGATTTACATATTTTTCTAGTGAATTTTTGTCATGAGGCGTTGTTAAATACTCGTATATAATTTAAACATGTCATTTATTTATTAAAATTATATTTGTGTGTTTATAATTAACTTCCGCTGCATTTTGTGCACTCGTATTGACAACACTGTGTCACAACACTAAAAATCCGATACACACAATATATTTATTTCCTGTACGTTTATTCTCAACAACGTCCTTTCAAGATGGCTTCCATTTTTTCTACTCTGTAACTTTCTGATCGCTCCTAGAAATAGATCCATTTACCAACATCCCAGATTTCCCAGTGCCCATCTTGTCCAATTTTGATTCACCAATTATACGAAGCTTTCTTTTTTATATCAAATGAATCAAATCCTCTGATAGAAGACAATATAGTTGACCCTAACAAAAGGATGTCATTGTCTGATCCACACTTAAGAATAACGTGCATTTTTTGGATTCATTAGAAAGGACTTAGCATTACTAGACCCAAATATATCAGAAATCACTACAAATTATTCAGTTTTTACCTGAAGAATACTAATAGGAAAGCCCTCCCACAAATCAAAAAAATTACGACTCAGTGGATTATCGATCACGGGATATTCATCTAAAAAAGAAGATGGAGAGAATACAAAACCAATTCCGTTGTAGATATCAGCATTCTTTTGAGTATACAAATTATCATATCCAATTTTTATTTGGACCCTCGGAATTTTCGGATCAAAAGTGTTGATAGCTTTCTTGGGGATACCACGTTTTAAACTGGGTTAATTAAAATTTCAAAATGTTAAGTCAACATCTACTTTCAAGGAATTTCCCATCACCATGGTTTTTCCTGAACCATCATGAAGCCTTGCAATCGGAAAAACACTTCTTGAAGCTGATGAGTTATTTGTCTAATCCTAAACCTGAGAACATGTCCCATCATCCAGTATCGAATACCAAAAAGAAAAATTAACTGATATATTTACTTCGATATAGAACATACCATTGCCGAAACTCTTCTGTTATAAATATTCTACTTAGTTGTGTTTCCAATATTTAGACTTCTTGATGTGCAAACAAACTTGCTATGATTTATCGGGATTTGTGGGCCCTTTCGTAGCTTTCGAAATTTGCTTCTAGTTGAGCTTGTTTTTCTTGGAAGGGATGAAATGCTTATTTCCCTTTATCTTGTGGGTCTTTTTTCGTCTCAAATGAGGATCACAATAGGAAAACATTATTTTTCTTCTTTATAATTGTCTAAGGAATCTGAAAATTGTCTCTTTCAGATGAGCCTTAGTGGGCACAGTAGCTTCCAGCTGCAAGGTATTCTGCTTCAGTTGTGAAAGTTGCTATTGATGTTTGCTTCTTGGTGAACCAAGAGATCAGTCTGTCTCCTAGAAACTAACACGATCCACTGGTGCTCTTACGATCTAGTTTACATCTTGCATATGAATATCCAACTAAATTATAAAAAGAATCCTTAGCATACCATAAGCCCATATTTTGGGTGCCTTTAAGATATTTTAAAATGCGTTTGGCAGCTGAAAAATGCGATTATTTAGGATCTGCCTGAAATCTAGCACACATGAAAACATCAAATACACTATCAGGACGACTAGCAGTTAGGTACAATAATGAACCGATTAAACCTGTGTAAAGTGTAGAAACCGAAAAACCAATATGCGTAGATATGTGCATAATTTCTATTATTTAATTTTAAATGGTTATTATTTTAAGAAATTGTTGATTTAATTACATTTAAATAATTTACGTTATTTTTAAGGATTTTAAATCGCGTATTTCAAATTTTAGCTTTTTAGATATATACGCGAGACCGGACCGGAGATAAGAAATCGGAGATGAATTTTTATGATCCAAAAATATTCCTAAATTCATTCCGAGCTAAGAAATAATTTATTTTAATGAAATGAAGTGGATTTAAGTCTACTTTAATTAATTAATCACCAATTTAATTGTAGGCTTCTTAATTCATCAAGATTATGCTTAATTAACCTTTTAATCAAGCTTATCTAGCCTAGGATTCTACTTAGTAAAACTTAAACAAATCCTACACTAATTGGCAGCCTACTCTCGGTCATATTATACTCCACACAATCCCAACTTGACACCATTTAACTCCCCCAACAACAAGAAAACAAATGACAACCATTCAACATGCATGTCCCCCCAACTTGACATCAATAACTCACCCATGCACCACCTTATTTGACCACAAGCCTTCACCACCTTCTTCATTCTCCCTAGCACAAAATATTAGAGATTTAGAAGCTCCCATTCTCACCCAAGACAGCAATAATAGCAAGGTGTCTTCATTTTCGTTGCCGTGTCTCCCGATCCGACGTATTGTGTTGTTTATTGTAAAAACAACTTAAGGCATGTATATATGGTTTCTTTGCTCTTCAATCAAGTCATATACTGATTTTTAAACATCACATGTACATGATTTAAAGGTAAAAACCGAAATTATGACAGCAACATTTCACAAAATTCTGCACAGATTTTCTCGGCTACCTTCATGCTTCACGTTTGGTATTTTTTTGTGATTTCAGGGGGTTGGTTCGATTACAGGCACCCAAGGCTGCATCTAGGCATGTACTAGGCTGAGTTAGGATCATGTTGATCCATTAGTTTAAGCCCCCAACTCGCTGGATTCAAGATTTGACAGCAACTCCTCCATAGTTGCAAGCTGAGTCTCGAAATTCTGGTTTTTGGTTGTTCAATGAGGTTCGAATCTTGGTTGGCTTTTGGGCCTGTAACCACGGTTAGGACCCTTCCTTAGCATGTCTAGGACATGATCAAGATGACCTTTCATGACTTGGTTCATGGCCCCATCGGTTTTTAAAGAAAAACAACACAAGTGTCCCTCGGTTTCTATTTCTGATTTTTTGTGAGTGAGTTTCGGCTCTTGAAGTTTTGGATGGATCTTGGTTGGCTTTTAGCCCTTAACCTTGGTTCATACAACACTTCATCATGTCTAGATCGAGCCATGGTCAATCATATGACCACTGGAATGACACATGACAGCAAGCGATCCAAACAATCGCATGGTACAGAATTTTTCTTTGTGTTCTCGGTTTGAGCTTTGTGTTGTCCTAGGTGTTTGGGTGGATTGTGGTTGGCCTAGTGCCCTTAGCCATGGTTCAAGCCACTCCTTAGGATGTTGTTAAGAGGCTCTGGTTGGTGGTTCAAGTCCCAATGGCCGATAGCCTCGTTAATGAAGCGATGCAAGCACAAGTGCTGCTGCTGCATTTTTTTTACAGCAACTTGTGCTTCGGTTCAGGAGGCTTGTTTGAGTTCTTGGTTGGCTTCTAGCCCTTAGCCATGGTTCAAGCCACACCTTAGGATGTTGGTAAGAGGTTTTGGTCGGTGGTTCAAGCCCCAATGACAATTAGCCTTGTAATCAAAGCGAAGCAAGCACAGCTGCTGCCGCTGGAATTTTACAGCAGCTTTGCTGCGGTTAAGAGGTCACATACGAGTTCTTGGTTGGCTTTTAGCATATGGCCTTGGACTGTACAGTACCTTATTGAGTTAGGAAGGTCAGGTTTTTGGCCGTTTGTTATTTGGTTAAGTTTAGAGGTCGTACGAAAATTTACGGTGCAATGTGGCAAAGTGACTCTCGAAAGAGCGTTTCATGATTTTGGCCTCCAAGCACAATTTTCGTGTATTACAGCCCTTGGTATATATTTTCCATTATTTTAGGTATATTTTAATCATGACTAAACGATAGTTCGATGTTGGTTCGGGTTGGTACAGAGTCATGGTTAGATACTAAGTTTGTTGGGCGTAATTGTCTCGTTTTTAGTTCGATTATGAGATGTTGGTCAAGTTGAGATTAGTTGCATGTGTCTCATGTTAGAATTAGGTCAAAGCGAGCCTGGGAACGATCCAACTCAATTGGTATATTAAAACAGGATAATAATTATATTACGTGCATAAAAATATAAATTATTTATTTTTGAGATATATGCGATATGTCTTGTGGCCACCTTACGCTTATGGGATTGCTTCACCCGGTAACTTACGACCGGTTTACGATTATGTATGGGTACGGATATTCAGTCCAAGGGCTGTGATGATCACTACCCCCAGTATACTGTGGTTTAGTCTGATCAGACGTGCATGTTATGTTATGGGCCACTTGCGTAGAAACATTATCTCTATCAAAAATTACGATATGATATGTTATGACAGAGCTCTATCGAGCAAAGCTTTTACGTTTAATTTTAAGATATGCACGTATTTATAATTACTCACGATACGATTTTCACGTTACGCTTTACGATACGATATTTTTACGTTGCATGCGATTTTTTGATATATTTACTTGTTATTCACGATATATGCATGCTGGGTCTTTCGACTCACTAGACTTGATTGATGTAGGTACTGACGATGCAGAGGCTGAGGGCGGGGACTAGTGAGTTAGCTCGGATCAGCGGTAGTACGAACCCGAGGATCTCACGTTTAATTATTCAATTTTATGTTCAAACTCTTGTTATAAT
The DNA here is from genome assembly GCF_025594145.1 of Primulina tabacum. NCBI lineage: Eukaryota > Viridiplantae > Streptophyta > Magnoliopsida > Lamiales > Gesneriaceae > Primulina > Primulina tabacum. The sequence continues at coordinate 31,351,964 of NC_134557.1, forward strand.
TTTTATATATTTTAAGTTATTGTTTAAAACATTATTCAGTTTCCGCTGCTATGTTTATGTTAAACCGTTGGGTTATTTTACGAAAGTTTTTATACGTTGCAAGTTTGTTTATTTAAAGGGAAAATTTTTAATAAATCAGTAAAATTATGAATACGAAATACGGGCCCTTACAGTTGGTATCAGAGCCAGGTTTCTTGTAAAGGGTTGTACTTACTACTGATCTAGAGAAGCTCACGAAGTCAGTCTTCAGTCTGTAAGTCCTACTTTCGCGTATTACATTTTTTTGAGCATGAAATAGTTTACCAGCATGTTCTCATGAAATATTTTATCAGCATGTTCTCATGAAAAATATTTTATGTTAAGATTATGTTTTAGCAATTATATATTTAAATTTCAAGAAAAATAGTAGAAATATTGTATGTTGGTTACGTAAGGACTTTACATGGTACAGTATGCCTCCTAGACGAGCTATTGATCGCTCTAGAGGTGCTGAAAGCGAGGCTGATGAAAATCAGAACCATTATGAGGATAGAGGTCCACCGCCACCTCCTTTACCACCTGATATGCATACCCAGATGATGGCGGGTATGACTCAGTTCTTCGCACAATTTGCGGGGAACAATGCTGCAGCGGTAGCTAGGTCGCCTACACCAGAGGCTATATGTAAGCGGTTCATGAGGATGAACCCGAAGGAGTTCACTGGGACGTCTGATCCCATGGTTGCTGAAGGATGGATTAACTCCCTAGAGGTTACTTTCAGATTTATGGAGCTGGAGGATGTTGACAGGGTCCACTGTGCCACCTATCTTTTTGGGGGAGACGCCCGTCTGTGGTGGGAGGGCGCATCTGTAGCTCTGGATCTAGCTACTCTCAGTTGGACGCGCTTTAGAGAGGTATTCTTCTCTAAGTATTTTACTGATGACGTGCGTTCGAGATTGACCGGGGAGTTTATGACCCTGAGACAGGGTGACATGACTGTTACGGAGTTTATCCGTAAGTTCGAGAGGGGTTGTCACTTTGTACCCGTGATCGCGAACGACGAGGGTGCCAGACTTAGGCATTTCATGGATGGATTGCGGTCGATCTTATGCCGTGATGTTAGGGTTGCTGGCCCTACGACATATGAGGTCGCTGTCTCTAGAGCTCTTACTGCAGAACAGGATCAGAGAGATATCGAGAATGAGCGCCAGGGTAAGCGGCCATTTCAGGTGCCCCACCGCCCTCCTCAGTAGCAGCAGCAGCATAAGAGGCCTTTCCATGGCTTATCGAGGAGCAGAGATCAGCAGCAACAGCAGCAGCAGCAGCAGGGACGTGTGGTCCCGAGGAGGCAGGAGTACCCGGTCTGTGCCAGTGCACACGCCGCCATACCGGAGTTTGCATGTATGGCTCTGGGAAGTGTTTCAAGTGTGGCGGTACTGGTCATTTGCTGAACAATTGTCCTCAAGGGACATTGCCTACTCCGAGCAGAGTGTTTGCACTCCATGCAGCGGAGGCGAATCTAGGGACTATGCTCTTGACAGGTATATTAAATCTTTAAGTTTATATTTGGGAAAAGTTTAGCATATTTAATTCAGCGTTTTGGGATTAATTGCTTTGAATTATTGGGTTATAAGATTTGAACTTAGAAATTGTAATAAAATTGCATGTTCTATTCGGGTCGTTTTGGGAATCTAAGTTAGAAGAACTTTGACCTTTTGCATGTCTATAAGATTAATTCTGGTAAATTTTTGGGTTTAGATAGTTGTTCCAACCTTTCAGGAAGAATATTTATAGGCGGAGCTTCTACGAACGCCTTGATTGATTCAAGAGCCACTCATTCATTCATATTGAGACCTTTGCGAATTCCGTCAAGGTCAAGACGATTGGATTGGATGTAGCGTATTCTGTGGTTATTCCATCTGGCGAGGAGATGGCAGCGACTAGCGTAGTACGATACATAGACCTCGAGCTTCATGGAAATCTTGTCTATGCAGATTTGATCGTGCTGCCAATGCCAGAGTTTGATATTATCCTTGGGATGGATTGGCTGCACAAGAACAGAGTACTTATTGATTTTCAGCGGAGATCTGTTCTAGTCCGACCGCTTGGAAGGGAGCAGTTCCTATTTGAGCCTGACAAATACTTTAAAGTGCCTATCATGATATCTTGTATTCAGGCTAGGAAGCTCATGCATAGGGGTTGTCGAGCATTCATTGCGACCATTATATCTATTCCCGAGGTCCACAGCCAGTCAGTTGCAGATGTCCCAGTTGTCAGGGACTTTTCAGACGTTTTTCCCGATGACGTCTCTGGTAGACCACTGGTACGAGAGGTTGAGTTTTCGATCGATCTTATGCCAGGTACCGCGCCTATCTCTAAGGCGCCATACATATTAGCACCGTCAGAAATGGTTGAGCTCGATAAACAGATTCAGGAGCTTCTTGACAAGGAGTATATTCGCCCGAGTTCCTCTGCATGGGGCGCGCCTGTCTTATTCGTGAACTAGAAAGACGGATCTATGAGGCTTTGCATTGACTACAGGGAGTTGAATAGGGTTACAGTGAAGAATAAATAACCACTTTTGAGGATCGAGGATTTGTTTGATCAGTTGCAGGGAGCCTCAATATTCTCCAAGATAGATCTGCGTTCCGGATATCAACAGTTGAGGGTGAAAGACGCCGATACTTTTAAGACTGTTTTTAGGACTCGTTATGGGCACTTCGAGTTCCTAGTGATGCGTTCGGTCTGACAAATGCACCGACAATCTTCATGGATCTCATGAATCGTGTATTTCAGCCGTATCTTGATCAGTTCGTTATTGTATTCATAGATGACATTTTCGTCTACTCAAAGAGTCAAGAGGATCACAACAGGCATCTGACCGCAATATTGCAAACGTTGCAGAGGCACAAGCTGTACGCTAAGTTCAGCAAGTGCGAGTTCTGTTTGGAGAAAGTGGCGTTCCTAGGCCACATCATATCTAGCAGTGGTATTGAGGTAGACCCAGCAAAGGTTGCGACAGTCAGAGATTGGGAGGTGCCGCAGAGTGTATCAGAGATCTGTAGTTTCCTTGGTCTAGTAGGATACTATCGAAAGTTTATTCAGGGTTTCTCCTTCATCGCAGTTCCCCTCACGTCATTGACTAAGAAGAATGCTAAGTATGTGTGGAGCAATGAGTGCCAGAAGAGCTTCGATTCTTTGAAGCAAGTTTTTATTTCAGCGCCGATCTTGTCCATGCCTTCTGGGCCCGCAGATTTTGTATTGTATACCGATGCTTCGAAGCTCGGTCTAGACGCAGTGTTAATGCAGCATAGGAAAGTAATAGCGTATGCTTCTTCTCAGTTGAAGATCCATGAGAAAAACTACCCTACTCATGATCTTGAGTTAGCTGTATTTGCCTTGAAGATTTGGAGGCATTATCTATACGGAGAGAAGTGTCAGATCTTTACCGACAACAAGAGCCTCCAGTACTTCTTTACGCAGAAAGAGTTGAATATGCGTTAGAGGCGTTGGTTGGAGTTAGTCAAGGATTATGACTGTGACATTAGCTACCATCCTTGTAAAGCTATTGTAGTAGAGGATGCTTTGAGCCGGAAAGTTGCAGTGATGGCTGATTTGTCAGTTCAGAGGCCTCTTCAGAGTGAGATTCAGAGGTTTGATCTAGATATTTATACTCGAGGTAGAGTTCCCCGTCTATCTACCTTGACGATTAAGTCTTCTTTATTAGACCGTATTCACAGCGGTCAGTCATCTGATGAGCAGTTGGCGAAGTGGAGGCAGAGAGATGAGGCAAAGGGCAGTATTTTGTACACAGTGAGTGATGGCATTATTCGTTATCGAGATAGGATATGGGTTCCTAGCAGCGATTCTATTCGAACAGACATATTAATTGAGGCTCATATGTCACCGTACTCTATTAATCCTGGGAGTACGAAGATGTACAAGGATCTGCAGATGTTATATTGGTGGTCCGGTATGAAGAGAGAGATCCGGAGATTTGTATCCGAGTGTTTGACTTGTCAGCTTGTGGAAGCTGAACATCAGAGACCAGCCGGCTTACTCAAGCCACTTCCCATTTCCGAGTGGAAGTGGGAGAACATTAACATGGATTTCGTGGTTGGTTTACCGAAGTCGGCTAGAGGTTCGAATGCTATATGGGTGATTGTTGATCGTCTTACCAAGTCAGCGCATTTCTTGCCTATTAAGATGACTTTCTCCATGACTCAGTATGCCGAGTTATATATCTGTGAGATAGTCCGATTGCACGGTAGCCCAGTCTCTATTGTTTCTGACAGAGATCCGAGATTCACTTCCTCATTTTGGAAGAGTCTGCATTCAGCTATGGGTACAAAGTTGTTGTTTAGCACAGCTTTTTTCACCCTCAGAATGATGGTCAATCAGAGAGAGTTATTCAGATCTTGGAGGATCTTCTCCGTGCTTGTGTCATTGATTTCTCAGGGAGCTAGGAATCGAAGTTGCCATTAGTGGAGTTTACCTATAACAACATCTTTCAGTCGTCTATAGGTATGGCTCCTTATGAAGCACTGTACGGAAGGAAGTGTAGATCACCTATTCATTGGGATGAAGTAGGCGAGAGATCAGAGTTAGGACTAGAGATCGTTCAGCAGACTGCTGATCTTGTAGTCGTAATCCATGACAGTATGAGGACTGCTCAGAGTCGACAGAAGAGTTATGCCGACCGGAGGAGGAGAGATCTAGAATTTGCCGTTGGCGACCATGTTTTCGTGAAGATAGCACCGATGAAGTGTGTCATGAGATTCGGAAAAAAGGGGAAGCTTAGTCTGAGGTTCATCGAACCATTTGAGATCCTCGACAGAGTTGGGACATTAGCATATCGTGTTGCTCTTCCGCCGAATCTGGCCGGAGTACACAATATGTTCCATGTGTCGATGTTGAGGAAGTATTTAGCGAACTCTTCTCAGGTGTTGAACTTTGAGCCGTTGCAGTTTTCTCCGAACTTGTCTTATGAAGGGAGACCAGTGCAGATCTTAGACCGTAAGGAGAAGAAGCTTCGGAACAAAGTGATCAAATCAGTGAAGGTCAAGTGGCTTAATCATTCCGATGAGGAAGCTACTTGGGAGTCAGAGTCAGAGATGCGAAGTCGCTTTCCTGATTTATTCGGTGAGTTCTAATTTCAAGGACGAAATTTTATTTAAGGGGAGGAGTGTTGTAGAAACCGAAAAACCAATATGCGTAGATATGTGCATAATTTCTATTATTTAATTTTAAATGGTTTTTATTTTAAGAAATTGTTGATTTAATTGCATTTAAATCATTTACGTTATTTTTAAGGATTTTAAATCGCGTATTTCAAATTTTAGCTTTTTAGATATATACGCGAGACCGGACCGCAGATAGGAAATCGGAGATGAATTTTTATGATCCAAAAATATTCCAAAATTTATTCCGATCTAAGAAATAATTTATTTTAATGAAATCAAGTGGATTTAAGTCTACTTTAATTAATTAATCACCAATTTAATTGTAGGCTTCTTAATTCATCAAGATTATGCTTAATTAACTTTTTAATCAAGCTTATCTAGCCTAGGATTCTACTTAGCAAAACTTAAACAAATCCTACACTAATTGGTAGCCTACTCTCGGTCATATTCTACTCCACACAATCCCAACTTGACACCATTTAACTCCCCAACAACAAGAAAACAAATGACAACCATTCAACATGCATGTCCCCCCAACTTGACATCAATAACTCACCCATGCACCACCTTATTTGACAACAAGCCTTCACCACCTTCTTCATTATCCCTAGCACGAAATATTAGAGATTTAGAAGCTCCCATTCTCACCCAAGATAGCAACAATAGCAAGGTGTCTTCATTTCCGTTGCCGTGTCTCCCAATCCGACGTATTGTGTTGTTTATTGTAAAAACAACTTAAGGCATGTATATATGATTTCTTTGCTCTTCAATCAAGTCATATACTGATTTTTAAACATCAAATTTACATGATTTAAAGGTAAAAAACGAAATTATGACAGCAACATTTCACAAAATTCTGCACAGATTTTCTCGGCTTCCTTCTGCTTCACGTTTGGTATTGTTTTGTGATTTCAGGGGGTTGGTTCGATTCCAGGCACCCAAATCTGCATCTAGGCATGTACTAGGGTGAGTTAGGATCATGTTGGTGGTCCATTAGTTTAAGCCCCCAATTTGCTGGATTCAAAATTTGACAGCAACTCCTCCATAGTTGCAAGTTGAGTCTCGAAATTCTGGTTTTTGGTTGTTCAAGGAGGTTCGAATCTTGGTTGGCTTTTGGGCCTGTAACCACGGTTAGGACCCTTCCTTAGCATGTCTAGGACATGACCAAGATGACCTTTCATGGCTTGGTTCATGGCCCCATCAGTTTTTGAAGCAAAACAACACAAGTGTCCCTCGGTTTCTATTTCTGATTTTTTGTGAGTGAGTTTCGGCTCTTGAAATTTTGGATGGATCTTGTTTGGCTTTTAGCCCTTATCCTTGGTTCATACAACACTTCATCATGTCTAGATCGAGCCATGGTCAATCATATGACCACTGGAACGACACATGACAGCAAGCGATCCAAACAATCGCATGGTACAGAATTTTTCTTTGTGTTCTCGGTTTGAGCTTTGTGTTGTCCTAGGTGTTTGGGTGGATTGTGGTTGGCCTAGTGCCCTTATCCACGGTTCAAGCCACACCTTAGGATGTTGGTAAGAGGCTCTGGTTGGTGGTTCAAGCCCCAATGGCCGATAGACTCGTTAATGAAGCGATGCAAACACAAGTGCTGCTGCTGCATTTTTTTGACAGCAACTTGTGCTTCGGTTCAGGAGGCTTGTTTGAGTTCTTGGTTGGCTTCTAGCCCTTATCCATGGTTCAAGCCACACCTTAGGATGTTGGTAAGAGGTTTTGGTCGGTGGTTCAAGCCCCAATGACCATTAGCCTTGTAATCAAAGCAAAGCAAGCACAGCTGCTGCCGCTGGAATTTTACAACAGCTTTGCTGCGGTTCAGAGGTCACATACGAGTTCTTGTTTGGCTTTTAGCATATGGAATTCGACTTGACAGTACCTTATTGAGTTAGGAAGGTCAGGTTTTTGGCCGTTTGTTATTTGGTTAAGTTTAGAGGTCGTACGAGAATTTACGGTGCAATGTGGCAAAGTGACTCTCGAAAGAGCGTTTCATGATTTTGGCCTCCATGCACAATTTTTGTGTATTACAGCCCTTGGTATATATTTTATAGTATTTTAGGTGTATTTTAATCATGACTAACGATGGTTCGATGTTGGTTTGGGTTGGTACGGAGTCATGGTTAGATACTAAGTTTGTTGGGCGTAATTGTCTCGTTTTTAGTTCGATTATGAGATATTGGTCAAGTTGAGATTATTTGCATGTGTCTCATGTTAGAATTAGGTCGCAGCGAGCCTGGGAACGATCCAAATCAATTGGTAAATTAAAACAGGATAATAATTATATTACGTGAATAAAAATATAAATTGTTTATTTTTGAGATATATGCTATATGTCTTGTGGCCACCTTACACTTATGGGATTGCTTCACCCGGTGACTTACGACCGGTTTACGATTATGTATGGGTACAGATATCCAGTCCAAGGGCTTTGATGATCACTACCGCCCAGTATAATTTGGTTTAGTCTGATCAGACGTGCATGTTATGTTATGGGCCACTTGCGTAGAAACATTATCTCTACCAAAAATTACGATATGATATGTTATGACAGAGCTCTATCGAGCAAAGCTTTTACGTATGATTTTAAGATATGCACGTATTTATAATTACTCACGATACGATTTTCACGTTACGCTTTACTGTACGATATTTTTACGTTGCTTGCGATTTTATGATATATTTATTTATTATTCACGATATATTCATGCTGGGTCTTTAGACTCACTTGAGACTTGATTGATGTAGGTACTGACGATGCAGAGGCTGAGGGCGGGGACTAGTGAGTTAGCTCGGATCAGCGGTAGCACGAACCCGAGGACCTCACGTTTAATTATTCAGTTTTATGTTCAAACTCTTGTTATAACTTTTATATATTTTAAGTTATTGTTTAAAACATTATTCAGTTTCCGCTGCTATGTTTATGTTAAACCGTTGGGTTATTTTACGAAAGTTTTTATACGTTGCAAGTTTATTTATTTAAAAGGTAAATTTTTATTAAATCCGAAAAATTATGAATACGAAATACGGGCCCTTACATAAAGTGTCGTCTCAGCTAATATTCCCCCTTGATCATTTTCTAGTTTGATTGATGAACTCATGGGAGTACTCGCGGCTGAGCATGTTTCCATGCAAAATTTCTTAAGTAATTCCTTCGTATATTTGGTCTGACTGATAAAAATTCCAGCCTCCAGTTGTTTCACTTGCAGACCGAGAAAAAATGTCAGTTCACCCATTATACTCATCTCGAATTTTTCCTGTATTAACTTGGAAAATTTATCACATAATTTGGGGTTAGTTGACCCAAGAATAATATCATCAACATATATTTGTACAAGTAAAATATGATCAATCTTAGTAAATTTGAACATAGTTTTGTCAACTGATCTAACAGTAAAATCATGATCAGTTAGGAATTTCGAAAGAGTTTCATACCAAGCTCTTGGAGCTTGTTTAAGACCATATAAGACTTTGTTCAAATGATAGACATGATTAGGACGAGAATGATTAACAAAACCTGGTGGTTGTTCAACATATAATTCTTCCTGCAACTGACCATTCAGAAATGCACTCTTCACATCTATCTGGTAAACTTTAAAATTTTTTAAAGATGCGCAGACAAGAAACATTCTGATTGCTTCCGGCCTTGCAACTGGTGCATAAGTTTCATCGTAGTCTATTCTTTATTCTTGCCTATATCCTTGTGATACAACTCTCGATTTGTTGCACACAACTGAACCATCTTCGTTCAGTTTGTTTCTGTATACCCACATTGTACCTATAATGGTTTTAGAAGCTGGTCTTGGAACTAAGTTCCAGACATTGTTATGGGTAAACTGATTAAACTCTTCTTGCATTGCATTTATCCAATTAGGATCAGCAAGAGCTTAATCAGTTTTCTTAGGTTCCAGTTGAAAAACGAAAGCAGAATGAACAAATAAATTAAACATTTGATTTCGAGTTCTTACCGGATCATATGTATTACCTATCACCAATTCTGGTGGATGTGATTTCTTCCATCTGCATTCTCTATTTGTTGCATTCATCTCAGCGACTGCTTCAGTTGGAAACTGAATATTCTCTTCAGTTTCAGTTGTTGCTGTATCAGTTGGTAACTGATTGTTATCATTTTGCTTCACCAACTGATTATTAGTAACAATTTTGTTGGAAACTTAATTTCGGTTGTTTGACAAACTAATTGATTAATTTATTGGACTAATTGATCAAGTAGCTTGAAGTAACTGAACTACATAAATCAACTGACAGTTGCCTAACTGAAGATTAATGCGCATAAACCAGCTGAACTGAACTTACGAAGACAACGGACTGATCAGTTGATATATTCAGTTGTGAGCTTATCAGCTGATCATTCAGCTGTACACGTCATCAGTCGTTGAAAAGGACACTCAACCGACAACAATACAAATCAGACTGCAACTCGTTGTGGAACGCCGCATTTCAGAGCTTACAGTGTAAGAATGTCAGAGGAATATTGAAGTGGAAATCAACGGATATAATGATTCAAATTATATTTTATGTTACCGTTGAAGAGAAGCTTATAAATAGGTGAGAAGAGAAGTTGAGCAAATGATTGATCTTTCTATTCTCTCAAGCTTGCTGTTACCCTGCTGAATTTATCGCTCTTACTTAAGAATCAAAAAGCTCACACTTATCTGATTTATTTGTAGCATTTGAGGCTACCTTTGAGCTTACAAGCACAAACCGTTTTATTGTTTATTTGATCTTAACTAGACCAGTTGTGCTAAGTTCAGTCGAAGAACTCTGAGATATTTAGTAAACTAAGAGTTTCAGTTTTGGCAGTGTTAAGTCAAAACTGAAGTGGGTCTGTACAAGTTTTGTATCGATCAAAGTCTTTTAGTGCATATCCTATCCTTGTGATAAAGGGGGTGACGTAGGAGTTATTTCAATCTCCGAACATCCAAAAATCTTTGTTTGTTACTAGTTCAGTTATTTATTCTATCTTTCAGTCAGTTTATTTCTGAAATTGTTATCAGTTAAACTGATTTTCATTGACTGACAACATTCCTAGTTTCAGTTTTTTCACAGAACTGACACTTCATTCTAAAAGATTCTAAAATTGTGAGTGTTTATTCAACCCCCTCCTTCTAAGCACATCTCAACCAATCAACCGATCCTAACAAGTGGTATCAGAGCAGCTGAATCTTGTATCAGAATACTCTTACTCACAAAGCTGATCAACATGTCTTCATATAATAAAATACCGATGTTTTCTAGAGAAGATTTTGACGATTGGAAAATCAGAATGTAGACTCATTTAGCTGCACAAGATGACGATATGTGGTATGTCATTACTGATGGTCCCACGAAGATCCTAAAAGCAAATACAGCAGTTGCCATTACTGATGGGGCACCTCATCGCATAGAAAGCCCAGAGAGAAATGGACAACTGAGGATAAAAGAAAAGCCAACCTAGATAATGTGGCTAATGATATCTTATATAAAACGCTGGATAAAGTCACTTTCAACAAAATCAAGATGTGCAAAACTGTCAAAGAGATATGGGAGAAACTGATCCAGCTATGTGAAGGAAACGAGCAAACAAAAGAGAACAAGCTATCAGTTGATGTTCAGAAATTTGACAACATCAAGATGAAGGCTAGAGAATCCATGCACGAATATGATGAAAGGATCAGTGGTATTATCAATGTGCTGAATGCACTTGGAAAAGTGTATTCGAACAAAGAAGTGGCACTGAAGGTGGTCAGAGGTCTTCCAAAAGAATAGGATGTCAAGACAATGTCAATGAGAGAGTAAAAGGACCTTAACAAGGTCGAACTTCATGACTTGTTTGCTGATCTAAAGGCTTACGAGTTTGAACTACAAACCAGAGAAGGAGAACCTTCTACACCTGCTGCCACAACTGCTTTTACTGCTGTCAGACTAGAACCAACAGGTTCAGTTGACAAATCTGCTGATCAACTGAGCAATGATGCTATGTCATTGTTTGTCAAGAAATTTCGAAGGTTTATGAGGAGAAATCAAGGAAACTTCCAGAAGCAATATCAGAAAAATCAGTCCAAAGAAGAATCATATGCTTGCTAAAACTGTGGCAAATCTGGTCATTTCATAGCAGACTGTCCTAAGCCAAAGAAGGACAATCGAGGATCAACTGAAAAGGGAAAGAAACCATATGAGCACAAAAGAAGGACCAAGGATAACAAGAAATCATTCAAAAAGAAACATAAAGTGCTTTTGGCTGAAGAGCGCAAATATAAGTGGGCAGAAATTGACACTGATGGGTCAGAACTAGAAAGCCCAATCAGTTCAAGTGAAGATGAAGAGGAAGTCAAGTGCTTAATGGCAGATGATGCTGAACTGGAGTCAGCAAGTGAACAGGTATTTGACTTCAGCTCTACTGATTTCACTCGTGAAGAACTCATGACCACATTGCATGACATGGTAAATGAGTATCACAAACTTGCTCGATCATTTGAGAAGGTTAGAACTAAGAAAACTGATCCCAATGACAACAAAACAGAAACTGATGAGTCAGTTGAATTGTTGAGTTTAAAAAGGGAGATTGCACAACAAAAAGCTGAAATGATTGAAAATAAAGTTTGATATGTCAGTTAAAAATAGAAATTTCAAAACATACTGAACTAATTCAAGATTGGAACAATACTTCAGTTGCACTGGCTGAAATGCAGAATTCACAAAAATCAGTTGATGATAAAACTGGTTTAGGCTTTAACAATCATGATGAAAATTCTGCAAGTGATACACAACCAATGTTGAATGAAAACAAAGGAAATTACATAACATTTGTAAAATCAACTATGGTAAATGAATTCTCAGAACCTAGTAAACCAGCTGTTCGATTGACTGAAAGTAAGAACAAAGGCAAACGGTATGGAATTGGATATAGTTCTGAGAGTTTAACTGATACAAGAAACTTGTCACCTAAACAATTCAGTTACAAAAATCAGTACTCAAGGAACGACTAATACAATTACTACAACTGTAAGCTAGTTCAAAAACGATATAAAAAGAGTAGTCAGTTGAAAAAGGATACAAATCATACTGTTTCATCCTCACATCACACACATATTGCCAAGAATTCGAGAAAAACCATTTGGAACACAGCTACTAGAAAGTCAGTTAGACTAGTCCAAGTCTGGATTCCTAAAGAACTAATTAGTTTAGGACCCAAATGAATATGGGTACCAAAATTATATATATTTGTGTGATTGTAGGTAACAGGTACAAAAAAAGAATCAACTTGGTATCTAGACAGTGGGTGTTCGCGGCATATGACAGGAAATGCAAATTTGCTATCTCAACTGATCAAATATACTGGACCAAACATCAATTTTGGACACAACTCCAAAGGTAAAACTGTGGGTAAGGGTAAGCTTATCCATGGTAACTTTACAATTAAAGATGTTTTGCTAGTTGAGAATTTGAAGTATAAATGATAAGCATCAGTCAGTTATGCGACAATAATTTCTCAGTTCAGTTTGACAGACACACTTTTTCAGTTAGAGACTCAACTGATGAGGTCATCCTAACTTGAAATCGTTGTGGAAATACTTACAAAGTCAGTTGGACTGAACAAACTTATGCACCAGTTTGTTTCATTGCTTCCAAGTCTTCTAAAAACTGGTTGTGGCATAAGAGGTTTAACCACTTAAACTTTAAATCTATTGCCTATCTGAGTAAGCAAGATCCTGTAACTGGTTTGCCCAAAATAGATTTTTCAAAAGATAATGTTTTTGTTCAGCATGTCAGTTTGGTAAACAAGTAAGATCGTCATTCAAAAACAGAGGTTGTAAATCATCTTCCCGATGCTTCGAACTGTTACATATGGATCTTTTTGGTCCAATACCAGTCATGAGTTTAGGGAGAATTAAATACACCCTAGTAGTTGTGGATGACTTTTCAAGATTTACTTGGGTTATTTTTCTCAAATCCAAAGACCAAACTGCTGCACAACTGATTAAGCTCTTCAAAAGACTTTTAAATGATAAATCAGTTGGGATTGATCGAATAAGGTCTGACAAAGGGACTGAATTCATCAATCAAAATCTTTCAACTTTTTTAGAAAATACGGGAATCAAGCATGAGCTCTCAGCAGCTAGAACACCTCAGCAAAATGGTGTAGCTGAGAGAAGAAATCGGACCCTTAAAGAAGCTTGTAGAACAATGCTTGCTGATTCTGGTATTTCTCAAAAGTTTTGGACTGAAGCAATAAACACTGCATGTTATACTAAGAACAGATCAATGATTAATAAGAATCATGTGAAAACACCATATGAGATCTAGCATGGAAGAAAAAGTGTGGTTTCTTATTTCAAGATATTTGGTTGCAGATGTTTTATGCTTGATAATGGTAAAAATCATTTATAAGCCTTTGATGCTAAATCTGCATAGGGAATATTTCTTGGATATTCTTCAGTTAGCAAAGCATATAGAGTTTTTAGTAAAAGTTCTTTAAATGTTGAAGAATCTATTCATGTTGTTTTTGATGAAACTGTACTAACTGATAAGCCAACTGATCCAATTGAGCTAGTTGATCGATTTACAGAGATTAGTTTAGAGGATGAAAATGAAGAAGAAAATCATATCAATAGAAATATCCTTCAAACACCTGAACCAGAAATACTAGATCAATAAGTTGAACAGGAACCTGCTCCTGATAATCAGTTGGTGGAGCAAACAGATGATATTAAGTTACCAACTGATACAGCTCCAACTGAAACTTAAAACATTCAGTTGCCAACAGAAGCAGTTGCTGATATAGAAGCAACAAATACTGAGCTCAGATGGAAGAAATCACATCCTCCAGAATTGGTGATAGGTAATCCATCCGATCCGATAACAAATACTGAGCTCAGATGGAAGAAATCACATCCTCCAGAATTGGTGATAGGTAATCCATCCGATCCGATAAGAACAAGAAATCAAATGCTTAATTTGTTCATTCATTCTGCTTTTGCTTACAACTGGAACCAAAGAAAACTGACGAAGCTCTTGCTGATCCTAACTGGATAAATGCAATGCAAGACGAGTTAAATCAGTTCACCCTTAACAATGTCTGAAACTTAGTTCCAAGACCAGTTTGCAAAACAATTATAGGTACAAAATGTGCATTCAGAAATAAACTGAACGAAGATGGTTCAGTTGCACGCAACAAAGCAAGAATTATCGCAAAATGATATACGCATGAAGAAGGAATTGACTATGATGAAACGTATGCACCAGTTGCAAGACTGGAAGCAATCAGAATGTTCCTTGCCTAGGCATCATTCAAAAACTTCAAAGTCTATCAAATGGATGTAAAAAGTGCATTTCTGAAATGGTCAGTTGCAAGAAATAGTTTATGTTGAACAACCTCCAGGTTTTATCAATAACTCTTTTTCTAATCATGTCTATCATTTGAACAGAGCTTTATATGGTCTTAAACAAGCTCCAAGAGCTTGGTATGAGACACTTTCAAAATTTTTAACTGATCATGATTTTACTGTTGGATCAGTCGACAAGACTTTGTTCAAATTTTTTAAGAATGATCACATTTTACTTGTGCAAATACATGTTGATGATATTATATTTGGGTCAACTAACCCCAAATTATATGAGAATTTTGCCAAGTTAATGCAAGACAAATTTGAGATGAGTATGATGGGTGAACTGACATTCTTTCTCGGACTATAAGTGAAGAAACTGGACACTGATATTTTTATCAGTAAGACCTAATACACGAAGGAATTGCTATATAAATTTGGCATGGAAACATGTTCAGCTGCAAGCACTCCCTTGAGTTCATCAGTCAAACTGGAGAATGATCAAGGGAGAATATCAGTTGAGACGACACTCTACAGAGGTTTAATAGGTCCATTATTGTACCTAACTGCTAGTCGTCCTGATATTGTATTTGTTGTTTGCATATGTGCTAGATTTCAAGAAAATCCTAAGCAATCGCATTTTACATTTGCCAAAAGAATTTTAAAATATATAAAAGGCACTCAAAATGTGGGATTATGGTACGCTAAAGAATCTTCTTTCAATTTAGTTGGATATTCAGGTGCAAATTATGCAGGATGTAAGCTAGATCGTAAAAGCACCGGTGGATCTTGTTAGTTTCGAGGAGACAGACTGATCTCATGGTTCAGCAAGAAACAAACATCCATAGCTACTTCCACAACTGAAGCAGAATACCTTGCTGCTGGAAGCTGCTGTGCCCAACTGCTTTGGATTCAGCAACAACTGAAAGATTATGGAGTTGATGCTAAAGAATCTCCCATATTTTGTGTAATGCCCGAGAATTTGGTTATTATAATCTGAAAAAATTTGTTGATAATTGATGTGATTTTAGACTGGAACAGGATCGGACCGGGAAAGCCGGAAAAATGATTGGAAATATGTGCGAGGATGAGCCCTCGCGCATATGCGCGACCCAGCGGGCGCATATGCGCGAGGTAGGCAGAGAACCTCGCGCATATGCGCGTAACCTCACGCATATGCGCCGGGTGAGGGCGCGCATATTCACGAGCTGCCGTGATGTTACGCGCCGAGACAAAATGTCTCGCGCATATGCGCCGAGGAGGGTCGCGCATATGCGCGAGATGTGCAGCATAAGGATGAAGCCACTTGCCTTTGTACCATGCAATATATATATATATAATCATGCAATTCTTCAGATTCAGTGGAAGGAAACTAAGAGAATCGCTGGGAGAAAGCTTAAGTTCTTCAAACAAGAGATTTGTGATTTACGAGAAATCCGTCCGTCTGAATTTCAATCTGATTTCGGTACCGTGTTTCCCTCGTTACAGGCTTCACACGGACGTAAGTTTTACTACGTTTTGTTATGATTTGAAAATATGATATTGAAGGAATCAGATATGATTCATATATTGTGTTCTTGATATATTAGACATCGTATAATCGAAACCTGATTGAAGAACGGATACCGTATGAAATTGTAATGATTTTAAGAATAGATTTGATTGAGATTTGATATCAGATTTGTATTGTTATTGAGTATGAGTTGTGGGAATTGATATCTGTTGATTTGTATTGTTGGGTATATTGAGATTATGCCGTTATGCCGTTGAAACAGAATTAGATTGAGTTCTCATTATATCGAGTAATGATTTGAGTGGTGTATTGATAGTGTACTCCTCGATATTGCCATTGCCAGATTGAGTATTGACAGACTTTGAATTCGAGACTTCTACTTCGTCAGATCAACAAAAAGAAAGGTATAAATCAATGTTAAACGGGAGATCGACTCGAGTCAGATTGGACTGGAGTTTCCCAAAAACCACATACTTTTTTTATTGCATTGATATTTGCAATTTATGAGATTGATATGCTTAGTCTATTGAGTTATAGCAAAGCATGTATTGAGTAATGGGCAGAGATGCCTAGTTATTGGCGGATATGCCAAGTTTTTGGCCGATATGCCAAGACACTGGATGTTTGATTCATATCGATGTTGCGTAGGAGTGGATCGGCTTCTATTGCGGAGATTCGGTATATGGTAATATCCAGGAATCGGGATCCCTAGTTTAGAGATGAGTCGAGTCTGAGATGATGAGTCCAGAGTTTGTTTACAGCTTTATATCGATTCATGTCTTTCAGATTGTGATACATGTTATTGATATGTGTTTCATGCTTTAATATCTGTTTATATGATTGCATGTATACATTGTTTATACTGTGATGTATTCTCACCGGAGTTATCTGGCTATTGTTGTGTTTGTATGTGTGCATAACAACAGGTGGGACAGGATCAGGGTCACGAAGAGGATGAGTGATTCAAGTTTAGCGTGGAGATCCGGACTTAGAATAGATTAATTTTCAGTACTTGATGCAGTGGCTGAGCTTTAGTTTGAGATAAACATATGTTGTACAAGACTTGTACTTTATTGTCGCTTTGTATATCAGATGAATTTCATTATGTTCCGCATTTATGTATTTAAAAAAAAATTTGGACCGAGATGAATTAAATGATCCTAAAAATGATTAAGAAGATAAATTAGGTTCGGGTCCCCACAGCAGGTGGTATCAGAGCAATAGGTTCCTTAGACTGAGATAGAAGCTAGTGATCGGGGTAAATTGAGTTTTCTTTCCTGCCTTTATGTGATAGCATGTTTACCTGATTATCTGATTTGATTGGAAACATGGGTAATTGATAAATGAATCAGAACCGATTCTTGATCAGCAGTATGATGATCAGAGGAGGACTGAAACAGGTTGGTTGTATTTGGTTACTATCCCTTTTGATAATCAGATATGCCTCCTCGAAGAGTACCAGAACAGGGTAGTACTTCTGCTAATCTAATGGATGTGACAGCAACACCGACGGAAACGTTACTGAAGAGGTTTCAGTCGTTTAAACCGCTAACCCTGAAAGGTACAGAGACTTCCCTTGACTGTGAGTGTTGGTTAGATGATGTTGTGGGGGCCCGGGCTCTAACTCAATTCTTTTCGGGATTAATCGGATCTTTATTCAAAAATGTGGGTCAAAATTTTGCTTTCTAACATTAATTCAAATGTATATAAACAGCACAAGATAGTTCTTCATTTTATTTCAATAAACATAATTACATGTCTTGTTCTAATACATTCATATAAACCAGTGTTTAATACAAACTACAACCACAAGTAGTACAAGTCTAGTAGGAAACAACTAGTAATCTTATGCGCCCGAAGTCACCACGCTATCTCGAACTCATCTCTGTCGTGACCCAGATCCTGCCCCACCTGTTGTTATGCACACATACAGACATAACAACAGCCGGAAACTTCGGTGAGAACAAATCCCAGTATAAAACATGTATGCATGCTAATACATAATCATAAATCATGCATGAAAGCAATAACAATGGGTTCCATAGTCTATGAAACCAATCTATATGAGCATGCAATTCAAATCAAATCATGTCTTGACTCGACTCGACTCTACTCTAGTGATCCCGGTGTGAATAAGACGTCACTGTCTGTCACCTACCCTCCCAATCGGGGTAACTGTACGTCTTATTCCTAGACTTTGGCCCTGTCTGTATCTAATGTCTTCAATCGGATTGAATCTGAACCGAAGCGTCGATACCACCAAACGTCTAGTTTGGCAAGTCTGCCAATGACTCTCCTATCTCAAATGCTTGAATATAACTCTATAAACAAGGCATCATCATATCAAGAGATTTAAATATAATTCTATAGACAAATCAAAATCATATCAAAAGATAAACAACAATTCTAATATGTGATTTGGTTGAGAAACTCAAATTGAATCTCATTTGAGTTGTGTCTTCCCCAAACAAAACATGAGTTATACCTTTCGTCACACAATGTCTGTCGATGTCGAAGTCTCGATGACGACTCTGTCAATGTCAAATCTGAAATGGAAATGTTGATACGTATTCTATCAATCTCTAATCCAAATCAACACATATCCAATTCAATACTTGACCTCGGTACCATTTGACGGCATAACGACGTAATTTCTCGATACCGGTCAATTTCATAACAATAACAATTACAAGAATCATGTTTCCACGTCATACTCAATATCATAACCATTTCAAATTCTGATAATCTGCATAAGTTCCACCCAATACATTCTGGAATGTCAAATAAATCGCATACAATATCTGATAATAAATCTTTTCACGGTATTTCGGTTCCTAGCTACTCAAGAACACATATCTCAATTAAAATCACAATTTCTTCAACATGTAGATTTCGAAACATGCTATAATTAAACCATACTTACATCCTCTTGTAGCCTATGATGCAAGGAGCAAGAATCTATACTTGGAATGAAGTTTGGATGTGTAATTCTTTCAAAATCATAACATTAAAGCATAAGGAATTGAAGCTTCTCCCCACTCTCTCTCGTTTCTCAGCTGATGGAAGTGGAGAGAAATGAATCAGAACATTTCTATATATATACCATACCATGTGTCAACTTGAGAAACAAAGGTGGCTTTCTCGCATGCAGCACCGCGGGTGCGCTCTCTCTAGACTGCAGGTGCGCTCAAGCTTCGGCAGTCCATTCATTTTCAAAAATCGACGACCGCGGGTGCGCTACATATAAGACCGCGGGTGCGGTGACATCAACGCGGGTGCGGTTACGTTTGAACCGCGGGTACGGTGTCATTTCTGTAAATAATTTCCAACTCTCTGTCCACCTACCGCGGGTCGCTTCTTCAATGCCATGACGACTCCACTAGACTTTCACTAGTGGAATAGTCTTCGTTCTGAGCGGTTTTTCTTTTCGATCAAGAATCTGTATCGGTTGCTCAGTATAACTCAAAGTCCGATCAAGCTCAACTTCGTCAGGCTGAATGACATGAGAAGCATCAGGCATATATCTACGCAGCATGGATACATGAAATACGTCATGTATTCCAGATAGAGAAGGAGGAAGAACTAGTCGATAGGCTCAATCGCCAATCTTTTCAAGTATTTCATAAGGACCGATGTATCTAGGAGACAACTTCCCGCGTTTGCCAAATCTGACAACGCCTTTGAAAGGAGAAATCTTCAAAAACACTCTGTCTCCTTGTTCAAATACTAGCGGTCTACGTCTGATATTGGCATACTTGGCTTGCCTATCCTGTGCTGTCTTCATCCTCTTCTGAATTATCTTTACTTTCTCAGTCATTTCACGAATCATATCAGGCCCAAGTTCTGGTACCTCAGATATATCATCCCAATATAGAGAAGATCTGCACTTCTTGCTATATAACGCTTCAAACGGTGCCATTCTATGCTCGTTTGATAGCTGTTGTTGTACGAGAATTCACACAACGGTAGTGAATCTTGACAACTAGTGCCGAAATCTAGCACTACAGCTCTCAACATGTCCTCTAAAGTCTGGATAGTCCGCTCTGACTGTCCGTCGGTCTGGAGATGATAGGCAGTACTCAGGTGCAATGTCGTACCTAAAGCCTGCTGCAAACTGTGCCAAAAGTGTGAAGTGAATCGTGGATCACGATCTGATACGATAGACTTCGGCACACCATGCAATCTGACTACCTCTCTGACATACAAATCTGCCATCTGATCGTGTCGATATGTCATTCTGTATGGAATAAAACACGCTGATTTGTTCAATCTGTCAATAATGACCCAAATGGCGTCACAGCCCCGGGATGATCGAGGTAACTTTGTCAGGAAATCCATGGAAATGTGATCCCATTTTCATTATGGAATAGATAGGCTCTGAAGTAAACCTCCGGGCTTCTTTCTCTTAGCCTTCACCTGTTGGCAATTTAAACACTTAGACACAAATTCGGCAATGTCTGACTTCATCTGTTTCCACCAGAACTGTGTCTTTAGATCGTTGTACATCTTCCTGCCACCAGGATGAATACTGAACCGACTACAGTGCGCTTCTGACATAATCTGTTGTTTCAATTCTGGTACATCTGGCACTACAAGACGGTTATTCACGTACATAACATAATCATGTACCTGATATTCTGACTGATGTCCTGATCTGACCATCTGAATCGACTTCTGAACATTCTGGTCTGTTCTTTGTGCCTCTTTAATCCTCATAAACAAATCTGGCTCAACTTGAATCGAAGCAAGTCTTAGCGGTCTACTATCTGTATCAAATGCTAAACCAGAAAAACAGAAATCTTTAACTAAATTTGAAACACCTATCGTCGATAAGGATAGGGCACATACCTTTCGACTCAAGGCATCTGCGGCTGCATTTGACTTCCCTGGGTAATATTTGATCTCGCAATCAAAATCTTTCAATAAATCGAGCCATCTACGCTGTCTCATATTCAATTCTGATTGAGAAAACAGATACTTCAGGCTCTTGTGATCAGAGTAGATCTCAAATTTCTCGCCATAAAGATAGTGACGCCAGATCTTCAATGCAAAAACAATAGCCGCCAATTCAAAATCATGAATGGGGTATCGAATCTCGTGTGACTTCAGCTGTCTAGAGGCATAAGCAATCACGTGACCTCGCTGCATAAGAACACATCCTAGCCCTCTGTGGGATGCATCACAATATACAACGAAATTGCCAGTACCTGAAGGAATCATCAAGAGAGGTGCACTGGTCAGCCTCTTCTTCAACTCTAGAAAGCTAGACTCACAATCCTCAGACCACACAAACGGTGCATTCTTCTGTGTCAACTGGGTAATCGGTTTCGCAATACTGGAGAAATCTGTAGTATCCTGCCAGACCCATGAAACTGCGTATCTCTGGCATAGAAGTCGGTCTCGGCCAACTGAGTACCGCTTCCACTTTACTCGGATCAACAGAAATACCGTCTCCATATATGATATGACCCAAGAAGACAATCTGTCTCAGCCAAAACTCACACTTTGACAGTTTAGCAAATAATCTTTCATTTCTCAATGTTTGCAACACAATTCTCAAATGATTGGCATGTTCATTCAGATTCTTAGAATAAACCAAGATATCAACAATAAAAACAATCACAAACTCATCCAAATACCTCTGAAAGACACGGTTCATCAACCCCATGAACATCGCTGGAGCATTCGTTAAACCAAAAGGCATGACAACAAACTCATAATGTCCATACCTGGTTCAGAATGCTGTTTTCGGTATATCAACATCTCTAACTCTCAGCTGGTGATATCCAGATCTCAAATTGATCTTGGAATAAACAGAGGATCCCTGCAACTAATCAAATAAATCATCGATACGAGGCAATGGATATTTGTTCTTCACCGTCGCCTTGTTCAGTTGCCGGTAGTCGATACACAATCTCATTGAACCGTCTTTCTTTCGTACAAAAAGTACTGGAGCGCCCCAAGGAGTTACACTAGGTCTGATATATCCCTTGGCTAGAAGATCTTCTAGTTGTGCTTTCAATTCTTTCAACTCTATAGGTGCCATTCTATACGGAGTTCTCGAAATAGGAACGATACCTGGAATAAGATCAATGCTAAAATCTACCTCTTGAGCTGGAGGTAACCCTGGGATTTCGTCAGGAAATACATCCGCAAACTCCCGTACTACTGGCAAATTTGCCAATGCTGGGCTCGTTTTCTGTAGATCTACAGAATAAATAAGGAATCCCTCTGCTCCTTTCTGCAACAATCTACTCATAGTCAATGACGACACTAAGGGAATCCGATATCTGGAACCCTTCCCATAGAATTTCCACTCATCTGCCATTTCAGGTCTGAATTTGACAATCTTGTGAAAACAGTCTACGGTGGCTCTGTACTTGGTTAACATGTCAATCCCGACAATACAATCAAAATCAGATAAACCAAGTACAACACAGTCTAAATCAATCTCATGTCCCTCGAACTGTAGTATACACTGTCTAACTGAAGTGACAGATACCAAACCACTTCCCAATGGAGAAGAAATAGACACTACAGCAGACAATGACTCGACAGGCAATGCATGTATCGATGCAAAATGTTCTGATATGAATGTATGGGATGCACCTGTGTCTATCAACACATATACAGGATAACCGCAAAGAAAACAGTTACCTTCAATCACATCGTCCGGTGCATCTTGGGCTTGCTCTTCGGTCAATTCAAACACCTGAGCCTGTTGTCTGGGAGGTTGGCTCACTGTCTGGCCACCTCTGGCTCTAGGCTGGGACTGTGTAGGCGTGGGCTGGAAGGAATGGACAGGCGAAGCTTGTCTCTCAGGCTGAGTCACTGAGGTAGATGACCCTGCACTCTGAAATCTCGGTGCACCTCTCTGGGGACAGACTCTGGCAAAATTTCCATGTTGCCTACGTATGTTGCATCTGCCCATCACTCCCTGACACTGCTCTGTGGCATGTCGGCCTCCACAAGTAGTGCAATACACACCTGTCACATCTGTACTCTAGCCAGGACCTCTCTGTCTTGACCCACTGGAGCTCGACGAACTGCTTCCTGATCTCTTAAACTGCTTACCCTTAACTTTCAAAGAATCTTTCTTGCCACTACTACTGCTTCCACTATCAAATCGAGGAGGAGGTGGTGGAAACTGGGCGGCAGGCTGTGGCGGTCTCTGACTCTGACCACTATAAGAAGCTCCTCGCTGCCTGATCAAGCCAGCCTCTGCTCCCTTTGCTCGGTTCAGTGCATCAGAAAAGGTGTTGGGTCGTCCCGTGTTCACCAAAGTAAAAATATCCGGGTTCAAACCATTGATGAACTGGTCCGTGACCGCTTCGTCATTTCCTGCCACGTGTGGCGCAAATCGGAGCAAAGAAGAAAACTTGGCAACATACTCTTCTATGTTCCAGTGCCCCTGTCTCAAATTGGCAAATTCGGCCCCTTTGTCTTTTCGATACGACACTGGAAAGAAACATTGATAAAATTCATCTTTAAATACTTTCCAAGTAATATCGATACCTCTATGCTCCAGGGCTCGTTTCGTTGTAAGCCACCAACTTTTTGCCACTTCGTGTAATTGATGCCCAATCAACTTCACTCTCCGTTCGTCTGTATAAGCCAAAGATTCAAACAACATCTCTATATCGTCTAACCATCTCTCACAATCCACTGCATTTTCTGTGCCCTTCAAGGTAGGTGGATGGAATGATTGAAACCTCTTCAACAAAGTCTCAATTGGTGTTTGCAGTAACATCCATCTGAGTACCTGACGTACTACCTTGTTCTAGCACTTGACCTGCAGCTGGTTGTGGTATTCTTCTAGGCGGCATATCTGATTATCAAAAGATTAGTATACAATCTATACAATCTGTCTCAGCCCTCCTCTGATCATACACCTCTGATCCAGAATCGGTTCTGATTCAGTCTTTACAAGTACATGCTGTAAATCAATTCAGATAACAATACAACATGTAATAGGGAAAGCAATAAATCATGCTAGCACATCAAAAGCAAGGAAGGAGACTCGATCTACCCCGCTCATTCTATTCTATTTCAGTCTACAGAAACTACTGCTCTGATACCACCTGTTGTGGGGACCCGGGCTCTAACTCAATTCTTTTCGGGATTAATCGGATTTTTATTCAAAAATGTGGGTCAAAATTTTGGCTTTCTAACATTAATTCAAATGTATATAAACAGCACAAGATAGTTCTTCATTTTATTTCAATAAACATAATTACATGTCTTGTTCTAATACATTCATATAAACCAGTATTTAATAAAAACTACAACTACAAGTAGTACAAGTCTAGTAGGAAACAACTAGTAATCTTCTGCGCCCGAAGTCACCACGCTATCTCGAACTCATCTCTGTCGTGACCCAGATCCTGCCCCACCTATTGTTATGCACACATACAGATATAACAACAGCCGGAAACTCCGATGAGAACAAATCCCAGTATAAAACATGTATGCATGCTAATACATAATCATAAATCATGCATGAAAGCAATAACAATGGGTTCCATAGTTTATGAAACCAATCTATATGAGCATGCAATTCAAATCAAATCATGTATTGACTCGACTCGACTCTACTCTAGGGATCTCTGTGTGAATAAGACGTCACTGTCTGTCACCTACCCTCCCAATCGAGGTAACTGTACGTCTTATTCCTAGACTTCGGCCCTGTCTGTATCGAATGTCTACAATCGGATTGAATCTGATCCGAAGCGTCGATACCACCGAACGTCTAGTTTGGCAAGTCTGCCAATGACTCTCCTATCTCAAATGCTTGAATATAACTCTATAAACAAGGCATCATCATATCAAGAGATTTAAATATAATTCTATAGACAAATCAAAATCATATCAAAAGATAAACAACAATTCTAGTATGTGATTTGGTTGGGAAACTCAAATTGAATCTCATTTGAGTTGTGTCTTCCCCCAACAAAACTTGAATTATACCTTTCGTTGCACAATATCTGTCGATGTCGAAGTCTCGATGACGACTCTGTCAATATCAAATCTAAAATAGAAATGTTGATACGTATTCTATCAATCTCTAATCCCAATCAACACATATCCAATTCAATACTTGACCTCGGTACCATTTGACGGCATAACGACGTAATTTCTCGATACCGGTCAATTTCATAACAATAACAATTACAAGAATCATGTTTCCACGTCATACTCAATATCATAACCATTTCAAATTCTGAAAAAATCTGCATAAGTTCCACCCAATACATTCTGGAATGTCATATAAATCGCATACAATATCTGATAATAAATCTGTTCACGGTATTTCGGTTCCTAGCTACTCAAGAACACATATCTCAATTAAAATCACAATTTCTTCAACATGTAGATTTCGAAACATGCTATAATTGAACCATACTTACATCCTCTTGTAGCCTATGATGCAAGGAGCAAGAATCTATATTTGGAATGAAGTTTGGATGTGATTCTTTCAAAATCATAACCTTGAAGCATAAGGAATTGAAGCTTCTCCCCATTCTCTCTCGTTTCTCAGCTGATGGAAATGGAGAGAAATGAATCAGCACATTTCTATATATATACCATGCCATGTGTCAACTTGAGAAACAAAGATGGCTTTCTCGCATGCAGCACCGCGGGTGCGCTCCCTCTAGACCGCAGGTGCGCTCAAGCTTCGGCAGTCCATTCATTTTCAAAAATCGACGACCGCGGGTGCGCTACATATAAGACCGCGGGTGCGGTGACATCAACGCGGGTGCGGTTACGTTTGAACCGCGGGTGCGGTGTCATTTCTGTAAATAATTTCCAACTCTCTGTCCATCAACTGCAGGTGCACTCTTTCTTGGACCGCAGGTGCGGTGACCCTACTGTAAAAATGACCAATTTTCTGTCCATGCACCGCTGGTGCGGTATCTTTCATGGTGCGGGTGCGGTCTGCCCTTCATTCAAAATTCTAATTTTTCATGTCTCTCCTTCCCCCATCTCATTTATTGCTTCTCATTACATGTCATGCATTCTCATATCTTTGAATATCGCATCAATGAAGACTAATAAATCTCAGGCCTTACAGATATTGAGATGCTGTTTGATTCCTTGGATTACACAGATGAGAACCGAGTCCGAGTGATTGGGCACCAGTTGCATGACATTGCAAAGAAATGATGGATCACGACAAAGAGAGCATTGGAGCATCGAGTACAGTGATTACTTGGAATGTCTTTAAAACTGAGTTCTATCAAAGATTTTTTCCAGTATCGTACAGAAAAGACAAAAGTGCAGAGTTTGCAAATTTGAGACAAGGTCAGTTGAATATAGAGGATATGTGGCAAAGTTCTATACCTTGTTGCGATTTGCTCCACACATTGACGAGAATGACGAAGCTGTTGCTGATCAGTTCATCAATGGGTTGAATCCTAAGATCTTTACATTGGTGAACACCGGGCGACCGAATAACTTTGCTGATGCCCTGAATAGAGCCAAAGGAGCTGAAGCTGGTCTGATGAGACAAAAAGGAGCTTCGTATGTTCCTCCAGTACCGAGACCCCAGCAACCCCCTCCCAGATTTGAGAGTGGCAGCAGCAGCGGGAAGAAAGATTATCTGAAAACCAGAGAAAGACAGTTTAAGAAGTCTGGCAGCAGTTCCTCTAGCTCCAGTGGTTCCCGACAGAGCCAAAGTTATATCGGGGCTTATTGCAGAACTTGCGGAGAGAGACATCCGACCGAGCAAAGCCAGGGAGTGATTGGTAGTTGCCGTATCTGCAGACAGCAGGGACACTTTGCCAGAGTATGTCCACAGAAAGGTTCCCAGGGATCCCAGGGAGCAGAATCAGCTGGATCAGTGGCTCAGACTGATAGAAGATCATCAGCTGTTCAATCTTTCTAGCCACCACCGATTACTACTCCGTCACAGCAGAGGCCAGGAGGAAGCCAGACAGTTAGCCATCCTCCTAGACAGCAGGCCAGAGTATTTGCTTTGACAGAGGAACAAGCCCAAGAAGCACCAGATGATGTTGTTGCAGGTAACTGTTCTTTATGTGGTTACCCTGCTTATGTATTGATAGATACGGGTGCTACTCATATATTTATATCTGTACGATTTGCATTGAGTCATGCATTGCCTGTTGAGTCTTTATCTGCTGTAGTGTATGTCTCTTCTCCTTTGGGGACAAGTTTGATATCAGTGAATTCTATGAAACATTGTGTACTATAGTATGACGGTCATGAGATTGAGTTAGACTGCATTGTACTTGGATTGTCTGATTTTGACTGTATTATCGGTATTGATATGCTGACCATGTACAGATCTACCGTTGATGGTTTCCATAAGATTGTGAGATTCAGACCTGAGATGGCTGACGAATGGAAATTTTACGGTAAGGGTTCTAGATCTAGAATTCCTTTGATATCTGTGTTATCTATTATTCGATTATTACAGAAAGGAGCAGAGGGATTCCTTGTGTATTCAGTTGACTTACTGAAATTGAGCCCCATCATTGGCTGATTTGCTAGTGGTATGTGAGTTTGCTGATGTCTTCCCAGATGAGATTCCGGGTTTGCCTCCAGTCAGAGAGATAGACTTCAGCATTGAATTGGTACCAGGTACAGTTCCGATTTCTAGAGCTCCGTACAGAATGGCACCGATTGAATTGAAAGAGTTGAAAGAGCAGTTAGAGGATTTACTGGCCAAGGGTTACATCAGACCGAGTGTTTCTCCTTGGGGTGCTCCAGTGTTGTCTGTGAGAAAGAAGGACGGTTCAATGAGACTTTGCATTGACTACCGGCAACTGAACAAGGCTACGGTAAAGAACAAATACCCTTTGCCTCATATTAATGATTTATTTGATCAGTTGCAGGGCTCTTCTGTATATTCCAAGATCGATCTGAGATCTGGATATCATCAGCTGAGAGTCAGAGATTCTGATATCTCGAAGACAGCGTTCAGAACCAGTTATGGACATTATGAGTTTATCGTCATGCCGTTCGCTTTAACAAATGCTCCAGCTGTATTTATGAGATTGATGAGCCGTGTGTTTCAGAAGTACCTTGATGAGTTTGTGATTATATTCATTGATGATATTCTGATATATTCGAAGAATATGATTGATCATGCTGAGCATTTAAGAATTGTTTTGAGAACTCTGAGGGCTGAGAAATTGTATGCTAAGATGTCGAAATGTGAGTTTTGGTTGAGATAGGTTGTATTTCTGGGTCACATTATATCTGGAGATGGGATTTCTGTTGATCCTAGCAAGGTTGAGGCTGTGATCAGTTGGCCGAAACCTACATCGGTGCCAGAAATACGCAGTTTTATGGGTTTAGCAGGCTATTACCGTCGATTCATTAAAGATTTTTTGAGTATTGCTAAGCCTATTACGCAGCTGACTCAGAAGAATGCTCCATTTGTTTGGTCAGAAGACTGTGAGTCCAGTTTTCTTTAATTGAAGAAGAGATTGACCAGTGCTCCTATATTGACGATTCCATCAGGTACTGGTGATTTTGTTGTTTATTGTGGTGCTTCTAACAGAGGATTGGGTTGTGTTTTGATGCAGCGAGGACATGTCATTGCTTATGCCTCGAGACAGTTGAAGCCACATGAGTCTCGCTACCCAATTCATGATCTTGAATTGGCAGTCATTGTCTTTGCACTGAAGATTTGGCGACACTATCTATACGGTGAGAAGTTTGAGATTTATTCTGATCATAAAAGCTTGAAATATCTGTTTTCACAGTCAAAATTGAATATGAGGCAGCGAAGATGGTTTGATTTATTGAAAGATTTTGATTGTGAAATCAAGTACTATCTAGGAAAATCGAATGCAGCGGCTGATGCACTAAGTCGAAAGGTATGTTCTTTGTCCTTATCGACAATTGATGTTTCAAATTTGATTCAAGATTGCTGTTTGTCTGGATTGGTATGTGAGACAGAATGTAAACCATTGAGATTATATGTTGTTCAAGTCGAACATAGCTGATTTTGAGAATTAAAGCGGCTCAGAAAGTTGATCAGAATGTTCAGAATTCGATATCGATGGTCAGATCAGGGCATCGATCAGAGTATCAGGTTCGTGATAGTGTATTATATGTGAATAATCGTCTTGTTGTGCCAGATGTTTCAGATATGAAACGACGGATATTGTCAGAAGCGCATAGCAGTCGATTCAATATTCATCCTAGTGGCAGAAAGATATACAATGATTTGAAAAGACAATTTTGGTGGAAACAGATGAAAGCAGATATTGCTGAATTTGTATCCAAATGTCTGAATTGCCAATAGGTGAAAGCCGAAAGAAAGAAACCAGGAGGACTGTTACAGAGTTTATCTATTCCTGAATGGAAATGGGATCACATTTCCATGGATTTTGTAATGAAGCTACCGAGATCCTCCCGAGGTTGTGATGCGATTTGGGTCGTGTTTGACAGATGACCAAATCCGCATGTTTCATTCCATACAAGACGACGTACAGACATAACCAGATGGCAGAAATCTATGTCAGATAGGTGGTCAGGTTGCATAGAGTGCCGAAGTCGATTGTTTCAGGCCGTGATCCTCAGTTTACTTCGCACTTCTGGCAGAGTTTACAGCAGACTCTAGGTACTAAGTTAAATCTGAGTACCGCATATCATCCACAGACCGACGGACAGCCAGAGCGGACTATCCAGACACTGGAGGATATGCTTAGAGCTGTAGTTCTTGATTTTAGCACTAGTTGGCAAGAATCTTTGCCACTTTGTGAGTTTTTGTACAACAACAGCTAACATACGAGTATTTAGATGGCATCATTTGAAGCGTTGTACGGTAAAAAGTGTAGATCCCCTCTCTATTGGGATGATATCTCTTAGGTACCTGAGATTTGACTTGATATGATCAGAGATATGACAAAAAAAGTAAAGCTGATTCAGAAGATGATGAAGGCAGCTCAAGACAGACAAGCCAAATATGCCAATGTCCGACGTAGACCGTTGGTATTTGAGGCAGGAGACCGAGTATTCTTGAAGATTTCAACTTTCAGAGGAGTTGTCAGATTTGGCAAGAAAGGGAAGTTGTCCCCACGATATATTGGGCCGTACGAGATTCTCGAGAAGATAGGAGATCGTGCCTATCGACTCGCATTACTGCCTTCTCTATCTGGAATACATGATGTCTTTTATGTATCGTTATTGAGGAAATATCTTCCCGATACTTCACATGACATTCAGCCAGACGAGGCAGAACTTGACGAGACACTGAGTTACTTCGAGAAACCGATCCAGATTCTCGATCGTAAAGAAAAGCAGCTTAGAACGAAGACTATTCCGCTTGTCAAAGTTCAGTGGAGTCGTCAGGGCATCGAAGAAGCTATCTGGGAGACCGAGCCAGATATGAGACAGAGATTCCCAGAGTTATTTCATTGATGTGAGTTTTCTTATTTAGCTTCTATTCTCCATTCCTTATTGTATCTGATGTGATATCTGATTTGATTGCCTGTGATTTCGGGGACGAAATTAGATCTTAGGGTGGGAGAAATGTAATGCCCGAGAATTTGGTTATTATAATCTGAAATGATTTGTTGATAATTGATGTGACTTTAGACGGAACGGATCGGACCGGGAAAGCCGGAAAGAAGATTGAAAATATGTGCGAGGATGAGCCCGCGCGCATATGCGCGACCCAGCTAGGCGCATATGCACGAGGTAGGCAGAGAACCTCGCACATATGCGCCAGGTGAGGGCGCGCATATGCGCGAGCTGCCGTGATGTTACGCGCCGACACAGAATGTCTTGCGCATATGCGCCGAGGAGGGTCGCGCATATGCGCGAGACGTGCAGCATAAGGATGAAGCCACTTGCCCTCGTACCATGCAATATATATATGTAAATCATGAAATTCTTCAGATTCAGTGGAAGGAAACGAAGAGAATCGCTGGGAGAAAGTTTAAGTTCTTCAAACAAGAGATTTGTGATTTACGAGAAATCCGTCCGTCTGAATTTCAATCCGTTTTCGGTACCGTGTTCCTCTCGTTACAGGCTTCACACGAACGTAAGTTTTACTACATTTCGTTATGATTTGAAAATATGATATTGAAGGAATCAGATATGATTCATATATGGTGTTCTTGATATATTAGACATCGTATAATCGAAACCTGATTGAAGAACGGATACCGTATGAAATTGTTATGATTTTCAGAATAGATTTGATTGAGATTTGACATCAGATTTGTATTGTTATTGAGTATGAGTTGTGGGAATTCATATCTGTTGATTTTTATTGCTGGGTATATTGAGATTATGCCGTTATGCCGTTGAAACAGAATTAGATTGAGTTCTGATTATATCCGGTATTGATTTGAGTGGTGTATTGATAGTGTACTCCTCGATATTGTCATTGCCAGATTGAGTATTGACAGACATTGAATTCGAGAATTCGACTTCGTCAGATCAACAGAAAGAAAGGTATAAATCAATGTTAACCGGGAGATCGACTCGAGTCAGATTGGACTGGAGTTTCCCAAAAACTACATACTTTATTTATTGCATTGATATTTGCAATTTATGAGTTTGATATGCTTAGTCTATTGAGTTATAGCAAAGCGTGTATTGAGTCATGGGTGGAGATGCCTAGTTATTGGCGGATATGCCAAGACACTGAATGTTTGATTTATATCGATGTTGTGTAGGAGCGGATCGGCTTCTATTGCGGAGATTCGGTATATAGTAATATCCAGGAACCGGGATCCCTTGATTAGAGATGAGTCGAGTCTGAGATGATGAGTCCATAGTTTGTTTACAGCTTTATATCGATTCATGTCTTTCAGATTGTGATACATGTTATTGATATGTGTTTCATGCTTTTATATCTGTTTATATGATTGCATGTATACATTGTTTATACTGTGATGTATTCTCACCGGAGTTATCCGGCTATTGTTGTGTTTGTATGTGTGCATAACAACAGGTGGGACAGGATCAGGGTCACGAAGAGGATGAGATATTCAAGTTTAGCGTGGAGATCCGGACTTAGAATAGATTGATTTTCAGTACTTGATGTAGTGGCTGAACTTTAGTTTGAGATAAACATATGTTGTACAAGACTTGTACTTTATTGTCGATTTGTATATCAGACGAATTTCATTTTGTTCCGCATTTATGTATTTTAAAAAAAAATTAGACCCAAATGAATTAAATGATCCTAATAATGATTAAAAAGATGAATTAGGTTCGGGTCCCCACATTTTGTGATAATACAAGAACGATTGCAGTAACTTACAATCCAGTTCTTCACTCAAGGACCAAGAACATTGATGTCAAGCATCAGTTCATCAGAGATCATGCTCTGAAGAAAGCTATTAGACTGGAATATGTGTCAACTGAACAACAAGATGCTAACATCTTCACCAAACCATTTCCAGAGACTAAGTTTTGTCACTTTCGCAATATACTTGGTTTAATTGATTTTTCTTAATTATATCAGTTTTATTGCTGCTTTGTCAATAGCTGTTCATTAAGTTTTTCATTTATTATTTAAATTCTTATCAACTGATATCAGTTAGTCATTTATCAGTTATTATATTCAGTTCGTTAATTATTTTTCAACTGATGTCAGTTAGTCATTTATCAGTTATTGTATTCAGCTCGTTAACTATTTATCACCTGATTAAAGTTAAGTTTTGCAGAAAGACAAAGAGACAACAGCAATGATACAAATCAAGATTTCATTAAGAATAAAATCGAAACCATACAACATCATTCAGTTCTTTTCCTACAGCATCTTGCCAAACATTTAACCAATTAATAAGTTCATGGCAATGCAGTTCTCTGCAGGAATCTGAAGTAGAGATCTTCTCAAGCTGATGTCACTCTTTCCACAGCAGCACATGCAACAGAACTACTTCAGTGACAAGCTGTGAAACATGACAGGCGTTAAAACGCATGAAGTAATTTCTTGCTACTGCTCTCTGTTTTGTAGTGGGAACTGAACTGTGTCGTTGAAAAGATTGGAGATCTTGAACTTTAACCCAAGAAGACATGACCTTCATCCAGACATATTCTTTGATGTTTTTCTTCACAACTTCAAGTTGAGGAAGTGTCATTTGTGTCACTAAGTGATGAGTATTGTTGCAGGCATCCGAAATGGTTGAATTAGACATACATAATTGTTGTTATCTGACATTTTTTTTCTTATCTTATTTATAGATAGGTTAAGCTTAATATTGAAGAAGATGAAGAGACTCAAGTCAATTAAAACGTCTTTTGACTTATTCAGACTGATTTTTTCTTACCCTTAATTTTAATTATATGCATTTATTGAGGGGTAATATTGATTTGAAAAGTTAACTGAGAAAACAATAGTCAGTTGTACTTCAACTGAACTGACTAAGTTCTCAACTGATCATTCAGTTGCTGATCTAACTGATCTTCTCCGAGAAGTTAACTAATAAATCGAATAATATTCTATATTAAATGATGTGACTGTTTGTCGAAGCATTAATTGATGTCTTTCAATAAATAGTATTTTGAAACGTGGACCCACATAATCCATGAAGACTATACACATTTTTACCACACGTATACACGTTTTTAATTCAAATTTTCCCTGAATGACACGTGTCTAATAATTTGAACAGTCACTTACATAAGTACTATACCAGCTCCAATTCAGTTTTTCTCTCCTTACGCTTACTTCAAATTTACAGAGCAAAAAAAAATTCGAGTTTTCTTTCTCGCAGAAAAACATTCATTCAAATGGCAAATCAGATCTCGGCTCATGTCATGAACGCAATGGCAATCGACTTTGACTCAGTTATGATTGTATCAAATGAAGCTGTGAAGAATATCTTCATCAAACTGGAAGCACCAGAACTGAAACAATTCTTGGGATTATCTTCCCAAGTAATTTATCCTAAAGAGATCCAGTATCTCTATGCCAACGGCTATGTAGCTACAACCGGCAGTATCACGACTAAGGTAAATGATCAGCTGCTGATCATTGACGAGGACTTCTTCTGCAACTTTTTTTCAACAGCCTACCGATGGGCTAGTTTCTCTAAAGTAAAGGCATCTGATGTTGAAGAGATGCAAATCCTTCTGTCTGCTGATGGTCGAAAAATCAAAGTTTTTTATCCCAAGAAGGAGCTAAAGCCAGAAGTACAATTGCTGTCTGACATTGTAGCAAAGAGGCTCTTGGAAAAGGTAGGATCCTTTGCTGCCCTTACTCTGAAGAAATTTCAAGCTATGACTGCAATCATGGCTGAAAGAAAGATGAACTGGAAGAACATAATCTTAAACATCCTGAGGAATATGTTTCAATCGTCCAAGCAATCAAATGGTTATGCGGTGCAGCTTAGCTATTTGCTGAAAGTTAAAGGACTGGTGACTGATGACTCTGAAAAATCATCAAAACTGAAAATCTTCAATGCTAAGAATGTCTAGCCACCAAAGTAGAAACTGGATATCTCTCCTGAGCAGTTCTTGAAGATAAAGAAGGAGATTGGGACACAGAAGGCTCCCAAGTAAATTCAGAGAAAGAAGAATCTTCAGAAGAAGACAATCAAGCGCAAGTTGATTGTCAGTGAAACTGACTTTCAGAAAACTCCATCTCCCAAGGTCATCAAGAAGCCAAGAACCTTGAAGACAAAACCTGCTATTGCAGTTGGAAGCATCCAACTGAAAGATTGATGCAGTCGGGGGCTCAACAGCCTTTCAAGGCTATCCCTCTGAAAGTTATTCCAATTGAATCCTCAACTGAGGATCAGTTACCTCTGTCTGCTATTCTACCAAAGAAGAAGGTCACCAAATCTGGTGAGAAGAAGAAATCTGTTGGAGTTAAAGCTCCACTTATCACTATCACCAGACCAACTCCTATGCCGTTGGCAAGACCTAAAGGAGTAGTGATTCGAGAACAAGTGGACAAGACAAGGTCAGGAGTGAGCATTTCTCATGTTCTAACTGAATCTAAGGGCAAAGAGAAAATGATTGAATAGCCCAGACCAACCAACACCATTCAGTCGCACATTGACCTCATTTGGAGGGAAGTCAATGAATTTTCTGAAGGTAAACTAAGAATATTACGGAAGAAATCAATTTTAAAGAAATTCATTGCCTTGGAAACACTTGTTCTGAAAATGGTCAAAGCTGTCACGGTGGTTCAAGCACTTGAGAGAAAGAAATATTTCTTTGATCAGATACGGACAAAGAATCTGAGTCACTTTATCGGTCAGCTACGACAAAACTACGATCCCACCAGCCCAACAATGATAAAGCAATTCATGACCAACTGGACATGGACTTGTTATCTCTGCAAATAGATATCAAGAATTGGGAAATGGATCAAGAACTTATTATTCCAGAAAATTCCCAAGATCTTTGTTCAGATAAGCTAGCTGATCAATCAGCTCAAACAGATCAGCCATCCAAAGATCCAAGTGCACGCTCTGCTGAACAGATGACTGATTATTTTTCTAAAGATGCATCAAAGCCAACTGATGTTCCTCAGTCTTCAACTGCTGAAGCTGCACTCTACACAGATGCTGAATTATCATTGGCCAACATTAATGAAGTAATCAAATCAGTTGCCTCTGACGCTCAACTATCCACTACTGAAGCAGTTGAAGAGTTGTTCACAACTGAAGAACCAGTTTTTCAAGCCCCAGATCAACCTCTTGAAGAACCAGTTTAGTTGTCCTCCACAACTGAACAAGAAATATTGAGAACTGAAGAGCCAGTTCAGTCAGTTATCATGACTGAACAGGCAGTTTTTGAACTAACTGAAGAGGCTCAGCTGCACTCAGTTGCATCTGAAGAAGTTCCAGCTGATCAGCCTTCTATCATTCAGCCAACCGAAGCATCAGTTGAGCATTTTGTCCCAGCATTAACTGTTGTTTCAACTGATCATCCGCATGAAGCATCATCGGACCCTTCTACTGATCCAACTTCTCCTCCACAATCTCAACAAGAAGTCTTACCAGAAGAGACTTCAGAAATGGTCACTACTACAATTGAAACAACTGATGGGGCACTGGTCATTTTCGATGGAGAGAATAGAGTGCAACCAAAAACTTCCGGAGCCATGTCTCCAAGCATTACAATAGAAACTGAGTCTCTGTTCGAAGAAATTTCAGCTATTCAAACCAACCTCGTCGGTATAATGACTTTCATTTCTGACATCCGATCAACACAATTCTTGTACACTATGAGGATTGATTCTATTAAGGATAATACCATGGGTAAACTGCAGCAAATCCAGAAGGATGTTTCTTCTTTATTCTTTCAGATGGACGAGCTCCGCAAAGACAGAGTTTCAACTGAAGTTCTTTTCCAGACGCAAGCATTAGTGACAAGACGTCTCGACTATCTTGAAAGTACTGTTTCAAAACGAATGGATTTACTGCAAGATATCCTAATGAATGCAGTTTCTAATCTAACTTCAGATGTGCAGCATTTTTCAAGAAAGGTTGATGAGTTTGACAAAAAAGAGGGAAGTGTAAAATCAGTCAGAGAAACCATAGCTTCAAGTTGATCACGAAGAAACTAAAGCAGAATAATTTATTCATATTTTTGTAGATTATTTCATTCTTTGATTCTTTGTACGAATATGTACATTGAAAGGTTTATTTTATCTACAATGAGTTCGAAAAATATTTTTGAGTTCAGTTGATTAGTTCATACTTTACAAGTTTTGTCAAACACCAAAAAAGGAGAAATTGTTGGTAACTTAATTTCGATTGTTTGACAAACTAAGTGATTAATTTATTGGACTAACTGATCAAGTAGCTTGAAGTAAATAAACTACATAAATAAACTTACATTTGCCTAACTGAAGATTAATGCGCAGAAACCAGTTGAATTGAACTTACGAAGACAACTGACTGATCAGTTGGAAACTGATCAGTTGATATATTCAGTTGTGAGCTTATCAGCTGATCATTTAGCCGTACACGTCATCAGTTGTTGAAAAGGACATTCAACCGACAATAGTACAAAGCAAACTGCAATTCGTAGTGGAACGCCTCATTTCAGAGCTTACAGTGTACGAATGTCAGAGGAATATTGACGTGGCAATCAACGGATATTGTAACGTACCGTACTTTTTACTACTTGAAATTTTGCGGAAAAATTATAAAATTTTCTTAAATAAATCGTGAACCTTCGAAATTCAATAAAACAAATTGTTCATCCCTAAGTAGTTGAACAAAATCTCTCAAAGTAAAGTTTGACGAAAGGTATTTGCTTAAAATCTCATAACCAGTAACATAAATCAGAGTACTTTTAAATATTTCATTAATTCTAAAAAAACTGGGCGGTCCTTGGGTCTAACCACCTGCTCAGCCCAAGCTAGCTCCTTGGTCCCCACCCCTAGTCTCCTCGAAATCATTCTCACCTGCATCGATCAAGTCTAGTGAGTCTAAAGACTCAACACATATAAACTGGAAGTAACAAGGAATACGTAATAAAGCCACATGCAACTTTAAAATAGAGCGTACATACTTGAACTTGAACTTGCACTTAAACCTGAACATACATACATACATAGACGTGCCATAACGTGAAAACTTTTAATAAACATGCTTTCATACTTGTACATACATAACTTCATTATTTTGCGTAGAGATATGTTTCAAAGCAAGTGACCCAAACATAAATACGCCTGATCAGACTAAACCACAGTACTGGGCTGACAGGGAAGATCCACTGCCACATACATGAGATCCTCATTCATGCTTTAACGGGTGGATTGGTCCGTGGTCATGATTTAGCGCTTTCAAATCATGATCAATACCCGTTCATGCTTTAACGGGGTGGATTGGTCCCTGGTCATGCTTTACCGCTTTCCAATCCCATACATAAATTGGTCACAAGACATTTAGCATAGCTCAAAAACTTAAAATATTTTCTTTGCGCGTCAAACATACTTAATTGGTGTTGAGAGATTAGTTGTATCTCGCTTGGGGCCGCTGCTGCACGAACTAACATGAGTTTGAAATACTTAACTTGCATAACTAAGACTTAGGTACTCAAGCTCACCACCGAAGTGAATAAGTAGCTTATGACATTCTAGTTCACTCGGGACTTGTCCTCTTTTAATCATCATACTTACCATTATCTTGAACCACAAAACAAAACCTAATGTGAAGCCTAATTTTTTTCCCAAAATATGAAGTACACGGACCCTGTGCCCGGGTCCGTGTATGGGTCCGTGTAGGTTCAAAAAAGAAATGTTCGAAAAGAAGTAAGGACACGGACCCCGTGCTAGGGTCTGTCTAGGGGTTCGTGTAGGCTCGTAAATTTGACACTTCAAAGGAAACAAAGGCACGGACCCCGTGTAAGGGTCCGTGCAGGGGTCCGTGTAGCCTCGGATAAAATCAACCTGCGGAAATTCTTATATTGTGCTTATTTCTCCCAACTCAACTGAATGGAATAAGAATCAATACCTCGAGACCCATCCTAGGATGCTATTACCTTGTTCCAAACTCGTACAAACACCCCCAAACAACGCCATCCAACCTACGACACACTACAACTCAAAAACACGGAAATTGACCCCCGATTGCTTCCTACGACTTCTAATGAATTCAAGTGTCTATCGACACTAACCGGCATACCAAATACCAACCCAACATCATATTAAACATACCTAAATGCAGCAATGATCACCCGTCGATCCCCAATGAAGCCTGCAACAATAAAACTTCTAGAACACATCAATAACATAATTTTTCAGAAAACGCAGTTTGAGCAGTCCCACGAAAATGATCATATCTCACTCAATTTTTCTCCAAATAATTTGAATTTTATATAAAATCGAAGGTATCGAATAGTTTTACATTTCATATGTTGAAAGTTTTCCCAAATTCTCGAATGAAAAGTCGCAGTTTTCAAATTACATTGAAAAACGGAATTTCAGATCTAAAAATTATTTCAAAACTGATCCAACCAATTTTTGGCTCAAACTATGAACATCATACATGAATTTTACGCATAATAAATATCAACATAAATACTATGACAAGATCGACGCAGGAAAAACAGAATATACGTGCCATTTTATGTTTGAAAATACCGAAACGACGATACCGACGCGGGATCGTGGTGGTGTGTGTGTTTTACATGTGGTGGTGTGTGTGTTTTACATGTGGTGTATGTGTGTAAAAGAGTGTGTGTGCGTGTGTTTAGGTGATAATTACGGACAATAAATTTGCTTAATTATAAATTAATCAATAATTAGATGGTAATCAAACACTAGCCTTTCTTTAAATTTAAATAAAATATCTTACTTAAAAATAAAGTGGTCAAGTGTCAAATCTTCAAAAACTTTAAAATCATAAAATCACCTAATAATTAAATGAGGCTTTTAAAATGGTAAAACTAAATATAAATATTTTAAAATGTCCCAATCATCACTTAAAAATAAAATACCACATTTTAAAATTGTCAAAATCGTCACCGGTCTCTTTTTCTCGATCCCGCATCGAATAATCGCCTGAAACATGAAACTTGGGAAAAGATTTCAACGTGCATCACATGAACATAAATAATGCAAATTTCACAAATTATGCATCACTAAACTCATTTTAAATTAAATAAATGATTTGACAATTAAATAATGCATGAGTTTTACGTGTACTGATTTTGGGCTCTACAAATATAATGATTCAAATTATATTTAATGTTACCGTTGAAAAGAAGCCTAAAAATAGGTGAGAAGAGCAGTTGAGCAAATGATCGATCTATCTATTTTCTCAAGCTTGTTGTTACCCTGCTGAATTTATCGCTCTTACTCAAGAATCAAAAAGCACACACTTATCTGATTTATTTGTAGCATTTGAGGCTACCTTTCGAGCTTACAAGCACAAACCATTTTATTGTTTATTTGATCTTAACTAGATCAGTTGTGCTAAGTTTAGTCGAAGAACTGTTAGATATTTAGTAAACTAAGAGTTTCAGTTTTGGCAGTGTTAAGTCCAAACTGAAGTGGGTCTGTACAAGTTTTGTATCGATCAAAGTCTTTAGTGCATAACCTATCCTTGTGATAGAAGGGGTGACGTAGGAGTTATTTCAATCTCCGAACATCCATAAATCTTTGTGAGTTACTACTTCAGTTATTTATTCAATCTTTCAGTCAGTTTATTTCCGAAACTGTTATCAATTAAACTGATTGTCATTGACTGACAAGATTCCAAATTTCAGTTTATCAAAGAACTGACACTTCATTCGAAAAGATTCTAAAATCGTGAGTTTTTATTCAACCCCCCTCTTCTAAACACATCTCAACCAATCAACCGATCCTAAAAATATTTTCTTGTTCAACTGATTGATCCTGCACTTCTGTTTCTGGTGTTTGCAGGATATTTAGATTAATATGATTCTCCTCTTCATTATAATCCTCCAAACTGATATCTGTAAAGCAATCAACTAGCTCGAATGGACCAGTTGGCTTATCAGTTATCACAGACTCATCAAAAACAACATGAATAGACTCTTCTACATTCAAAGTGCATTTGTTAAAAACTCTGTAAGCTTTTCTAACTGAAGAATATCCCAGAAATATTCCTTCTGCAGATTTAACATCAAAGGCTTTTAATTGATTTTTGTCTTTGTTAAGAACAAAACATCTGCAGCCGAATATTTTGAAATAAGAAACCACACTTTTGCGTCCCTGCCAAATCTCATATGGTGTTTTCACATGATTCTTATTAATCATTGATCTGTTCTGAGTGTAACATGCATTGTTTATTGTTTCTACCCAAAACCTTTGAGAAATACCAGAATCAGCAAGCATTGTTCTAGCAGCTTCTTTAAGGGTCTGATTTCTTGTCTCAGCTACACCATTTTGCTGAGGAGTTCTTGCTGCAGAGAGCTCATGCTTGATTCCAGTATTTTATAATAATTGTGAATGTCACGCCCCGAGCCCGGGACCGTGGCTGCGTGACTGTACAAAGGGCCCCTATAGCAACTACTTCGTATTCGTCCTCGCTTTACGAAAATGATTACCCCAAGTTGCTATTGATTTCAATTGTAAGCCATTATAAACTCATTTTAAATCTTTCATTTTTAAGATGTGGGACAAGGGTATCACAATCACCCCTCCTTCAGAATGCGGACGTCCTCATCGCGGCCTGACCCATCGATCCACCAGCACCGAGAATCTAGAGGTGGCTCCTTCAGTTTCAAGAGATGGCTCCCGTCATGTAGCACTTTACCCAGCAGGTTCAAGAGGTGGCTCCGATGCACATAGCACTTTACCCCGCATAACACTTATTTCTCGGTGTTCCATTGTAAGCCATTATAAACTCATTTTAAATCTTTCATTTTTAAGATGTGGGAAGAGTGTATCATAATTGTAACGCCCCAGATTGGACTACTGTCCTCACTGTATCAAGACTA
Source organism: Primulina tabacum (assembly GCF_025594145.1). NCBI lineage: Eukaryota > Viridiplantae > Streptophyta > Magnoliopsida > Lamiales > Gesneriaceae > Primulina > Primulina tabacum. The sequence continues at coordinate 31,393,330 of NC_134557.1, forward strand.
GTCTTTCCAGCGTGCTTATGTCCTCACTCACACGGACCCTAAGAAACTTCCCAGGGGATCACCCATCCAAAAATTGCCCCAAGTCAAGTACGCTTAACTTTGGAGTTCTTATGTGATGAGCTACCGAAAAGAAGATGCACCTTCTTGATATGAGTAATACATATCAAATCTTTTAAGCCCTCTTCAATTGTACAGTCCATTACATTGAACATTCTCGGAATCCCTCTCATTTCGGTATGGGATCGGTTCATTCATGTTCCCTCCACCTAGAAGCCTGCTAGGAGCCGCTCATTGTCCGTGCAACCTCATGGCACCGGCGATCACCCCCCGCCCTCTTCGGCCCCTGGCCTCACAGTGAAAGATTTTGATTGATGAATTCAGTCTCTCGGTTAGACATTATTCGATCAATCCCAACTGATTTTTCATTTAATAGTTTTTTGAAATGATTTATCAGTTGTGCAACAGTTTTGTGTTTGGATTTGAGAAAAATAACCCAAGTAAATCTTGAAAAGTCATCAACGACTACTAGAGTGTATTTCATTCCCCCTAAGCTCATGACTGGTATAGGACCAAAAAGATCCAAATGTAGCAGTTCTAAGCATCGGGAAGATGATTTACAACCCTTGTTTTTAAATGAAGATCTTACTTGTTTACCAAACTGACATGCTGAACAAATTTTATCTTTTGAAAAATCTATTTTGGGCAAACCAGTTACAAGATCATGGTTACTTAGATAGGCAATAGATTTAAAGTTTAGGTGGTTCAATGTCTTATGCCACAACCAGTTTTTAGAAGATTTGAAAGCTTTAAGACAAACTGGTTCATAAGGTTGTTCAGTCCAACTGACTTTGTAAGTATTCCCACAATGATTGCCAGTTAGGATGACCTCATCAGCTGAGTCTTTAACTGAAAAAGTGTGTCTGTCAAACTGAACTGAAAATTTATTGTCGCACAACTGACTGATGCTAATCAAGTTATACTTCAAATTCTCAACTAGTAAAACATCTTTAATCGTAAAGTTACCATGAATAAGCTTACCCTTACCTACAGTTTTACCTTTGTAGTTGTATCCAAAACTGATGTTTGGACCATTGTATTTGATCAGTTGGGATAGCAAACTTGCATCCCCTGTCATATGACGCAAGCAACCACTGTCCAAATACCAGGTTGATTCTTTGTTTGCACCTGTCACCTGCCGTCACACACAATATATAATTTTGGTACCCACAACTATTTGGGTCCTAAACTGATTAGCCCTTTAGGAACCCAGACTTGGATTAGTCTATTTGACTTTCCAGTTGCTGTGTTCCAGATAGTTTTTCTCGGCTTGTGTGTGCTTGACGTGTAGTGTGCAGATGAAGCAATATGAGTTTTGGCCTTCTTCAATTGGTTATTCAGCCAATATCTTTTCTGAACAGGCTTGCTGTTATAGTAATTGGAGTAGCCATTTGAATAGTTCAAGTATTTATTGCTGAACCTTTTTGATGTCTGACTTTTTGGTTCAGTTGAAATTTTTGAGCTATAACCAATACCATATCTTCTAGCCTTGTCCTTATTTTCAATATGTTGTATAACTGGTTTACTTGGCCCTGGTTGTTCATGTACTATAACTGATTTTACAAAGTGAATGTTTTTCCCTTTGTTCATGTTCAGTTTAGGCTGAGTATCACGGATGGAATTTTCATCTTGGTTGTTGAACCCTAAACTAGTTTTATCAGTAATTGATTTTTATTTCCCTTGTATTTCAGCTAATGCAACAGATGATTTGTTCCATGCTTTAATAAGCTCAGTTTGCTTTGAATTTTCAACCAACAACAGCTAAATCATCGATTGATTCTTGCTTCTTACAGCATTGAGCTCAGCAATCTCCCTTTTAAGACTCAACAGATCAACTGATTCATAAGTTTAAGTTATGTTGTCTATGGGATCAGTTTTCTTTGCTCTGGCCTTCTCAAAAGATAAGGCAAGCTTGTGATACTCATTCAACATGTCATGAAGTATAGAATTGAGTTAATCACGTGTGAAATCAGTTGAGCTAAAGTCAAATACCTGTTGACTGGTTGACTCCAGTTCTGTGTCATCAGCCATTAGACACTTGACTTCTTCTTCATCATCACTGGAGCAGCTCAAGATCTCAAATTCTAAATCATCACTATCAGATTCTGCCCATCTTGACTTGCTTTCCTCGGCTAGAAGCACCTCATGTTTATTTTTGTAAGATTTATTGTCATCTTTCGATCTTCTCTGGTGCTCATAGGATTTCTTTCCCTTTTCAGTTGAGCCTCGACTGTCCTTTTTAGTCTTGGAACAGTCAGCAATGAAATGACCAGTTTTGCCACAGTTGTAGCAAGCACTAGGTTCTTCTTTGAAGTGATTTTTCTGATATTGTCTTTGGAAATTTCCTTGATTTCTTTTCATGAATCTTCCAAATTTTTTGATGAATAACGACATAGCATCATTACTTAACTGATCAGCAGATTTGTCAACTGAACCAGTTGGTTCCAGTTTGACAGCAGTTAAGGAAGTTGTAGCAGCTGATGTAGAAGGTTCCCTTTCTCAAGTTTGAGACTCAAACTCGTAGACTTTTAAGTCAGCAAACAAGTCATGAAGTTCGACCTTGTTCAGGTCCTTTGATTCTCGTATTGCCAAAGTCTTAACATCTCATTCCTTGGGAAGACCTCTGACAACTTTCAGTGCCACCTCCTATTTGAATACATCTTTCCGAGTGCATTCAATTCATTTACTATGCTGCTGATTCTCTCATCATATTCATGCATAGATTCTCCACTTTTCATCTTGATATTGTCAAACTTTTGAACAACAACAAATAGCTTGTTCTCTTTGGTTTGCTCATTGCCTTCACAGAGCTGAATCAGCTTCTCCCAAATTTTCTTGGCAGTTTTGCACATTTTTATCTTGCTGAAAGGTACTTTATCCAGCGTTTTGTATAAGATTTATTTGGCCACGTTGTCCAAGTTGGCTTTTCTCTTGTCTTGAGCTGTCCATTCATCTCGGGATTTGTCAATACGATGTAGTGCCCCATCAGTTATGACTACACCTGTGTTTGCTTTCAATATCTTCATGGGTTCGTCTGTGATAACGTACCACATGTCATCGTCTTGTGCAGCTAGATGAGCCTGCATTTTGATTTTCCAATCATCAAAATATTCTCTTGAGAACATAGGAATTTTGTTGAATGAAGACATATTGATCAATTTGTATTTAGAAATATTCAGAAACAAGATTCAACTGCTCTGATACCACTTGATAGGATCGGTTAAAGGTGGAAAAGTATTTATAAGGGGGGTTGAATAAACACTTACAATTTTCAAAACCTTTTTGACTAATGAGTCAGTTTAGTGATAAACTGATACTCGGGAATCTTGTAAGTCAATATCAATCAATTAACAAATAGTGTGCTGAAACAAACTGACTGATAGATAAAATATAAACTGAAATACGAAGACACAAGATTTTATGGATGTTCGGAGATTTCAAACACTCCTACGTCACCCCTTTTATCTCAAGGATATGATATACACTAAAAGACTTTGATCGATACAAATGTTTATACAGACCTACTTCAGTTTTGGACTTAACAATGCCAAACTGCAACTCTAAGTTACAAACTTGTTTACAGTACTCAATAGAACTTAAAGTAATCTAACACAACTAATCTCTTCAAGATCGAGTGATACAGTTTGTGTTGAAAGCTCGAAGTATAGCCTGAAAGCTATGAATGTATACAATAAGTGTGAGCTTCGATGTTTGCAAGAATTTCAGCAGAGTAACTGAATTGATAAATGTTCTGAGTTCAAGGATTCAAAAGTTCAAGAGTTGTTCTTCAGTTGCTCTTCTCTACTATTTATAAGCTTCTCTCCAACGGTAATATTAAATAAAATTTGAAACTTTCTATCTGTTGCATGCCACGTCAACATTCTTCTGAAAGTCATACACTGCAGCTTTTCTGAAATGCTGCGATCCCACTACTTGTTGCAGTCAGCTTTTGTCGGTTGAATGTCTTAACTGATGACGTGTTTAGTTGAGGGATCGGCTGATTGAACGTAGTTGATAAACTCACAACTGTTTGTAATAACTGATCATTTGCCAACTGATCAGTCAGTTATCTGTGTAGTTTAGTTGCTAGTTATGTTGCCTTCGAAGATCTGCGTATTATCCTTCAGTTAATGGCAACCGATAGTTTGCATATTTTTTTGGATCAGTTATCATTCTTTTAGATCAGTTTAGATGTTCAGTTTGTCAAACATCCGAAATTCAGTTTTCAACAATGCACATACTGATTATTTATAATATATTACATACATCATAAATAATAAATAAATAAAAGATGATTGACAACCTAGAGCCATTTGATCCATGAACCATACACGGATCCACTTCCAAAACAATACGTAAATGTAGGGATGTAAATACAATATTAAATAAGCTTTTAATATTTTACTTGTTTTCGATCTTCAAAACTCTTGATGATTTGAGCTCACCATCGATCTTCAAAACTCTTGATGATTTGAGCTTACCATCTTTCAATTTTGATCTCCCTCTAAATTTAATATTTACATTAAATCTTTATGCAATATTGGAAACAAATTTAAGTGATGTAAACGGGCCACAAATAGGACCGCTGCTTTAATAATTATGACGTAATTAAAACTTAAAACATTGTAAAATACCCTAACATACATCTAGCAAATTGGTCAAAACTCTTGATCATCCTTACACCATGTAATGTATCATATTATATAAAAACATAATATCACATATTATCATTAAATCATTTATCTTGCAAATTTTTCATTATTCGGAATAATTAAAAATAAATAATAAAATAAATAAACACCTTTAATCCTATTCAATTAAGTTATTATTTATTAACTTTTTGTAAAAGACCTTTTTACAATAAATAATTAAAATCATATACCAATTATTTATACTATAAGAAAATTTTATAAATTTATCAAAAATTAATTTCAAATATAAATAGGTCAATTTTTCACAAAATATCAAATCAACCCATAATTTTTCAAATATTGGAAAATCTTCCCTTGGTCCAAAACTATTTTGGGCCCGTGGGTTAGGGATTACCCGAAACCATCTCAATCAGCCCTAGACCATGCTTCTGCAATTTTTTTATTAAAACTGTACCGGGCAATCGTCGCTGTCCAGTTGTGCAGCGGCTACTTGTGCTGCCCGAAACTGTTTTAAGCAGTCGCGCGCAGCGCACACACACACACACACATATATATTAATACTTTTCAGTTTTGATAATAAAAACTTAACTTGAGCGTCGTATGATTCTAATCCATTCGTGGGACGTTTATTGAATATTACCTTTAGCGTTTAACACTTATCTCATACTATTACAAATTTTAAACGAAGATATATCTTATTGTATTCCATTCGAACGATCAGCTAGAAATCACATTTTTTCAATCTCCAACAATTGTGTCCACGATTGAAAGCTTTGATCCTTGTCTAGATCACAATTGAAATTTAGACAAAATTTGTATTAAGAATCAATTGCCGGAAAGTGACGGGATTCTGGCGGTGCGCGACGGTGACGTGACGGGGCGGCGGATGATGTGCGGTGGTGTGAGGGACGTCACGGCCGTAGGTCACCTTCCCAAGATGGTGGCCAATTTTCTGTTGTGAGGAGAGAGAAGAGAGTATAGATTTTTCCAAATCTTAATCTTGATGTATTGTTCTTGTCAACTATTTACAACATGTATTTATTTATATCTCAATAATCGAATCTTAATCCTACTTAACAATCTTTAAGTGTTTCACCCTAGTCAAATATCTCATATTTATCTTATCAACTTTTGAATAGATATGATAAGATTAGATAAGTCATTATCCATCAAACAGTTTCTAGAATCTTCTAGAACTCTCCATGGGTATTTTGACTCAATAAGAAATATTTAAATACTCTACATTTACTAATAAAATAATCCATAATTTTGGCTTCGCCATAATCACTATCAACGATTATATATTGTCAATATGACGATGATATAAAACTCGTCATATGATGTAAATTTCAAAATTATAAAAATCAACTTTCCAATGATTCAATTTTGCAGGGTGCCATTTCGGAAATTTTTCACAAAATTTAGGAAGTTGAACTCTCATCACCAATTTAGTCATCATGCTAATTCTCACAACTTCCAAGTATGAGATCTACTTATAAACACTTCTATAATCTATATGTTATATCCATTAAATTTTTTTATAAAATTCAACTACTTGAATTAGAATATCTTAATGAGAACACATAACTCAATACGTGTATGATACTCAATGATTCAGAAATACAGCTAGTAGTGAGTTTACAACCATTTAATTCAAGACAACACTTGTCCCTATTCGGATTTACCCTAATTAGCTTCGTTTTGTACATCAAACCCTTGATCACAAGAACGTCAGAACTCAATTATGATTGCATCTATTGAATTATGCTAAGAGTGTCTAGTAGCATCATCCCATGATTTCTTAGGTATAACTTATAATGTCTGTAAAAAAAAATAGGTAATGGTTAACATACAATAGATCCTTTCAACACATATATCCCGATTAAATCTGCATCATATGTACAACTATGTAACCCATTTACCCTATATCACATTTCTTATTCTAGACAAAGATTCTTTGCACTATTAACTCATCAGATAACATAGAATATCTACACCAGCAATTAAACGATGAATCCAGGCTATAATGTATCGACTCTCTATGTATGTTGAAACTACATTCAACCTTTCCACATGATGACCAGACGAAGTCGATAAACGAGTCAAAGTACAACACTATACGTAGAGCCACATGTTGTCCTATTTCAAAAGACTAATGGGGTACAATTATAACCACAAACTAATTCACTCGATAAATTATAACTATCTGAGAAGTCCGATATAATGTTATTCAGTGACTCATCATATGCGCACTCATCCTTAAAATTGGACATATCCAGGACAATACTAATGAAACATTGTGTATAACCTAACAGATTACACTATTATATTATATGGTATCAACAATACATAATGTACTGTAATAGCATATGGTTGTTATGATTAGGTTATGTAAGCTTTTTAGTAATCCAAAGAATAATGGTGTGTGCTTTTATATGAATAGCGCATGCCACGTACAAATGGCCCAGTGGGTAGTGGCAGAGAAGCAATTGTATAATTTATTTTCGGCTTAATGATCTGTTTGTTCTGAAATATTCCTCAAATAAAGGTTCTTTTCTTGATGACAACCAAGATTCTCCTCGGCAGAACCAGGTGGTGGCGTTGAAATGATGCCCGGATTGAGTGCAGACGGCCAACGCAAAATTAAGCGTACTGGATTCAATAAAATGGAACAGAGATGGCTTGATGAATTAGTACTTGACATGAAATCTGGGTTCTTGATTATTTTACTGAAGAATCAAGATTCTCTCGTCGGAGTCTAAATGGTTACTTTAAAGATAGTGTTTGAGTTTTAGGATCAAATAGTATCCATGTCTGGTGTCGATCCAAGTTAATATATTCATAAATTCAAGAATATATACATCTGCATAGACATATAACTAAGTTAAATACAGTTTGTGAAGAAGAAGGACGACAGTATGCGACTCTGCATGGATTATAGAGAGCTGAACAGAGTCATCGTCAAGAATAAGTATCCCCTGCCTAGAGTCGAGGACTTATTTGATCAGCTACAGGGAGCATCAATGTTCTCGAAGATAGATCTTCATTCAAGATATCATCAGCTGAAGGTGAGAGAGGCAGATGTTAACAAGATGGCTTTTAGGGCACGTTATGGGCAGTACGAGTTTATGGTGATACCTTCGTATTAACTAACGCACCAGCGATATTCATGGATCTCATGAATCACGTATTTAAGCCATATTTGGATCAGTTCGTCATAGTTTTTATAGATGATATATTGATCTACTTAAAGAGCAGAGAGGAGTATAGTCAGCACTTGAGTATGACACTACAGACATTGAAAGACAAACAATTATATGCCAAGTTCAGCAAGTGTGAGTTCTGGCTTGGAAGAGTGGCATTTTTAGGCCACATTATTTCCAGGGATAGATTCTAGGTTGATCCCAGTAAGGTTGAGGCAGTCAGATATTGGCCAGTGCATAATAGTGTGACAAAGATCCGCAGGTTCTTGGATATAACTGGGTACTACAGGAAGTTTATTAGGGTTTTCTTCTATTACGCTACCCATGACCTCCTTGACAAAGAAAAATTCCAAATTCATTTGGGGATCAGAGTGTCAGGAGAGCTTTGAGAAGCTAAAGCAAGCATTGACTTCAGCGTCAGTTCTAGCGATTCCATCAGGGCAAGGAAAGAATGTGCTATACACAAATGCTTCGAAGTTCGGTTTGGGTGCGGTTCTGATGCAGCATGACAGAGTGATAACTTATGCGTCCAAAAAACTGAAGGTCCATGAGAAGAATTACTCGACTCATGACCTCGAGCTAGAAGTAGTAGTATTCGCTCTGAAGATTTGGAGACACTATCTGTATGGGGAGAAGTGCAAGATTTTCACAGATCACGAGAATTTCAAGTACATGTTCACCTAGAAAGAGCTGAATATGAGACAACGGATATGGTTAGAGCTGGTGAAGGATTATGACTGCGACATTAGCTATCACTCGGGAAAGGTTAATGTAGTCGCAGATGCTTTGAGCAAGAAGAATGCAGTGATAGCTCAGTTGTCAGTTCAGAGGCCATTGCAGGCACAGATTCAAATATTCGATCTTCCAGTGTATGCTAGGGAATATGCTCCTAATCTTTTTACCTTGACAGTTCAATCAAAATTGAGAGACAGAATTCGAGTAGGTCATTCTTCTGATGAGCAGTTGCACAAATGGAGCCCAAGGGATGAGTCCAAGGGTCTGTATTGTATACTCTCGAGAATGGCATACTCTGTTATCGCGACCGACTTTGGATCCCTAGTGGTGACTCACTAAGGGAAGACATTATGAAGGAAGTGCACAGAACTTCGTATTCCATTCACCCAGGGAGTACAAAGATGTATTAGGATCTGTAATCCTTGTAATTGTGGTCGGGCATGAAGCGATATATTTTGCGGTTTGTGTCTGAGTGTTTGACATATTAGTAGGTTAAGGCAGAGTATCAGAGACTTGTAGGAAAGCTTAGACCGCTCACTATTTCTGAGTGGAAATGTGAGAACATCACTATGGATTTTGTGACAGGGTTACCTAGGACAGTTGGAGGATATAATTTCATCTGGGTGATAGTCGACCGGCTAACCAAATTAGCACATTTTCTACCGATTAAGAAGACTTTCACCATGACTTAGTATGTAGAGCTGTACATCAGAGAGATAGTCTTATTGCATCGAATTCCGATGTCTATTGTATTCGACAAAGACCCGAGGTTCACATATGTGTTTTGGCAGAGTCTGCATAAAGAATTGGGTATCAAGTTGCTATTCAGTACAACTTTTCATCATCATACCGACGGCCAGTCTGAGAGAGTGATTCAGATCTTGGACAATCTACACAGGGTTTGCATGATCGACTTCCAGGGCAGCTGGGAGCCGAAGTTATCTCTCGTGAAGTTCACATACAACAACAATTATCAAGCATCTATTGGTATGGCTTCTTACAAGGCACTTTATGGGAGAAAGTGTAGATCACCGATCTATTGGGATGAGGTAGGTGAAAGGGCAGAGTTGGGTCCAGATATCGTCAGGCAGACTGTGGAGCTAGTAGTCAAGATCCAAGATAGGATGAAGACTGCTCAGAACCGACAGAAGAGTTATGCAGATAAGTGGCGCAGAAATCTAGAGTTTTTGCAGTGGGTGACCACATGTTTGTGAAAGTTGCACCTATGAAGGATGTAATGTGATTTGGCAAGAAAGACAAACTCAGTCCTAGATTCATAGGACCATTTGAGATTCTAGGAGAGTTGGGACAATAGCCTACAGAGTTGCATACTGAAGTTCATAATGTGTTCCACATCTCGATGCTGCGAAGTACAGGTTGAATCATTCGCAGGTGCTGAATTATGAGCCTCTACAATTGACACCGATCCTAAATTTCGAGGAAAGACCTACTCAGATTTTTGACATATAGGAAAGTAGAATCCGGAACAAAGTGATCCAAATGGTCAAAGTCAAGTGGCTAAATCGCTTCGACGAAGAAGCTACTTGGGAGACCGAGACAGGGATAAGAAGTCGCTAACCACAAATTTTCGGTAAGTTCTAAATTTTCTGGACGAAATTCTAGTTAAGGAAAGGAGGATTTGTAAGGTCAAGAAATTCAAACAACGTAACCTAACTGCATGCAAATCTAGGGTATGATTAAAAATGCTTAATTAAATGTTTTAAATGCATTTAATGCATGGTTATTACATGATTTTATGATTATATGGCATGATTTACTAGAATTGCATAAATTAGAGCGTTCTGCAGTGTTCAACGCTCGAACGAAGAACGGAGATCGGGGAAAATTAAGGGAAATGTTTTTATTAAATAATTATTTTTAATTATTTAATATATGATATATTTAATATGTTATTTTCAAAAATAGGGAATTTTATGATATTTTTACATTTCGACCCATATTTTAAACCGGTAGTCGAATTTTAGCAAAATAGAGGTGTTTTTGAGGATTCGGGAAATATTTTTGAAAACATACCAAAACGAAATATTTTACGTGCATGATATTGAGCCTATTGGACTTGTGTTAGTAGATTCTTAGGCCAAGCCCACTATACCTCATTATTTTTAAAACCTAGGCCCAATAGCCACACATTTTATTATTAAAAACCCACTCAAATCCTAGCCCCTCCTCACTCCCTCTCGGCCGCACCTCTCACACACTCACACAGTAAGTTTCGGTTGTTTTTCAAGGAGATTTCAGTAGAATAATCGTCTCGGCCCTCTGGTGTTTGTTCCTCGCTTCATTGGTTGGCTGTTTTCGAACATTTATTAACCAAGGCAAGCCATCAACCTTTATTTTCACATCCTTCACATCATAGTACATATTTTGATTGATTTTGCATGACATGTTATGGATTTACTGATATAAACTTGTTTCCCATGGTTTATACGTGAAGATATCAAATTTTTCCCCTTGCCTCTCACGTTTTCTTTGATATATTCGAAGGGCTACCTGGTTTTCATTTATGGACGATCTACAGCTGGTTTATCATAGATTTACATGGAAACATTCGAGCTGGAACACATTCTTGTAGGTGTCCGATCAGATCTTCTTGTTTTGGAAAAAAAGTTGGCACGATCGGATGAAATGAGTGGTGCAGCGATTCAAGGGTCGTTTCAGGCCATATATTAGACCCTGGTGGGTCTGATACGTGGCCTAGGGTGGCTTGTGCACAACTGGTCATGGGCTAGAAGTAGATCAAGGAAGCTAGGCCCGGTTAGGGCTCCGTTTTGGGGTGTTTGGGTGAATCGTGCACGACCGCGTGCATGGGGCTAGGCCACGGCTAGGTCAGTCCAGGAGGGTCCAACAGTGGGCTAGGAATTGTTGGTTAAGGTCAGGTCCAAGTTGGTTTGGTCTACGGTCGAGAGTTTGAGGCTAGGGCAATGCTGGAGTTTCGTCCACCTTTGTGCAGAAATTTAAGCAGATGTCTAGTCGTGTTCAAGGGTCTTAAGATGTTTGAATGAGGTTTTTTAAGGGCTGGTCATGTAGAGCCCAAAATCAGTTTACGTGAAACCCGTGCATTTATTTAATTTGTTAAAATAATTATTTAAGTTTAAAATGATTTTAGAGATGCATGATTTATAAAATTGCATTATTTTAATTATTTATATTTATTTGATGCACGTTAAAATATTTTTTCGAGTTTATGTTTCAGGCGAATATTCGATGCGGGATCGAGGGAAAGAGACCGACGACGATTTTGGCAATTTTAAAATATGGTATTTTATTTTAAGTTGGGATTGAGTCATTTTAAATTATTTATTAAGTTTTTAGCAATTTTTTTTGGAAGCCTAATTTAATTTGTTAAGTGATTTTAAGATTTTAAACTTTTAAATTTTATCAATTGTGGATTTTACTTTAATTAGGGGATTTTAGTAAATTAATTATGGGATTAGAATTTTATTAAATTGATAATTGGCTTAACATTTTAATTGGCATGATTAATTAATTAATTAAACAAATTTTTCCCTAATTAAAACACACACACCTTATTTTTTTCAACAAAAAAAATGTAGATCTTTTTGATATTTTCGATTTGATATAAAATTCGTAATTTTTGGACAAGAAACAAGTAAGTTGTGGTTTTTTTTGTGTGACTACTCAAACCTGCGATCTTATGAAAATGATGTTCATCATGTTTTGAAGTTTTTGAGTTGTAGGCTTCGTTGAGCATCGCCGGGCTTGTGTTAGGGCAATTCGATATGTTATGGAATGTGTTTAGGTGTTATTTGGTGGTTCGTTTGGGTCGGGATTGGCATGGGATGTCGTAGGAAGCGAAATGATGTCGAATTACGGGTTATTGTGGTATTGAAGTTGCTTGTCGATGCTTGGGGACGTTTGGGGTGTTTGTACAGGTTTGAATCAAGGTAATAGCATCCTAGGATGAGTCTTGAGGTGTTGATTCAAGGTGCTTAGGTTTGAGTTGGAAGAATGAATCATTAAGTTAGTGAATTTTCGTGAATTTCCATGTCAAACATGTACCCGGACCCCTTCCCGGACCTCGACACCGAGTCCGTGTCCTTTTTTCTTCAAAAATACAAAATTTTCATGCCTACCCGGACCCCTACACAAACCCCTACACGGGGCCCGTGTACCCCCCTCTTAAAAAAAATTTTAATATTTTTTTTATGATTTGCTTCGGGGTTCTATATCATGGTTTAGTACGATGGTTAAAATTTATTTATGTAAAAATATAGGATTTGTTTTGGGGTTCTATATCATGGCTTAGTACGATTATTAAACGAGGTCAATTCCCAAGAGATTTAGAATGTCATAAGCCATTTATTTACTTCGGTTGTGAGCACGAGTACCTACGTCTAAGCTATGAAAGATAAATGTTTGAACTCATGTTAGTATGTTGCAGCAGCCGCCCAAAGCGAGATCCAACGAATCTCTCAATGCCAAGTAAGTATGTTCGATGTGCAAAAGAAAATATTTTAAGTTTTTGAGGTATGCTAAATGTCTTGTGACCAAATTATGAACGGGTTTGGAAGTCGGCGAACATGGTCGAGGACCTCTCCAACCCGGTAAAGCATGACCGGGTTTAGATCAGGATTGGAAAGCGGTAAAGCATGACTAGGGACCAATCCACCCATTAAAGCATGAACGGGGATCTCATGTATGTGGTAGTGAACTTTTCCTGCCAGCCCAGTACTGTGGTTTAGTCTGTTCAGGCACATTTATGTATGGGTCACTTGCTTTGAATCTGATCTCTACGCAAAATGATGAATTTTATAAATGTTCAAATTTGTACAATTATGCAAGCATGTTTAAGAAAAGTCTTATGATGATGGCACGTCTATGTTTATGTATGTATGCACAAGTTTCAAGTATGTTGCGTTCAGGCTTTTAAGTATGCAAGTTCAAGTTTCAAGTATGTACGCTCTATTTTAAAGTTGAATGTGATTTTATTACGTATTACTCGTTACCCCCAGTTTATACATGTTGAGTCTTTAGACTCACTAGACTTGATCGATGCAGGTGAGGATGCATTTGAGGAGACAAGGGGTGAGGACCAGTGAGCTGGCTCGAACTGAGCGGGAGGCCAAACTCGAGGACCACCATATTTTTAAGAATTTATGAAAGTTTCAAATACTCTGATTTTATGTTACTGTCAAGATGCCTAGTCAAATGCTTTAGAAAAATTTTTAATTTCGAACGTGTGGTTGCAGTTATTTTTTAGAACGGATTATGGATGATCGAAATTTGAAAGTTTATTTCATATTTAAGAAAATTTTTATTTTCCGCAAATTTCAAGTAGTTTAAAAGTACGGTACGTTACAGGTTGTATCAGAGCGGTGTTCTTGTAAAGGGTTATGTCTACTGCTAGTTGCGAGAAGCTCACGAAGCCACACCTCAAGTCTGTAAGTTTTAAAGTTTTGAATTATGTTATGCATTAAGCATTAAGTCATGATTTCATCATGTCCATGTTTTAAGTTCGATTTACGTGCATCTTATAATATTAGTAGTATGTTCATGCATGTTGGGTTTATGTGTTGGGAAAATATTGGGACAGTATGCCTCTTAGACTCATGATTAACCGGGAAGCAAGGGATTAGGACAGAGAGACTCGAGAGGAGGGGAGAGACACTCCTCCTCCTCCACCGCCAGATTTGCAGGCACAGATTCTTGCAAGTATGACTCAGTTCTTCGCACAGCTTGTGGTGAACCAGACTGCAATAGACACAGGGGCGAGGCCCAGACCAGAAGCTGTGTACGAAAGGTTTAGGAGGATGAATCCTAAGGAGTTCTCGGGGACTAGTGACCCGATGATAGCTGAAGGATGGATTAAGTCCATCGAGGTAATCTTTTCGTGTAACGTCCTAGATTCGACGACTGTCCTCACTGTATCAAGACGTGTCTTTCCAGCGTGCTTATGTCCTCACTCACACGGCACCCTAGGAAACTTCCCAGGAGGTCACCCATCCCAAAATTGCCCCAAGTCAAGCACGCTTAACTTTGGAGTTCTTATGTGATAAGCTACCGAAAAGAAGATGCACCTTCGTGATATGAGTAGTACAAATCAAATCTTTTAAGCCATCTTCAACTGTACAGTCCATTACATTGAACAGTCTCGGAATCCCTCTCATTCCCATGTGGGTCGGTTCATTCATGTTCCCTCCACCTAGAAGCCTGCCAGGAGCCGCTCATTGTCCGTGCAACTGATGGCACCGACTATCAACCCCCGCCCTCTTCGGCCCCGGGCCTCACATGCCCACCAGCTTCCGCTTGGTTCGTCCCCGAACCACACCGTACTAAGAGAGGTCGGCTCTGATACCACTTGTAACGTCCTAGATTCGACGACTGTCTTTACTGTATCAAGACGTGTCTTTCCAGCGTGCTTATGTCCTCACTCATACGCACCCTAGGAAACTTTCCAGGAGGTCACCCATCCCAAAATTGTCCCAAGTCAAGCACGCTTAACTTTGGAGTTTTTATGTGATAAGCTACCAAAAAGAAGATGCACCTTCGTGATATGAGTAGTACAAATCAAATCATTTAAGCCCTCTTCAACTGTACAGTCCATTACATTGAACAGTCTCGGAATCCCTCTCATTTCCGTGTAGGGTCGGTTCATTCATGTTCCCTCCACCTAGAAGCCTGCCAGGAGCCGCTCATTGTCCGTGCAACTGATGGCACCGGCGATCACCCCCCGCCCTCTTCGGCCCCGGGTCTCACATTGCGTTTATGGAGCTGCAGGATTCAGACAAAGTTAGATGTCACTTTCTTGTTGACTGGAGACGCCAGGCTTTGGAGGGAAGGCGCGTCAGTGTTAGTGAACTTACAAATATTGACGTGGAATGGCTTCAAGGAGGTTTTCTACTCCAAGTACTTCACTGAAGAAGTACGCTCCCGCCTGACCAGGGAGTTCATTTCGCTGCGACAGGGAGACAGCAGCGTGGCAGACTTCTTCAGGGAGTTTGAGAGGGGGTGTCACTTTGTGCCCCTAATTGTTAACGATGCCCGGGAGAATCTGAGGCATTTTATGGATTGTTTGCGGTCGATCTTGCGCCGTGGTGTCAGGGTTGCTGGTCCTATGACTTATACAGTTGCCGTGTCGAGAGCTTTGGCGGCAGGGCAGGACCAGATGGATATTGAGGTCGATAGGCGTGGCAAGAGGCTCTATCATACACCTTGTTTTGAGGAAAACTTTGTAAGTCATTAAGAAACTTAGGATTAAGTGGATATGAGTACTGGAATTAGTTTATCTATGACTACTTGGGTTGTGTAAGTTTTAATTTCAAGTTTATGAAATAGATGATCATACGGGGATATTGGGTGAAATAAAAACAAAAGGGAAGTAGTTGTATTCAACATAGGTTACCAATGGTCGAATATTAAGATTTTTATCGAGTAAGAAATCTAAAATCTTTTTATGAGGATTCTAGAATTATGTGGGTTATAAGTGAAGTTGATTTATTAGAATTAGTCCACCATTAACAGGGAGAAACTTATTAAGCTTTATACGTTAGAATGAATTAAGTATTGAGGATACGTCAAAGTGTGACATTCGTTCTAATGAGGAAGGTTTAAGTGTCTTAGGCCTCAACTATAATCTGATTGGGAATGAAATAGTTTAAGCATGTGTTTGATGCTAGGAAGGTTTTATTATCTAAGCAAAATATCGATACTGTATATTTTGGGGTTTTATGGATTAACGTTACTCGAAATTTAATATTAGCAACAATCTTTATTTGGGATATACTTATAAATAGCTAAGTTACGTAAGTTTGAGGTCGTAAGGTAAAGATTCGATTCAAGGATCGTAGATCAATATTATTACGGGGTTAAGATAAGGTTTAACTTTTGAGTGTAGTACCACGGATAGAAGTTGATCAGTAACTTTTGTTGCTAAGATTTCTTAGGTTGAACTGCATAAATGCTAAGGTAATAGATCGATGAACATTACGGGTATAGTATAAGGAAAGTAAGATACGATAAGTTTGAAACTCCATTTCTAATATTGGGAATTGTGAGAAAAGTCA